>NC_050576.1:342678233-343325376 GCF_011100635.1 Trichosurus vulpecula | reverse complement strand
TCATCATAGATAATCCATATCTATACAGTATTTGCAAAAGAACCTTAGAATTAGCATTTCTTTCTAATCCTCTGAAGTTTCTGTTAGAAGCTAAGTCCCATTTTTATGAATTGAACTTTTTGGCAGCAGTGACAGTAAAGTCATTTTAAGTAACTTATTTTCAATCTATGTTACTATTATAATCATTACATTATATAGTATTATATTGTATATGTTGCTAGTATTTACCACAGAACCATGACCCACATAGTAAGCACTTAACAAATACTTGTTAAATTGTTAAGTTCCCGTTTTGAATGGCATGAGTTTTTAAGTGCCTTCGCTACCTTAATACCATTTAACTATCATTTACCCTGACTCACCTTCATGAGTTCACATCTGGTCTCAGACACTTATTAGCTGTGTGACTCTGGGCAAGTCACTTGACCCTGTCTTCCCCAATTCCTTATCTGTAAAATGAACTGGAGAAGGAAATGGTAAACCACTCCAGGAACTTTGCCAAAAAAGCTCCAAATGAGGTCACAGAGAATTGGGCATGACTGAACAACAACAACCCTGTTAATTGAAAGCCTGAATGTTACATTTTACTCTAGGGGCGGAGAGTAAGAGGCAGGGCAAGATGCCCTAAATTAAGCTTAAATATTTTTCTAACATAACTGCTTCTCACCACTGAATCGTTAGCCTGGGACTGAACTACAGGATGTATTACCTTAAAATGGTTACCAAAATTGATAAATACTTAACAATTAGATATTCAGGTAAAGAACATGTGTCCAAATAAAACCCATCTTGAAAGCAAAACTATTTTAGTAGTAAAAGAAAAACTGGTTTTGTTAATCTTCCTTGTTAATTGACATTGAGATAACAGGTGGGTAGGTTGCTGTACCACCCTGTACGGGCATTTTAATTGATGTGTCCTCTGTCTTTCATTAATGTATCCTGTTTCTTCCATTTATCTATAAAAGAAGCAAATGTTCTTTCACCTTTAACAGTGGAATACCTCTTCTGGATAGAATCGAATGGATTCTAACTTTCTAAAGAAAAGGAAATTGCTTTTCTGGCTGTGAGCCATCTTAAAGCAGTGAGCATGTCTTAATGTAGAGGTAAAGCATCCTAATGACTGGCTGACTTTTGAAAGAAAAAGAGACAGTTCCTGTAGTCAATCAGAGGAAACTGCTGTTCCTTAGACAGTAATGGAAGAAATCAAAGACATAAATGCCCAGCTTCCCATTTGTAACTGTCATCTATCCCACTGAGCTGGGGAGTCATTTACTACTGAACAACAGTATGAATTAGGTGACTCAGAAAGTGGCCTCAAACCCACTTTGGGTTATTTTCTTTTGTGAATGATCAACCCAGCAAGGTGAAACATTCTTAGTTTAGGCTCCCTTTCTTCAAACCATGTACCAACCCATAGAATACTAACACCAAGCATATAAAAATGCTAAAACTCTTTATAATATATCTATCTATTTTGAAATGTAATACATTCAGTCCAATCACCCATCTTTCTGTCCATCTGTTAATAGAAAGATGTTGATGAGTGCAGAGGTTTATAAATTTTGTAGTACGTGGTCAATAATTGATTTCTCATCATATATCTTAAAGGCTGAGCAAGGGTAGAGTAAACTAGAACATAAGTAGTAACTGCTCTGCCGTCTGAATTTCAACAAGTGAAAATGAGAAAGAAGTTGTTAGCATAGAAGGTGGTTTGCTTGAAAGCATGAGGACAATACAAGATGGAGGAAATGGTCAGAGTTTATAGGATCATACATTTAGTACCTTGGAGATCATCCGGCCAAAACCTTTCATTTAACAGATGAGGTAATTAAGGCCCAGAGAAATAAATTCTTTGCCCAAGGTCATGTAGGCAGTAAGTGGCAGAACTGAAATTTAATCTGAGGTCATCAAATTCCAACCCAGCACCCTTTTTATAGTACCAAAATAACTTTTGGACAAAATGTAAAGTTTATGATGGAAGGCAATATGAAATTAGGGTTAGGAAAGTTAAAACCAAACTGTGGAGGGTCTAAAATGCTAATCTAATGTGCTTTTATTTTTGTGTTGTTTTTATTTTATCCTCTATGCCAGGGGTGGGGAACCTGTGGCCTCAAGGCCACATGTGGTCCTCAAATGCAGCCCTTTGACTAAATCCAAACTTCACAGAACAAATCCCCTTAATAAAAAGATTTGTTCTTTAAAAACTTGGACTCAGTCAAAAGGCCACACTCAAGGACTTAGAAGGCCACATGTGACGTAGAGACCACAGGTTCCTCACCCGAGCTCTAGGCAATAAGAAGCTACTGACAGTTTTTAAGAAGGAGAGTTAGATGGTCATATCTATGAAAATTATTTTGATAGTAAAAACTGGTGACAGGGAGTCCAGCTGGGAAGCAATTAAAGTAATCTAAGCAAGAGTTAATAAGAGTCTAAAGTAGAGGAGTGGCACTCTGAGGTTAGTGGAAGAAGAGGAGAAAATAGCTCTTTAATACTTGGATGGATCTGTAATATTTATGTGGCTATTTCCTCTAAGAAAGGAGAGCTATCAGAGATTGAAACCTTTCCACGCCTTCTCATTCTTGTGCAAGTCCCCAGGAGGAAGATACCAGTGGAGAACACAGGATATCTATCTGTCATCCTTTACTTTCGAAATATGACCAGCCTACCTCTTGTTTTAGAAAAATCTGCTGATAATCTCTTGCCCCTGTTCCTGCGCAATTCCTCATGAATAACGTGATGTAAGAGGCAGGACAGTGTAATGGGTGAAGAACCTTACCCACAAGTTCTCTATACTAATGAAATCACAGGATCAATAACTATCCTTAATAGGCTGCAGCCTTCTCACATCCATCATGTACTTCTGCATTTCCTCATTTAGCTGATCAGCAACTTAAATTCTTCAGTAATACTGAAAAAGTATCAATGTTTAAAAGATGAATTTTTGTTTAAAAAAGGATCTCTCTCTATTCCGTTGAGTATTCTTTTCCTTTTCCTTTTCCATCCATGGTATCTGTTCAAATATCTTCTATTGTCTCAAATTCAAGCATTTTTATAAGCAATGACTCATCTCTAACTCATAATGTGAAACTCAAAAGATCCACTTTTCTTTCAGATATGACGTAGTAGTCCTCATAAATCATAACATAGTTCTTAGTAATTTAATTTATAATATCTCCCTGGTAACTTTAAAACTCAGAAAACAGGCACACACAAAAGAGCTGATAGACCACAATTCCCTGCAGCCATAACTATCTCAGTCATTCTACTTTTAAACAAGTCTTCTCCATACATTTATCTGAAGGGCAATTCTTCAGGTCCTCAGAAAAGTCTTTCTCTTCAACATTGTGTGTAAGAGGTTATTTTTCTTCTCAAACTAATTTTATCAATTTTCCTTAGAATAATATCATTTTTCTCCCTCCTTCAATAACCAAAATGTTTACATTCAAAAAGGGTACACACAGAGAAACAGAGAGAGAGAGAGAGAGAGAGACAGACAGAGAGACAGGTTAACTCTATGAGTTGTCCACCCAATTGAATACCAAAGTCTAGAAAGAAGGTATTCTTCATTCACAGGATTATCCCTCTATGAAGTTAGGTCAAACTTTTTAAAGTGTTATTGCTCACCCTTAAGAGGCTTCCCATCAAATCATGGGATATGATGCAGTCAGAAAAATATCTACAAACAGGAACATGGAGACTATCTTGCTACATATAAAACATCATCATCCTCCACTTTGTGTCATCATTCATATGGAGTCATATGCCAGACCTATGCTAAGCACTTTACAGGCATGATTTCATTTAATCCTTACAACAATGTGATGCATGTGTTACTATTATCCCCATTTTACAAGAGAAGAAAGAGAGAGATACAGTAAGTGATTTACCCAAGGTCACACAGCTAGGAAGTGTCTGCACTCAGGTTTTCCTGATTCTAGGCCCAGTGTTCTCTCCACTACACCACCTCGCTATCCCTCAGTTCATTCCTCTTCCATTTGCATTCTGTTTTGGACACCTTCATGACAAATATCTTGAGAAATGGTCCTTCAATGTCTCAAAATTGGGTAGCCTCTACCATGGGCCCCTCCTGTGTAAACTCATTTCGAAACAGATGTCGTTGCTTTAGTGCTATTTCTATGCCCTTACATATCAGTGTACCAGAGACCATGACGTCAGAGTTCAACTATGGTGGCTCCTTTGAGAGGTATTATGGAGGTAGAAGTAGCAGTTCTCGACAGTTAGCTAGATGTGGGGTGGTGAAGAAGGAAGAGATGAAGAGGATGCCAAGATTTCAAGCTTAGCAGAAATTATAAAGAAACACAAATTTCAGAGAAAAGATGATCTATTCCTTTTTGCAGAACTTTAGTTTGAGGTGCTCACTAGATATTTGATAGAAATCTCTAGTAGGTAGTTATAAATGTGAGACTGAATTTCAGGGGAGAAAATGAGACGTAGGTAGATAGAGAGAGGATAGATAGATAGATAGATAGATAGGTAGATAGATATGTAGATGGATATAGATAGATTTAGATGAATATGGAAATAGATATGGATGTAGATAAATCTGAGAAAAAAACTAATAATTGAGTCACTAGGAATAAGTTTCTCTAGAGTTAAGACAACAAAATATTTTAGTTAATGATTTTTAACAAATTAGGAACTCAAAATACATATATATGTATTATGTATATATGTGCACATATATATTTACATATTCATGTTTTTAAAATATTTTTCATCTTCCATCTTGTGAGATAAGTTTTTGTTTATCTTACAAGATGGAAGACAGAACATGTGAAACATATCTTTTTAAAAAAAATACTAACATGTAAAACAACTAAACATGATTTCTTAACCATTTACGGGTAAGTGAAAATATAAAGAAGTGCAAAGGAAACATTGGAATGTTAACGTTATTAAAGTCAGCTCCAACATTTTTCGTGTGGAGTTATTTTTCATTTCCCCTGAAGACTGGGAAGTTGTGTTGACAGTGAAGTCTCTGTAATAAACGCTTGTTGACTGATTGGGAGGAAATAGGTGAGATGCTGACAGTAAGTCCTTGAATGGAATTGGGAAGGAGAACAAATCTCATAAAATGGAGGAAAGGGAGGCCTGGCAAGAAGGGAGAATGTGACAGTAACAACAGCCTTCTTGCTAAGAACTCAAATCTAATTTTAGATCACCTGAAAGTCATGGAAATAAGCACTAACTCAATCACTATAGGCTATTAAAATAGCCCTTGGGGATTTGAGCCACTGAAAACAGCCCTAACAAGGCTGGCCTTTGTCAATGTATAGGTTGGTAGTTTGTCTTTAATGATCATTGTACCCCACTTCCTGGCCTTTTACCCCCTTTAAGTGTCTCTTCCACCCAATATTTCCTAGTATTTTCTGAATCAGTCACACTTGTTCACAGAAGAAAAATTTTTAAATTTCTTCTCCCTTGAGGTATTATGGACCATAATGGGTACTTGCATTTTAAAAGAATGAGTTGATGAATGAATGAATGAGTTAAGTAATGAAAAATGTTTAAGTGATTACCATGTTCCAAACACTGTTCTAGGCACTAGCGATACAAGTATAAAAGCAAGATAGCCTGTACCCTCAAGTCCCTTCCTTTCTAAAAGGGGGAGATCACACATAGTGCATTGGAGGTCAGGGAAGGGTCTAGAGAGTCACAAGATAAGTTGAGTGATAGGGCAGTAGGCTGTCAATAAATATTATTTATTCGATTATTATTCATAGAGGTCAAAAGAGAGAGGTAAAGGGAGATTTATGAGGATCTAGATTGGGCTGATGGTAAGAAGCCCAAGGCAGACAGCTAGATGGGATGTGAAACATAGCCTAGGGCTGGTGAGATATAGTGTGTCATGTGAGTTTGTACTCCCTCAGCAGAGAGAATAGCTCAGTCCTGGGACAGTATTTTAATGGTGAGTGGATTAAATTCCACAGGGAAGGGAGGCAGGAAATGTTCTCTGATGGTCAGGTCCAAAGGGTGCTGTTTCTAAGTAGGGAGAAAGAAGGTACTGGCAGAGAATGTGGAGAGAGGCCAGTGCTTGATACATAGAACTGGGACTGTACTCAATAGGAACAGAATGAAGCTATAAACATTATCCCCTTCCCCTCAGAGTCTGTGGTGGTGCAAGGGGGTGGGGAGATTATGGACAGATTATGCCTCCTGAGTGTGTGGAAGGAAGTTTGCATATTGCTGATTATACGTTCAGTGAATAGTCTCATTAAATGCTTAAAAAAAAACACAGGGGTGGGGGGAGAGTAAGAGCATAAGACCCAAGGTCAACGTCACATGAGGAGGAAAAAGGTCCAATTATTATTGGAGTGAAAATTATTATATCTGTCAACCAACATACAAGTTAGAAAGAAAAAAATACTGGGGAGAAGAAAGCAAGTACTTAATATTTTTTCTTGTCTGTCTGTATGTCCATCTGTCTCCCTGGCCTTGTAGGTCTTTCCACCAGTGTCTCTACTTCTGATCTCTTTCTTAATTCTACAGTTTATTTTGCTTCCTCTCCTTTTCACACTCATGTCCTTTCACCAAAATAAATAAACAAATAAAGTGTTATAGAAAGATCCCTGAATTTGAGGTCAGAGGAACTGAGTTCTGGTCATGGCTCTACTATTCTACTATTTAAGTCACCTTGGGCAAGACCCTTAAGCTCTCTGGGCCTCAGCTTCCTGGATGGCAAAATGGGGGTTGAACTAGGTGATCTCTAAATTCTTTCTCTTCCAGTTTTGAAGTCTAGTATCCTAATAAGGTTGCTGCTGTTCCTGCTTTTTTGTGTTCCCTGGTTTCTTCTCTCTGTATCACTTACAATAACAGCAGTTAAATTCTGGCTGTGGTTCGTGTGAGTGTGTGTGTGTGTGTGTGTGTGTGTGTGTGTGTGCGCGTGTGTGTGTGTGTGTGTGTGTGTGTGTGTGTGTGTGTATGGCAGAAGGGGAGAATAAGCATTTATATAACACCTACTATGTACCAGGCAGTGTCCTAAGCATTTTATTTTACAAATATTTTCTCCTTAGATCCCACAGTATAATGTGCTCCTACTCTGCCTGAAAAAATATACTGTGTAGAATCTGGTGCATAGGCCCAGCTGGGGAGAGGAAAACCAAAGTTCTCCTCAAAGTGCTTTTTGAAATAAAATGCCAATGGAAGTATTTTAGGAAGGCCTTTGGTTTTGTTTTTTTTTTTGTTTGTTTGTTTGTTTGTTTTTGGTGGGGGAAGCAGTCTCTGACTCATAGAACTTTATAGCTAGAAATGACCTCAGATAGTCTCTGGTCAATCCTTATCTTATAAATGAGGAAACTAAGGCCCAGAGATGAAATGAATTACTCAAACCCACACAAATAATTCACAGAGCTTGGATAATGTTAAACTAGGTCACCTGAGTTCCAGGCATGACCCCCTTCAGCTCCATTGCCTCTTTCTGCCACCTCCTCCCAATTTAATCATCTCAGTGACTGCCATGTAAGGCCTGCCTTGGCCCTAACTCAAGGAGGAAGTCAATTGAAGGAAATTCCAGTAAGTGACACTACCCTGGCATGCATGGTATGGCCATAGCTGCCTTCCATTCATTAAAGCCTATTTATAAGCTTAAAGTAGCCAAACTGAGGCTCTTGAGAGTTCACATGCCCCCCACAAATCTAAAAAGCACTAGGCCACAGGTCCCCAAGGAAGCAAGGTAGAAACAGGATAGAGGTAGGTGAAAGATGAATTGATGGGGAGGGGTTGATTATTGCTTAAGATGCCTCCCAAATTTTGATTCACTCCTAGGTATTGCCATTGGGAAAAATTTGAGCATAGTATGTGCCCAGGGCTTACTAGTGTTATCAACAACTGCAATGCCTCCTACCCTTGTTTTGAACTTGTAATTGAGACTGATCTCATCTGTTTTTCAACTTAGGTTATCATATATGGAAGGATTTGGACAAAGTTCCTTATCCATCCCAGTTTTAAATAAGCTTTAAACAAGATACATTCCTACTGACCTGATTGATTTCACTTTGGCTAAAGTTTAGAGAAAAGAGACCTGCTGTGGAGGCCTGAGTTCCTTTTTTGGGCAACAGTTTATGTTCCACTTGTCCAAGAATCTGAATACTGTCCTTTCCTGTTTGTCTCAACAACCAAATCAAATGAACCACAGAATTGCTATTATTTGTAAATTACAGAAGAGCCTGTTGGAGAGAAGGCAAAAGTCCTGTCTACAGCTTTAGATAAACTTCAAATAAGTGTGCTAGTATAGCAAAACATTGGTCATGAACTTATGAACTTAGAAGTCTTACATCTCTGTCTTACTTTGGCTGCAAATGATATGAATAAACATCCTCAAGATAGTGTATATAATTGGTAGCCCAATCATTCCAGTGCTCACATGACCAGGAGGAGAAACAAGCAAAAAGGGGCATGAAGAATCTGGGGAGTCCGGGTGCCTAACATTACCCTCTTTCCGTGACATATGCAGCCTCAAAGAAGCATGGGATGGCAAAGTGCCAGAAATCAAAGTAATGGGGCAGGTAGTCAATGCAGTTAATCTTCTCCTCCCTACTTCATTGCTCTATGTGATTTATCCCTTCATCCTATTAAAAAAAACTCCTTTTTCATCCTAAGAGCAAAATTTTAGTAAGCCAGTATGACTTGCTTATCACAGTTTGTGACACCAAACCTGGAGTCAAAAGAGACCTGGCTTGAATCCCGACTTTGGTGATCACTTAACCTCAATGATTCTTATTTCCCTCATCTGAAAAATGGGGATAATCTCACTTATAATACATATTCCAAGGGGCTGTAGTGAGGAAAGTGGTTTATAGACCATAAAATACTATGTAAATGGGAATTTTTTTCTAAACAGGACTAGTTAGTGAAGAATGTTGCTATTTAATAGGGACATCTATGAGTTTGTACTGGTTGTCATAATAAATTGTTATCCTCCATGTTTCTTTTTTCTTCACATTCTGTTTTATCAACATTTGCTGAGTATTTACAAGGGATATGTTACTTTATTAAGTATTTCTCCTCTTCATTCTATGCTATATCCATATGTTTTATGATAGTATTTTTGAACCTTGTTGAAGATCTTTTTTTAAGTAGAAAAGCATAGGAATAAATGGACTTTTCTTTAATATAGGAAATGGTAATTATCCAAAGCCAAGAGCACATATGTGTGTGTATGTAATACGTGCATATACATGTAATATATGTATATTAATACATCTATAATATATGAAAAAGGTAAGGAAGCATTTATACAAGCTATAGTTTTCAAAAAAATCAGGGGAAATCAATAAAGTCTATCATCATCACCATTATTTAACATCATATTCAATTGCTAGCATTAAGAAATAGGAGAAATAAAGAAATGGAAGTATGATCATAGGCAAAAGAAATAGAAGTGTAATCATAGACAAAGGGGAAGTAAAATAATTACTTTTGCAGATGATGTTATGGTATATTTAGGCAGCTTGAGAGAGCTAATTAAAATATTAATTTAAATAATTTGCAATTTCTGAAAAGTCACTGGACATAAGGTGAATTCATAGAAATCATCAGTCTTTCTCTATGTTACAAAAACAACAACAAACAACAGGAAGAGATAAAGAGATATATCATTCAAAATGACTAGAGAATGTATAAAACATTGAGGAGTCAGCCTGTAGGAACACACGTAGGAAGTATAGATTAACACAACCACAAAATATTCTTTAGAAATACAGACCTAAATCAATGGAGAGATAGTCATTGCGCATGATTTGGATTTGCTAATATGACAAAATGAAGTTACTACCTAATTTAATTTACTTGTTCAGTATCATACTAAAAAAAACTACCAAAAGATTATTTTAGAAATCTGGGGGGAAAATAACAAACTTTGTCTAGAGGAATTTACCTGGTCAAAGCTCTAGAGAAAAATACTGAAAAAAAATTGTACAGGAAATGCACCTGTCAATATCATATCTATAATTATACTACAAATTATACTACAATCATCAAAAGTATTTGGTATGGGCTAAAAAATTGAAAAATTGGTTCTTGGAAGAGATTAAAGGAAAATCATAGCAAAGTGCTCAATAAACTCAAAGACCACAACTACAGAAGTCAGAGCTCACTATTTGATATAAACTGTTTAAAAAAAGCTGGAAAGCAGTCAGGCACAAATTAAGGTTAGACCAAAATCTCACACCATATACCATAACAAACCACCAACAAAATTTGATATAAAAATATTTTTAAACAAATTAAAGAACAAAGAAGAAAATATCCTTTACAACTATAGATAACAGAAGGGATATGTGTGTATGTATGAATAGATACACATAAATACATATAGAGAGAGAAAGAGAGAAAAAATAAAGCAGACAATTTTGATTAGATAAAATTTAAGATAATGTCACTCTACTTTGCCCTTCTCAGACTACATTTGGAGTACTATGTTCAGTTCTGGGCCCCAAAGTATAAGTAGAGGACATTGATAAGCTAGAGACTGTCTAGTAGAGGACAACCAGAATGCTAAAGGGCCTTAATTCCATGTCAGATAAAGATCAGTTGAAAGAATTGGGCACATTTACCCAGGAAAAGACTCAGGGAGAATATGACAGTTGTATTCCAGTATTTGAAAGGCTGTCATGTAGAAGAAAGAGGAAAATGAAAACTAGATGTTTTCTTCTTAATAATTATAGCTGTCCAAACCTAGAATGCCCTGCCATATGTAGATGATATGTTTCCTCTCCTTGGAAGTCTTCAAAAAGAGTCTAAATGCCCATTTTTTGACTAAATTATAGAGGGGATTCCTTTCATATATGGGCTGAGGATTCATATGGTACCTCTCAACTTTCAAATTTTGTGATCCTATAGTTCCATGAACATCAGTTTAGAATATAAATTAATTTGCAAAACATCATGGAAGATAGTGTGAGACAATAAGTAGCAACATATCGCAAGACATTAAGAGAAAAAAATGAACTAGCCGAAAGTTTGGGGTGAAACTCAATTAAACTAGATCACCCCAAGAGCAATAAGAGATGAAACTGGAGAGAGGACAATGACCAGATAGAAAATAAAACAGTTGTCAGACCTTTTGGCATTGTAAATATTTAACTGTATATAATGTTTTTTCATATTATATATGTACTTATAATATAGATATATATATGTACTTATATAGATATAAAATACAGATGTAGATTATATGTGTACTTATAATATATAGATATGTACTTATAATATATAGATGTAGATATATAAATATGTATATATCTATGTAGACATTATATATATACAAATATAGTACATAGATATAATTATAACTATTATTTATCTATGTATTTATATATATAATAGGAGAAATAATTTTATCCCTATATATGTACAGGTACAGAGAGTGGGAGATCAATTGCCTAATTCCATAACTTGGGACAAATAACTTAATTTTTGTCTGCCTTAAATAACTCCCTGGGACTAACCTGCAAAGTCATACGTGAGTTACAATCTATGATGTGATTTCTAGTGTGGAAGCTTTTGATGCTCACAAAATCACAGATTCTAAGTACCCTAAAGGCTCATCTCAAATGTTACCTCCTTTAAGAGAGGGACCTTTCCCAACTTTCTTATTTGTTAGTGTTCCCACCCTCAAAAATCACTTTGTATTTATTTTGAATATACCCTGCATTTATTAATTTATTAACATACTATATATCCCTGGTATTACGTAAATTTCTGAATGACAGAGACTGTCTCACTTTTGTACTTTTATCTGTCGAACTTAGCAGAGTTTCTAACACAATGATATTTAATAAATTCTTTATGATTGGTTGATATTTTCTGCATAATAATGCATTTTGTGGTTTGACAGTGATTCTGAGTTCTCAAAGTCTATGCCAATGGAGCACAAACTTGTTTGTTTTTCATTTGTTTGTTTGTTTTTGGTTTTTTGCAAGGCAATTAAGGTTAAGCAGCTTGCCCAAGGTCACACAGCTAGTAAATGTGTCAAGTGTCTGAGGCCGCATTTGAACCCAGGTCCTCCTGACTCCAGGGCTGGTGCTCTACTCATGGCTCCACCTAGCTGCCTCAGAGCACAAACTCTTAACCTGGTTCTTGGATGAATTTCAAGAGGTTCATGAAGGTGAATCAAAATAAAATTACATCTTTATTGTACTAGTTTCACTCTAACTCAAATTTAATATTTCCATTCATTATGAATTTTTATAATTTTTTAAAAAATATTCTGAGGAGGGGTTTATAAATTTCATCAGATTACCAAAGAAATTACTCTGACACAAAAATGGTTAAGAACCCTTACCCTATCAAGAAAGCCCTACAAAGTTGTACAGGCTTCAACTAGTAGACCCAGCAAAAGACTGCATGTCAGGCATTCAAATATCATCCTAGCTAAATTCAGAGAGGTGTGTCACCTGCCTGAGCTGAGGGTGATGAATTTTTTGGCCACAACAACTCTTGCCAACCATTTTACATGTTACAGAGAAACTGCAAAAGGTGTTTATAGAGAGCATACTTATATTGACAGAATTCTTGATATGATGAATTTCTTAAATCTGAATGTATTTGTGCATGTGTAATTTGTCTGGACCAGATTTTCAACTCCATGTGGGCAAAAGACCATGAATTACCAAAATTTTCTAATCTAAATTTCCTCAGTTATCTACATGTCGCACGGTGCTCTGAATATAGCAGGTATTTAATGAATGTTTGTTAAACGAAATTGAAGATAGAATCAGAAACTAAGAGTCAAAAGAGACATCAGAAGTCGCTTAGGCTGCTTCCTATCTTACCCATGAATCTGCTCTATACCATCCACAGTGTTTACTTAGTGAATTGTTGTTGATTGATGGATCCTTAAGAAGTAGGCATGCGATTTGAAGACCTAAGAATAAGTAGACTTCCTCTGCTTGGCGTCTTGTGTGGAAGCTGAAAGGAAGAAACTTTAGATTTGATATGAAAGGGAAAAATTTCCTAACTATAAAGGACTGTTTCAGGAAGTAGTGTGCTCCCCCTCATTTAAGGTATCAGTATCAAGTCTGGGTGACTACTTGTGTGTGTTGTAATAGGGATTCTTTATTTGGCCATTGAGGCCCCTTCCAATTCTGAAATCCTGTGATTTTATGATTCTTTGATGTCTAGTGATAGGGAACTCATAACATATCAGGGAAGTCCATTTCGTTTTGGGACAGTTTTACACAAATGATATAATAGCCAAAGGAGAAATTTAATGGACATCATTAAAAATTAAAATTCCTAATTCACTTAGGAATAGATGTTCTATATACTGAAGAGACATGATTTAATTCAAAAGACATTTTTCAAGCCCATACTATAATATGTGTCAGGCACTGTGCTTGGCTCAGCAGATTAAAAAAATCTTTTAAAATAATTTTTACAAATCTCTTCAGCTTAAAACTTCTCAGTTTCCTCATCTGTATAGTAGGGAATTAGAATAGAACATCTCAGGTCCCTTTAAACACTAAAACCCATGAATCTCTAAACTCTCTGCTCTCACAGAACTTCTAATCTGGCAAAAATAAAAACACCTTAAAATTTAGTAAATAGGGAAAAGTTAAACTTTATAATTGTATCATCTCAACTTTTAATTTAAAAAAAATATTGACATATTTTGTTTTTATATCACCTACATTTTTTTATTTTGTCCATAAAATTTGGTGAGATGAAACCCATGACTTAAATATGAATCTGGATGGGCATACTATATTTAAAAGAAACAGGCTAAGAGGCAGTGATCATTATATACTATAAAGGTATACACACATGAGGAAAACCAGGATCTAGAGGAGGCAAGCATAATAGAGAGTATTTGGGTAAAGATTAATGGAAAAAGAAACAAATGATTTTGTCACTGAAGTACACAATCAACCACCTGGATAGAAAGAGGTTAGAAATGAGGGTTTAGGAAGGCATATCACAAGCCTGGTATAGAGATGATATGATAGTATTTGGGAACTTCAGTTACCCAAACATCTGCTGGAACTTTCTCTGCCAAAATTCAAAGCAGGTAATAACTACTTGAATAGCCTTAATAATAATTTTGTCCTTCAAAAGGTGTAGAACCAACAATGGGAAATCCTATTCTTCATCTAGCCTCATTAACATAGAGCACCTGATTTCTAGAGTTAAAACAGAGGAAGAAAAGAAAGTAAGTACTCCTTCCTAGGATTTGTGATAGATAAGGAAAGGAAAACTAGGTAAAGTCAAAAATAGTTAAACCCTAGATATTGGGAGAGCAAATTTCAAAGGGTTCATAGGAAGGTTTTTAAAGTTTGGGGAACAGAAAGAGAACAATCAAAGAAGAAAGAGGACTACTGCTTATGGGGCGCAGGGCGCAGGACAATGAGGAGCAAAAACCTTGAGAAGACAGAGCTGTTGAGAAGACTTGAGAAGACACAAGTCTTCCAAGAAGAATGACTTTTGCTTTGGAAATGACAGAACAAAAATAGGTAACAGGAACAATAGCAAAGAGAAGGGGAGAGACAGTAAGGAAATGTCTTGTCTTTGATGAATTCATACCACCTTGCCCAAATGAACTATAGCCTTGGGTATCAAAAATATTGTATGTGTGATTGCTTAACCAATGATATTGAAAAGATTGTGGAAAATGAAAAAAGGCAACATAGGACTGTCAAAATTCAAATGTTATCCCAGTTTTCAAAAAAGGGAAGAATATGGAACATGTAAGCTATAATCCAATTATCTTTGATTCCTAGGGAAATTCTGGCATATATTTATTAAAGAGACAGCTACTGAATATTTAGAAAAGGAAGTGGTAGTAACAAAGAACCAGCATAGCTTCAGGGAGAAGCATAGATGGTTATTGCAAATTTAGGCTTGTTACTAAAAAAATATTCTTAACAATTACAACTTTCCAAAAATGGAATGGACTGTCTTGGGACCCTCACTGGAGACACTTCAAGCAACAACTAGATGACCATTTGTCATCTAGGGCAGCTAGATGGAGCAGTGAATAGAATTCAGGTCCTGGAGTCAGGAAAACCTGATTTCAAATCCAGCCTCAGAGACTTACTAGCTGGGTAACCCTGAGCAAGTCACTTAACCTCTCTTTGTCTCAGTTTTCTCATCTATATAATGGGGATAATAATGACTCCTATCTCCCAGGGTTGTTGTGAGGACCAAATGAAATAATATTTGTAAAGCACTTAGCACAATGTTTGCCACATGGTAAACCCTATGCAAATGTTAGCTATTATATTCGTATCTGGTTTTATAATTGGGATTTCAGAGTAAAGGTTCTTACGCTACCTTCCAATTCTGGAATTCTGTGATTTTTTTTTCCTTTACTTGTACTGTTCCTTTACTTCTCCCTATATTTAATCACTTACATACATTGTCAATAAAATCATCTATATGAAGTACCTTACAAAATGTGTCATATGTCATTATTATTACAAGTCTAGATGATTCTATCTTCATAACATCTTTCCCATCCATTCCATTCTTTCCTCTCCCATGACCACCACCTTAGTTCACCCCTCATAACTCTTACCTCAACTACTTTATAGCCTCTCAATTTGATCTGGTCCCAGCCAGTTCTTTTTTTATTTATCTATCATCCATACAGTTTCCAAAATAATCTCCCTAAAGCGATCGGTCCATGCCTGCTCAAAAATTCCAGGGTATCTGTCTAAGATGTTTCATAATCTGGCTCCCATTTCTATTTCCAGCCATATTTTACGGGGGGGGGAAGACGAGAATAAGTATTTATATAGCACCTACTATGTGCCAGGCATTGCGCTAACAGTTTTTTTTAACAAATATTTATCTCATTTGATCTTGACAACAGCCCTTCAAAGTTGATGCTATTGCTATGTTCATTTTACAGTTGAGGAAACTGAGGCAAATAGAGGTTAAGTGACTTGATCAGAGTAATACAGCTAGCGTGTCTGAGACTGGATTTGAACTCAGGTCTTCTTGACTCCAGGTCCAGGGTTCTATCAGCTGCCCCAGCAATCATTGTTTTCTTTCTTCTTCCCTTTTCATCTTCCTTATTCATCAACATCACCGTCTCTGTCATCAGCCTCATAATTATAGGTGTAGTTGTTATATTTTATATAAAATATTAATATCAAATTATTAAAAATATATACATACATATGTTCTATATTGATTCTCTTCATGGGATCTAAGCTCCATTATATCATCATCATCACCTAAACTAGGTAATTAAACCCATTAATTCATAGTTCATGATGATCCAATTACATGCCAAAAAGTATGGCATTTTTTTCAGGAAGTGATCTAATTGGCATTTATTAAGCAAAGAATATACTTATATATTGTATTGAGTATCCTGGAGGGGTGTATAGAAAGAAAATGTATAATTACATAAATAGCAAAATATGCATAATAACAAATAACTACAAAATAATTGGGTCTTTCTCATCTATTCTTAGGAATGAGAATGACCCAGCTAACCTGCTAGTGCAAACGAACTCACCGTCTTTTATGTCCAGTTACCCTGAGGAATCTATGGAATACCTAAACCTGTTCTTGAGTCTTCATTTGCATTTATGTCCTACAGGAGAAGAGATATTATTATGAGTTTGAGCTTTTTGCCAAATCCCTAAATCCCTGAATTTGTCTCTCCCAATTCATTGCTAGGAGAGAGTTATGAGCTCTACCCTGCAACACCCTAGAAGAATGCCCTTGGAGGATGTGAGAACTTACTCTGAGTCAAAGTGTCCTTAGTTAACATAGTCCCTGACTCACCAGATAATCCCAGAGAACCTTGGGGTAATTGGCAGTATAAAATATGCTAGGGGAACTACAGAACAATATTAGTGTTTTTAATCCTTTAGAATTCTTCTTAGGGTTTTCCTTTTGTTGCTTTCCCCCAATTATATTCAGCAGTAATTTCTGGAATGGGATTAGTCTGCCATAATTCCGCAGTAATAAAGGACTGTCTTCCAAATGCCTGACCATATTTTGCTTTTTTCATGATAACTGACACAAGACATTATATGGAGTCATATTGATTGGCCTATCCTAATTCACAAATCCCCAATTCCTCGGGGTTACAAGAAATTTTTTTTCTTGAGAGTTCTATGCCAATTTTGGATTTGTCATTGGTCTTCATCAGGGGCAGAAGAGCTAAGATACAGTAGCCATAAGAGATAATGCCCAGGAAAAAGACTTTAGGGACTCCAACAAACAGCCATTAAGAGTTGTTTGAGAATTGTAAGAAGAAGCCAACCAGCCTAGGGTAGCATGAAGGGTCTTTCCATTATACTCCTTTGTTTATGTGCCTCTGGCAGGGGAGAAAGAGTCATTTTCGATTAAAGCTTGACTCAGAAGAGCTGATGATGGATTGCCTAATAGATGACCCAGTAAGACTGGAGTCCCAGACATTCTGAGTGAGGGCTTGAACCAGTCATTGATATTCTGATCAGGGTTTCAGATTGCTGGTGAAGGACACAGACCAGGAAAAAGGGTCAAAATGAAGTGGGGAGCGTCAGCAATATAGCTGATTGAATCCACACTGAAAGATATTTCTGGCCAACATTTTTGTCACTTTTTCTCCCCTTCTCCTCCTCCCTCTTTGTTGATTCAAATCTCCATTTTATATCCTGTGGATAAACAGCTCCTTAGAATCCTGATGTGTCTCCAAAAACATGTTTGAATCTTTGTTCAACCATTGTTATCCTAGTAAGGTCATTTCTATGGATTTCAAATATGGTATCAAATATGAATCCAGATGATGTTACTTGCTTATTCATCTTTTAAATTGGTTGTAAAGTTTTTTGTATATAAAACCAGCTTTACCCATAGAGTATGGTGTGATTTTCTGGGCTTTGAGAAGAACTCCAAATATCCTCCTACCTACCTGCTGACTAGTGTTTTAAATTTCACTGTACAAGCTCTATTCCTGTAACTTCCGGCTTTTAATCTATTTAAAATGCAAACACTACTGGGAGGGGCACTACCTTAGACTCTTACCATCAATTTCACCTTAACAGGAATGAAGGTTCTGAGAGCAAGCATGAGAGAAAGGCCATACACAGGTGGAGCCAAAGAGAAACTCCTCACATGTAAAGTTAAATCTGAGCATGACCTTGCATTCAAAATTATAAAAATGAAGAACCATTTTTATGGTTATGGGGGTAGTTAAGTTTTCTGCCTAATGTATCCCTGTGCCTGCTCAAACATTAGAGCATATTTGTACAATTTTCAAAGATACAAATATGTACATCTGAACAGGGAATGGACAGGGGAGGGACAGTGAAAAGGGTGGTAAATTGAATGATCTCTGTGATTCTCTTGGACCAACTTGGACCAACTAGGAACACAACTAGTTCTCCTACTCAATTGGGGAAGAAGAGAAAAGAGAGGAAAAAGAAAAATGACAAGGAATGGAAGATTTTAGAGAGGAAAAACAACTATTTCATCTGAATCATGAAAACTCTAAGCAAGTAATCTATTTAAGAGCTACAGGGAAACCTTCCAAAGGAAGTTACTGCAAAATGAATGATACTAAAAGGATGGAATTTGAAATTAGTCTTTATGTAATGGATGGATGATTTTTTCATTACTCATATTTATTTCTTTTAGAGAGAAATGTTAATTTATAATTACACATAGTAGGAGGGTGTTTAATAAAGGATTGTCGAAGCAAAGAAAAAAATCATTAATCAAATAATTAGGATCTAAGCAAGGTTAGTTATTCAGAAAATGAGCCAGATTCTCCCAATATGTTGACTCATCAAATCACAGTATTTTAAAGTTGTGAGGGATTTTAAGGACCACTATATCTACTTGAAGCATATATTCTATCAATAAGAAAAGTGTTAGTAAGTATAAACCTAGCCCTTACTATTCTGAAGCTGCACATGGCATATTTTTGATGGATGACTCCTGTGGAAAATTCTTCCTTTTTAGGTATTTTGTTTTGTTCCCAAATGAACATGAACCCTAAATGAAATAGAGTTCAACTTCTGCTGAATTAAAGATGCCAGAGTATTAGGAGCAAATCTATAAGTTATGTTGATATTTTAAAAGAAAAGCATTTTTAAATGATTCCCAGATTTGTATATTCTGTCTCACCCCCAGATGCTCAGTTCTATTTTTTTAAAATAGATTTAGAGTTGAAAGAGACCTTGGGCACTGTCTAGTTTAATCCCTACATAAATCATGAATTTACATTACTGTCAACAAAATCTCCACAGGTAAAGGCTGCCTTAACCCTTTCAACTTAAAAGCCTTAATGAAATTTCTTTTTTAAAAAAATTATGATACCTTACAATTTTACAGTATTTCCAATTCCAAATGTATTCCTGCCCCCTCCCCTACACAATAACAAACAATAAAAAAGGAAGAGGAAAGTAGGGAGAGAGAGACAGAAGGAAAGTTCAGCAAAACTAAGTAATATGGCAAGAGAATCTTACAGGATTATCCAGTGTTCCATATACAAAGATGCCCACCTCTTCAAAGAAGGGAAGAATACATATTCTTGTCTCTATTTAGACTCATGATTGGTCATATAATTACACACCTTTTAGTTTCCTTTGGTAGTGGAGGTGGGTGGGTATGTTGCCATTTGCATTTTGTAGTCATCATTAAAATAATTTGCATTTTTATAGTCATCATTAAAATAATTTTCCTGGTTTTGCATACTTCATACTGTGGACTAATTCATATATTTCCTTATGCTCCTATAAATTCTTCATATCTATCATTTCTTAGAATATAGTAATATTGCATTATATTTATATATCACAATGTGCTTAGCTGTTCCCCAATCAATGGGCATCCACCTTATTTTCAATTTTTCCCTATTGGAAAAAGTGATGCCTTGAATGTTTTGGTGTACATGGAACCTTTCTATCTTTGACTTCCTTGGGATTATATGCCTTTATGTCTTTCCAAAGATCCTCCATCAAGTAATGCTACTTTCATAAGTAATAATCTCAAAACCAGAGGGGAAAAATGGGCTCTAAAAGCACCATGACTTTTACTTAAACATTATAGGAAAAATATTGGACTGAGAATCAGAAAAACTTTTGCCTACTTAGAATTCTGACACCAACCTAATTAAGTATAACCTTGAACTTACTTGATCTTTAGACTTCCTTTACCTTTGTCTGTAACAAAGAGGGGTTTGGCTGAGATATCCTCTAAGGACCTTCCAGCTTTAACATTCTATGATTCTACTGAATGTTTTGTTTTTCTTCTAATGGAATAAGATGGTGACTTATTTGAAAACATAGAAGTACATTTTCTATTCCCTCTCTGATTATAAATACTACTGTATCTGATTATTATGATTCTTCATAAAAGATTTAGCAATTATTGCCATGGTCATGTGAAAAAGAAACCTGAATTTGGAGTCAGAAGACCTGGGGACCAGAGTATCTTGACTCTCTCACTTGCTGCTGGGGTGACTCCCTGGACTAATTACTTAATCTCTCTAGTACTCAAGTTCTTTCTCTATAAAATTAAGGGGTTAGACTGTATGACTTTTATGGTACCTTCCAGATATGTGTATATGTATAAGGCATTTATCAGTGGGTAGAGGGCTGATTTGGAAAGACATTTTGGTAATGAAGTTTAAAAAAGGCCATTGTTTAAGATTTTGATTAATTTCAAATATTCTAATTAGACTTCTAAGATAGTATAACCTACTATATTGGCTGGATAAATGCAAATAATTTAATGGTATCTTTCTGTAGAAGTACAGATATATTTCTTTACATTTTTTGAGATAATTGAGGACAGCTGATTGATGGGATAAAGAAAATAAGTGTCCTGAGTTTGAATAATAGTAGAATAATTCACACCTCATTGAGTTAGAAAAAAATTTAAGTCTGATAACATCTAAAATAAATTCTCTTTACTAATAAGCCAATGGATCTGTGATCTCATGGATGTGGGTCCCTCCAGTGCATTAGAATGTAGGCATCCTCTCCACCCTTCTGCCAAATCTGACCTGTTCTGTGTGACTCTCATCCTTGACTTCCCATAAGTTTTCCCCCTTGGAGATCTAACCGACATCCTTAAGTTCTCTTGACATTACATGAATACCAATGGTGTACATGGGATGCCCATCAGTCCTCCAAAACTCTTTATATTATTACAATGCCATCTTTTTTTCAAGTCACAAATTTTGCTGAAGACATCCTTTAGACCACTTCTGATTTGTTCCTAGCTCGTAAGGTGTAGCAGCATGCTAACATGCACCTTCCATCACTCTTTCAGTGATAATCCACTTCAGTTTTTCAAAGACTATAATATTCCATGACTGAAAGCCTTCAGCCAGTACTGAAGCCCATTGATCAGGCATATTCTTTCCTTATACCAGCACTGTCACTAAACCACTCTAGAATCAGTCATTCCTACATAGGTGTATAAGAATTGCCATCACAAAATTAGGCAGCTAAGTGGCATTGTAGAGAGAAAGCTAGACCTGGCATCAGGAATACCTGATTTCCAATCCTCCCTCATTTACTAGCTATTTTACTGTTTCTTGGTATCAGTTTTCTTATCTGTAAAAGGGGGTTAATAATAGTACCAGCCCAAAAAATGTTAACATATTAAACATGATAACGTACGTACAGCAATTCACAATTTTTGAACACTATGTAAATGTTTGTGAAGACTTCTCCAGGCAGAATGGGCAGATGAGAACTAATTGTTCCAATGGCTATGAAGGCAACTGAACCAGCAGCTGTGGAGTGCTTGATGCTTTGTCAGACATCGAAGATATCAAGGTCATTCACTGCATCCTGGAACATCGCCAGTTATCTTGATTTTTGTCTTGCCACTGGCCTCTGATTAATCTATAAGAGAGAGGGAGGCTGTCAACTTTGTGTAACTCTGCCTCACTTAAATCCAATTCATGGGCAAGTCAAGACCTAACCTGTGACGTCATTGGTCCTCCTCAAAAATTAAAGACAAACAACGATCAAATAGCATTACTGTAACGGTTGTAGTGTTAAAAAGATGTGCCATGGTTTCACTGAAAAGCTCAGAATCATCAAAAGAACTTTTTCAATTTTCCAAGAATAATCCATCCTTTTCTCCCCCTCCTGTTCAATTATGAACCTAGCTCACTCTCCATTTCCACTGTCTCTCCATGATATATACTGATGAGTTCTATAGATTGTCCAATAAAATGAATTCCATAGTCTGAATTTTATGCATTCTTGTTTATAGAAATATAGAGATACATATACAGAGATATACATGTATACGCACATGTACCTATACATACACACACATACATCGTTAATCCGAACTCTTCCCTTCCCTGCATTTCTTTTAGCTGTTAGTGTCTTTCCAACTATGGTTCTTTTTCCCTCTATACTGTATGAATCTTATGTATACTTATATATAAAGATGTTGTCTCCCTTAGAATGTACGCACCTTAAGGACAGGAACGGTTTTCACTTTTTATTGCTTAGTGCAATGCCTGACATATGATATGAACTTAATAAGTGCTTATTGCTTGCTTGGTTGACATTAGCTATCAACATTGGGAAATAGTTTGATCACCTCAAGCTATTGTTAATATCCATCTATTTTTACTGGTCATATAAAAGGGAACAGACAGAACTACAAGAAAGCCCAAAGAGATCAAGAAAGAAAAGATTTTCCAATGTTCTATAAAGTTTTCCTGAGAACTTTAATGTTGAAAACACTGCATTAGGCTCTTTGGAAAGGTACAAAAGAAATAAAAATTTATTTCTTTCTATCCAAGGAGTTATAATCTATAAAGGAAGATAGAATGCACCTAAGGAACAACACTGGAACACTTCTACATACCAAAATTTCAGAAAGTAAAAATCTATTAGTATATGATATAGATACCAGTGATGACCTTAGTAGGCTAGAACCTTACCTATGTGCTACAGGTGAGGCACAGTAGCCAGGGACAACAGTGATCTTCACTTTCACTCCATCTGTGCTGCAAATATTTCCTTTCCCTCCTCCCTCTGATTCACACTACCTTTGTGGGTTTAATTTCAGAATTTACTGCAGATTGGCTTGTGCCATTTGGAAGGAGCTTACATTCCATCTGTTGTTGATGAAGGATTGGCAAGTGGCACAATTCCATATTTTCTTAAGGATTTGGGATGTCACTGGCTTTTAACTTGCTCTGCTGCTGACTTCTTGCCAGATTACTACTTAATGCCAATTTTCAGTCCATCTCTGTAAATGTTCATTAATTTGATAGAGCACAAGTTCTTAAAAGTGTTGAGCACACCAAAGTGGGCATTTGCTTTTCTGTTTCTTTATACCATACTTAAATCCTTTACGTAATTACATCCACACCTAAATCTGTCCCATCTTGTTGATTTGTAAGTAAAATTCACACCCTGTCTTGTGTAAATGTAACCCAACCATGAAAGTAATTTGTTCATGAGTCATACCCTTACAAACATTAAGGCAATTGTAAAAGCATCTCTTGTTAGTTTGCAATTAGGGTATTAAGTTCTGATATCATGCTAAATTAGACCTTAGAACAAAGTCCTAAAGGGTTTTATTGGTTAATACTTAATAAGGTTTAATCTTAAATGTATACAAAGACAAATGTAAAGGTATGCCCATTTCAACAGCTATAAAAATAATTAGTTCTCCTGGTTGTTCAGTGGCTACAACTTTTCTGAGAAGAGTGGTTATGGAAGATATTACTTGAACAGGTATCTACAAGTATGCTACAATATGTTGAAGTATCTGTTTATTAGGTGAGCATGACATTTTTTAAAAATGAAAATTTGACCTTCAATATATATAAATGTAAGCACATGTGTGCACACTCAGAGAGAGCATGCTTGATTTGTAATTAATTGCATGCTTTTAAGTTTACTGTCACAGATATGACTGTATCTATAGAGTTGAATCTGGTGAATTTGCACAATGCAAATAGCCAGTTTAGGACCTTGGGATTCTTTGTCCCAAATAGCAACTTTTTTTCTCTCTGAATTTTGTTTTTCCTCGTAGCCATCTGACACGACCTTTCAGGAAGGGTAAAACATAATCTCAAATCAGAGGAAAATAAAAAGGTGAAAATGTCACTTATCACTAAGTTACAATGTAAAGGGGTGTGTGTGTGTGTGTGTGTGTGTGTGTGTGTGTGTGTGTGTGTGTATGGAAACATTTTGGTTGCAAGGTATTTTCCCATTCTTATGGCAGCCTTTAGAACATCTATTACAAAGCTTCCAGTGATTCAAGGATATATTTATTAAGTTTGTATCCTTGTCCTTTTCTGACCAAGAACTTCCATAAAAGTATCTGGACTATGAATAAAGTCCTTTATTCTTCAAGGCAACAATAGAAAATGGATGTTTGTAGTTGTGGATTCTGCCCAAAACTAGGAACAAGAATTTAAATAGATGACCAGTTCTACCTGATAGAAATTACAAAGATTGCCTCATAGCAGGAACCAGGGAAGTGCCAGCTTTAGCAGATGCCAGCCATGATTTTCATGCCAATTTCATTCAGTAGTATTAACTCACTGGATCATAGGATCATTGATTTAGTGTTGTAAAGGATCTTAGAGGCCATATAATCTAACCCCTTCATTTGACTGATGAAAAATTTGAAGCATGGGTTAAATAGATCACTCCCAAAATGCCACTTAAGTATGGAATACAACTGGGAGAAATTCTGTGTTTCTTAACTATAGGATAAAGAATAGTTACTAAGATCTGGAGAGATCCCTTCTGTAGACATAACCCATAGGTCCAATGCCCAAAGGCCTTATAAATATAAAAGGAAATATTTCACATAATTTACATGATTGGAAGAATTTCTTCAATAAAATATCCCTGTCCTGAAAAAGTGATTGTCATTTAAGGAAAGTGGCCCAGATTAAGGCCTAACATTTCTGAATTAACGTGTAAAAGGAGGGGTTTAGGTATTTTTAATGTCTAAAGAGAAACAATGAAGATTTCCAAGGTAAAATGGCAATGTGAATGTGTATTATGAGTCTCTTAACTGCACTATGAGGGAATTGGAATGGGTTAGATGGTTAGACCGAAAAAGTAATCTTAATGGTTCAATGTCAGACTTGGCAACAGATTTATATCAGTGTCCAGAGATCTGTGCTTGGCCCTATGCTGTTTAACACTTTTACCAATGACTTAGATAAAATATAGATAGCGTGTTTATCAAAGTGCAAATAGCATTTTTAAAAGGCATGACTAATACAATCTTACAAGATAAATTCAATCAAGAATCAACTTCACAAGTACAAGATGGGGAAGATTTGCTTATATAATAATTGTATAAAAAGATATATAAGAATTTTACTGAACTACAAATTAATATAAATCAGCAACATAATATGCCAGCCTCCCCCCAAAAAAACTACTGAAATCTTTGGCTGCAGTAAGCAAGGTATAGTTTCTAGGTATAAGATGGTGGTCCCTCCGTGCTATGCCCTAATCAAGCCACATCTATTCTGGGCACTACATTTTAAGAAGGATACCAATAAACTGGAAAGTATCTAAAGGAGGGCAACTAGGATGGGCAAGAGTCCTGAATCAATGATATATGAGCATCTTCCACATGGACTAGACTTGTTCTATTTGCCTCAAGAGGGCAAAAACCAAAACAATAGGGGGAAGTAGCAAGGAGGCAAATTTAGGTTTGATTTCAGGAAACACTTAACAATGAGTCCCGTCCAAAAGTTGAATGGGCTACTTTAGAATATAAGGATTCCCCTTTATTAGAGGCTTTTAAGTAGAGGTTGGATGATCACTTATTAGGTATGTTATTATAGGAATTTCTTCTCAGATATAGGTTGTACTGGATGGCCACTGAAGCATCTTCCAACTACAAAAATTCTGTGATTCTGAGATGCCTATAAGACATTCCAGTAGATACATCTAGCAGGCTCTAGTAATGTGAGGATAGAGTTCAAGAGAAACATTGGGACTAGGCATGGAGATTTCAAAATTGTTAGCATTAAAATGGTAACTGAAACCATCATGAAAAGAGGGAAATGGTCCAGAGGAGACTTAGAAAGAATGATCGGGCAGGCAAAAGAAGAAGAGAAAGATAGAGAAAGAGGACAGAGACAGAGAGAAATAGAAGCACAGAGACAGAAAGTCAGGGAAAGAGAAAAAAAAAGATAAATTGAAGACTGAGAAAAGTCCATTGGATTTAGCAGTTAAGAAATCATCAACCTTTAAGAGCTCAGTTTCAGTTAAGTGGTAGAGCCAGAAGCCATATTGCAAGGGACTGAGAAAAGAGTGGGAGATAAAGAAATAGCAGCAATGTGTGTACAAGGCACCCTTTAAAGGAATGTGACTTTGAAAATAAGAAATAGAGCATGTTAACTTGATAGAATGTCAGAGTCAAGTGAGGGGGGTATTTTCTTGGGGGGGGGAGGAAAATCTGGTCATATTAGTAAGTGGAAAAGGAGTCAGCAGAAGAGTTCAAAGATCAGAGAAATAGATAGGGTCCAAGCTACCAGAAAAGTATGAAAAAGGATGACAATGGCAGAAGCTCACATAGCAGATGACCCCAGCAAGGAGAAAGGCCACTATTGTGTAAGAGACTGAAGCAAAGAAGGAAATAATAGCAAATGCTGAAAACAGTTTTAGAGGTTTTTAGGAGAGAAGAGAGAGTACATGACAGATGGCCTCTATTTTCTCAAAAAAAACATAGGTGGCAAGATCTTCTGCTGAAAGGGAAAGGAACACAAGTGAAATAGAAAGTTTGTGGAAAGAGAAAAAAGTCTGAAATAGTCACTGTGGAGAACAGAATGGGGAATTTATCAGGAAAGAATAAAGAGAAAAATAATGCCATGAAACAATGAGGGCCCAGTTAAGATTAAGTCAAAAAAAACTTGAAATGAGCTCTGTCTGCAAAGATGTTTGACTGTGTCTAGGATCTTTAGCCAGCATGTGAGTAGGAATAGAGAAAGCAGGGGCAACCTAGGGATAGTGCTTAGCAAGATATGAATAGCAAGGAGATAAAGAGGGGAGGGGAGCCAAAGGTAGATGATAACGTATTGAAAACTATCATCAGATTACAGAGATGAGCATGAGGGCACAACAGCGCTTAAGCACAACAGGAGTAATGGACTGAGACAACAGGGCAGGATAGAGGGTCTAGAGATCACATCAAGGTTGATAATAAATTAGAAGATATTGAAGGATAGGAAATTATGTAGTATTATAGGGCAATGTGGAACTCTAAGTCGTACAGATGGAATAGTTATGAGGTTTGCCCAAGATTTTTGTGTGGTAGACTAGGGAAAAGGTAGAGGGAAGGCATAGGTCATGTGAGTTTATGAGACTAATGAACTGGAAGACCAGGGTGTTCGAAGAGATAATAAAATATATGTTGAAGGCCCTACCTGTGAGTTCAGGAGTTGAGGTCAAGAGGAAGACTGTGAATCAGGTAATGGACTTCTTGAGAAATGAGGGAGAATGACTTGGAGGCCAATAAATAAATGTGAGAAGATGAACCAGGTGAAAAAGATGAATGGTGTGAATCTCAAAGACAAAGAAAATACTGAGTGGTAATGGCAAAGGGATAATCTAGATGTGGGGGAAAGGAAGGAGGGCCATTTCTTTTTCTCCTGACCTAGTACTTCAGGTAACATGAGAAAAGCACCACTCAGTACTAGAGAGGGCAGTTAGTGCAATGTTGTTTGCAAAGAGCCAAGATTCCCTTAGCTTAATAAGATGGAAATGATATTGAGGGAAAGACATTGGGACTCAAGCAAGAAGAAATCTTGGTTATAAGGAATGACTTTCTGGGATGGGGGAAGGAGAAAGGATATAGTTGGAAATGAAAAGGATAAAAAAGTAAAGATATAAAAAATAAAATTACACAATAAAGCGAGACCTCCAGAGGGCACCAGGGAATGGAAGGGAAGAGGAGGCTATATAATGTGTTGTACAGGGATAAGAGTTTGGAGAGAGATAGAAGGAAAAAGAATTTTTGCTTCAGTAGTCATTAATACTAAGTCACAAGGCTAGATAGAAAGAACAGAAGCAGGGGATTTGTCGGCTAAGAGGGTAAGAAGGGGATAAGCATTCATTAACAATCAATATGTAGCAGGCATTGTGCTAAGCACTTTACAAATATTATTTCATTTGATCCTCATAACAATCCTAAGAGGTAGATGCTATTATAATCCTCATTTTACAAATAAGGAAACTGAGACAGACAGAAGTTAAGTAACTTGCCTAAGGTCAATCACCTAGTAAATGCCTGAGGTCATAGTTAAACTCAGGACTTCTTTACTCCAGGCCCAGAGCTCTATTCCTTGTGCCATCCATCTGCATATAGCATTGAGAATGACCAATTTATAGGCACCTTCACCATGAGCATAGAATTGACATGAGCTCTCACTTCCTCAGAAACTCAGGATTTCTTATGATATATCAGTTCCCAAATAAACCTCTAAAATATATACATACACATAAATACATAGATACATATAAATACATAAACACACATACACACACACACACACACACACACACACACACACATATATATATATGCCTGATTGAAGACACTGCTAACTTCATTTGGGTAACTGTAAGTAGTGACCTCACAGCATGAATAGGATTTCCATTGGTACTATTAGAATAGGAGCTAGAGACTTGCACAATATGGAGAAAAGTTGAAGTGATAAGCTGGCTAAGTTAGAGATTTGGGCTGCCATTAGGGAGAAGAATGTTTCTGTGTATGGAAGGACCAAAAATATGGCCATGTCTTCTGTGGGCCCTGTCAAGGTAGACAATCACTCAGTAGTTGAAAAAAACCACAGTACAAAATTCTGGGAACTAATTTTCCAACTCAAATTGTGTCAACTTATACTGCACAGTATAATGCAAAAACAGCAGGGTTTGGAGTCAAAGACCCTGGATTTGGACCTTGCTTTTGCTGCTTAAAAATGGTTTGATCTTAAATAAATCACTGAAAATTTATGAGCCTCAATTTCCTTGTCTTCAAAATAGATATCAAAATGGGGATAGCCTTTGTTTGATAGGATCATAGATTTAGAGTAGGAAGGGACCTTAGTACCATTTATTCCAAGGTTAATGACTTGCCCAAAGTCACACAGGTGGTAAGTAGCAGATCTGGGATTTGCACTAGTCTACTGTGTGCAAAGTGTTCTGTAAACCTGAAAGGTCTATATAAATGTAAGTAGTAGTAGTGGTAGTAGTAGTGGTGGTGATGGTGGTGGTGGTGGTAGTAGTAGTCATAGAAGTAGTAGTTGTAGTAGTAGTAGTAGTAGTAGTAGTAGTAGTAGTTAGTGGTAGTAGTATATTAACATTAGTATTGGAAATATTCATAGTGATTTCGGAATGTTAGAATTTTACTCTCCCTTCCCCTTATCCAGATTATATTGGAGACCCCTTTGAAGTAAAATTTCATAAATAAACAAGTGTCTTGTAATCATTTGAAAACTTGTCCTGGAAAGAGGGGGAAAGATCACTTAAGTTTCATTTTAAGTTGATTTAATATCTTGTAGCTGATACAAGGACCTCCCCATTTTTCACAGATAAGATGGGCAACCTAAAGGGTGACCAAAAAAAAACAGAAAAAAATGAACTCTATGGACATCTTCTCAGGGAGTCTTGAATTAAGACTCAATAAGGAATGAATCCTGATGTCAATTTTCCCCATGTTTAAGGTTGATTAGGCAATAACAAAATCCTAGATTTGGAGGTAGAAGGAACCTCAGAGGTTATCTAGTCCAAGCTCCTCATTTTACAAAAGGAAAAACTCAGAGTAGTTAAATCCAATCCAATAAACATCTGTAAGCACCTGCAATACTTATGCTAAGGGTTGGGGATCCAATTAATAAAAAGAAAAGCAGTCATTGCCCTCAAGGAGCTTAGGATGTAATGGGAGGAGACAACATACAAAAGAAGGCAGGGAAGTGGGGAGGGGGTACTCAAGCTGCACAATGGCATCTTGTTCCATGGAGCTGAAACAAGGCTGGGTAGCAGATGCAGAACTGAGGGAACTGAAAGTCCAGTTTTTGCCTCCTCTAAAGGAAGGCATTTGGAGGAATTTGGTACTACACCATCTAGCCTTTCAATCAGAGAAGTGAAAAGGCTGAGGGATATGGTGTCAATTAAGGCTTAAATGAAAGGTGCTTGAGCGAGGTAGTGAAATTAAAGGTAATGAGCTTAACCTGGGAGGAGCATCTTGTTCTTTGGAGTTGAAACCAAGCAAAGCAGCAGATAGAATGGAGTGAAATGACCTCCCTGAGATCACAAAAAGAATAAACGACATAGTGAGGATTTGTGCTTATGTCTGGTTCCAAATATAGCACAAATCCAGACAAGGTAAGAGGGAATAGGCAGAGAAAATGCATTTCAAGTATCAGGTCAGGGATCAGTAGCCAGAGTTTAAAATGGACACGAGAGGGGTTACAGGTAGAAAATTAGCCAGGAAAGAAAGGCTAGGAATAGCTTCTGAGACTCCACATCCACAAAATGGTGGACCTTGGATATTCTTATTGATTCTATAGTTATGACTATCTTTCATCTCTGCTGGTTTTAAGTACCATTTCTTATGTAAGTTGATAAGGACCAGTTGCTATTTGCTTCTTTCTGGTGTAAGGAAGAGTCTTGTATGTGACTGTAGCTAGGAATCAGAGCACAGACAGGAGAATTACAGGATCATGCATTTAGAGCTGAAAGGAGCTATGGGGCAATTTTGTAGTTATATAAACTCTTCTTCTCCCAGAAGGTAGCTAAGTGGTACGATGAATAGAGTGTTGGATTTTGAGTCAGAAAAAATTCATTTCTAATTCTGCCTCTGACAATTATTAGGTGGGTAGTATGGGCAAATAACTTGATCTCTGTCAGCCTCATTTTCTTCATTTGTTAAATGAGGATGAGTAGCACCAACCTCACAAAATTATTTTGAGGTTCAAATAAGTTAATATATGTAAAATATTTTGCAAACTTTAAAGTATTATAATATATAATAAAGTAGTATGTAAGTTTTAGCTATTATTAGCTCTTTGAGGTTTTGGTTGGTCAGGGTAGCCCTGGTGTAAAACTATATAGCACCTTGAAGTGCAAAATAGATCCTCTGAACCAAATTCTGGCCTTATTAGTCCACCGAATGATAGAAGAACTCCTGAGTCCTCTTTGAGTTGAGAATGTATTTGAGCTAGTATTCTTCCTACAACCTGAAATATGATCTTCCCAAATACTTCACAGAAGAATGTAGTCAGTTCACTCTCTTCCACAGAGTATAATTGGGGAAAAACAAACAAAAAATATATACAGTGGTGTGCTGGACTCTGCTTGAGAGATTGTTATCATGTTTTCAATGTGATAACTTACACCTCAGAAGTCAGCAAAGCCTGCAAATCAAGGCTTGATTTATTATTTTGACTGATTAGATTTAAGAAAGTAATGGAGTATATATTAATAACATAGCTTAAATATAAAAATGTGTCATGTCCTATTTTTAAGAGAGTCAGTTGTTAAACAGGTACATATTGGTAAATCTTTCTGGGCCTTAAAAATATATCTCAGGGTTAACTTGAGGTTAAATTGGGTTAACATTAAATGATTCTTGAAAAACAACGTTCTGTGTGAATTATTTTAAATTTGAACTAGCATCTGTAGTAGAGATTGACATACTCACATGGAATCCTCTTTTTCTGCTCTACATAGGGAATATTCACATCTGTTGATATTTGAAAAGGTTCATAATAATAAAAAGGAAAAAGTTTTACGAAAAAAAAAATTAAAAGTTTTTTTTTTCACCATGACAGTATAAATGAATAGAGAGCATTAATGTTAGAGAACAGCTTGATTCTGCAGAGGACTAATATGAAGGGACTGAGAATAGGTATGGGGTGAAGCTTAGAGATTATGCAAATATCTCTTTGGTTGGCAAGGTACCCCAAATTTAAGCAGACCTCATCTTATTCATTTTAACTTTCTATGTCTTCTACCAAGAAGCAGCTACTATTTTGAAAAGGATTATTTTAAATGTGAAAGAACCTGGCTCTTTTGAACTTCAGTGTTCCTAGATAGTAAAGCAACCTAAAAACATCACGATACCAAATTCCTTCCCTTAGCAGAAAAAAAAAAACAATCTTCCACCTATAATAATGAATGGCTTGGGAATCAGACAACCTGTAAAATTCATTAGTGATTAAATGTGTGGCTTTAGATATGCCATTGGCATTCAGTTACTTCATTTGTAGACTAGATATAGGAATGCTTACTTTATTCCTGCTCCTTTATATTTCCCATGGACATTGTGATGACTCAAGGATAAACACTAAATAGAATCTGAAACCTCCTGCTATAACTGTAAAAAGTGACTGGGCAAGAGTAGGCAAAACAATAAAATGATAGGAGAGTTGAAAAACAGAGAAAAGGAGGTAGTGATTTTGCTAAGAGAAGCAAGAGTTATGTTGAATATGATTGTCTGTTTGTTTCTATCCTAAGTTCAATTTCCAGAGGTAGAAAAGGAAAAGAAAAAGAAAAGGAAAAAACCCAAAGGACTTGGGAATAGAAGAAAGAGAAAAATAAAAGTACAGAAGAAAGAAAAGGGGAACAAAAGGTGTTCCTGGTATTAATGTAATATCTGCTGATTATTCTAAAGTCACAAAAAAAAATCAGAGTGAGAGGGAAGAACACACAATCTTACAAGGAGCAATTTTTAGAAACAAATTGTTTAAAAAAATATATTCAGGGAAGTCAGTAATTGCCCATATAGGGATTATGTTGTGAAATCTTGATTATAAAATCACAGGAAATAATTTCAAGACTTTTTTTTTCAGTGACTCAAATGCCAGGGTTGAAAATGTATGATGTAAACTTTGGTAATGATGAAATGCATGATTTATTTTCAGATACATTTGGAAAGGAAAAAAAAATAATAGAGCTACAGACTGAAATTTGCAGGGATCTCTGGTACAGGCCAGGGATAACATCCATATACATATCATACTTTAAAATGAAGTAGCCTCTAGAGTCAATGTAGCCTCATGGTCAAAGAACATTTCATTGGTCTACTGTAACCATGATAGAATAAACATGACCAAGCTTATAACTACAGAAGAATGTATATCAGGGAAGACCTGAGAAAGAGCAAACTAGAACCATCTACTCAAATGTGGCCCATGGTTGGTCATCTTTTTTGAGTTTGCCTCTTTGGGAGTTTGGGAGTAATGAAGGAAGAAGAGGACATCTTCCTAGCATGGGCGAATCAGCTAAAGCAACTCTAATGAGCAATACAGTGACATGTGTTGAAACCCTTACATCTACCTAGATTTCTTTGTTCAGGAACAGAGAGAGGTTATGGGAGTAACCCAGTAACCTTCTATGTTGGAGAGTTACACTGTAGCCATGTGTAATTGTTCATCTAAAGAACATTGAAGTAATGGTCTTACATTGCAATATTTCAGATACGGTAAGGAGCACAATAGTTGGAACGAAAATAGCAACCAGTGTAACAAAAAGGAGCACATTTCCTCTAGCCAGCCATAGGCAGAAAATAAAAATCAGGGAGAAATGGCAATAAAAAGAAAGTAACTTGAGAATGTAGAAACTGCAGGAGGTGGGAGGGTTAGAAAGAAAAGTGGAAGACTTTCAAACAATAGAAAAGGCAAGGAGAGAAAAGATGGACTGAGAGAGAGAAAGAGCAGAGAGGATGGGAATCAGCAATACTGACCTTTCATGCATGAAAAGAACAGTAAACTCTAGAGTGGCCCAGATGGAAACATTCCACCTGCTGCAACTCATCAAAGAATGAAGACAGAAGATACTGCTCTACAAAAGTAAATGGAAAGAAGCTTAAGGAGATTTACATGCAATCCCCACAATAAGGGGAAGAATAAACAGTAAGTGAAACTGGAAGCTCTTAAACATAAAGGGGGAAACGATTAAGGGGAAAGGAGAAGAAATAGTTGGAAATAAGCTTTGAAGTTGGAGAGACTGGAGAAAGGGTAAATACTGGAAAGAGCACAATTAAGAGTAGAGACGATCAGTGATAAGGAAAGTTAGCCCTAAAGTCAGGGACTACAAACAATGTTTAGAAATACTCTCAGACTAGCTATTCAGAGGGGTACTTTGACACAAGAATTAATTGTATCTATGAAGTTTTGTTTTGGTCTGTGGAGCAAAACATTACATGGGAATGCAGTTTTAGCTTTCCCATAATTGAGAGGCATATAAGTTCTTTGCATTTTTGGCTCAAAGATACATGATGTTGGATATTATATGGGAAGGGGAGAGGATAAACAGGCTCTTTGTAGGGTTGACACTACACACTGAGAATGATAAACACTACACAGAAAATTGTAGTGGCAGAGAAAAATCAACATATTGGCAAAGTAATGTGATACTTTCTGCAAAAAGGCAGAAATGAAGGACCATAGGATTTTGAACTAAAAGGGACCTTAGAGAGGATCTAGCCCAAAACTACTCCTTTTACATTTGGGAAAACTGATTTCTAGAGTGATGAAATAACTTGCTCAAAGTCACACAGGTAGTAAGTAGCAGAGTTGAAATTCAGTCAGTCAATCAATAAACATTTATTAAGCACTCACCTACTTACTATATGCTAGGCACCTAGCATATATCAGTCTCTGCTCTTACACTCTAAGGGAAGACACACATGCAAACAATGGTATACAAAATATACATATATATGTATATACACATACAGATATACAAGACAAATTGGAGATAATCAACAAAGGGAAGACACTAGAATTAAGGGACTTTGAGAAAGGCTTCTTGTAGAAAAGGGGATTCTTTCCTGAGACCTGAAGGAAGCCAGGGAATTGAAATCTAAGTCTTCTGATAGACAATCCAAAACTTTTTCCACTCTATCAAACTAACTTCACATTTCATTTCTCATAGCAACTTTTTACTTGGGAAAAAATAATTCATAAAAATAAATTGTTGGTATGTTGAAAGTCAAATGACTAAAAGTGTGTTTAGGGGGACCATTACAATATGAAAAGTGACCTGAGAACTCAAAAATACATAAAATATTAGGTGTTAAGCCTTGACACAACTTTAAATCTTAGAGACATGTTAGGAGAAAAAATCCTCACTTCTCTGATCAATTTGATTTTGTTTCATAATAGACATTTTATTTTCTAATCTTGGCTTTTTACTTTTTAATCTTTATTTTATTTTTAATTTAGGGAATAAAACAAGCATTTCCATGATATAATAAAAAAGATGATTGCACATGAAACTGCAATTCTATTATGTACATCTTGCTATTCCTTTTAAATACGCAATAAAATTATCATGTAAATTTCTTTTTTTTTCTTCCCTTCCCTCTCCCCACCCTAGAGATGGCTACCATTAGACACTAATAGGTATATACATAAAATTATGCTATATATACTTCTATTTATCAGTTCTTTCACTGGACTCAAAGACTATCTTTCTTCATGTGTCCTTTATAGTTAAGTGGGGTATTTATAATGGTCAAAATGACTTATTTGCTCAAAGTCATTCTTTTACTGTATACAGTGTTCTCTTGGTTCTGCTCATTTCACATTTCATTATTTTGTGCAAGTCTTTCCACGTTTTTCTAAGACCACTGAGCTCATCATTTCTTATAGCACAATAGTATTCTATCATAAGTGTATACCACAACTTGTTCAGCCATTCCAGAAATGATGGGCATCCCTGCAATTTCCAGGTCTTTGCTACCACAGAGAGAGTTGCAATAAACATTTTAGAACGTATAGGTTCTTTTCCTTTTTCCCTAATAATCTTTGGGAAAAATGAAATAAAAAATGAAAACAAAAATAATACTCATTTTGTTACTTGCAATTCTAATGAAGTCTAACAATTATTCCAAATACACACACACACACACACACACACACACACAATATCTAAATCAACAGGTGATAAGGACGGCTCCTGTGATTTCTTTGGTATAGGGAACTCTTATTTCTTGGTATAGGGAACTGGTCATTACCTTCTCTGCTGCTTAGGGTCTTAGACAATTGCATGGAGAGGATATTATATATCTATATCTATCTTTATCTTTTTTCTATATCTTTCTACACATTTCTATAGCTATCATATACTTAATCGGGACTATTAATTCTGAAAAACCATGGAGTTTCCAAAAACAATGTTCCAATATACACAATAAATATTTAAAACATGATAGCAATAGAGATTAGACAAAATATTCTAGGAAAACAGAAATAGTAGAAAATGTCATCAGAAAGTGGGGAAGGAGGGAAAGAAAGGAAGGAAGTCAATGAGGTTGGCACATTAGTTTAACCTTGAAGGAAGAGAAGGATTTAATAACTATAGATGGAGAGGGAATTTCTTCTAAGAATGACTAATGGCCTCCATGAAGACAAAGAAGCAATGGATGATAGGCTGATATCAGGGAAACAGTCCAATTTTGCAGCAATATGAAATATGTAAGATGTCCCAAAAGTGTTAACACAGTTTTAAGCTATATCTATTAAATAAGCTTTAAAGTACACTGGAACTTTTGGGACACTGTCTGTGAAACAAGGTCGGAAAGGTAGATTGGAACTGGACTATGGAAAGATCAAGATAAAGATTTCTTATTCTATTATAGATATAGAAGGGAGGTGTCCGTTGTTGTTGTTTTAACAGAACAGTGAGTTAGTCATATTTGTGCTTTAGGCAGAGTACTGTGGCAGTCCTATTGAAGAAAAGATTAATGAGGAGAGGGATGAAAGCCAGCTAGGAAGCAATTAGGAAGCTACAACAATAGTTGAGGTGAGAGATGATGAGAACATGAACTAAGGTGAAGGCAATATGAGTGAAGAGGAGGGATGTCATGGAGACATAATCAATAGTAATTGGCAACAGAATGCATGTGGGGGAAAGAGAATTTTAAATGGCAAAGATAACTCAGAAATTTGAAACAGCCACAGGAAGAATGATGATGTCTATCATCAACAGAGATAGTGGAGTAAGAAGGATGGGATGATCTAGAGGAAATGATGGTGAGTTTCATTTTGAAAATGTTGAGTTTGAGGTACTAGCAGGGTATCTAGGTGAAGATGTCCAGGAGATAGTTGGAGATGCTACGCATATGGTTCAAGGGAATTCAGGACTTGATATGAAAGTCATTTGCTTAGAAATGGTGATTGAACCAATAGAAAATATTGAGGTCATCAAGAAAGTGTGAAGAGGAAGAAGAGAAGAGAACTTAGGAAATATCTACATTTAGAGGAAAGTTAGAGGACAGTGAAGGAGACCATGAAAAAGTGATCAAACAGGTGTGAGAATTAGGAGTGATCAATATATCAAAAGCCAAAGGAGATAAAAAAAGAAAATCAGTAAAGAAAGTATTCAGTAATATCAAATGATTCACAAAGATCAAGGATCAGGACTCAGAAGAGGCTCTTGGACCTTTGAAAAAATAGTTGAGGCAGAGTGTTGAGGTTAAAAGTCTGATTTGTAAGAGGCTAGAGAATGAGCAAACAGAGAGAAAGTGGAAGTATCAGATGTAGAAGTTTTGAAGTGATATATAATATGATAATCTTGTGGGTTGGCAGGATCCGTGGAAGGTTTTGGTTTCATCTCGTTTTCAATATAGAAGATACTTGAGAATATTTGTAGGTAGCCTGGAATGATCTAGTGCATAGGAAAAGACTGAAAGTGAGAGACATAGAGGAAGTAAGCAATGATACAGGCTTCCAAAGGAAACATGAGAATGGGGTCAAAGTCATAATTAGACATCTGAGACTTAGCATTGAAAATTTCACCTCATCATTTGAGAATGGAACAGAGAAGAGAATGAGGGAAGTCATACACATTTCTTGGTCTTGGGTGTGGAGGAAAAGATTTTCTAGGGCTCAGGACACTGAACCTTAATCTCAGTAAAGTGAAAGATGAGGTCATCTGCTGTGAGAAAGAGAAGTGAGGGTTGCATTAAGAGCTTCAGGGGGAAGTTCAGAAAAGCTTCTAGAATACAGAATCATTAAGATATAGGTGTGATCCTTTTGTGTTGTCATACATTGAGAGCCCAATTAAGGTAGCATGTCTTCTATTTGTAACATGAACAGCAATATTTTCAATGTTTCAGTAGGAGTCCAGAGGTAAATGATGGGGATGACTCAGGATTTAGGATTAGCAGAGAAAATTTATGGTGGATGACCAAGGGAAAATGAGGTTAAAGTGCCATGTTGAACTGGCTAACAATAGGGTAATGATTGGGTGAAGGGAAGAAAGTGAGACGAGAAGTGGGAAAATGGATGGGGAGGGGTTGAAGAAATTAAGGGATGAGAGATCATATTGCAGGAAAAGATGAGGTTTGGGCATTAAGAGGGTAGAAAAATAGAATTCGTTGTCTTAAAGGTAAATAGTTTGGGCTAATTTTGTGACCTCCTTTGTGTCTGGCTGAAATATAGAAGAAATAGATCATAGAAGTTAAAGAGCCGTGTATTAAAAGGGTAAGCAACATAAATGCTACAGTTTCATTAAAGGAGAACAGAATTTGGGATAAAAGAGAAGACTGTAAGAGTGACCTGGAAATAAGTACTTGCTGACAGTAATGATCTGTGTTCACTTGAAGTATATCTTAGAAGATATTTTATCACTAAGGACTCTGATTGAAATGGAAATCTCATAGAGAAATGAATTGTATAAAATTAATACTGTGCCAGGCTTCTCACTCAATCACCCCTCTATTCAAGTTTGATACCAGACAACACCTGGAAACGAAAGTGCAGAGCTATATTAGCTTCAAATAGGCATATATGACCCAAGTCCAACCTGAATTATTGTGTCACTGATGCAAAGAGTGACAGAGAGGCAAGTTTAGTCCTAGAGGACTCTTCATAGTGATATATCTCTTGCAAGTGTCAACATTTTGACAGTGTGGGAAAAATTTTAGCTATTTCCTGGAAGTTGTGCATCTTCTCTGGAATCTCATGCTTCTATCCATGAGAATTCCCCATAGTTGTTTTTTTCGTCCCCTCTGCACTCATAGACTGGTGTTCCAATGAGAAAATCAGGGCATTGTCCTTTTCCTTTCAGTTCCAAGTCACGTTCATTATTCACCTCTGGGCTCCTACTGAGACATTGAGAATGTTGCTGTTCACATTCCAAATACAGGCAATTGAGCCCTCATAACTTCATGGTGATCCAAAAGGACTGCATAGATCTCTTATTAGTAGTCTATGCTAGTTTTTATGAACCTTCCCCTTAAGTTCCTAACTCAATCCTTACTTCCCTTGGATGAGCTCATCTTCCACTATACTGTCCATTGTTCTGAGGTCTCTCATATTTCCTCCTCCACACTGAAGAACCTATTTATGGCTCCCCCTTCTCTCTTCTATTCTCAAATGATGAGGTGGCCTTATCTCTAACTGCTCCCCTTCAACACGCACTGCTTTTGACATTTATTCCTATGTTCTTTATCTCTTTTCATTACTTAAGGCCTTTGTGATATTTCTCCTTATATTCTGTTCTTGAAGATAAAAACTTTCACTCCTCTCAGATTACCCAGCTGCCCTGCATGGAGAGCAGCTAGCAAGGTGGCCCAGTGAACAGAGCACTGGACCTGGAGTTTGGAAGACCTGGGTTCAAGTCTAGCCTCAAACAAGTAATTTAACCTCTGTCTGCCTCAGTTTCCTTGTCTGTAAAATGGGGACACACCTCCCAGAGTTATAAGGCTAAAATTAGACAACTATTGCAAATAGTTATGTAGTGTTTTAAAGCAATATATAAATGCTAGCTATTATTAATACATGACCACAGACATCTCAGCCCCTCACTTATTATTCCTGTTCTTACGCTATAGGCAAATGGAGAAAGTAAGGGCCTTGTCCTGTGCTGAGGGTGATTTTAATCACTTAAAGTTCTCCATTAGTGTCAGAAAAATGTGTTGAAATCACCTGTAGCCAGAGTGGCCACCCTATCATCATTCCCTTTCTCCTCTTGCGATATTTATAACTGTCACATTTCCTGTTGACAGTGCTAGTTGGTTCAATGATACTTTGACTGCATGAAGAACAGTTGCCTTATAATTCCCAACACCATTGGTGACACTTTAGCATCTTTCATCATTTTCTGCTGTTAATGAACTGCCTGATTTATGGCCAAACTAAATAGATCATATCCCACATGCCTTTCAGAGAAGAGAGATCCAGGAAGAACACTGCCTAAGATAAAAAGAGTGATGTTCCTTCGTTATATCCTGCTTTACTTTCCCTAGACTTTTTCACACTGCACATACAAGAATATCCTATCAGATTTACTGGTCTTATTCCCAGAGGGAAATGAACAGCCTTAGATTTACCAGATTTTGTGAATCAAAAACTATCCATCTGTGCAAAATGTCACAAAGCCAACCTTTTTACTCCTTTAAGTACAATCATGAAACCTCTATTAATAAACTCATTCTAGATTGCAAGACTGTGAAACAAGTGGCAAAACGAATAACCAAAATGCAACCTGAGGCTTCATTCCCATCTCTGGCATATGTTAGCCTTTGTGTTCATAGAACTATCCTTGACTATTGTGCCAACCAGGTACAGTTAAGGAAGGGGTGGTCCATTTCCCAGAGAGTTTGGTTCTTACCATGGCATTGCAGCTAATGATTCCTCATCCCCTAGCACTGAGAAAGGGGTGGAAATGGAGGCATCCCTATCCTATCACTGTTTCAGAGGGTAACAGGGAGGCAAGTTTGGTCCTGGAGACAGGTGTCAAAAGAGGAAAACATGATAGTGGTCATATTCCTCAATCCTCATGTGAGGTAGAATGATTTGGTGGACTATGATACAGACCAGCAGGCTGAAGTACAGCCAACCTCCCAGCCACTCTAAATTTTGACTCAATAAGGTAGAGCCTTTGTCACCTCACCCTAATTGTGGTTCTGGCAAATAGTAAAGGCAGCTAATATTTACATTGGAGAATTGGTATGCAGATTAAAAACTAAGAACCTGAGCGAGTAGCACAGATAATGAGAAGAAATATGGTTATAGAATTAGGAAAACACAATAGAACAAGTTTTAATTTTTTAAAGCCTTTCTCAGAAACATCTGTAGCGGGAGTTACATAGTTATGACTTGGCTATAGCAGAAAAATGAACAGGACATTTTGTAGACTGTGGTGGAATGGAAAGAGTGCTGGACCTACTCCAAAGTCAGGAGATGCAGGTTGGAATCCCACCTCAGACACTTGTGGTGGTTGTTGTTCACTTCTCAGTCATGTCTGACTCTTTATGACCCCATTTGAGGTTTTCTTGGCAAAATACTGGAGTGGTTTGCCATTTTCTTCTCTAGCTCATTTTATAGATGAACTGAGGCAAACAGGGTTAAATGACTTTCCCAGGGTCATACATCTAGTAAGTGTATGAGGCCAAATTTGAACTCAGGAAGATGAATCATGCTGACCTAAAGCCTGGCCTTACTCTATTGCAGTGAACTCAAGTAAGTAAACTGGCCTCTCAGAGTCTTTCTTAGAAGCTTTTAGCAGCTGAGCCACCAGTACAACAGGTAATTTGCCATAACAGTGAACATGTTGTCAGCAAAAACCAACCATGTAGAACCGATGATTGTGATTTTAACAAAAGATTATAGTGATAACTCACATTTATATAGTTCTTTAAGATTTTCAATGCTTGGAGGTAGATAATGTAAGTATTGCAATATTATGCCTTTTTTACAGATAAGGAAATTGAGTCTGTAAGAGGTCAGGTTACCTATTTGAGATCATACACCCAAAAATGGGTGGGATTCAAACTTCAGTCTCCTGCCTTTGGAATAGGTCCAGTACTCATTTCCATCCCACCACACTCTACTGATTGCCCTGCTCACTTTTCTGCTATACCCAAGTAACATCTATCATACAAAAGATGCAGGTTGGTCTCCCAGCAAGAGGATAGGATGAAAGTGGTACAGATATCATGATATAGGAGTCAAGAAGATAAGGGCTCAAATACTGCCTCAGACACTTAGCTTTGTGATGGGGAGAAAGTCTCTTCCTTTGGCCTGTAAAATGAAGAAGTTGCACTCAGTGACCTCTTAGCATGCATGGTCCAGCTTATTGGGTAGACAATTACTAGCTAAGTGGTTCTAGAAAAGTTGCTTTACTTCTTAGTCTCATTTCCATCTGTAAAGTGGGATTTACAATAGCACCTACCTTACTGGGTTGTTGTGAAGACTACATGAGATTCTATTTGTAAAGTGTTTTGCAAAATCTAAAGCACTCTATAAAGACTAGCTATCACTATTATTAGGGAGAATGAAATGTTCCCTTAAAACATGAAATAGGAAAGGAAAAGAAAAAACAAAAAAAGGATATCCAAATAGATAGAAAGTTACCAAACCTGTATTGGGAGTTTGGGGAGTAAAGGGAAGTGGCATAGTAAAAGGGAATCATAAGGATCCCCAAACTTTTAGAACTATACAACAGATAGGAAGTTATTCTCATCAAGGCTAGAATTGGAGTCTCTATGAAAGAAACTCTTTCCCGACTTCCATGGAAAGATGTTGAAGCTCCACAGATATCGCTAATAGAAAAAACATCAGGTACTGGTCAGGGGAAGAAAAAGAAAGTTGTAGAGGTTGCCAACTCCCTGCTGGATAGCATTCGGGAGCCACAAATCAACCTGATATGAATAACTGGGAAGTGTGCTGTCTTCACAGAGCATGTGCTGAATCTAGGTAATGACATAAATCCTCTGATGACTTGACAAAACTGACACTTTTGGTGATTTGCATGAAGACCAGAAGAAGGAATCCAGAAATCTACTCTGGCGCTTTTGAAGTTGTGGATAGGAAATGTAAGAATGTAAGGGTTCATCACTGCTGCTAATGGTGGCTTCTGAATTGAGGAAACAACATAGAGTAGAAAAAGCACTTACTTTGGAAGGTCATGAAGGGCTTGGAGTTCAAATTCCATCTCTGAGGCTTACTAGTTGTATAACTTTAGACAAGTCAACCCCCCACCCTGGGCCTTGATTTCCTCATCTATAAAATGAAGGGGTTGGACTACAAAGACTCTAAAGTCACTTCTAGCTCTAGATCTATGATACTATGAGCTGGTGCATGTGAGAATGGTATGCCTGAAGATGGTGTAAAATGATGAGATTTAGATTTATGAGTCAAGATTTCATATACTGGAATGATGACCTCATTCTCTTGACTGGGGATAATGATAAAGTGCACCTAATAAGTTTCAGGAAGAATATGTTTGCATAAAGACTAGCAAATCTTTTAAAGAAGGCTTTAAGGTGAAAATGGAGGGAAATTGAAGAAAATCCTCATGTATATTTGCTAAACTAGATATCAAAGAAAGTAGCAGGTATGACATAGGAAGTGGATAGGTCGATTAAATTGCAGGAGATAACATCAGTGAAGATGGACAATAAGAAAACACAAAGATTCTAGATGTTCTTGGCAGAACATACCAAAGGAGAAATGACAAAAATCTTGAGACAGATCGATCATATTGTCTTAGAGTTCATGAAATACAAAAGGAGGTAAAGTAGTTTGACACATACATTAAGCAGCTGGAGAGATTTCATGGTTCAGAAGAAAAACATAACAAGCCAAAGTCCTGTGGAATAGACAGAAAATGATTAACAAAGATATATTCTTTAAGAATAAAATAAATGGGCACCAGATACAGCAATGATGAAATAACACTACAAAAAATGAAGCCAACACTATTCTAACAGACAATAAATACCTGGTTACCGTTGTGAGAGTCATTCCAAATCAGAAAAATAATAATTAATATATGGAGTGTAATTGAGGTAATGTCAAAACATCCTACTTAAACTAGTTAAACAGTGTTGAAATACCTGAAAAGGGAAACAGATAAAAGAGTAGATATGGATATAAATTACCACCATTTCCTAAGAAACTTTACCAAAGTAAATGAATAGCCAGAATTAGAAGAGTAAAAGAGCCAAATTAGCAAATACTTGATTTCTTTGCCAAGGCAAAAATTATGGTGACCAGGGGGAATGCTGATTTGAAGGAGGAAGGGGGAAGATTATGAGGAATATTTCCCCAGAAAACAGTAGGAAGAAACGAGGGGGAAATTAAGTAATATCTTCCCAAAAACATTTAAGGATGAAATTAGAAGGAAGATAACACAAAGATGCATCATAGAAAAGATGGCAAAATTTCTGATAGCAGAACTATCCCATTTGGGTTTATATTCCCCAATATGCTACATAAGGAAATATAAGTGTCAGTAAAGAAAACTAAGATGGAAAGAGCAATTGGATTAGAGGAAATTTGTACAGCGGAGTGACATTGTTTTGAGAATGTTGATAGATTAATTTTCAAGATACCAGAAAGAGAAAAGCATTCCAAATGGTTGAGAACAAATTGCAGACTTGTTTTTTTTTCAAAATTGAGAGAAAATAAGAGTAGTGACCAACAAATGTGCTTACTTTCCTATCTCCATGGTCCCTTTGAGAATGAAGGACAAACACAACCTGTGAGTAGTATAAGCTGCCTGAACCTGGACCCAGACAGTTGAGTAACTCAGCCTCTGCCTCTACCTCTACCTCTGCTTCTCCAAAGGAAGGTAAATTTTGATAGCCAAGAGCTTCCTAATTAACTTTGAGTTTACTAGCTAGATCTTTTTCTCAAAGACCAAGCCTTAAACCCATTTCACTCTGGAGCTCATAGATTGGACAACAATAGGTCCCTGCCCAAGTATCATTTAATGGCTATTTTTGGGCCCTCCTGGCTCAGAGTGAATATAAATAGTAACTGTTTCTCTTTTGGCCAGCAACCCCTCAGAGTCTTCCCCTCCCAGTTTGATTTTTTATTATTAAAGGGGCCATCCCTTGACTCACTTCTTAAAGAGGCCTATTCATTGAATGAGCATTACCTCACACAAAGTGAGAACCTGAAAAGACCTTAGCCTAAAAGGGCCATCCTGATCCATCTCCAGTCATCCCAATGAATATCTGGCCACTGGTCCCAGATAGCTCTGGAGGAGAAAGTGAGGCTGGTGACTTTGCACAGCCCTCCCTCACTCAAATCAAAGTTAACTGCAAGTCAAATCATCATTTCCCTGATGTCATGGTCCATTTTCAGAACAAAAGACAAACACACAAAAAGACTAATCTAAACATTCTTTAAGGGAATCCTTGGTGAAGTTATTACAAAGAACAAAAAGATATTTTTGCAATCAAAAGAGATAACTTTTTTGATTACCCTTCAATTATTAATATCAAGTGAAACACAAAACAAGGAGATGTTTGCTTCCTGTAGGTATTTTTCACTATCACAGAAGATATTCAGTACAAAATCAAAATGGAAGCAGTATTTTTTACAAAATGGTGAGGTCTTTCAGATGCTCCTTTTTTCAGAAGAGATAGTCCTGATTGCTTTCATAGAGTCACAGATTTGGAGATGGAAGGGACATTTAAGGATATTAACCTTGCAAATTATGAAAAGTGAATTAGCAATATCATAAAGGATGTCAATAGAGAGATGACCATGTGAGAAATGAATATTTCTCTTTTATATTTAATAACTATAGTATTAGGACCAATTTCTCTTTGTATTAAGAGCCTTTTCTATTCCCTCATCCAGAAATCAACCAGGGTGGGAAATTTCTCTTAGAGATTTACCCAGGCCAAGATCTAATCAGATAACAAAAGAAATTCTAAATTTAGGCTGATAGGTGTATTCCTGCTCATTTGGGTTGCTCAGACAAGTAGGAAAAGGTTGATTCTCCCTATTATTAACTATGAAATATCCCTATTATATCTCCCTATGTATCCCTATGTATCCCATATCAGGTGATATGGAAATTGATGTCTCTTTGACCAAGATTTGAGTGACCTAAGCCCACCTCCCACTTGATTAACCAATCACAGGTGATTAAGCAACCCTCAGGACCATCTCTTCTTCAAAGGGCATATAAACAGTGACCCCACTGCCATTAGGGGTCTTTGGTCTGAGAGAAATGGCCAAATGATTTTTCTTTAATTAATAACCAAGAAACTATGGCTCTCAAACCTTTTTAAATGTCACAACCAGAAAATGATATGGGCTGGCCATATAATAAAAGAGATGGATAACCAATGGGCAACATCAAAACATCTAGAAGACCTACTATATGTTAGGTAGACACTACTGTAGAGGATCTTTGGAAGTTCATGGATAAAAGTCACAAGGATTCTAAAGAATTGGTTAGTTGCAATTAATTAAATTCAATTCAATGCATTTATTAAGTCTCCACTCACCTCTGCCTCTTAATTTACTTGGCTTCCTTCATTACTCTTCTTAAGTGTCATCTCTATAGAAGACATTTCTTGATCCTTTCAGCTAGTGCTTTCCCCCCTTAGACTGCCTTCTGTAAGTCTATAAAGATTTGGTATTTACATAGTTATTCACAAGTCTCCCATATTACAACATGACATACTTAAGGGCAAGACCAAGATGCAGCGGGGAGGTGGGGAAAAGGGGGTGTTTTGTTGTCTTTCCTTGTATGACTAGCACTTAGCAAGGTGTCTGCCACATAGTAAGCATGAAATGAATGTTTGTTCACTGACTGACTACATTCTATATGCTAACACTCTGCTAGTCGTAAGAGTTGAGAAGATATGGTCCAGTAAAATAACTATAATGCACAATAACATATAAGTGCACTAGTGAAATGCAATGTAAATTGTAAATCAGAGAACTAAGGAGAGAGAGAGAGAGAGAGAGAGAGAGAGAGAGAGAGGGAGAGAGAGAAAGAGAGAGAGAGAGGGAGAGAGAGAGAGAGAGATTATTAATTATGGGAATTAGGAAAGGCGTTCTGAGGATTTAGCTGGTTCAGAATTTAACCAGCAAGGAGGTGGTAGGATATTTCAGGAATAGAGGATAATATGCCTGGCTTCCTTCAAGTCTCAGCTCAAATCCCACTTTCTACAAGAAGCCTTTTGTGGTCCCATCCCCACCCCTAGTGCCTTCCTTCTAATATTGTGTGTATGTGTATAATTGTTTGCCTATTTGTCTCCAAGTTCTCTGTGAGGAAGGACTTTTGTTTGTTTTTATTTGTATCCCCAGTACCAGTGCCTAGAACACAGTAAACACTTAATAAATGCTTATTGACTGATTAAGAATGAACACAGGAAAGGGTAGAAAAGGTTCAGAGGGTAGACAGTACTCCAGTGTGGCTGTAGAATAAAGCAAATGGACAGAAGAGAAAAGGAGGGAAATAATATGAGATAAGGATAGAAAGGAAGGGTGATGACAGATTGGGGACAAACTTAAATGTCATTTGAAATAGGCTGAATTTCCCTCAGTAGGCAATAGGAAATCATTGAAAATTATTAAGAGGTGTAGAATGACCATATCTATGCATAATGATGTCTTTAAGTACTTAAAGTACCCATCATTCCAGTGCCCACCACATAAGACAATGGATTAGATGATATAGAGAATAAAGAAATAAACAAAATTCAATTCATCCAAAAGGCATTCTCTATCTAGTATAGATAAAAAAGCACAATAAGTAAACAAATAACTGTAATACAAGAGAGAATGTGATGTTTCAGAAAAGAGATAAATGCTCTGGAAATTTCAAGGAGGGAGAGTTCACATCAGGTTTTCTCGAGATGAAGGAAAGGTTCGTGGAGAAGGTTCATAACACCTAGGTCTTTGAAGATGAAGAGAAAATGTCTATGAGTACAATCCCATCTATTACCCCTGACCTCCCTACCCCACCAAGAAAGGTTGAAGCATTCCCCACCTTTCCCTTTAAAAAAATAATGAATACAATATGGGATTATGTAGAAGAAAGAGCAATGGCATTAGATTAGATGATTTGGATTCAGCCCTTGCTCTGCTACTCGCTAACTGAGAATGTGGTTCAAGAAAAAAGACAGCTAGGTCTGCAGCAAGAGAACTTGAGTTCAAATTCCATTTACCACCTATATGACCTCAAACAAGTCACTAAACTTCCCTGGGCTTTAGTTTTTTCAACTGTTAGATGAGGGGTGGCACTGCATGGCCTCTCAGGTCCCTTTCAGCTCTATATTTATGAACTATACAAGTTTCTTAAACTCTCTAAGGATCAGTTTCTTCATCTGTAATAATGATACTAGTAGTACTTGCCTCCCACAATTACTGTCGAGTAGAGTGCTTTGTTAACTATAAAGTACTACATATAAATGTCAGCCATTATTAATCTGTGTACTCCATTGTTCCCAACATAGCAATGGCCTCCTAAAGAATTAGAGAGTCTAAGGCCCTTTGAAAATGAATTTGGATTTGAGGGTTTGGCAAGAGTCTGCTTTGTCTCTCCACCCACTAGCCACATGAGACTATGCAAAAACTTAAAAATAACCTAATGAAAAAAATGTTCTACTAATTATCAGTTGGCCAAAGTGAAGCCATGTTCTTTCTATTTGTTAGAGGCCATAATCCAAGGAAAATCAATTGTTGTTATGTGAAAATAGAGTGCATTCTGTTACTTGTTAGACATTACAATTCAGAGGAAATAAAAAGTAACCTAATTGCCAAAAAAGACCTATAATTTTCAGCAGAAATGTTTTCCGTGCTGCCAAAATGTGAGAGGCAGAATGGTGTAATGGGTAGATATTAGACTTGGATTCAGAAATACCTGGGTCGAAATCTCAAGTGGATATCTACTAACCACTTGATCTAAATTAATCTGAGTCTTAGATAATCTTCTAAAATATTTTTTATTAGATAGGCTGAGATCTGCCTCAGAAGAGGGACAAAACCATAGGTCCTTGACATATTGATATCAAAATTTTACCATTTCCAATACATTCATTATATTACTTATCACATGCATGTTGTGGGAGTGGGGGCAAGGATGAGGAGAGGTGGTGCTTAGGGTCTAGTTCAACATGGTAGTTACCAGGCCTACCCTAGGCTTACCCCAGATTGTGCCTCAAACCCCAGCAGAATTCTGGAAAACCTCCAACACCCAAGCTCTCTGAAATGGAGATGACTAAAGGTTAGGATTATCTCTTTGGACCACTTTAACCCATGGTAACACCTCTTAATCTTTCTCAATCCATTAGTTTGGTTGAGTTAGGCTACATCCATAGGTAAGTAGGATATTCATTTTATCACATTCACAGTATCATTCAGATACTTACCATCTTATGCAATTATCTCCCACAACTACAGCTGTTTCCTCTCTGTGTTTAAATCCAGCTATTTTTTCCCTTCTATCTTTCTTTCATTAATATGTATATCTCAGATGGACATTATAGATGGAGGAGATGGGCCAGGAACTAAACAGAACAAAGAAAGTAGGTTGGATTCTTTTTGGAAAGCTGCAAAGTTCCCTTAATGATTTAAGCTTCCTATGAAAGTAAAGGACCATCTTTTTAATATTAACATCCTACCAGTATTGTGTGAGACATGAAACATAACAGTTTCTGAAGAATTAAAAATTAATGTCGCGTGAATGGTTACAGAGGGCAGTATGGTGAGCATAGGACTGTAACAAATAACTAATGAGGATAACTGAAGAACAGGAGTAAAACAAGGAATTATATAATAGGTGAGAGCAAGGAATGACAGGTAGGGAGCCAGAATGCTCCACTGGGCCCCTCACAATGTCGTGAGAAAGTAAGGATGCCTTCCAGAATATTGAGACAATCACATGGAAGAGCCCAGACAAGAGTCTAGGTGGGCAGGGAGAGATAAGTTATGGTCTGCACTGTTGGGGAGACCTTCCAAATTGATGAGATAACAGATCTGAGTGTCCTTCATGACTTCATAACTTCAAGGTACCTTATTGATGTAGAAACCCCATTGGTACAGAGGTGACAATTCAGACAAGCCTTATTCTGTGTGGTTCTTTCTCTTTTCCATAAGCCCACTATAAAGAAGGTCTATCCAAAGAATTAGAGCCATAGTCCTATTCTTTTATTATTTCATGGTTGTCAGTCACATGGAACTTAAAATCCTGATTTCAAAAACCACTAAGTACCCTGTGACATTTTTTGATTCTTTCAAGAATCCAAAGCTAAATTCTGGAGTATTAATAGATTTGATATAATAAAACAAAAAGCTTTCAGAAAACCATGAAATATCATTAAGTATTATTGCCTTTGGCAACAAGGTGGCACAATAGATAGAGCAGCAGGCGTGGAGTCAGGTATCTGAGTTCAGATGTGGCCTCAGACACTTACTAGTTGTGTGACCCTGGGCAAGTCACTTTACCCTGTTTGTCTCATTTTCCTCATCGGGAAAATTAGCTGAAGAAGGAAATGGCAAACTACTCTAGTATCTTTGCCAAGAGAACCCCAAATAAGGTCACAAAGAGTTGGACATGACTGAACCACAACAAGAATTGCCTAGCTAAAAGCAGGAGCAGGGGTGGGGGGGTGGGGATCTAATGGCAAAATTACTATAGGATAGTTGGATATGATTTAATGTCTATATAATATTTGTTCAAAATTATTTTCCCTTCAAGCACAGGAGAGGATTAAAAACCTACACTCCTGAATATTCTTATTTTTCCCCTTCGCTCAAACTTATGCCTAGATGCTAAAAACCAAATTGCCCTATCAAGGTATTTAATGCACATCTACATGAGGGGGAAAAACTTCTTTCCCTATGCTAGGAGTTCATTTGTGCAAATGAGCTACAACAGGAAAGAAAGAACACAGAGAACAAAAACTCTTGCCAAGCTGAATTACTGTACAAGGAATGTCAAGTTCTGCTTGCATGCACAGGAAACTATTTGCTTAACCAAGATCCAGCCATAGGATTCAAGTGCCAAAGTCTGTCCTCTTCCCAGGCTCTAGAACCATCTCTCTCTCTCATTTTTTGGTGAGGGGGGAGGGGGAAGGAGATTTTATCTTCTACCCTGGAAATTTTGATTTAGTGATAGCTAGATGTATTTAACTTAAGAATTGTTATAGACTCCACTTTGAAATACATATTTTTAAAGATTCGTCTCAAGTAAGGCTTATGAAACATGGAAATAATAAATGTGTTTGTGCTTATTTTGATAGTCATAGTGACAATATACATTCCTAAAATTCTATTTCTTGACTCTGACCTTTTTTTAAATCTCTGGTATCATGTGTATTAGTTTCTACTTTACTTGTCCAATTGCTATAAATTTACAGGGTAGATTCTTTATGAAGGCATCCACCACAAATAGAAAAAGTGAAAATAACACTGAACTTTATACATATAGTTAACATATAAATCACTAACTCTATTCTTCCTCCCCACTCCCTCCTCGTTTATAGCTATGACACATGCTGGGATGCTTGGTATAAATTTTTATGGGCATAGATCATAGGCACCCAACTAAATGTATTAAAGTCTCGTTAAAATTAGAATGTTATAATAATAATAATACATAATGTCTTTAATCCAGATATTCTTAACTAAATATCCATGGATTCCAAGGGTTGTAAAGATAGATTTTAGTAGATTTGTGAAGTTGGATGGGAAATAATATTACACCTTTGTTTCAATATAACTGGTCTCCTCTCAAATCCTTTGTATCTTATTTTATGCCTTTAAAAACATTCTGAGAATGAGACTACAGGTTCTATTAGACTGCCAAAGGAGTCAATGATACACAGTGAAATCCAAGGTATCCTATCACCTCTCTGCAGAGACATGATGGACTCGGGATACAGGATAAACATCCATTTTCAGACAAAACCAATTTGTGAATTATAGTGGTTTTGTTTGACTATTCTTATTTATTACAAAGAAGAATTCTCATTTGGGCAGAAAGGGAGAGGTGGAGTGCAACTGTCAGGGGAATTTGAAGGTCATGATAGTGATTTTAAAAAAAAAGAAAAGAACCCAGGGAAAGGACTTGTGAACTATCAAAGGATCAGTCAAATACAGAGAGGCTTATCACTGAGTTGGTTGCAGGGCAGTTAGTTTTTTCAACCAGAGCAACTCTCAAAAACTCTCTACCAAGTCACAGAGAAGCTGGGATTTGTATTGCTGGAAGTAGTCCTACAATGAAGAAATAAGGAACCTTTAAATTAAAGAACTCTCTTTTCTTCAGCACAACCTACCAGATTGCCACTAATAATTTTGAGCTAATAATTAATTTGTAACATAAGAATTTCTTTATGTTTTCAGTTGACTAGAAATTACCTACTGTGTGGTCACTGAACACTTGCATATTTAATGTACTGATCTGAATTCAGCTGTTAACCTCTGAAAATGTGTTCTTCTTTCAGAAAACCCAGGCTTAACCCTGATTATTACTGACATTTGCCTTCAATTCACCTGATATTGGGGAGGGGAGAGGACTGGGGAGAAATTTTTGCTTTGTTTTGAGTCAGATATTTAGAATATTTGGGACAAAGTTTATTTCATGTCCAACTATGTTATACTATTCATACCAACTGGTCAAGAGTTGTTTTCTCTAAACACAAAAAAAAGTTTTCTCCTTGTTGTTTCAAGATAATTCTGAAACGTGCCTCTGAGCTCCAGGGCAGGGTTTGATTAATGCATGATTTCCTCTTTAAAATTAGAAACAGGAATCAAGAGTGATGCTTAATAATTTTCATTTGCTTGTCTGCTCTGTTTTCCAAGCCGTCTAATTAAGGCTTGGTTCCCAGGCCTGATTAGGCTGCTCTTACATCTGACTGTAGTTTGCAGATACTGCTCCAAGGCAGGAACTCAAGCTTATTTTCAGTAAATGGGAACAAGCTGGGAAGGAACAATAAGTTTTGGGGGGTTTTGTATGTATATATGTATGGGGGTTTTTTGCTCCTGTAATTAGAGAGATTGCAATATCTTCCACAGAGTGCAATAATATCATTTAACAATGAACATTAGAAAGTAGAATTGATGTAATAAAACATCAATTCATGATTTTTAGAGCTTTATGTTGTAGACATGTTCTAAGTGCCCATTTTCTTTTCACTCTGAACATGCTGAATAAAATGGCATTGAGTCTCTGTAGATCAATGCTGATTTAACTCATATTGAGAAATAAAAGGTTTGCATGACTCTTCGTAGTTAATCTTCATCTCTGATGATTAAATCGAATGGAAATGTACTCCTGATAACTTTCTAAAGCAGAGTTGCCAGAAGCAAAAGGATTAAGTAGAAAAATAAACAAAAAATTAGTAATTTTCAAATATAGCAGTGTGGAAGAGTGTAAAATGTGCAGAATTTGGTTTCAGAGGACATGGACTCCAACCCTGACTTTGACACTTACTTCCTATGTGACCTTAACCAAGTCACAACACTTATCTAGTCACTAACCAGTTCTACATCTATGATCCCGATGCATATTAAGAAGCAGAATTGCTATAGGACTTAGAGCTAGAAGAGAGCTCAGGAAACAGAGCTACTCCTTAAAAATATCAGCTATAGATACAGACGAACCAGATTCCGCTCTCATAATCTTGGGAAGTGGGACTAGCATTTCATTCATTTTAGATCACTAACCCCAAATCATGAGGTATAATTGAATGGTGTTTCTTCCTTAAATTATGTTAACCCTTCATATCTAATGAGTCATCAACTTCTCACTCCTGAATTACTACATTGGTTTCCAAATCCCCTCCTTCTCACCAGTCTTCCTTTCCAAGCCCTCCTGACATATCTGCCACGTATTACTTCGGTGAAGCACCAAACAGCTGACAAACATTCTTCATCTTTTCATCTTATGGGATTCTCACCCATTTCTCTCAAGAAATATTTCATAGAAGATATAAAGCTTGTAGTACCAAATTAACCTGGTAGAGTCCTACCTCTTAGTCTTTTAATATCTCAAAGGTACTAATATATCATAATATCTTCTTCCTGCTATATGAATAACTCATCTCCTTTTTAAGCATACTCAAGTGGATCTGTGATCTGTGGTCCCTTCAGTTTGAGAGTTCTTTCTGCTAATCCCAAGTATAAGTATGTGGTCATTTTTGCCTATCCTGGGTACACTTCTCCATGTTCTACCAAAAGTGCACCACAGACATCAACCCAATATTTTAGAGGCCTTCTTCATTTCCTTCCAACATCAGAATAGAACTGGAATCCTTCCAGCATCAGAATGGAGCACTATGGCCATATGTGCATATTGCTGTAAGACCAGTCTGTCTTCCCTTCCTGTTGTGCTTAAGTCTTGTAATTCTTCATTAGTTATATGATGCAGTCTGTACACATCCATGATGCTCTTGATTATCCTCTGTGTGATGCCAATCTTTAGTTCTTCACAGACAGGAATATCCTATGTCTCACTCTCATATAGCAACGCTTGTAAAGTGTTTGCATTGAAAAGAAAGGCCTTTGCTTTCATGGGAAGCTTGATATCAGTAAAAGAGCTTTGTAATTTCCTAAAAATAATACAGCTCACTCTCCTCACTTTTAACTCTGAGTTCAGCTCACTATCCATCAGTATTGTTTTTAACATATATGTGTGTGAGAGAGAGAGATGCATATATGTATGTATATGTACATATCGGTATGTATGAGTGCATATATATATACACACATATAGGTATGTGTGTATATATCTATATCTACATGTGTATATGTAGATACAGATAGACAGATATAGATATCTACATATATGGAGACAGATATACAGATATATACTGTTGGACAAACTCTATGGGTTGTCCAACCAAATGTATCTCAAGATTGGGGCAATAGACATTCTTCATCCACTCCAATTTTCCTGTGTAGATGGACAGGACAAACTCTTTTGAGTGCATATACATATCTTCCAGGAGGCTCTCTAGTGTCCTAAGGCTTGATGCAATCATTATAAAATTTCCCCAAACAGAAGTATCTGGAGAACTTCACCATCCACAAGGAATCCTTCATTGACCTAGACTGTGCTGGATCTACCAAAAAAAGCCTTCAGTAGCTTCCCAGTATACTCAAGATAAAATTGAAACTCCTCAGATTGACTTTCTAGGAACACCATAATCTGGTACTAATTTATTTATCCAGAATTTATAATTACCCAATGCCTTGGCCAGGTCAACTTCTTCTGTGTTCTATAAAGTCAGCATCCTTTCCTATGTTTCTTATTCTTCTTCCCCAACCGGGTTTTAAACCAATTTCGCATCCCCATAGCACCCAAATCAGTGCCTAACATATAGTAGACACTCAATAGATACTTGACTAAACTGGATTAATTTGATACTTCTTTAGCTAAATTACAAATGACAGTTTTGCCTGCAGTAATCCTTTTCTAGTCCTTTATATTCAAGATCCTCTTTATTCTACCAACCAGTCACTCTCCTGCGAAGCCCTTTCCAACATTTGAATCATACTCAATTATATGGTATAATAATTTTATATTTTTCTCATTGTTTTAATAAATATCTAATCTTTTTCCAAAGATGATTAGGGAAAAATTAAAAGAAGCTATGTGTTCCAAAATGTTGATAGCAGCTCTCTTAGTGGTGGTAAAGAACTGGAAATCACAGGGATGCCCATCAATTGGGGAATGGCTGAACAAGTTGTGGTATATGATAATGATGGAATACTACTGTGCTATAAGAAATGATGAGCTCAATGATCTTAGAAAAACATGGAAAGACTTGCATGAAATAATGAAGAGGGAAATGAGAAGAACCAAGGGAACATTGTATATAGTAACAACAATAACGATTTAAGAGTGACTTTGAGTGAATGTTATTTTGACTATTATAAATACCCAAATTAACTATACAAGACATCCAGAAAAATATCTGATAAATAGAAATATGTATAAAACAATTATAAATGAATATATGTATATATATACCTATATACATACATACACACTTATCCATATATACATATGCATGTATATATATATGTGTGTGTGTGTGTATATATATATATACCTAATACATTGTGTACCTATTTGTGTCCAATGATAGCCATCTCTAGAGCATCGTGGTGGGAGGGTAGAAAAAAATAATAGCTCAGTGCTCTCTACTTTTAGCTCTAAGTAGTGCTCTTAATTCTCATCACAATTTTACACTTAGATTCCTCACTCCTATAATGTCCTATGCCAACTTCTTTAAGATGTCACTTTGACCGATGCCCCAGTGGCTTCCACCTTTGCCTAAACAGCCCCATGTACCCTATGCTATCTTCCTGTAAATTGCAGTTTAAGTACCACAGTTGTTTCTTATTGATCAGCCAATCTCCACTCACTCAGAACAATCCCAGATCTGCCTCTTTTGTTTAATTTAATCTTGTAATTACTGTATTGTGTGTGTATAGATTTATATATACTATCATTATAAATCTTATCTCCCCTGTTATATGGTAATTATTTGAAAGGGAAGAAATCATGTCTATTTTATAATGTGTACCCTTCAAGTACCTTCATACAGTGTCATATATTATGTGAGTATTATGTAGTCTGTTAAATATTTATGGACTGAATTATAGGATACATTCTTCTTTTCTTTTGCTTGTGATAAGCTAAGGAGCCAGTAAATTCAAAGCAACATAGTTTATGTTATATTTATATAACCATTGTGTGTTTAGGTTTCCATGATTATGGAAATGGGTCATAATCATAATGGTGATAATAATAATGGCTAATATTAATATATTCCTTTATAATTTGCAAAGTGTTTAAAATACAGTATCTCATTTGGACTTCCATCTTTATAAGGTAGCATTATTATGAGGTAGATAATGTCTGCTAAATAATTTCAACTGGTAACTAGCCTGTCCCTGTTATGGTTACAGGCTGTCAGCTTCTTCTAATCAAAGAAAACTTCCTTCTCAGGAGCAACAAATTACCAGGATTAGCCAAGCCTCTCTCTGCCTCCAAGAAGCACAAGGTTACCAGTTTGGAATCATTAATGTATTCAATATTCATTCAATGAACATTTAAGTATCTGTCATATACAAAACACAGTGCCATGCAAGCATTGGGGATAGAAAGATTAAAATAATAAAGCCCTTGCCTTCAAAAAATTTATTATACTCCAAAAATCAAATAATACCTAGTCAGCTCACTTTGGGGCATCTCGGTGGTCAAATGGATACAGTGCCAGGCCTGGAGTCAGGAAAACTTGTCTTCCTAAGTTCCAATCTAGCCTCAGACACTTACTAGCTGTGTGATCATGGGCAAGTCACTTAACTCTTTGTCTCAGTTTCCTTATCTGTAAAATAAGCTGGAGAAGGAAATGGCAAACCACTCCAGTATCTTTGCCAAGAAAACCCCAAGTGAGTTCACAAAGAGTTGGACACAATAGAATAAGGAACACCTGACCTTTAGTTGAACTAACTAAGACTACTAGCCTCCCAGCAGAGTTCAAGTACAGAATAAGGCCAAGATGGTCTTCATAAGGGAACAATATCCTATCCTAATCAGATCAATAGACCACAGGCAGGTCAGGGTTCTATCTCCACCCCAGGCATTATCAACTTAATGTGAAGTTTCCTGTTGAATACTTTATCATAAACTCTTTAGTCCCCTAATTCTTTTCCCCAAGAGAGTTAATGAAGAAGCATTAAATTTATAACCCATGTGGAAAAATAAAAAAACAAAAGTAAAAGTATATTTAATCTGAGTTTAGTTTGGTAGAGCAATTTGAAGTTCTTAAGATTATCAAAATCATTGATATTTCTTTCCTGAAGATGGGTTCATGGTTTTGCGATACAAATACAAGAACAAATCATTTGGTTAATTGATGCCTGAATATTACTCTTCTTTCTATTTTCCATGTACCATGGGTTTTTTCTTTCCTTCAGTTTCTGCTCCCTTACCTGCAGTGATCCATGAACTGGATTCTCACCATCTCTTTCAGAGTTGTGAGTGCAGGCAGCCCACAGTGGATCATGCTTCTTGCTTGGGTTTAATCTACCCACCACTGACAGACTGTAAGAGAACTTTGGAGCAGCTGAGTGTTTCTAAATTTATATGCTTTTGTTTAATTTCTTTTTGTTTGAGTGTAGACATGCTTTTTTTCTACATTGTTCTCCATCTGCATCTTTAATAAGACCAATATTTCAATAGACAGCTTCTTCATGTGGATGCAGCAGCATTTCCCATTAGGTACTCCAGGTGAGAGATGTTTAAGTCAAAAAGCAATATTTGTCAATCACTTATTGGAAAGGACATTGTCAAATATATTGTCTTAGCTTTCATAGGTTTCAAAGTTAGCATCAAAGCTTTAATTTTGTGAACTACTAAGGAAGTTCACATCTTGCTGAAAGGAAAGGAGAGCCAAAATTTTTGTAGGCCTTACATAACTACTCTACAGTTCTGGTATAAGGGAAATCTTATATTGGAATAATCTGAATTGAAGTCCTAATAATATAAAGTTAAAGATAATTCCTTCAATTATTAATAGTTAATTCTCTCAGTAGGTCTTTCTGCTGGATGCTTCCTTCCTTGGTGATTCATTTCCATTCATATACATATCCTGCATTAGGCTCTTGATTTTGACTTTTTTCATTTTTGCTGGATAAGCTTTACCACAAAAGTCAATATTGCAATATTTCAAATTCCTGCTTAAGATTCCTTAAGTTTCCAACCTGCTAAAGCACTGTCTTCTCCATTCCAATCATGTATTGGTGGATATTGCCTTAGTTTCTAGTGCTTTGCCACCACACATTTTCCCCTAGGGGGTAAAGGAGAGGAAGAAAAAAATTAATGTTTATTAAATGAAAAAAAATTAAGAAAACTATAATATCAGTTGAAGTTTTCATGTCATGGAAATTACTAAGAATATATCCTCCCCTCCATTATGATCTCATTTGTTTAGGCATAGTACCTGTTATAATCCCACTCCTTCCATATACCTTCTTAAAGACAGGAAGTCTTACTCTTACTTCAACAATTTGTTTGCCTCAAAGGATTCCCAAGGGATATTTACCAATTAATGAATCAATCAATTTATGGAAATCCACTATGTGCAAGACACTATTCTAAATGTGATGGAGAATATAAAGAAGAGTAAGATGTCACTCTTCTAGGCACCTGTAGTCTAGTAAAGGGAATGACAAGTGAAAAGTTATGCAATAAAACAAGAATTATCACAAAGAAGTGCATGATTAATTGACAAAGGAGTAGTAGGACTATGGAGAAATGGAAAAAATTTATGTTAATAAGGATTATAGTTATAAAATATGTATAATGTAAATAACAGGTGGGAGCAGTGAAGAATCTTCTGTCTGGGTTTCAGTTTTATCCATAATCTTACCACATAATTATTGTTATGGCCCTGTAGGGATAAAGCATGGTTTGAATTCAGAAGAGGGAGAGATCACTGCGGTCTAAGAAAGTTTAATATAGTAGGTGGGGCTTGGATAAGAGGGATAATTTAGGTAGAAAGAAGGAAATAAGCATTTATTAATTGCCTAGGTACAATACTAGGCACAGTACTAAGCATTTTACAAAAATTATCTCTATCCTCCCAACAACTCTGAGAGGCAGGTTCTATTATTATCCCTGTTTAACAGTTGAGAAAATTGAGACAGAGAATAAGTAACTTGACCAGGGTTACATAGCCACTAAGTGTCTGAAGCTAGATTTGAACTTACGTCTTCCTGACTCAATGCCCAGTATTCTATTCACTGAACCACCTGGCTGCCTAGATGGAATATCACAGGAAGGGCATTTCAAGCAGGTGGGAATGGCCCAAGCTAAGGCATGTAGCAGGCAAAAATGTGGTGTGCTCAGGGTGGAGGGTGGGAGGAAGAGTAGGTTCATTTGGCTAGATAGGTATATACTTTTCGATCAGTAATCAAGATCAGACTCAATCCAAGGGAATAAGCAGGTAAGCAGTGGAGTCCAGCAAGGTCTTGAGTCCTAAGCATCAATTCTTGGATTTCCACAGAGCAGAAAGTGCTGAAATATACCTCATTTTAAACTACAGATCAAAAGAAAAGAATTGCAGAAGTTTACCTTAGAACAAAATCATCGCCTTTCTTAATATAAACAGGTATCTACAATTTCTGTACAGTTGGTCAGAATAATGTTCCAGTAAAGCAAATTCTGTTATACATGGTAAAAAAAATAACTAAACTATGAGAAAAACCATGAACCAACACTAAAATGCACTTAAAAGCAGTCCAGTTTCATATCCTATTTAACTCCATGGGAAATGGTATTTGCTACAGTAAGAAAAACAGATGGTGGAGAAAGAGAGGAAAATGAGACTTTTCTAAAAACTGGGAGGTGAAGGAAAAAGCTGTTGTTAACATTTGGGGTGCTTTTGACATATTCATCTGTAATGTTACTGCATCTAAGACAGTCATTTTCATGTGATATGTATGTGTGTCCATATATGTATGTATATACAAGTATGTATACATATTTGCCCTTTGGATAAAAAGTTTTATGGGGGTGGATTTTTATTTTTGCTTTTGTTTTGTTTTTAAGAAAGAAACTAGTGATATTTTGGCCCTTTTCAAGCATGTGTGTAGTAGGGAGAGGGGACAGCAGGGGTCATTCAGTAACGCTGTCACTAGATCTTTTGCCAAAATTCACAGTGATTCATCTTCCTCTCAGACACAAGTACATCAAGTCCCCTGTTTTGCTCTTAGTACACATTTGTCCTCTTTAAACCAATGAGTCATAAGTTGGAAATATGTATGAAATAAGCAAGAAGAATATGTCACTGGAGTTATTTCTGGTCTTTCAATATACACATACCAGAGCGCAGTGCATTTAAAAGGCAAGATTTTAAATATAAGAGGTTTTATATGGCAGCTATGGTTGGTTTTATAAGAAGAAAGAAAATAGGACATTTGCGTAAGAAAAAAGAAAGGAGCCTGGTGTATCGATTAACTTTGGGTGAATGTGAGTGAAATATTTCTTCATGCTCTCAGAAGGATAATTTTCTTCAGAGGAAATTGCCTAAATTCTTGGTCACTAGAAATAGTGGGGGACTTTTATTGCCAAAGAGATTAGTACTGGAATACAAATGACATTTGAACTGCCATAAAACTGTTACATCTCTCCAGCACAAATAGGAGTTTCATCCTTAATTCCTAAAAAAAAAAAAAAAAACTTATATGTAAACTGCCCAGCCAAACCTCAATCATTTGGGGCATTTTGGCTAATGGAGAACTTGATAATTAGGCGAGTACCCAATGAGAGGGTAGGTATCCATGAACACAAAATCCTTTTGGACAACTATAATCATATATATTATAATCATGATTCTTATCATTAGCAAACACTTTCTCTTCAAAATCACTAGTTAAATGCCTCCTTTAATAAGGTTTTGTGAAAAGAGAACACAAAAATAATCCTTTCTCCTGATATTTTCACACAGTGGAACAAACTCTCAAAACAATCCAAGACACCTGGATTCTTCTTGTTGTTTCTTCAGTCATTCAGTTGTGTCTGACTCTATATGACTCCATGGACATCCATGGAGTCTTCTTGTCAAAGATACTGGAGTGGTTTGCCATTTCCTTCTTCAGTGTGTCCCCCTTTTACAGATGAGGAACTGAGACAAATAAGTGACTTGCCCAGGGTCACACAGCTAGTAAGGATCTGAACCCAGAATGGAACTCAGAACTTCCTGACTCCAAGCCCAGTGTTCTAACTACTATGCCACCTTTCTTTGTGACTTTGACTTATCCTTCTGAGCCTCAGTTTTTTCATCTTTAAATTCAGAGAACTGAAATAAGTAATAAATTAGTGTGCGCTTAGGGGTGGTCATTCTTTAATGGCAAAACAGAATCTCGAGTTCAGTAATATTTTTTGACAAAAGAATTGCTTCAAACCATTCTATTCTGTGCCATTAAGGAAAGGTTTCTAGAAAACAGATAATCATCACCTAATGAAGAGAGTAAGAAGAATCTGTCAGTGGCTTATAATCAGATGCAGCCTGAAGAAGGGTTGTGTGAGTGACATGAATTCACTAAGAGCAATGATAATTTTACTGAAAGACTAAAGACAAAACGTTTTACTTCTATACTCAATACTTTATACTGAAGCTTTGTCTTATGCCAGTCTGTGAGACCTGGGTACACTTTGCAAAGCTACAGAGGATCACATGGAAATCTAGACCCTGAATTATGTTGTATTTACCTTAGATTAGCATTTTCAATTCTACTGGTATTTGGCCCCTATTCACTCAACCTTACCTACTATTTCCTCATCCATATTATATCTCTGCAACACAATAAGGGCCAGTGGATTGTAAGACTTATTTCCTTATTGAAAGAAATACTCACCGATGCTACGTATCACCACTTCTACCCTACTCCCATCCGAAGACACTACTACACATACTTGTCCTCCATCTATCTACACCTAATTTTGAGCAAAGCAAATAAAGTGAAGGCAGACTACCAGTCATATTGCCTCCGTCTTTCCATCCTACTGAATGACTCTCCCCATCTCATCTTAATCTGGTTTCAATCTCTTTACCCAAGTGACAATGGGCAACTCACTTCACTATTCTAAGCCTCAGTTTCTACATTTGTAAAATGATGTGATTGGACTATATCAGAGGTTCTTTACCTGAGGTCCACAAAAATACAAGGGGCCAATGTATAGATTTCAGAGAGTCCTGAACTTGGAGAGGAAAAAAAAACCACACTTTTATTTTCATTGATTTGTCATGTCCTTTATAATCCTATGTATTTTATTTTGTGCATTCAAAAACATTATTCTGGGGGTAGAGCCAAGATGGCAGAGAAAAATCAGGGACTAACCTGAGCTCTCCCAAATTCCTCTCCAAACAATTTTAAATGACACCTCAAAACAAATTCTGGAGTGACAGAACCCACAAGTGGATTAGGTGAAATGAATTTCCAGTCCTTGAAAACTTAGAAGATTGGCAAGAAAGGTTTATCACACCAAGGAGAGAATGGAATACAGGCTGTGCCAGCCCAGAGCAAGCCCCAGCAAATCAGCAGCAGACCTTCACAGTGACTGAATCAGCAGTGGCAGCAGTTTCTTCTGGAGCTCTCAGCCCACAGATGGTAAAGGGATGGAGAACTGGTCAGAAGGAGATTAGGAAAGGTCCCTTTGCTGTCACTGGGTACAAGACTCTGTTGCATTGTCCATACTTGAATCTGAGTGGCAATCCTGGATTCCAAGATGAAAGGGAGCACTAGCACACCAAAGCTTGTGGCAACAGGGGAGTGAGGACCCTGGTCACAGTTCCAGGGCAGAAATGAGTGTTTGTGGTCACTCATAGACCAAAGCACAGGCCAGGAAAATAGCAAACACACCTCTCCTTATATCATGCCACCTTGGAAGACATGAAAGCTTGCAGACCCCAAAAATCACCTGCACTAAAAATCTGAAGCTTAAGATCATAGCCCTTCCACCACAGGAGCAGAGCCCAACTTTAATATAAAGTTAAAAGTCAAGAAAGAGACTGGAAATATGAGCCAACAACAAATAAGATCCTAACCATAGAAAGTCACTATGGGGACAGGGAAAATCAAAACACAGACTCAGAAGAAGACAACAAAGTTAAAACTGCTACAACCAAAGCCTCAAAGAAAAATGTAAATTGGTCTCAGGCTTAAAAATAATTCCAAGAAAAGCTGAAAAAGGATTTTAAAAATCAAATAAGAGAGGTAGAAGAAAAATTGAAAAAAGAAATGACAATGATGCAAAAAAAAGTCATGAAAAAAGAGTCAACAGCTTGGTAAAGAAGGCACCAAAAAATGCTGCAGAAAATAACACCTTAAAAAATAAAATGGGCTAAAGAGGCACAAAAATCTGATGAAGGCAAGAATGCCTTAAAAAGCACAATTGGTCAAATGGAAAAAGACATACAAAAATTCACTGACGAGAAATCCTTAAAAAACAGAACTGGCCAAGTGGGAAAGAAGGTACAAAAGTTCATTGAAGAAAATGATTCCTTAAAAACTAGAACTAGGCAAGTGGAAGCTAATGACTCCATGAGGCATCAAAAAGCAATAAAACAAAATCAAAACAATGAGAAAAATAGAAGAAAATGTGAATTTCCTCTTTGTAAAAAACAACTGACCTGAAAAAATGTATTGAGGAGAGATAATTTAAGAAATAGAGGACTACCTGAAAGTCACGAGGAAACAGAATATCTAAATAGATGAGCTTCCTAAGAAAAAAGCACCGGGACCAGATGGATTTAAATGTGCATTCTATCAAACATCTGAAGATCAACTAATTCCAATATTAAATAAATTATTTGGAATAATATGCAAAGAAAGAAGCCTACCTAACTTCTTTATAAAACAAATATGATACTGATAACTAAACCAGGAAGAGTAAAAACAGAGAAAGAAAATTATAGACCAATTTTATTAATGAATGTAAAAATCCTAAATAAAATAATAGCTAAAAGATTACAGTAATATATTACAAAGATTATATATCATGACCAAACAAGATTTATACCAGGAATGCAGTGATAGTTTAACATAAGGAAAACTATTAACACAATTGATTACATTAATAAAAAAAAGTTTTTGAAACTGTATGATCATATTAGTAGATGCAGAAAATACTTGTGATAAAGTACAAAACTCATTTCTATTAAAAATACTTTTCGGGGGGGTGCAGCTAGGTTGCACAGTGAATAGAGCACCAGCCCTGGAGTCAGGAGGACCTGAGTTGAAATCCAACCTCAGACACTTGACACACTAGCTGTGTGACCTTGGGCAAGTCACTTAACCCCATTTACCCTGCCACCCTCTCCTCCAAAAAAGTAAAAAATAAATAAAGTTTTGGGGGAGGAGGTGGGGAGAGAAGGGAAGAAAATCTGGAACTCAAAAACATGCAAAACTGAGTGCTGCAAACTAAAAGTAAAGAATCTTAATTTAAAAGAAAAGAAAAAGAAAAAAAGAAAAATATTTTTGTTAAATTGATAAAGAGCATTTATGTAAAACCATTGGCAAGCATTATTTATAGTGGAGATAAGCTAGAAAACTTCTGAGTAGGATCAGGTGTGAAACAAGGATGCCCATTGTCACCAATATTATTCAATAGTGTATTGGAAATCCTAGCAACAGCAGCAAGAGAAAAAAAAATAAAAGGAATCAGAATAGGTAATGAGGTAATAAACTCTCTTTTTTGCCAACTATATGATGATATACTTAGAAAATCCCAAAGACTCAGGAAGATACTATCTATATCCAGAAAAAGAACTGATAGATAGAAGTATGTGTAGAATGGTTATCTCACATAAAAGAGGTGCAGAAGAGCTTTTACAGTGGAGAGGAAGATGGGGGAGGAGGAAAAGGGAGCCTGTTAACTTTCTCTCATTTGAACTGACTCAAAGAAAGAGTATGATGCACACTCAATTGGGTGTAGAAATCAATCTTACCCTGTAGGAAAGTAGGAGAGGAAAGGGAGAAGAAAAGGGAGGGGAAGCTGATAGAAAGGAGGGCAGACCAGGGGAAGTGGTAGTCAAAAGCAAAACACTTTTGATGATGGACAGGGTGAAAAGAGAAAGGGAGAATAAGATAAATGGGGGGGGCAGGGAATAAGATGGAAGGAAATACAGTTAGTAATCGTAACTGTGAAAATTTTTTTGCAACAAGTTTCTCTGATAAAGGCCTCATTTCTCAAATATATAGAGAATTGAGTCACATTTATAAAAATAAGAGCCTTCTCCAATTGATAAATGGTCAAAGGATATGAATAGGCCGTTTTCAGATGAAGTAATCAAAGCTTTCTATGGTCATATGAAAAATGTTTTAAGTCACTGTTGATTAAATAAATGCAAATTAAAACAACTCTGAGGTACCACCCCAGACCTATAAGATTGCTGAATATAACAGAAAAGGAAAATGATGAATGTTGGAGGGAATGTGGGAAAATTGAGAAACTAATGCATTGCTAGTGAAGTTGCAAGCTGATTCAACTATTCTGGAGGACAATTTGGACTATGCCCAAAGGGCTATAAAACCATGTGTACTCTTTTACATCTCAAAAATATAAACAACAAAAAGGAAAAGGACCTATATGGACAAAAATATTTACAGCAGCTCTTTTAGTGGTGGCAAACAATTGGAAATTGAGGGGACGCCCATTAATTGGGGAATTGCTGAAGAAGTTGTGGTATAGGATTTTTTTGTGATGTGATATTATTGTGCTATAAGAAATGACAAGTGGGATGCTCTCTGAAAAACCTAGAAAGATTTATGAGGACTGATGCAAAGTGAAATGAGCAGAATCAGGAGAACATTGTACACAGTAATAGCAACACTATGCAATGGTCAACTATGAATGACAGCTATTCTCAATGATACAATGATCCAAGACAATTCCAAATGAAAAATACTATCCATCTCCAAAGGAAGAACTGATGGAGTCTGAATGCAGATCAAAACTTTTTTTTTTTACTTTTTTCTTGATTTTTTGTCTTTTGTTCACAATACAACAAGTATGGAGATTTGTTTTGCATGACTGCACACATATAACCTATATCAATTTGCTTGCCTTATCAAAGGAGGGAGAAGGGAAGGAGGGCAGGAGAGAATTTGAAACTCAAATTAAAAAAAAACAAATGCTAAAAATTGTTTTTACATGTAATTGGGGAAGAAAAAAAATATTAAATAAAAACATTGTTCTGAGAAGGGGATCATAGACTGCATCTGAATGCCAAAAGAGTTCATTACTCAAAAATTTATAAGAAACCCTGGAATAGCTGATCTATTAATAAAGATCCTATTAGCTCTAAATCCTAGGACCCTATATATAAGGAAAGTTGAAGAAAAGAAGATTAAAAAGGAAAGTAGCCAGGATTGGTAAGATTTACATCAGAACAATCAGGGAGAAGTGCAGAGATTCCTCCTTCTCTGAAGATGGTGCTAGGTACAAGTAGGAAGCAATTTAAAAAGTGGGGGGGGGACAATAATACTTATACTGCCTACTTTATCTCATAGAGAGGTGAAAATTATAAAACAAAATGTATGTGAAATTCTTTGTCCACTAAACAAGACTCTAATCCCGACTGACATGGTTTTCCTATGCTTCACTACAGTGAGAGGCAGGTGGAGGGTGGGGAAGAACTTGTATATGCTGAAAATCAGTTAGGGTAAGAAAGGATTTGAAGCAATAAAACTGAGGAAAGACAGTGACAGCAAAAAAAAATAGGGATTTGACATAGAAAAAGGAAAAGAGCTGAGGAAAAATGTTGTCCTGGTCTTCTTCAAATACCACATGAATCAGCACTTCTATTTAAAATAAAATTGCCAAGTTTGAAAGGAATCCAGCTCAGGAACTAGTCCTCCATATTATACTCTCTAAACATTGCTTCGAGAGCTTACATCCAGTTTAAAAAAAAGATAGTGCCATTTTTATATAGTGCCATGTCCATCCATTCATTCTCTCTACTGAGACTTGCCAAGAAAGGTTGCCAATTAGGTCAACAGACAGTTGTCAGGAGGAAGTGAGGGAACTTCCGGTCATCATCAGCTTGGGTGTGATTCAAAGTATGACAGGACACCATAACCAATTCTTCAAGCCATTGCTTCCTTCATAGTTAATATGTTGGAGAGCTTCAATTTTACTCTTCATAAAAAGGATTCTGCATTTGCTTTCAAAGTATAGCCATCTTTGCATCAAGAGAACAGATCATTTAAAAATCAGTTAAAGGTTTTATAAGCATTGGCTGAATGGAACAGTTCATAGGGTGCTGAACTGGGAGTCAGGAAGACCTGAGTTCATGATTCTGCCACACACAATTATTAGCTATGTGCCTTTGATAAGTGATTTAATTTTTCTAAGCCTCAGTTTCCCTATCTGTAAAATAGAGATAATATAGCATAGACCTTACAGGTCTGAAATGAGGCTAACATCTCCTGGCACACCTTACAGCTCCACAAAATGGTTGTTGTCGTTGTTCCTAAGTGCACACAATACCCACACTTTTATGCTGAACACATGAAATAGTTTTTTAAAACTTGATGCAACTTCCTTCACAAGGTTTCTTCATTTAATCAACTTTACATCAAGATATCACTATTCAAAGAAGATGGTAGAGAAAAAAAAGCATTTAAAAGAATAGGATGTTATAAATTTTGGTTAAAATTCTATTCACTTCATGGATCACTTCAGAGCATAAATAAACAAGTAGGCACAGCCTGTTTTGTTATACTAGCCAGGCTGAGATTTTATAGTAGAAAGCAATGAAATAACTGCTGAAGGAAAAGGTATGGGGAATAGAAGAGCCAGGTCAGAGGAGAAGAGTGATGAATAAAGATGAGGCAAAAGAAAACAAGCTCTTATCTCTTCTGCATTCCATGAACTGAATTTTATAAAGTGAAACTAAAAAACTTATTATGCCCATTTTACAGATGAGGAAAATAACCTCTATGTGGAACCTAACATCATCTGCAGTGAAGGAAAAAGTAGTGTATTTCTAGTGGAATACCCATTCTGTTCTGACCTTTAGGACCATCTCAACCCTTTTCCCTTTCAGACTGCTCTGATCCAAATCCTTCTAATATTGCCTTCTCCCTCTCCGCTTTTTCTCCTCTTTATCTAGTCAAGTCGGAGTTTATGGAGCTATAGGATTTATAGTGTGCATCAGCATAGCATCTTAATATTTACAAAGCACTTTTCTTGCAACTCTGTGAGACAGGAGTCAACAAGGATTATTATTCTCATCTGACAGCTAAGGATACTGAAGTTCACAGAGGTTTTGGTGACTTATCTAGTTGGAAATGTTGGAAACCCAATTCAAGTCTAGGTCTCAGACCTACAAGTCCCAAACTCTTTTCAGCATGTTGAATTACCTCTCACGATGCCCAAAAAAGTAGGAAAAGTCCAGTGTAGGAGGAATCCCCCTGTCTCTTCTGACACTAGATGACTAGATTAATGTCATATTCCTCCATTTTTTAGAATACATCATGAGCAATAATAAATCTGGGGAGGTTCTTTCCTCTAGTCCCAGACAGAAAAAGGAAAGGCCAATTGCTACATTCCATTTCTCGTAGTGGTTCTCTCCTTTCAAATGTGCAGGGGTCATGTCATTAAGACACCCCTAAAGCCTGGGAGGAAACAGTACAAGTACCCTTGAATTAATCAAGGATGAAATCTCATAAGACAGAAAAGTCCATAGGAAAATATGTTGGATATTCAGTGAGTAGTACTCGGCATTTTCCTCAAAATAAGGAAACTGTTTTTACGTTATCAAAACAAGTTAAATGAAAACTGTCAAGTCCAAAATCTTTAAGATGGCATATTTGAGCTCCCACTTCTAAATTATTAAAAAATCAATTTAATCAAATGGTGTGGAACACAAACGACTAAATATGTGTAAATATGTGCGCATATGTATAAGCATTCATGTTCACTTGGATTTTTTCACTTTGTACAACAGGATGAGTGGCATAAATTCAGGCAAGTTCTGCAAACTCTCATTTAGAAGTGGGGGAAGGCTCTGCAAAGCATATCACCTACTATTTTGGTGGTAATAAGTATTTCTGAGTATGAGCTCAAATTACATGTGAGCCTCAAATGAGGGAATAAACTCAAGAAGACAGAGTTTGTGAGTTTCTTTTCCTTTGTTGTCCAGTACAGTATATTAAGGTATTTGGAAGGTTCCAGGAAGACCTAGCACCAAGTGAGGATGGATACCCAACTCCTAATTCCCCCAGCCATCAAGGCTGCCCAGACCCTACTCCAACCTTCTTGCCAAGGCCTTTTTCTGCTTTTTTACCTCCTGTCTGGATGCTGAAACTCTATCTCCACCCCTGGCTAAAGCATTCCAGAATCCCATTTCTTCTCTGACTTTTAGGCCTACTTCTCACTTCCCGATAATATGGGCCATCCCCTCAAAAATCTCCATTCTGTGGAGCAGGCACCCCAGTGTATCCTAAGGACTCCTGGACATTGTCATCTGCCCATCAGCTGAGCCCTCCTATATGTTTTGTCTCCCCCAGTTAAAGTGTGAGCTTCTTGAGAGTACACAATGTCTTCTTTTTCCATATGCAACTAGCATACTCTTCATAAATGCTTCTTCATTCATATTGGACATAGAGTCACATTAAAACCAGGTTCTAATATTTTCTGTAAGATCTTGGTCAAATCAGCATCTCAGAATCTTTTTCCTCGCCTATAAGAGGGGCATAATACTACCTTCTCTGCATCTCAGTCACAAGAAGAGCATTTTGCAAACCTTTCAATGCTATATGAGCTTAGTGTCATAAGACCTGAATTTGATTCCCACCTATGCCATGTCCTGGGTGTGACTATAAGTAAGCGTGTGACATTTATGAGCCTTATTTATCAGATAGGCATAAAATGTTCTGGACAAAAAGTGAGATTCAGACTGATGATCAGTGATGCCCTGTTTTTTTTAATATGTTAAATAGGGACTAGACATGTGATTTCATTGGCAGAGGAAACTTGGAAAGAGGAAACTCCCTGTCTTCTTAAGGAAATTAAGGTAGGAAGGGTCAGTTACTTTTGAAACTTCATTAGGTCTTAGAGAATTGCCTGGGGCACTTAAAGGTCTTCTCCAGGTGACACATGCATTAGGTATAAGAGACAGGATTTAGACCCAAATCTTCCTAACTCCAAGCTCAGTTTTCTGTGCCCTCTACCACATTGCCTCACATCCATGGTAACCTACAATGTTTGATTCTCTCCTCATACACGGAGTAGCAAAATGTCAGTAGGATAAATGAAAATTGCTTATGCATCCTTCTGAAAACAGGAAGGATTAATGAATGTGGATAATGCTTTGTTTTGTACCTCAGACACAAAAGAAGTAGGACAGATTTGGGGCAAGAATAGAGGAAGCCATGATAGCATCTTTTCAATTCTCCATTAGAGCTATAACGTAGATGACTTTCTATTGTCTACTCTGGAAATGGATCCAATCTGATTGCAGGAATGCTCTCTAGGGCAGAGGGAGGTAGGCTGGTCAAGTAGCTGAAGTCAGAAGGCCAGAGTTTGAATCTTGATTCTTCCAATGACTTTCTATGACCTAGGGCCAGCAACTTCATCTCTCTGGGTCTTAGTTCTTCAATTTGTAAAATGAGGGGTTTGAACTAAATGGCTTCTAAAATTTCTTCCAGCTATTGATCTATAAACCTATGAGCCACTAAGGTACCTCCCAGCTAGATCTGATGATCTAGGAACATAGCAATAGATTAGGCAGGCAAGTGATTCACTATATACAAGTTTTACAATCAGGAAGACCTGGAATCAAATCTTGCCTCAGGCAATCAACTGCTCTAAGCTTTAGTTTCTTCATCTGAAAATGTGGCTAAAAGCACATACCACGAAGAGTTATTGAGAGCATCAACTGAGATCATGTATGTAAAACGCTTATATCGATGATCTCCACTATGCAGATGATACCACTCTGATGGCTGAAAGTGAGTAGGAATTAAGAAGCCTCTTGATAAGTGTAAAAGAGAACAGTGTAAAAGCTGGCTTTAAGCTAAACATCAAAAAAATTAAGATCTTGGCAACTGGGCCTATCACTTCCTGGCAAATGGAGAAGAAATGAAAGTAGCATCAAATTTGATATTCTTGGGCTTAAAGATCACTACAAATACTGACTGCAGATATAAAATTCAAAGACACTTGATCCTTGGAAGGAAAGCTATGGAAAATCTGGAGAGCATACTAAAAAGCAGAGACATCACCCTGCTGACAAAGGAGTTAAAGTTGTTTTTTCCAGGGGTAATGTATGGCTGTGAGAGTTGGACTATAAGGAAAGCTGAGCACCACAGAATAAACACTTTTGAATTGCATTACTGGAGAAGACTTTTGAGAGTCCCTTGGGCAGCAAGATCAAATCATTCAATACTTAAAGGAATTAATTCGGGTTCTTCACTGGAAGATCAAATACTGAAGCTGAAACTTCAAGACTTTGGCCACATAATGAGAAGGCAGGATTCATTTGAAAAGACTCTGATGTTGGGAAAGATTGAAGACAAAAGGAAGGGGGAATGGCAGAGTATGCAATGGATAGGTAGTATGGCAGAAACAACGAACATGAAATTGGACAGACTTCAAGAGCTAGGGGAGGATAGAAAGGCCTGGAATGCTGTGGTCCATGGGGTCACAAAGAGTTAGATGCTACTGAATGAAAAACAACAACGCGTAAAATGCTTTCTAAAATTTAGAGCACTATATAAATATTCACTATCATTATCTCCCAAGATAACTTACCTCTCCTAGGAAGTGACTAGGTGGCACAGTGCTAAGCCTAGAGTCAAGAGGGCCTGAGTTCAAATCCAAGTTATTTTTTAAAGATTTTCTTAATTGGGAGGAGGAAAGGTGTTCAACAAATGGATAGAAATATTGATTGTCTAAAGGTGATGATGATAGTGATGGCTAGCATTTACATAGTGCCTACCCTTTGCCAGGCACTAAATGCTTATGATTATTATCTCACATTTGATCCTTATAGCCTTGGAAGGTAGGCACCATTATTATCACCATTTCACAGTTGAGGAAACTGAGGAAAACAGAGGATAAGTGACTTATCCAAGGTCAAAGAGCTACTAAGTTGCATTTGACCTTAGATCTTCCTGACTTCAGGCCCGGTGCTCTATCCACTGCATCATCTGACTGCCATAAAATAATGGGTATTCTTATAAAAATTAGGAAAAAATAAGGGCTACTATCATAAATGGGGCAAATAGGTGGCAAAGTGATTAGAGTGTTGGGCCTGAAGTTAGGAAGACTCATGTTCCTGAGTTCAAATCTGGCCTCAAACACTTGCTAGCTGTGTGACCCTGGGCAAATAATTTAACCCTGTTGCCTCGGTATTCTCATCTGTAAAATGAGCTGGAGAAGAAATGGCAAACCACTCCAGTATCTTTGCCAAGAAAACCCCAGAAGGTGTTAGGAAGAGTCAGACATGACTGAAACAACTAGACAACTATTATAAAAATTATAAAACAAATAACGGCTACCATTGAAAGTGGTGTAATTTATCAAAAAGAAAGAATTCAATTATAGAATTCAATCATAAGTCTGGAAGGGATTTTGAAAGACAACGTCTGAATCCAGTCTGTTCAATAAGATGTCTAAAGAGGGACATTCTTCAACTTTCCTTAGCAAATCATTCCAATCTTTTAAAATCTTTGCTGTGAATTTTTTTCTTATATTTATATGTATATATATTCTATTCATATTTAAACTGAATTCTTTACTATGTTTTTATACAATAGCACATAGAAATAAAAGGTAAAAGCCTCAACTTGAGACCTATATAATTTTCTTTCATTGAAATATCACTACTGTAAATTTCTATTGAGTATCCTTAAGGAGTAACTTACTTCTATTAACCAAGTATTCAGCTTAGTAGAGAAATATCAATCGCTTAAAGTTAGAGTAGAAAATGTGCCTTCAGTCTAAACGATATGAACAATGGGGCAGTGTTGAGGAGGGGTAATGGATAGAAGAGTCAGTCTTACTCAAGTTGAGCTTCCAATACATATTAGTTATATAATCCTGGGTAAACCACTTAAACTCAGCAGCCCAGACAACTGCAAATCAAATGATGCTGATTGACACTGGTAGAGGGAATTTCTTCATTAGAAAACTCACATGAAATAAAGTCAGACCAAAAGGCCTAAAAAACAAATAGATGCATGAATGTATATATGTAAACATATGTAATATATAATATTATATGTCAATCTCTAATATATAACACTATTATCATATATTTCTAGATAGGGTTATATAACATGATACTAGACAGTCTTATATGTTGACACATTTTATGTATTGTGTATATGTACATGTGTTATACCTATGTATACACACACACAGACATATACATATATGTGTCTATAAGTATACCAAGAAGCCATCCAATGACAAAATGATAATAAGTCTACAAATAAATTTTAAAGCATTTACATTATGTTCATGTGTTTTAGGACTTGTGGGGTTGATATCGAGAATTGTTTTAATCATTAAAAATAAGTGGAGAAAATAATTATTTCAATTTAGTCAGAAAAAAATTCAAAGAAAGAAATTCAGAGCTGTTCCAGGCTGTCAGATAATTCCAACTCACTCCCATTGTCAAACTCAATCAAGGCTTAAAACCCTCCTGGAATACACCAAAATATTTATAGCAGCAAAGAACAAGGGAAAAAATGGATGCACATCACTTGGGGAATACATAAACAAATTGTGGTTCATAAATGCAATGGCTTATTACTGTGCTTTAAGAAACAATGAACATGATGAATTCAGAGAAGCAGAAGAAGACTTTCATTGAATGATGCAGAGTGAAATAAACAGCCAGAAAAATAATATACATGATAACTACAATGTAAGTGGAAAAACAAACACTACAAAATAATCCAAACTAAATATATTGAAATTAAAAATAGAAAGTTTTGGCGAAAAGTAGGGAAACGAGAAGACAATTCCTCTCACTCTTTCGCAGAAGTAGGGGGTCCATGGGTGCAGAACACTTTATATAACATAAAATTTTTTTATGCGTTGGTAGATTTGCTGAATATTTTTTTTCTCTTCTTCCTCTTTTTCTTTCTTTTCAAAAATTTATTTGTTGTAAGGAAAGGCTCACCGGGAAAAGACAGGAAGTAGGATACAGGGGAAAATCTAGGCCATGTAAAACCAAAAGATATCAAAAGAAATCTATTTTTACACCCTTTTCTGATTCCTAAGCAGAAGTCTCCCAGTTGTTTCTTCCCCTACCCGAACCCAATTTGAATCAACTAGTCGATGGAATCAGAGAAATGAGGCATCTTCCCTTGTTCTTAAAAATGTTACCAAGAGTATATCACCAGGGCCAGGAAATGGTGTAATCTTGTTTAGATGGTACCATTATACTCTAGGTGTTGGATATTGTGGGAATTAGGGAGGGCAGGTCCATATATGCTCTCCTAACTCTGCCTTATATCCCTATCATTCATCCTCTTGTGTTGAAATAAGTGGGCCCAAGATCCAGGGTGGAAGTGGAAAAGGGAATTATCATTCTTGTTGACATTCTCCTGTGTCTTGGGGAATCCACAGGCCATAAAAGAAAAAAAAATCTCCACCCAACAGAGGAGGGACTCGGAGTCTAAGCCCTACCCTTCCACCACCCTCAGGTCCCAAGGTAAGTTAGAACAGTGCTCTTAGAAACATGCCAAATGAGCCTATCAGATAATCTGGCTCTTCCTAAGTCATAATGACTGTCACCATCCAGGATTTATTGAGCCCCAGTCTTAAATTTAAAAATTATTCCTTGGGCTTTTCTTCCTGGGAAAAACGCTTAGCTTCAACCTCATTTCTTCATCCTAATGGAACAAAACAATAATACCCTCCAGTGGCGTGTGGAGGATTAATTGGTTCAGTGTTTATGGAGCTCTCAGGATAGTTGAAAAGTGCCACATGATTGATAGGTATTATAAAGGATAACATTTTACAGAGCCATGCCCTGCTTTCTCTCTATCCTCAGCATGTCAGTGAGCATGTAGGGGATCTTAAATCAGCAGATAATACGGTAAGTCCTAGAGCAAGCACATTCAGTCAGTATTCTTCAAATTGCCCTGATTATTTAAAGACAAAACAAAAAGGGGAATATATTTATTTGAATTATTTCCTTCTTGTAGCGATTAGACAATAATCTCCTAAGAAATATAAAATAGTATAATTCTAAAAACACAGACAAATGGTTCTACCTTTTCATCTAGATTACCAGTCACTAATTTTTTTTTAAATTTACTTATTTATTAATTTTTAGTTTTCAACACTCACTTCTATAAGATTTTGAGTTCTAGATTTGCCCACTTCCCTTCACTCCCCTCCTCCCCAAGATGGTGTACAATCTGATATAGTCTACGTACGTGTGATCATATTAAACACTTCCACATTAGTCATGTTATAAAGAAGAATCAGAACCAAATGGAAAAACTATGAGAAAGAAAACACAAAAAAAAAACAAAAAGAGAGAGCAAATACTATGCTTCAATTTGCACTCATACTCCATAGTTTTTGCTCTGTATGTAGATAGCATTGTCCATCGTAAGTCTTTTGGTCTTAGATCATTGCATTGCTCAGAAGAGTTATGTCTAACAAAGTCGGTCATTGCACAATGTTACTGTTACTGTGTACAGTGTTCTGGTTTAGCTCACTTCGCTTACCATGAGTTCATGCAAGTCTTTCCAGGTTTTTCTGCAGTCCACCTGCTCATCATTTCTTATGGAATAATAGTATTCCATTACATTCATATAACACAACTTGTTTAGCCATTCCCCAATTGCTAGGCATCCCCTCAATTTCCAGTTCTTGGCCACCACAAAAAGAAGTGTTATAAATACTTTTGCCCATGTAAGTCCTTTTCCCTTTTTTATGATCTCTTATAAATACTTTTGCCCATGTAAGTCCTTTTCCCTTTTTTATGATCTCTTTGTGCTTTGTGATAGCTAGGACCAGGAGCTCTGAAGTCCCAGTATGAAAAAACAAAATAAAAACAAACAAAAAAACTTCATTTGATCCTGTCACACCCTCAACCTACTATCCTATATCTCTTCTCCCATTCACACACAAACTCTTAGAAAAAGCTATCTCTATTAGTGGTTTCCACTTCCTCAAATCCCGACTCACTTCTCATAGAATTGTGGATTTAGAAACTCAGGCACAAAGAGGTTGTGTCTTAACCATGTCCTGCCCTTCTGCATCTGGATGTATTCCTCTATAGCTCTGTCCTAAAACTTTTTGTCTTCTCTCTCTCTTTCTGAATCTACCTATCCAGCCCACAAGCTCTCTTCCACTAGAGAACTACATAAGCAACTGCCTGCTGTACATCACCAAAACGATTTCCCTAGGCATCTCAAAAGTATCCAATCCCAAATAGAACTTATCTTTCCTCCAAAATCTACCTCCTTCCTAATTCTTCTATTTCTTTCAAAGATATTGCCATTCTTTCAATCACCCAGGTGCAAAACCTCAAAGAAAAACTCAGCTCTTTATTCTCCCACTCCCCTATTTACAATTGTGAAGTTTTATGATAATGATAATTAGCATTTATGTTTATATAGGTTTTTAAAGTTTGCAAAATATTTTACAAATAATATCTCCTGTTATCCTCACAATAAGGGTAGGTGTTATTATCTTCATTTTACAAATGAGGAAACTGAGGTAGACAAAGATTAAATGACTTGCCCAGGTTCACACAACTAGTAAGTATCTGACACTGGATTTGAACTCAAGGTTTCACTACTTATAGTGTAGCACACAGCCATGCTCCTCTCACCTGGACTATTACTTCTTTCCCTGCAGTAAGTGTCTCCCCTCTCCAATCCATTCTTCCACACAGCTGCCAAAATGATATTTCTAAGTCACAGGACTTCCCTTCATGAGAAGCTTAGGGACTCCCTATTACCTCTAGGATAAACTACAATCTCCTCTGTTTTGCATTTAAAGCCTTCACAATCTGGCTCCAACCTATCTTTCCTGACAAATTTCACATCCCTCACTCTCACACACTTCACATTCCAGCTAACTTAGTCTAATTGCTATTCCACATACACAACATTCCATCTCCCATCACTGTGTCTACAAAACAGGTTGTCCGTCTCCCATGCGTGGAATGGGTGCCCTCCACCCTCTGCCTCTTGGAGTACCTAGGCTCAGCTCAAGTTCCAATTCCTACATGATCCCTTCCTAGAACTCATTACTATTTTCCTCATTTAGCCTCCAAAATTAATTTGTATTTAATTTGTATGTTTTGTATTTACTTTTCTTTATCCCAAAGGAAAACGCAAGTTCCATCAAGGCAGAAAGGTTTTTTTTTTTAATTTCTTTATTTTATTTTAAATTTATGGAATAAAATAAGCATTTCCATAGCATAGTATCATAACAAAAGATGATTGCATGTGAAACTGAAATGTATTGTATAGAGCTTGCTATTCCTTTTAAACATATAATAAAGTTATCATATAAATTTATTTTTCTTCTTCCCTTTACCTCCCCCTTGCCCTAGACACATTAGACACATGTATATGAAAAATCGTTCTATACAAACTTCTCTTTATCGTTTCTTTCTCTGGGTACAAGTAGTGTTTTCCTCCATATGTCCTTTGAAGTTAATTTGGGTATCTCTAATAGTCAAAATTACTTATTTGCTTGAAGTTGTTCTTAAAACAGTATTGCTGTTACTGTAGACAACATTCTCTTGGCTCTGCTCATTTCACTGCTCATTATTTCATGCAAGTTTAAGATCATTAGCTCATCATTTCTTATAGCAGAGTAGCATTCCATCACGATTATATACTACAACTTATCCATCCATTCCCCAGTTGATGAGTATCCCCACAATTTTCAGTTCTTTGCCACCACAAAGAGAGCTGCCATAAATATTTTAGAATATGCAGGTTCTTTTACTTTTTTCCCTAACCATCTTTGGAAATAAACCTATTACTGGTATTTCTGGGTCAAATGGTATAGGCAGCTTCATAACTCTTTGGGCATAATTCCAGCATGCTCTCCAAAACCGTTGGATCAGTTTACAATTCTACCAACAACGTGTTAGTGTCCCAATTTTTCCACATCCTCTCCAACATTTGTCACTTTCCCCTTCAATCATTTTAGTCAATCTGATAGGCATAAAATAACATCTCAAGGTTGCTTTAAGTTGCATTTATCTAATCAACAATGGCTTAGAGCATTTTCTCATATGATTATAAATTGTTTTGATTTATTTATCTAAAAACTGCCTGTTTATATCCTTTGACCATTACCCATTGGGGAATGATTCTCATGCTTATAGAAATTACGAAGTTCTTTACATATTTGAGGTATGAGACCTTTATCTGAGAAACCACCTATTAAAATGTTTCCCCAGTTTCTGCTTTTTTTCTGATCTTGGCTATATGTGTTTTATTTGTACAAAAAAAGTTTTAATTTAATTTAATCAAAATGATCCATTTTATACCTCATTGTACTTTCTATCTCTTGTTTATTCATAAATTGTTTGCTTATCCATAATTCTGATAAGTAATATGTTCCATGTTCTTCAAATTTATTTGTAATATCTTTCTTCATATCTAGGCCATGCATCCATTTTGACCTTATCTTGGTAAATGGTGTAAGATATTGGGTCTATGCCCAATTTCTGCCATACCACTTTCCAGTTTTCCCAACAATTTTTACAAATAATGAATTCTTCTCCCAAAATCTTAAGTCTTTACACTTGTCAAGTACAAGGTTTCTATGTTTATTTGCTGCTGTAAATTTTATGTTCACTCTGTTCCACTGATCTACCTTTCTATTTCTTTCAGAAGTTTTGATAATTACTGCCTTATAACACAGGAACTGGTTAATTGCTAAACCTCCTTCCTTCACATTTTTTTTTCATTTTTCCTTTGATATTCTTGACTATTTGTTCCTCCAAATGAATTTTGTTATTTTTTTTCTGATTCAGTAAAATATTTTTTGGCAATTTAATTGGTAAGGCATTGAATATATAGTTCATAGAAAATTGTTGTTTATTACTGTATTGGCCCTGCCTACCTATGAATAATTAATATTTCCCTAGCTATTTAAATCTTATTTTAAATGTGTAAAAAGTTATTTTTATTATGTTGTCTATATAGTTCCTGGGTTTGTTTCGGCAGGTGTACTCCCAGGTATTTTATACTGTCTGGAATTATTTTTAACGAGGCATCTCTTACTATCTCTTCTTGCAAGATTTTGTTTGCAAATAGGAATAGGAATGCTGATGATTTATGTGGATTTACCAAAATTATCAATTATTTCAACTTTTTCATTGAATCTTTGGGATTTTCCAAGTATATCATCAGATTGTCTGCAAAAAAGAGAGTTTTATTACCTCATTCCCTATTCTGAGTTATTCTATTGATTTTTCTTCTCTTATGTCTATTACCAGGATTTTCAATACAAGATTGAATAATATTGGTGACAGTGGGCATCCTTGTTTCACACCTGATCTTACTGGGATGGCTTCTAGCTTATCCCCATTACAAATAATTCTTGCTGACAGTTTAAGATAAATGCTTTTTTATCGATGTAAGGAAAAAAATCAATTTATACCTATACTCTCAAGTGTTTAATAGAAATGAGTGCTGTACTTTATCAAAAGTTTTTTGTCAAAGATTTTTTAAACTTGTATTATTGGTATAATTATGTTAATAGTTTTCCATATGTTAAACCATCCCAAGGCAGAGACTTGTTTTTGGCTTTGAAGTCTTATTGCCTAGCACAGTACTTCATACATAGTAGGAACTCAATAAACACTTTTTTCAATTGTGTTGAGGTTGTTCGATTGTTTGTATCCTTTGACCCAGAGATTCCATTACTTGCATTGTTAACACAATGAGTTATTAGCAAAAATGACTACGACAACATAAATAAAGTCAACATTGAGAGGAAACAAAATCAATTAGTTTAATTAGGATGGTCAATGTTATTCCCCTAATGCCTAAATTAAAGGCTACATCTCTCCTTCCTGCTAACAATAACTAACCGTGGGGAGGGAGAAGACCTCACACTATGTAAATGGGTCTATTAAGAAGTGTCAAAATAAAATGCAATAAATAAGTCTTTATATATGCAGGGAAAGATCTACCATGTCACAATATCCCACCTCTCTGCATAATTGCTCTGTTCTAGCTCCTCATGTGTCATTCAAGACACTACATAGGCTCATAACTGTGTCAGTACTCTGAACAAGGTTATTGTTAATGATAAGAGCTACAATTTAACCCTCAGTTTGATGCAGGATAGCCATTTAGATCTAAAGCACATATAGATGCAGCCCCAAGACTAAATCTCAGGACCTTTCCTGTCTGTTTACAGAAAGCAAGATTTCTGGTATGGAGGGTCAAACGTTTCATTAAGTAATAAAAATGCTTTGTATGTAAAACCGCCAGCCACCTGTAGCTAAGGACTAGGCTTCAGGAAACAACATTAGCACACACTTACTTCTATTGCTGTTCAGTCATGTCTGACTCTTCATGACCCTTTGTTATTTGGCAAAGACATTGGAGTGGTTTGCCATTTCCTTCTCTAATGGATTAAGGCAACCAAGTTACTTACCCGTGATCACACAGTTTGAGTGTCTGAGGCCAAATTTGAACTCAAGTCTTCTGATTCCAGGGCCAGTGCTCTATCCACTGAGCCAGTTGCCTCATTACATCTGTATTTGTGCAAATAATTAACCTATCTACACCTCCTTTTCTTTACCAACAAAATAATGAATGACATTGGCCCTCTACCATCTACAGAAAGACCTTTGTTCAACTTAATGATGTTCATATCACACAGTTTTCTTTAGAGAAAAATTATTTTCCAAATTTCCAAAGTCTACAGGACACTCTCTGAACATTGCATAACATCTGACTTATGTTTATATAGGTGAGAAAGAAGATGCCTGATTATCTAGATCTCAGTATATATAAGTGTATATAAATACACACACATATCATTGCACTAATATCACAAAAGCAATGTTTCCTGCTAAAGGGGCTTGGCCTAACAAGGCAGAGCCATTATTCATAGAATAACAGAACCCTACAACTAAAAGGGAACTCAGAAACCAACTAGTACAATCTGTAACTGTAAAAGAATTTTCTTTACGGCATATCCAACAAGGAGCTATATAGACTTTATGTGAAGACTTCTAATGAGTGGACCCCCACTATCTCCTGATGTACTCCATTTCACTTTTGTATAGTTAAAGCTGAAATCTGCCTCTCTTCAATTTCTACCCAATTCAATTTCCCATCTTCTGGGACTAAGAAGAATAAATCTAGTCCTTCCACCGTATGACTTTGGAGAAGGCCATCATACACTTGAAGATAACCATTATGCTCCTAAGTCTTCCCATCTCCAGGATAAACATCCCCAGGTCTTTCAAATGATCATAATATAACATAATCTCAAGGCCCTTCATAATTCTGGTAATCCTCCCCTTAACACACTCCAGTTTTATTTATATCCATCTTAAAACTGTGGAACCAAGAATTGAGAACAATATTTCAGTAATGGAATGACCAGGAGAGATTTCAGTGGAACCAAAACCTGCTTGGTACTGGACATCATGCTTCTGAAGCATAAAATTGCATTAGTGTTTCAGGATAACATATTCAACTTGCAGTTCACTAAAACCTACATTTTTTAAAGACAAAAAATATTTAGCCTTGACTCCAACATCTTATTTTGTGAAAATGACTTTTGAACTTCAGCGAAAGACTATATTATGCCAATCAAATTTCATATTATTTGATTCAGCTTTGTTTTTGACAATTGATCTTTCCTTTAGATCAGTTCTCTCAGAATGTTACCTTCTTCACAAAGCATCTTCCAAGTGTACACACGTAGACCACCATAACACCTCAAGCTAAAAATAATGGCACCGAATGAACAACATCAAGCCATGATTTCACCTCTCCTAGATTGATGCTGTCTCTCCATATGTCTCTGCCTCCTTGTCAGCAGACTTCCCACCCAGAGTCCTGCTCTTCTCTGATGAACCCCTAGCCCCAGACATTTCATGAGAAGACACAGACATGCTCACTTCACTCCTGGCTCAACTGATTCTTTGGATTTTCCCACCTCCTTGATAGCAGCTTTGCACTCCACTCATACACCCTCTCCCTTTCTCCCTCTTTTCAGCTCCCCTTTATGTATGTTATCTTCCCCCATTGGAATAGGTTCCTTGACTATATGTCTTGTTTATTTCTATTTTTATCCCATAGGACTTAACACAGTGCCTGAATGTTTTATCTAACTAAAAGAATGCAACAAAGATAAATTTCTGCAAGGTAAGCCACAAAGGAAAAAAAAAATCAAAATCAAAGAGTCACACTATTGGCCTCACTGTTTTGCCCTCCCTCCTACCCCCAAGCTGAGATAAATAATGAAGGTTGCTCACAAAGGGTTGAGGGTTAAGGATGCTGCACTGGAAATTGAGTATAATTAGTGAAAGAGGAAGGGCCTTGTGCTAAAGACTAGTGTCATGTAGCTGAAGACTGGGAATTCTGTACCAAAGGCTGAGGTCTCTGCATGGTAATTATCATATTTATGCTTACAATTCTCATCCTGTTACCTGAGTGATGGCTTTGAGGACTGGGGCTCTGTATGGCAGTATCTCCAGAAGTTGCTGAAATAAGAGAAGTTTGGAAATAAGCTGGCATAATGTGTTTTTTCAGCCTTCCATATTGAAGTCAATCCTCAGAAGCAATCATGACTCAATCAGCAAACAATCGGGTGCTAGGGGATACAAATGTGAAGAATGAAATAATCACTATTCTCAAGAAATTTATATCTTTACATAGGTCTGGATATCTTTATCCCCCCCCCCCCCTTAAAAAAACTTTTAGTCTTGATTTCATTCCTCATTTTTTTCTAGGAGATAAAGGAAGGAAATATTTTTTAAATGTGCTTTATGGAGGGGAAAACAAACTACAATCATAACCATAAACATGAATGGGCTGGACATTCCATAAAACAGTGGAGGGCAGAAGGATAGAATAGGAAGCAATAATAAGGAATTTGTTATTTGCAATAAAACATAAAGATCCATGTAGAATCAAATTAAGGGGGGCAAAGTAGAATTTATTGTGCATTAGTTAAATCCAAAAGAGTGGGATTAGGAGTCACTACCTCATATACCTAGGCAGCACAGTGGATAGAGTGCTGGGCCTATGACCAGAAAGACCTGAGTTCAAATCTAGACTTAGACATTTACTAGCTATGTGACCCTGAGCAAGTCACTTAACCCTGTTTGTCTCAGTTTCCTCATCTGTAAAATGAGCTGGAGAAGGAAATGGCAAATCACTCCAATATCTTTGCCAAGAAAACCCCAAATGGGGTCAAGAAGAATTGGACATGACTGAAACAACCAAACAGCAATATCTCAGACAATGCAATAAAAACAACATACAGAGTTAATGGAGATAAGCAGCAAAAATTAAGTTAGATATAAAGGCACAATTGATAAGAATACTGTCAATTTTAAATGTATAGGCACTGCAAGGATATTACCTAAGTATTTTACAAGTGAATTAAAATAAAGACTAAACAGCAAAATAATAATTACAGAATCTTCCATGCCTGAAACTTGGATGACCTTAACGGAAAGTAAAACAAGAATGAATTTAAAAATTTGAAGCGAACATTAGTGTGTGTGTGGGGGGGGGGGAATGAATATGATATCACTATGGTGAATATCTAATGGAAATTTTAAGAATTTATGTAGTATCAGCCTTTTATAAGAACATTTAAGAATGGCCATGTGTGAATTATAAAGAACAAGCATGACCCCCCAAAAAAGGATATGAGAAGACACCTCCCTTCATTCCTTGGCAGAGTTGAGAGGTCTATAGGTGTGAAAAATTGTATACATTTTCAGATTTTTTGATGATGATAAAAGATGGAAATAATAATAAAAATAAAAACAATAATCTAGCATATATAGTGGTTTAAGGTTTGCAAAGCATTGTACATATGTTAATTTCATTTGATTCTCAAGTCAATCCTATGAGGTAGATGCTATTACCATCCTTATTTTACAATTTTTTTCTCTTCCTCATTTCATTTCTCAAAGGGAAATGATAAAAGTTATAATAAGTACTGGTTGTACTGCTTAATAAATAGAAAATTAGATCAATGCAATATAAAAGACAAGCAAGACACAGAACCAATGAAACACAATAACCCAGTATTTGATAAGTCCAAAAATACAAGCCACTAGAAGAATTCCCTTCTAATGAGAACTACTAGCAAAACTGAAAAATTATTCTGCAGAGATTGATTGGGTTTAGTATTAGTCTTATAAAATATACCAAAATAAGCTTTTAACAGGTAAATGAACTTCATGGAAAAATTTATATCATTTAAAATATAATAAAATGGAGGCAAAAGAAAGGCTTATCTCAAAGATCCAGCATTTTCCTTTTCTCTTTTTTAAATAAATTTGTGTTTTTAATTAACAGGATTTAGTTTCTCTCCCTGTATCTTCTCACTCACTGAAAAAGAAAAAAATTCTTACTATAAATATTCATAGTCAAGCAAAATAAATTCTCCCATTGAGTGAATAGAAAAATGTAGGTGTCTCATTATGCACTAAATCAATCACCTACCTGAGTAGGTGTTACAAGTAGATAGAGAATTGGACCTGAAGTCAAGAAGACCTCAGTTCAAATCACACCTCACATACTTTTTTTTTTAACTTTTCACCATCTCACTATGGCAATTCATTTTTATAATATTGTTTCAACAATCCAGCTAGCAGCTGTTGTGGGGTTGAAAGACCAACACAAGCCCAACAACAAGAATGCTACCAGCACACTGCAAAAGCACAGGTTCTTTTGATCTGCTTAACTAAGGAAAGCAATGTTAAGGGATTGACAAGTTTACTTTAGTTCAGCATACAAATATCATCCACTTAGTTCAGGGGCAAAAACCAGCACCTTGAACTTCAGAGCAAAATACAAACAAAATACAAACATCGACAGACAGACCTTGTCTGATTCAAATCCCAATACATAGTTACCAGAGTTTAACAAAGTCTCAGCATCTGGGTTACAAGCTGGAGAGCTCTTAGCTACAGCTGCCTGGAGTCTCCGCATCAGCACCACCGCAGGTGAGAGCCCTAAACAAATTACAAACATCAACAGACAGACCAAATACAGATTCATAGTTACCAACATCTAGGTTCAGCCCGGGAGCTCATAACAAGGGCTGGCCCAGAGTCACTCGCACCACCACTGCCATGGGTAAGAGCTCCGAAAAACAGAAAGCCAATCCCTGGTTTTATATCTTTTTCAGGATCAAGGGTGAGTCACACATGCGACTCACCCACATGACCTAGAATCGTCACAAAGAGGCAAGTTGAACCCACGTGGTCTAAAAGCCTCTGATGTCCCAAACATGTCACTCAAACTCATGTGTAAACTAGGCCCTCCCCTGAGGCAAGGAGGCATGCCAAACTCTTCAAGGGGACTTGGTTGAACTAAGTGCTAAGAGCCCATTTTGCTTACCAACACAAATATATAATATTATATTTTCCCCAATTACATGTTAAAACGATTTTTAAAATTTTTAAAAGTATTGAGTTCCAAATTCCTTGCCTTCCGCCCTCCTCCTTGAGATGGTAGGTAATCAGATATAGGTTATATATTTGCAATCATGCAAAACATTTCTATATTAGTCACTTTGTACAAGAAGACTCAAATTTAAAATAAAAAGAATGAAAGAAAGATAATGAAAAATAGTGTGCTTCAGTCTATATTCAGAAAATAGCAGTTCTTTCTCTGGAGGTGGATAGTATGTTTCATCATTAGTCCTTTGGGATTGTCTTGAATCGTATTTCTGAGGACAGCTAAATCATGCACAATTCTTCACCGTATAATATTGCTGCTACTGTGTACAATGTCCTCCTGGTTCTGCTCCCCTCACTCAGCATCAGTTCATGTAAGTCTTTCCAGGTTTTTCTGAAATCATGCTGCTTGGCATTTCTCATAGAACAATAATATTCCACCACAATCATATACCACAGCTTGTTTGGCCATTCCCTAATTGATGGGCATCCCTTCAATTTCTAATTCTTAGCCACCACAAAAAGAGCTGCTATAAATATTTTTGTACAAATAGGCCCTTTTTCCCCTTTTTTGTCTTTGAAACCACCTCAGATACATATTAGCTGTGTGACCTTGAAGTCGCTTAGCTTCTGTCTGACTCAGTTTCCTCAGCTATGAAATGGGAATGATAATAGCATTTATCAACTACTTCTCAGGGTTATGGTGAAGATCAAATGAGATTATATTTGTAAAACATTTAGCATAGTTCCTGGAACACAGAAAGGGGGATATATATGTCTATATATACATATATAGACATATATATACACACATATATATATGTATGTATATACATATATATGTGTGTATATATATGCATGTATGTATGTATAGATAATCTAAGAAAAATACTATCCACATTCTAACAAAAGTAATAATAATCATGATAGAGTATATATGTGTACTAGCTTTATTATAGATATATATAGTTATTATATGTATATATACTACCTTTATCATCATCATTATTATAAGGGTAGTATATATCATACTACAGTAGTATATATATATATATATATATATATATATTATAAAGGTGGTATATCATGAAAGATCATTGCTTTGAATATAATTCGTACACCTTTCAAAGTTGTTTTTACAGTCTTGTTAATATATTAATTGTACTTTCACTTCATTCTTTGTCAGTTTATAAGTCTTCAAAGTCATTCATTTTTATAATATTCATGTATGCAACATAAACTGTTCTACATCATTTCGTGCTGTATGCATTTCCCTCTGCATCAGTTCATACAAGTCTTTCCATGTGTCTTTGAAATCATCTCTTTCCTCATTTCTTAAAGCAAAATAGTATTTCATCACATTTATATACCACAAGTTATGGCATCCTTTTACTATGATTTTTGCCACCACAAAAAGACACCCATAAATATTTATGTGCATATAGGATCTTTTTCTCTTCCTCTGATTTAATATAGTGCTATGCACTCCTAGGCTTATACTCAGAGATCCAACAATCTTTCTACTATACTTCAATTATTTTCCCTCTAAAATGATCCTATATCATTGATTTGCATTTAATTTTTTGGAATTACCTACATTAATGTTCCTTGATTTTAAGTACTAATGAAGGAAACAGAAAAAATAGAAGAAATAATATGAGAAAAATTCAATCTTTATTGTTCAGTCATTTCAGTTGTGTCTGACTCTTCAAGACCCCATTAGGGTTTTTTTTGTGGCCAAGATATTGGAGTGGTTTGTCATTTCCTTTTCCAACTCAGGGGCACACAGCTAGTGAATGTCTGAAGTGAGATTTGAACTCGGGAATATGAGTCTTCCTGACTTCAAACCTAGAACTCTATCCACTGTATGACCCAGCTGCCCCAATCTAATCTTACTCATCGCTAATTACCAAAGAAAAGAAAAATCCCAATGAACTATGATAGGATACCCCTAACATTCTATTAGATAATATCAATTGTTCACGCTATCTACTGAAATACTATGACCAAAGCCATAAATGATACTGTAATTGGCAAATGTCATTTTAGTACTATCCATATAGATAGACTCATTTTTCTCAAGTTAGGTAAAAAAAACAGCACAGTTGGGGCTCATACCAAGATTTGGCCCCAAAAGATTTTTTACAGCTAACTAATAAATCCCTGAAAATAGAGGGATATAATGGAAATGTTGACTATAATATCATAAATATAAGCCTGCCTCTGAAGGATTTCCAAGATTTCCAGTTCATAAAAAGTTTAATGTTTCAATTGAGACTTACACCAAACTTCAAATAATAATGGCACACTACAAATTAGTGTAAGCATTTCACATAAAAGAGCCAATTTGCTCACAGCATCCATGACTGGGAACTTCTTTATCCCAGAAGTGAAAGCAAGTTAAAGGTAGCGAATAGACCACATCCTGTGAAAAACACATTTGTGTCCAGCAGGCTTATATTAGATTTGGACTGCAACCAACACCATGCCTCTTCCTGCAAACATTTTAATATTGTAAAATAAATAATTGGATTTGCAAGCATGACTCCATGGTGAAATTAGTTTTATTTTTGATATTCATTTCCACAGGAGAATGCTATTTTTTACACTCATATTTACTGTGTCCTGTCTGCCAATCATTTGAACAAACTATCATGCCACAATGGTTACTTCATTCAATAACTTTCCTAAAGGTGAATATTATTTTGCACATACGTAATAATGTACATACATGTGCCTTCACGATTCTTTCATGTTGTAAGATATCATTACAATATGGGATAAAGTATGCCCATTTTACAGACAAGGAGACTAATAGGAGAAATGGATCAATTTGCCCAAAGTTACAGAGAGTTAGTTCATAGAAATGTCAAACATGGATTTGAGACCTACCGATCATTAATCCTGTGCTCTTTCCACAATTTCTGACCTACTCAGGGAACTAGAGTACTCAGTCCTTTTGACTTCTTTGACCACTATTGAGATTTCAACTTGACTTACAACTGCTAAACAATAATATCACCTTGTATTGTGTTTGTCCTCCATTTTCAAGAGGCCCATGGCATCAGGGAAATGATGACATGACTTGCCGTTAACTTTGATTTGAGTGAGGGAGGACTGCGCAAGATCACCAGCCTCATTTTCTCCTCCAGAGCCATCTGGATTCAGCGGTCAGATATTAATCAGGATGACTGGAGATTGCCCAGGATGCAATGGGAGACCTGGCCCTTTTAGGCTAAGGCCTTTTCAGGTACTCATGTAGAGTGAGGTAATGCTTATTCAATGAACAGGTGAATAGGCCGCTTTAAAAAGTGGATCAAGGAATGGCCCCTTTAATTAGAAAAAGAAAAAAAAATCAAGCTGGGAGAGGAAGACCCTCAGAGTTGCTGTTCCAAAGATAAACAGTAACCATTGACTCAAGGCAGGAGGGTCCAAAATACAGGCATTAAGTGGAGCCTGGGCAGGGCCCTATTGTGGTCCAATCTACGAGCTGCAGATCTTCAATCTAACAAGCATGTATTAATTGCCTAATACAGGGCTGTCCAACCTTAGGTTATCTTAGGGCCACATTAAAATAAAATAATTATTTGAGGGCCATGCCCAGAATAAAAAATACAGTACACTAATAAAGTGGGGGAATGCGCATCATCAATAGGACAGGTGAAGGAGCAAAAGCAAACACAAAACAACAAAGTGACAACACAACGGTATAAAGATAGGTGCATACTGACTAGTCTGCAAAGTACAGACGGAACCCATCCCACAGATCGACTGAAAATTCCATGAGATATATTCCATCCATAATACTGCTTTAAAAAACACCAAAGAAAATTAACATCAAAGAGATTATTTATTAGTGATGGAATTAAAAATATGCATTCCATGCAAATTATTATTTTATTTTTTTGCTCATGAAAATTAAAACCAACAGGCAGGCCGCATAAAATCACACTGCAAGGCCGCATGTGGCCCATGGGCCATATTTTGGACAGCCCTGGCCTAATATACGTAGATAGATAGATAGATAGATAGATAGGTAGATAGATATATAAATCTGTTCTGGGGCTAGGGATACAAATGAAAGATGGAAATAAAGCCCCTGCCCTCTAGGCACTTATGTCCTACTAGTAGGAAATTCATAAATGTTTTCTCCAAATAGGAATAATAAAATGGTAGCTAATATGAGTATAGCACTAAGCTTGTAAAGTGTTTCACATTTATTATTTCATTTGATCCTCACAACAACTGTGAGGTGGGTACTATTATCATCCCCATTTATAGATGAGAAAACTGAGACTGACAAATGTTAAGTGACTTGCTCACTGTCAAGCTAGTAAGCTAGCTAAGTCAATGTCTAACTAGTAGGTATCAGCTAGTAAATGTCAGAGGCAGGATTTGAACTTAATTAAGGTTTCCTGACCCCAGGCTCAGTGCTCTCTATTCATTAGGCCACAGAGCTGCCTCAAGCCAGGAAACAAATCAGAGCTCTCACAGAGTCAATTTAAGTGTCTTTCAGTGATAAAACTGTTGGTCTTCTCAATGTACTTTCTTTTAGGCAATTGATATAACAACAAAATTATCAATTTTTCAAAGATTACCTGATTCTTCTCTTACAACTAATTTTTGGCCATCTTTCTACTTAACAAGGATAAAAAGGCAAGGAAAAAACAGGAGATAAAACTATAAAAAAAAATCCATTTTGCTTCTACATGCTAATAAAATGGCGGATATAGTACAAGTAACACATAGAAAAACCATTCATTTGGGCCCTTTATTTTACCTGGTTGTAGAATCCCCTTGGAAAACAGTAAAGCATCCTGATTTACTGATAACTGGCAAAGGCTAAGAAGATAACAGCCTGGAGGGAACAGACAGCAGCCATGAAATGAAATCCAGTTGTCACCGTCAGGCATTAGTAATCTACTGCCTAAAGACCCTGGACCATAACACATCTTTGGATCTCAAGGAAATTTTGAGATCTTTGGAGGAAAAAGTCCAGGCTACGGAAAATTGAGAAATCTACTCTGCTGTGGAGCCATTCTAGAAGTTGCATCCTAGGCCTCATTGGGATCTGGCTAGCTACAGGCAGAGTATGAACATATTGGGAATAGGCCTACTCTTTCAGGGTAGGAATCATTCAGGCCCATAATGAAACCTTTTGAATGGATCAAGGTTGAAGTAAATCTCCTATTCCTTCCAAAGTCTGTCCTTTAATCCTTCAAAACTTGAGACTATCCTTATAGTCCAAAGGTATCCTAGTTATCCTGGAATACAAAGTGGGTATGTACATTACTGAATACAGTATTACTAATATTGATCAGCTGCAAAGATACCTTCTGGCCTGGACTATGGTGATATGACACAATAATTTGAACCCTCGTATGACTGAATCTTTATTTTAGCAATAAAAATTAACAAAATCAATTTACCTGAAATATCATCTATTTCCTCCCAACCCTGAAACTTAGTATGAATGTTAAATAATGAAATGGCCAAAGGCAGATATTAAGGACAGTACCTTAATCTACAATTAGGTAATCAAATATTGACTAATTGAATATCATCCTCTTATCAGCTATAACAAAGATCTGCATGGGAGATTAGCGTTAAAATAGATCTTGGAAATAATCTGTGGTTTAATGATCTATAAATAATCTCCTTGTTCCTCACTACCTTGATAGCTCCTATACATCACAGGTTATTGTGAAGATAAGATGGTATAGTACATGAAAATTCTTTTGCTATATGACAGACACTATACAAGATACTGGGAATGCAAATGAAACAATCCCTAATCTTAGGGCAGAAAGAACAGCCAATGTTGAAATATTGTCCAGCACATCAAGAGTTAAACTGTGTAGACAAGGTAATGCTAAACCTGTCCACTAGTGGGCAGCCAAGAGCCAGAAATCAGTGCAGCTCAGATGATGGGGTCCTTATTTCAGGTGTCTTGGCAAGCCAGGGATGGAATTAAGTGGTCTAGAGAAAGTTCAAGTTGAAGTTGATTTTGTGGAAGCCAAAAGATGAAGCAAGGAATAAATGCAGACCAAGAAGAGTCAACACTATTAAGGTCACAGAGAGGAGAGCAATAAAGATGAGAGTCACAGGCCAGAAGATCAGTCAGGCTAACAACATATATATTTATCTGAGGGGAAGAGAAGATTGGCGGTGGATCCTGTGAAAGTTGGTTTAGCAGAGTCAAGGTTATAGGGAATTAAGTAGACCAGTAGTCTTAGCACTTCACTTGAATACTGTCTTCATGGTCTTCTCTTTGTTTTATAGTGGCAATTGGAGGTAAATGGCCCTGTACAGAAGAGATTTAGGAGCCCTTTACCCAGGAAGCCAAGTAAAACCAGACCAAAAGTAAATCTTCTAAGATTTATCATTCAAGATGAAAAGTATAGTACCCTGGCAAATGAATGTTGATGTTTCCTCTCTCATCTGTCTCTTTATTAAGTCTCTTTCTTATTTAATCAGGGATCACTATTTGGGGATTGCAAATATCCCCATTATCTTAGGACTTTAAGAGGCAGTGTGGTTATAGTACAAAACAATCCCATTTTGAAATTCAAATCTGGGTTCTGATCCAGGATTCATCACTTGCTATGTGGCCTTACACAAATCATTTAACCTTTTGGGATCCCAAACTCTTTGTACGTAAAAAGAAAATGTTGCTACTTACATTATTAACTTCAAAGATGGTTTGTTGTTTCTGGAAAATATTTCATAACACTATAGGTATTATAAAAATACAAGTTGTTATTTATAATATGATACAAATATATTAGGTATTCAATCCACTTCATATACACTTAGCAGTAAACTATTCAGAACAAGAGGTTGAACCTTTCAAATGCAGACAATTTGTCTGATAGAAAGAGAACAGAAATAGGAAAAAAAAGTGAAAGAAAAAAAATTGCCACAGAGAGAAGACACGCAGTCTAATTTGCATATGACTGATATGAGGACTTGGGTAGGAATAGCTGCGAAACCCAGATGCCTACAATTATTTGATGACAGAGGAACAAATATATATTGCCTAGCTAGAGTAGATGGCAGAAATGCAGATTTGGGTTTATCACCATCACATAGACGTTAGTCATCTCACAGACAAGATCCTGATTTGAATTAGTAGGGTAACTGAGTTTAGGGCTCAAAGAATCGCTCAAATCTGAGCTCACATTTCAGGAGAAAGCCTTGATTACTTTTCTCCTGACCACACTTATAGAGTCTAAAAGAGTAATGTGAAATTCTTAATTATCCACAATGAAACTCTGTTATGATACTAGTTTGTGGAGAAAGGGACAAGTCAATCCAATTCAATAAACACTCATGTGAGAGGTTAGCAGTTTTCCTAGGTAGCACAGGCCTCAAGACTGAATCAAAGGAAACCTCAGGTCCAAGAGTTCAGGGGTCTAATCTAGAGAGCAGAGAGGAATTGCTGCAGACATCATCATCCTTATCTCCTTCCAACTGTGGAACCTTGAATCCTATCCATGGTTTCTGCCCTACCTTACTCTATGAGAATTTTGGTCTTATTTTGCTGAAACCTAGGACCTCCACATCATTTCCTGGCCATCTTCATACTATACTGTCACGCAAAAAACTCCCCTTAAATATTTTTTATTCCACCAGTAGAATGTAATTTCCAAAGTAATTAAAGAAGAGAGGACTAATAGACTGAATGTACCTTAAAAATATTAGAAACCCAACAAATAAGCCCAAAATAAGCAAAAAAAATAGGAAATCCTGAAAATTGGAGAAACATATGATTTGGAAACTATAACAACAACCACACTGGCATACCCAGGATGGCTCAAAACAGGTTCTTAGATCTGCTTTACTAGGAAAGAGATCAACAACCTTTAATTACATTCGCCAGTTCAGGGGAAAAGTAAGTACCCATTTCAGAGAAATGGAGACCAACAGACAGGGCTCTATTGCCTGAATCAAAGCAACATTGCTGAACACTTTACATACATCACTGGATCAAGATAGCCTTTACCTCTGGGCAGTCAGAGAGCTCTGAACATATACCCACTCAGAGCCTCAACCAAGGAATCACAAGGTTCTTCTCATAAGCCAGCCGCCAAACCAAACCTCACCTTAGAGTATATATACGCTTCTCAGAGCCAGAGCGCATCACAATCCTCCTGACTCAGTGCCTAATTAGAAATTAGCAAAAGGTGTGAGCCTTCCTACACTCCAGCTTCCCCCTAAGACAAGTCCCTCCCCCAGTGGGCTCCAGGTGAGGCCAATTAATGGGTGCCAAAGATCTTCAAATCCCATTATCATTACAGAAACTAAAAAGACTATAGAACCAAAAAGAAAATTAAAAGCTATTTGTTTTTTAAAGGGGGGAACTAACAAAACAGATAAGCTTTTAGCCAACCCAATTTAAAAGAATAGGACAGAAAATCAAATTTCAAAATTCAAAAAAATAAACAAGGTAAAATCACAACAAAACAAAAAGAAAAAAAATGACTTATCAAAACAAAGTATGTACAGTTATCTGCACCCCAAAACTGAAAAAAAAAAACAGAGAAAGGCATGATTACCTTCAAAAAATTTAAATGTCCAAATTAGCAGAACATTAAATCAAGACCTTAAATAATGTTTTCTAAGCAATGGAAATAGCACTAACTATATAAGATCAAAAACAAAAGAAACAAAACAAAACTAAAAACCTGGTCCTGACGGATTTATAAAAGAATTCTGTCAAACTTTTATAAAACTAATTTGTAGTCCCAAATCAGGGAAGGATAAAGCAAAGAACCATAGCAGGAAAGTATCATCAATGAATATTAACTAAAAAAAATTTTCAAACATCCTTTCCAAATAGTCTATGTCAAGAAATGCAAGAAATCCATTTCATTTTGATCAAGGTGGATTTATAGCAGGGAGGTGAGGGTGATTTGATATTAAGAAAAACAAGCAAAATACTGAATCATATCGCAAACAAAAATATTTAAAACCATGTGATTATCTTGGTAGGCACAGAAAAAGCCTTTGACACATCACAATGTTGATTTATTATTAAAATTCTACAAAAGTATAATCATGTAGGAATATCTTAATATGATAAAAAGCAATCTAGAGCCAAAAACAAACTTCACATGTAAAGAGGATACACTAAAAAATTTCCAATGCAACAAAGGAGAAAAGGAAGGAAGGAAGGAAGCAAGGAAGGAAGGAAGGAAGGAAGGAAGGAAGGAAGGAAGGAAGGAAGGGAGGGAGGGAGAGAAAGAAGGTTTTGCTTCATACCAAGCAAATCAACAATAACCAAAAAATGTGAATAGTTAATGTTGGATGGATTGTGAAAAGATCCTAATACCCTGTTGGGGGAGCTGTAAATTATTGCAACCATCATGGAAAAAAAATCAGAATCGTGTAAATTTGGAGATTGAAATGTCCATAATCTTTGGCTCAGAGATTCATCTGTTAGGCATATATTCTAAGGAGGTCACTGACAAAAAGAAAGGTTTCATATGCACCAAAATATGTAGTGCAGTACTTTCTGTGGTAGCAAAGAACTGGAAACAAAGTAGATGCCCATCAATTGGGGAATGGCTAAATAAATTATAGTACATGACCTCAATGGAATATTACTGTGCTATAAGAAAGGATGAACATAATGAAGGTAGAAAAGCATGGAAAGACTAACATGAAATGATGCAAAGTGAATTAAGCAAAGCCAGGGGAAAGCGCACGCACACACACACACGCACACACACACACACACACACACACACACACACACACACACACACACTATGGCAATGTAAATGAAAAAAAAAACCACCAAAAAATAACTGAAACAATGTCATGAAATTTTTTTTTTTGAGAAAAACAAAAGAAAAAACAACAAGCTCAGCCCAAAGAAGGGATATGAGATGAAATCTCTCACCAATTTGCAGAGATTGAGGGAGGAGGGGTCCATAGGTGGGGATCATTTCATATGATGTGAGATTTCTCAATATATTAATAGAATTTGGGGTTTTGTTTTAAGTTTTAATGATATATTTCATGCATATCAATACTACATTGCAAATATATTACAAATTAAATTAGCAATATGTATGTGATACAAGTAATATATACAATGTAATACAACATACATATAATTATATTGTATGATATACAATATGATATACAATATAATTACATGTATTATACATTATATCTAAAATGTATTCCAAAGAGTTACAGATTACTCACCCATAAAAGGTCTCTTGTAACAAAGTAAAACAATTATGTAAAGTAACAATACAGTAGCCTGGTCTGAAAATGATTGCAACATTCCAAATCTATAGCACGAACCCCCCGAAAACCATTATTTTTAAATTGTTATTTTAATCAACAGAAGTGTTTTTTTTTCCTTTCCCTCCCAGTCCCCCCTACCCCCAACATCACTGAAAAGAACAAGAGAAAGGAAAAATAAGTTCTAACAAATATTCACAGTCAAGCAAAACAAATATTCTCATTGGCTGTATATACAAATCATATGTGTGTGTATGTATGTATATATATGTATATGTGTATATATGTATGTATATGTGTATATATACATATATACACATGTATGTATGTATGTATGTATGTATGTCTCCTGAACTCTAAATCTATCATTTCTCTGTCAGGATATATAGATAGTATGTTTCATCCTAGATCCTTTGGAATTAGGGATGGTTGTTGCTTTAATTAAAGTTCTTACAGCTTTCAAGGTCATTTGTCTTTACAATTCTTATTACTGCATAAATTATTCTCCTAATTCTGCCCATTTCATTCTTCATCAGTTTATAAATCTTCCAAATCATTCACTTTACAATATTGATTTTATAGCATAAATTGTTTTTCTGATTCTGCTTACTTCTCTTTGCATCAGTTCATGCAAATCTCTTTATATCTCTTTAAAATAGTCTATTTTCTCATTTCTTATGACAGAATTAATACATCAACTTATTCAGGTACTCTTCCATATGACCATCCCTTTAATTTCCAGGGTTTTTGCCATCACAAAAAGAACTTCTATAAATATTTTCGTACATATGGTATCTTTTTCTATTTCTTCAGTATGTTTTGCTGAATTTTTTCTCCCTTTTTTATGTTTAAATCCTTTTTTTATTTAATAAGGGATGGCTCTCTTGGAGGGAGGAAGGGAACAGTTATAGGAAAAAATATAATATAAAAAGAAAAGATATCAATAAAATGCCCTTTGTAAAAATGCAATATCCTTGTCAGTAAATACTGCCTTGCTTATATTTTCTTCCCAAGTGCTTAGGACAATATTTGGCACATAGTAAATGCTTAATAAATGTTCTATCCATTGCTCTATCTAACCTACCTATCTAATCTAGATTATAGATAGATAAGTAAATCCAATCTAGATTAGATAAGAATTCTTTTTGTGGTAATAAAAAAAATAGAAATTACAGGGATGCTCCTCGAGAGAGGGTAGGTAAATAAATCTAATCTAGATTCTAAATAGATGAATAAATAATAAGGGTAGATACATCATCATAAAGATAATAAATAATAAAGATGGATGAATAATAAAATTCTCCAATTTTTGCACTCCTTTGAATATTAATAGCACCTCAAACTTTTGACTTTTGTTTTAAATTGTTGATTGAGGGAATCTAGAATTTCTGATATGCTTTTGTTTTCTGGATTCTTTTCTGTGTGTTTTTTATTTTAATGCAAACTCCAGAAATTATGCCCAAAAATGAAATGGATGACAAAAACAGCATTGATTTCTCAAATGATTTTGCAAAACAGACACACAGATTAAAATTATAGGAAAAAAAACTTTTTTTGAATTCGATGAAATGAATCCAGCTTGCAGACCAATTATATCAAAACAGAATAATTCAAGAAAGCCAGTGTCTGCAGTAACCATTAACAAACTGATACTTCTACAGTGTTTGAAATCAAGTATACAGATATTGCAAGACCTGTACAAAGTGGGACACATGGTAGTCATTGTCACAATAAGGTAGAGTCTTAGTGGTGGGTGCTATCCAGTAATACCCGTAAGGAAAGGCATCATACACCAAAAGAAAAATAAAGATTATGTCCTATACGGAATAGTTGAAGAAATGGGAGTATTTAACCAAGAGAAGAGAAGCCTTGGAGTGATATGATAGCTGCCTTCAGATATTTGAAGTGCTTTCATGTGGAAAAGCAATTAGACTTGTCCTGCTTAAAAGCAGATTTTGGCTCAACATAAGGAAAAACTTCCTAACAATTTGAGTTATCCAAATGTAAAATGGGCTGCCTCAGGAGGTTGTCCATCACTAGAATTCTTCAAAGGTTCGATGATCACTTGTCAGGAATATTGTATGGGGGCAATTTGGACTACGTGGCTTCTGAGATTCCAACCAAGTCTAAAATTCTGTGGTTGTGGGATTCTCCATCTAGTTATAAAACTAGCCCTGAGGGCAAGTGGTGAGGCTCCGTACCTTTCTTATGCCCTTTCTTTCTTTCAATCTGCCCCCACCAAACAGTATGCTTTTATGCCAGCCAGTTTGCTTGAAGTGGAGGGAAAACAGTTTATTTGCATTTGCTTAGATTTAATACAAATAGGAAATAGCCTTCCCATTTTAATTTAGGAGACACTAAACTCAAGTATAGTCTTCTCTTGGGCTTGCCAAACCAAAGACAACAGTCAGCCTAGGGAAAAGAATAGATTCAATGAACACATATTAAGTGCCTACTAGATATAAGGCCTATGTTAGGTGCTGGGGATATGAAAATGAAAAATAATCTAACCCTTAACCACAGAGCACTTATAATCTAATAGGAGAGATAAGATATATATCTAAATATCATGATAGAAGAAAAAATATTAAAAAGTTAATGAATTCTGAGGAAAAGCACCAAATGAACAGCAAATTTTTGAGGAATTCTTTTGTATCACAAAAGATGACTCTAAAAACAGAATTTATTAAATTATAGGATCTTCTTATTCTTTCTTATTTGGTCATTCAGGCATTCAAAAAACTGAAGGGAGGAGGGATTTTTTTAAAGAAAGAAAGAATTGGTACAATTGCTCTTGGCCCAAGTTAATGTTCCAGTCATTTAATCTGGTTTGGACTCTCCAAAACAGGTTATCGCCTATCATAAGGCCTTCCTCTCTGTTTGTTTCTGATCCAAGTGGCACTATAGTTCCTATTATCTTTTTTTTAATGTCTTAGAGGAGAAAAAAAATCATAGGCCTGCTATAAGCATTCAAATTCATGCATGTGCTGCTCTGTGAGTATGGATGTAAAGATGTACATAGAAAAAGGTTTTCTTCATAATTCAGAGCAGCATAAAATTATAGAGCAAATCAAGAGGTCATACGCACGTAGACTAATTTTTTTTAACTTAGCTTATCCTCTCTTTCTATGGATCTAATGTTTTGCCTCTGAGAATAGAACATATTAACAGCCCTAAAGTCAAAAAGACAGGATATTTTTTAACAAGAGCCTCCCCTTCGCCAAACATCCAGAGTTTGTCTCCAAGGACTTTAAAAGAAAGGAAAGAATGAAGAACCGGAAACCATAAAGCATGCATTACGGCTATCATCTAATTACAGAATGAATAGCACAGTTGTTTTGTCTGATTGCACTAAGCTAGTTATCCACTGCTAGCTTCATTGACAAAAAGGGAATCTACACAAATTATAGGGAAATTCAAGCACTAAAGGAATGTTTTGGTTCAGAGGTTTGCAATGACTATTGGCTTTGGTTTCTGGCAAAGTTTGTCTTTGCCATATGAACTCGGCTGGGCTGGGTCAGCCTAAAGCTTTCCAAAAAGCCTGAGAAGAGGACAGACTTCCTTGTCATCTGTATCCCATAAATAAATTAAAGTGATGTTCTCCAGCTAGTGTTTGTTTCTTGGCAGGCTAATCTGCAATCAGAAAAAGAAAAGCCTTTCATTTGTGGACTCCAGCTAAAGGAAGGAAGCTTTTGTATGTGGATTCACCGGAGACCAAAATATTAAAAAGTGGAAGAGGAAAACCATATGTTGCTGTTCTCTTAAGTAAGCAGCTCAAAAGTGCTGGTTAAAGAAATGTTCTAATTCCTGATACTGAGAAATAACTGTTTTACTATAAGTAGAAGGTGCTCTCATTGTAGGATCCATGCCTCTGAACACTGTACGGTTTTGTCACATTTCAAGTATGTGTTCTAAATTAACTAGTCCCTCTAAGCCCTAGACTTAAAAAAAAAAACCACCATAGATTGTGGCTGTGGTGATAACTTCAATGTTTTAAAGAAAGCCAAAATGGTAAATCAACCATTTCTAGGATGTTTCTTCACATTTCATTCTGAAAACATAGAGAGGGAAGGTCAAATGAAGAGAAACAGAGGATTACTTTCAAATATTCCTGGCACCCTAAGTTATAGATTAAAGCAGAAAAGGATCATCATTTTTTCTAAAATCTTAAGGATTTATTGTTCTCATTTCTTTTTTTCCTACACACAAGTGAAAAAAACCCCCAAAATTGTCATTTTCCTTCCTCCTCCCCCTTCTCTTAGAGGGTAAAAAAGGGGATATTCCTAGAGTCCTGAGAAACAGGTTCCAGGCCCACGTCTGTCATTAACTATTGTAAAGGCCATTTGTCTGAACCTCATTTTACAGACCAGAAAAATGAAGGAGATGGAACTGCGCAAAAGGGATCATCATTTATAGCGAAGTCAAGAGTAAAGAGAATGCATGCACATGGGGTAGTTAGTTTGGGGTTCCTCTCATAGGAAAAGGCACATACTTTGGCCTCTTGCTAAAGGGCATGTGTGATCAGAGGTTCCTATTTGGTCCATGTGATGTCAGGGAGGACAGGTAAATGTTTATGCCAAAGAGGTTAGGTAATTGAAGCCAAAAGAGCCACCAACTCTATAAGAAAGGAGTAGGGATGGCTTCCAGTCTCTTTCAAAGCAGGCTCTTTTGCAGGTACATGGCCAGAACCAGCTTTCCTTTAACTTCCCATAAGAGAAGAAAGATATTTCTCTTCTGTCCTCCTCCCAGGCAGCAGCTACATTGGTTATGGCCACATGGCCATGAGAGCATGCACTTTTCTAGGTAAGCCTGAGACTAAACCTCAAATCCCTAGCTGCCTCTTCTGTTTTGTATTTCTTTTCCCTAGGCACAGGTGACCAAATAGTGATACTGAGAGATTGACAGTTTCAGCCTTGGCAGTTGCCTCATGAGCTCACAAGGTCTGAAGTCATTAAATTGGGTGCTGTTTACCCAACAAACAGGTGGTGCTTTCTGCAACCATACCCACCCAAAGAATGAGCCTTGAAAGTCTCACTGCCCAGAAGACACATTCTTTGTGCTGTTCCTTAGAAAGGATAGGCTGAGATGAAATCTCAGGGAAATCTGTTTAACCATCCTACAAGTTTCCTTAAAGTGTTCCCTACCCCCTGAGACTGTATAAAAGGAATACTGGATTAGTGTTTCACGTTTTAAGTTTTTGTCAATATGTGCTTAAGGGTCTTTTGTATCTTTTCAAGCATTTTTCTTATGTTAGAAAAAAATGGACAATTGCCCTACACATGATATTTGCTTCTTTGTACAGTAGAAAATTATCTTTTCTGTGTAAATGGTCCTCAAACCAAGCATGTTATACAACAAAGCTATGTCTAGAAGGACCCTGCCAATCCCTTATATCAAATATTCTACACATAAACAGCTAGATGGTACAATGGATAGAGTGAAATAGTTCTAGTGATAGGAAGGCTTGAGTTCAAATCTGGCCTCAGACACTTACTAGCTGTGTGTCCTTGAACAAGTCACTTAACCTCTGCCTCATTGTTCTCAACTGAAAAATAGGAATAATAATGGCACTATCTTCCAAGGTGGTTGTGACGATCAAAGGAGATTATATTTGTAAAGTGCTTAACATAGTGCCTGGCATGTAGTAGACACTATGATAGTCATCATCCTTATTATGAGCCATATCGAAGCTTTATTTAAGTGATTTTCCCCAAGACTCTAGAGAGGGAGTCAAAGGAGTCAGAGCCCGAGAAAAAACATTCCTGTTTAAGGTCATGATTTCCACCCTTGGAGTCAGAGAGATCTAGATTCAAGTATTGTTTCTGACACATAATAACTGTATTGTGTGATCATGGACAAATCGCATCATCTCTCAGTGAGACTTTCAGACAACTTTCTAAGCCTATGGCTCTGGAGGAGAGAGTGAAGCTGATGACTTTACACAGCCCTGCCTCATTTAAATCCAATTTACTTGCAAGTCAAGACATCACCACTCTGATGTCATTGGTTTTCATTGATAATGAAGGACAAGCAACAATCTGTGATCAGTCGTAGCTGCCCCACTTGGGACCTAAGTGGCTACTTTGAATTGAGCAATACTCCACTCCTTCCTTCCTTCCTTCTTTCCTTCCTTCCTTCCTTCCTTCCTTCCTTCCTTCCTTCCTTCCTTTCTTCCTTCTTTCCTTCCTTCCTTCCTTCTTTTCTCCCTTCATTGCTTCCTTCCTTTCTCCCTTCTTTCCCTCCTCTCCCTCCCTCCTTCCTCTCCTCTCCCTCTGTTCACATAGGGAGTCATACCCTTACCTATGGGTGTTCTGCCCAAAGGAATATAATTTTTGGTCACTGAAACCTTGCAAGATATCTTAGGGTTTATGTGCTAGTTTTCTCTTTTTTCTCTTCCCTACTTATTTATTCTACCACAAAAATGGAACAGTTAACTCTTTTGCCCCATCTAGTTTCATTTGTGGTTTCTTGAAATATAGCATTAGAAACCCAGGCTTTGACAAAGTCCACTGGGATTCAAATGGAGCTACTGGACCATGCCTCAAACCCAAATCACTCTGGCTCTCACTGATTGACCAACAATAGATATCAACCCAAGCCTCCCTTGGCCATTTTTGAATTTTGATGGCTCAGAGTGAGCATAAATAGAAACTGTTTCTGTTTTGGCCAGAAACCCTGAGGGTCTTCTGCTACCACATTGATTATTTTTCTTTTTTTCGTGAAGTGAAAGGAGCCATTTTTGCCTCATTTCTTACCTAACCTTAATCACTGAATAGACATTACCTCAGACAAGCCGAGACCTGATATGGCCAGATAGCTGCTGTGGAGGAGACAGTGAGGCTGGTGACCTTATACCACCCTGCCTCACTTAAATCCAATTCACTTGCAAGCCAAGACATTACCTTCCTAATGTCATTGGTCTTCTTAGAGAATGAAGAACAAACAATTAAGAGCAAGTCACTTTAGCTCTGCAGGTATATTTTCTCCTGTGTAAAATGAGGTTGAACTAGTTGATGTCTAGAGTTCCTTCCAGCTCTATGTCTGCAATGCTAGTTGTATTTTACTTTGAGTCAATTTCATAGATTATTAAATACTATACCTTTAAATTCTATGTTCATGTGTCTTAAGGACCTGAGCCATATTGATTCCTAATACCTATAAGGAATAGATAGAGAAAGATAGATCTAAGAGGTACCTATCTTCCTCTAGAATCAATGCCCACAGGAAATCAGAATGTTCTTTATTTTGCTTTTAAACAGATCACATTTGTGTTTGGTTTCTTCTTTGAAGCAACTAATTCAAGTAATTCTGTTTTCACACCTATATCTTTCTAGGAACAGTCCTTTAAAGTATGTGCCTTTCAGGAGAAAGTTTCAGTACTTTGTTATTTTACGCATCATTGGTTCAGCTCTTGTAGAAGGAAATTGACTTTCTTTCCCTTTTGTGAGTGGAAAAGAAACCTATAAGGACTGTGGGCAGGATCATAAGGCAGCTGTATTATTTCCCAAAAAATGGACAGAGTAGACACATTAGATAGTAACTTGACGTGATTGTCATTAAACAATATTCAACTGAACATGAACATATATAGCTTTGTGAGAAGTGTGACGATAGGTACTGTGATGGACTAGAAGTCAGAAGACTTTCTTCCTAAGCCTACAACCTCTATCCCTGATCCTACAAACTTCATCAAGTCAGTTGCCCTGTGCCTATGTTTTCCAGATTTCTACAAATGGAAATAACAACCATCACCCTTCTTCCATCCCTCACTGTCTGATTGTAAGGATAAATAAGACACCCACCTTCCTCATCGTAAGGAGCACAGACTACTATAAAGCATTATAACGTGGTAGAGTGTCTCTATATAACCTTGCTCTACTTTGCCCATACATTGCCCAAGTCAGAGGTCAGCAACACTCAAAATCACATTTGGCTCTTTTAAGTAATACTCAAAAGAAATAAACATATCTTTACCTGTGTGTTGATTTATTTTATTAATGTGTAAATGTGTTATGTACTTCTAAAAGCTGCCCGTGAGATAAGCAGAGAGTAAGATGCTCATGCTCCTCCCTCTGGACTTCCACTGCTCAAAATGCAGAGCCCCCATCAGCCCTCCTCTGCTTAGTCATTAACCCTGTTCAGTAATATACATCTCCCCTAGAGCTTATTGTGGAAATGATTCTCTCCTTCTCCTCCCTCTGTTTCCTACTAACTATGCTTCAGAGAATGATGTCCACACACTCCCTGGCTTCCAGGGTAAAATCTAATAAACTCACTGTACTTATTTGCTAATGGGAAAAGGTCATAAGAGATCTTCAGAGTTCTTCATCCAATTCCCATACACACAAATATATTGTAACATTAGCTTTCTGGAGATAACACAATATTATTTGACCTTTCTAAAGTAACTTGTAAATGTGAATAAATCAAATAAGATCCAAAAAAGAGGAATAAAATAGTAAAAAGGAGATTGGTATACAGTTTATCTGGGATCAATAGATAAAGCTGTAGATAGATACACTTTTTTGGTCTTCATCTATAATTCAAATCTTGCCTTAAAAAATTGCTCTATGAGCCTCAGTTTTCCTGTCTGTAAAATGAAGATGTTGTGTTTCTTTTTTGTTTTCAGAACATGATTAATGTACAAACATGTTTTGCATGACTACATATGTATGAAGGGTACTGTATTTCTTGCCTTCACAAGGGGCATGGTTGGGGTGGAGAGGGGGAGAAAATTTGGAACTGAAAATAATAAGAATAAAACTGAACTAGAAAAATTTTAAATAGAAAAAAAATGAGAATATTGAGCTGGTTGGTGTTTTAAGACCATTCCAGTTCTAAATCTATGATCCTACCAATAAAGGGACTTCCCAGTGAGGAAATGCTCTATAACAATGGAAATCAGAGATACTTCTATAACATAGTTTCAGAGAGTTACCCAGGGCATTGAGAGGTTAAGTGACTTGCCCTAGGTTGCACAGTCATTATGTTAAAGACATGGTGGTACTAAATATAGCATGTTACACTGCGTCTCATATATGTGCATATATTCACATATATCTGGTTTGATTCAACAAAACATTTACTGAATGCTCACTATATTGAAAGAACCGTGGTAGGCACTGGGGATATAAAAAACAGGACAGCTAGGTGACACAGTGCCAGGCCTGAAGTCAGGAAGACTTATCTTCCTGAGTTCAAATCTGGCCTCAGATACTTACTAGCTGCATGACCCTGGGCAAGTCACTTAACTCCATTTGCCTCAGTCATCTGTAAAACGAGCTGGAGAAGGAAATGGCAAACCACTTCAATATTTTTCCCAAGAAATTCCCAAATAGGTCACAAAGAGTTGAACATGACTAAAACAACTTAACAACAAATGACATACATAGACCCTGTTCTGAAGGAGCTTACAATCTAGTATATACATAATATAACTTGGTACCTTAAAGTCACATTCTGCCAGTATTCTCCCAAATGCCTCTTCTCCCCAAGAGTTTCCTGACCCTGTCTTAGGTACTCAGAAGTGACTCTGGTGGTACAGGGATCACCAACAAGCTCTCAAGCAAGAGTTTGAAGCGAGTTTGACAACCCTCTGCCAACAACTGTTTCAGCCCATTGGCAGCTGTATGCTTTTTTCCCTCTAAGGCCAGGCTTGTACTTCATTCCAAGGGAAAATGCTAAAGTAAGCCTGAGGAAGTTTTTCTTCTTTTCAGAACTTGGAAGGATAGAATGATAAGTCCTTTCCTAAGGGGGTATCAAACTGGCTATATATGAAAATGCTTTGGAGGTCTTTTGAACATAGCTGCTATGTAAAGCCAAGATATTATTAGCTTTTACCAAATGCTTTTCTTTCATCAGAATTCTCTGCTGTTAGTAATGAAAAGTTTATTTACTCAGAAGGAAATTTTTTTATAGCTGGAAACAGTCTCAAAAGGGGGTCCCCCAATTTTTTTTTAATCCTGACACATGATGCAAATTATACTTGTGTTCAGGCTGTTGGAATAAAATTAGACTCATGATTAATGTAATACAAGATTACTATTTAATGTGTTATACCAATGTAGCCTAAATCATGGAGTGGCCAGAAGTTCTCAAGATCATACTGTGGTTTCCAGCCCAGGCTGCTGTTGATCTAACCCACTTCTATTTTGCCATTTTCAGCTTTCACTTCACAGGCTGGACCTTAAGGCCTCAAAAACTGACCTTCCATTTTCAGTTGCTGTGCCCTAGGCAGTCTATCAACCTCCTATTGCTTCCTCATCTGGACAGTGTTCCCTCAAGTTTTGCTTCAGGATGAAACTTCTCTTCTGTTTGGTATGCTTGTGACTAAGCAGCCAAGTTCTCCAGTTGTTAAGGTATCCTGAGGGCTTCCTGACATGTGCAGGGTTCTGTTAAAGCAGCCATCATTTTCATACAGGTGTCCAAGTTCTATGCCAAGACCTCATTTGTTAGTGACTTCAGGGCTGGTCTTGGGAAAAAAATGTAAAGATAACATTTGTTTTTGGTGCCTACTTCTGTCTGCTTTTGAAGCCCTGTCTTCCCCAATCTCCAAAATTTGCCTTTTTAACACTCCTTTGACTCCCATGTGTCTAAGCCCTCATACTGCCCTCTTTCCTGGGTTACTGAGAAAAGTAATCTGACAAACTTGTTCACCCAAAAATATTGGGGACCTCTTGAAACAGCTAACAAGAATGACTGAATTTTAAGACTACTAATATAGAACAATGTTTAATATAAAGGAATGACTAATTTATCATTAAATTTTATTCATTAGTGAGGAAGATGGGGCTTTTAGGGGCAGCTAGGTGGTGCAGTAGATAAAGTACTGGGCTTGGAATCAGAAGGACCTGAGTTCAAATCCAGCCTCCAATGCTCACTGACCTGGGCAAGTCACTTAACCCTGTTTGCCTCAGTTTCTTCATATGCAAAATGAACTAGACAAGAAAATGGCAAACCGCTCCAGTATTTTTGCCAAGAAAACCCCAAAGGGGTCATGAAGATCTGGACACAACTGAAATAACTAAACGACAACAAAGCAACATGGAGCTCTTATAGGACAATAGTCTTAGAACCAGAAGTTTGGTTAGGTTTTTGGCAAGGGATTTTTCTTATCCATTTCAAGTCATACTACATAGAAAGCTGTCTTTTCTACTTACCTGTAAGGCTAGACATGGGTGATCTTCTATTCGTAATAAATGTAAAGTACAGCTTATTGTTATCAGTAATGACAATGATATCACTGAGGTCATCAAATATCAGCTCCATCATTTAAACTCATTTCTCTCCTTCCAAGTTCTGAAAAAAAGAAAAACTTCCTCAGGCCTACTTCTGCATTATTCCCTGGAATCAAGTATAAGCCTGGCTTCAGAGGGAAAGAAGTGAACAGCTGCCAATGACCTGAAACAGTTGTTGGCAGAGGGTTGTTACACTCACTTCAAGCTCTTGCTTGAGTATTTGTTGGTAACCTCAAAGGAAATCACTCATCCTCTCAGAAATTAACCCATGATCTCAATCCTATCCTTTCCTTCCTCCCAAGGAACTTTGCTCCTATATCTAATCCATATTCTGTTTCCCCAACCTCCCAACAATATCTGCACTGTCTCTTTTTCATCAGTTAGACTTTTCTGCTTACAAGTATAATCAAGTCTCTCTAAGCTTATTTTTTAACGAAACTTCGCTTATCCTTGCTACCATCATCCATCCACCATGTAACTTCTATCCTTCCCTTTGCTATCAAGTTTCTCATAATAAGAGCATTTGCTGCCTCCATTTACTCAGCATTTCATCTTTAACAACTCTTGCAATCTTGAATATCAGTCTATGAAAAGCTCTTTCTCAAAGGTCACTACCAATCTTCTAAAGGCCAAATCCAAAGGCTTCTTCTCATTCCTTTCAGTGCTCATTCTCCTTCATTTCTATTAAAACCACTACCAGCTACTTCATGTTAAATATCTCTGCTCCCCATGACACCAAAATATCCCATTGTATCTCTTCTCTTTTCTCTGTCCCTCAGATTCATCCCTTCTTCTCCATTCTTATTCTTACAATTTTATTTCAGGCCTTCATCACCTTGTGCTCAAATAATTAGATTTATCTCCTATTTATTTCCCTGTCTCTAGCCCTCCCCTAAACCTTTTCCTATATCCCTACCAGATTAAAAATCCCAAGATACTACTTTCACCACGTAGCTTACAATGATTGCCAGTTCCTACCACGCAAAGTCTAAATTGCTTTGTCTGGCTTTCAACAACTCTAAAATGTGATTCTATGACCTAATTTCAACTTATGGTTAAATCAAGTTAGTCCAACAAGACAAAGAGAGAATGGAAGGCAATGCTCTCCAAGTCTTACACGATGGCTAGATTGTGTTGCACCAACCAACAAATCTCCAAAACTAGTGGGAATCTTGTTCAATATAACATACATTAAATAGCTACTATGTACAAGGAAGGTACTGCGCTAGTCAATGAGAATATAAAGACCAAAAGCAAAGACACATTTCTTGACTTTAAAGAGCTTTTATAGTCTACTGGAAGGGATGGTGGGGTGGGGGGAGAGATGGGATACATTTGGGCTAAGTACTTAGCATATATTTCCAGTGATGCTATGGATAATGGAATATCATAAATGACAAAAATTAAGATTGGAGGTGACTCAAAGGACAATAGAAAATATATATTGCGGGAATAAACAGGTTGCAAATAATGATCTACAAAAACTTATGAGAAATATCAACCAGAAAACTTGCTAAATTTAACATATACCTAATGGAAGGTCATAATTACATATATAATCCTCCTTTTTGTTCTTCCTTATATATACAAATATTTTTTGTTGTTGATGACTAAGTTCATAACAAAAAGAAAACAAAAATTTACATTATATATATAATTTTTGTTTGTGATATATACACACATATTAACATATATTAAATATCATATCATATATATTGAATCATAAATCATATATTAAAATATATTAAATCTGCCAGCCAATGATGGGAAAAGAAGGTGAGTCAGTCAGGTAGCAAGAAGGAAGGACAATAGATGGAGAGCACAAATGTTGCACTGATACCCATATATTGTCAAAAGCCTGAAAAAAAGGTCTACTCCATGCTGAATTAACCTTATGGAAGATCAATGGGAGGATAAGGATGAGTATGAGAAGGCATGGATGGATGCCATCAGCATAATTTGAGGAAGCACCTACAATGATGAAAGATCAAAAACTCACTGAAGTAAATACTTCACAATGCTTTTTCACTTAGACCCAAATGGTCTCTGTCTCCTGTGTTACTTGTTCAGATCAAAGTGGCCACCTGTTGATTATTATAACTACCCACTTTAGGGTCACGGGGATGTTTGACTAATTGATGGGTCAGAACTGATTCACAGGGATCTCCTACCAAGAGAGAAAAGGTTTGAGTATGGGTAGGATGACAGACTGTGTGTTCATTGCCCTAGGACACTCAAGCTAAATTCTACAAGTCTCATCACCAAGTTGACAACATGCTAATTAATATGTCATGCACAACAACTCTCCAAGACTGTCTCCAGTAATGGGGAGAGGGGTCGGGGAAAGAGAGGTATCAGTCTGCATCAGATATAGAACTAGCCCAAGAGTCAATAAGCCTTAGATTCAAATCTTGATTCTGATAGGTACTGACTGTGAAACCATTGGCAAGTTCTTTAACTTCTTCTTGCCTCATGAAACTTTCTAAGAGAATGTTTAAAAAAGAATTGCTAAGTGGCATTGGTGGAGAGAGTTTCAAAAGTGGAAATCCCCAACATTGATAAATCATCAATACAGATAGAGAACACATACACACACACACACAATATCTACTTCTAGTCCTATAAAAGAGCAAGTTTAGATATGGATAGGCCTATTTCTATATAGTCATACAACCTAAAATAAACTCATGCTATTTTTACAATTAGGAAATGTATGCAAATGGCTAAATGAACAAATTAAAGGAAATATGTGTCTGTAACTCAGGTAGCATGAATAGTTCATGTACAGCAGGTGGAAGAATATACGGCTTGTCCCCTTTGAATACAATAAAGAGAATTCAGTTGATTAACTGCCTTCAAGTACATGAAGGATTATCACATGAAGGGGAATGGTTACCAACTGTTTTCCATCTCCTCTGTGAAGAGGACCAGAGGAAATGCGTGTAGCATGAGGAATTTAGGTTAGATATAAATAACTTCTTGACAGGGGACATTTTCTAACATTGGAACTGGTTACTAAAAGAGATTATGGAATTTTTTTTCCTGGAGGTCTTTAAAAAAAGTTATAGCTACTCACCAACTTAAGATAATTTAGGCATATCCTTTCTTGGAGAAATGGCCCCTGTCATCTCATGCAAGATCCCTTTTAGTCATCTGTCACAAAATGAATTTTTTGCTTTGGGTTATGTATTCCATCCTAAAGAAAGTCAGCCTTAGGCATAGGCAGAGGATTTGATGGCCTACGTGTTAAGATTTAAAGGGTATCAATATGGTTAAACAGGAAGTTCTGCTTAACCAAAAACATTTCTTATGCTCCTCACTAATGCCTGAAATTTCATCATTCAATATTCATTCCTTTAGATTAAGGAACTATCCTCAATAGTTCAATAGTTAAATACTGAATGGGCTAGAGAGAGGAACTGGAAAGATACAAACTATGTGATTCATAAGCAAAGTGTATGGCTCATGAAGGACAAGTCTCACAAGGACCCTCTTTATCCAGAGGTACCATAAGAGGGCTGATGATCTAAAATAACAAGAGACTAGAGAAGAAAGCTAGGAAACCACCACAGACACCATTTTGTCTAGGGTCAGTTATCTGTAATAGCTCTCTAAAAAGGGAAGAAATAGTCCACTCTCCAGCTTGACTAATATTCCTAAACTCAATTAAACAAATGCTTAACAAGTTTTAATTAGCAGCATTATTTTTTAATGATGTATTTACAAATACTTTGCAGAGTCATGTTGCATGTTTTAAACAGTTAACTGTATTTAAGCCAAGGTGATTATACTTCATTGCTAATTAAAATATGTAAATTAAGAAACCAAAAAACTGTCATACGTAGTCAAACTCATCAAGTAAATATACAACCTCAAATCCAATTTTAAAAGTTATTCTCTACAACTTCAATAGATTTCACCAACTTGCTTTGACTAATGGGAGTATATCTAACCCACAACTTTTCTGGTGCTTACACATATTAAAAACCCAAAAGACTGAGTGCTGAATGAAATATTGGTATAGTAAACTAAAGAAGTAAGAGTATTTTAATGAGAAAAATTCTGGGAATGTATTTTTTAGAACAGAAAAATCATAAAAGTCCCAGAGTTTTCCTAGATGTGTCACATACGATTCCAAAACTAGGTGCCTACAAATTTACTTTACACATATTCACTTTGAATTTTGTACTTCAGCTGAGGGGAAGTTACATTTGAAATCCGTTTGGTAATCAGCTCCACCTTTCAATGATTTACTAACGCTTAATATAAGGAAGTAGTGTATTAATTTAGGCATTTACCAAAACCTTTTTCATTTATGTTAAAATACATATAGAAGACATTTGAATTTGAGAGTTTTAAAGCTTCTTTGCCTCTTTCATTACAAGAGTTAAAGTTCAGTAGAAGAGGAGTGTGTACCTGGTATGAACACTAACATCTCTGCCAGGGTGTGTGTTCTGATTCAGAGCCATTTCTTTCCTTCCCCACATTGTGCCATGTCCATTACAAGGATTACTATGCAGCTGGAGATGCAGCCTGGCAGAGTGGACAGAGCTGGCCTTCCAGTCAGGGAGGTCTAAGTCAAGTCCTGCCTCTATACTGACTGCATAACCCTGGAAAAGACTATTAATTCTCCACATCCCCAGGTAAGTCTCCTAAGAGAGGCCTAAGTTGTAGGACAGGAGCCAAACTGCATTAGGAGAGTAAGTCCCATATACCAGTTAACTAGTGAACTCACAGTTCTGGAAAAGAGAGAGGAAGAGAGAAACAGACAGGCAGAAAGACAGAGAGCAGAGACAGAGGGACAGAGAAGAGACAGAGAGAGGGGAAGAAAGGAAGGAAGGAAGGAAGGAAGGAAGGAAGGAAGGAAGGAAGGAAGGAAGGAAGGAAGGAAAGAAGGGAGAAAGGAAGGAAGAAAGGAAAGAGGTAGGGAAGGAAAGAAGGGAGGGAGGGAGGAAGGAAGGAAGGAAGGAAAGAAGGGAGAAAGGAAGGAAGGAAGAAAGGAAAGAGGTAGGGAAGGAAAGAAGGGAGGGAGGAAGGAAGGAAGGAAGGAAGGAAGGAAGGAAGGAAGGAAGGAAGGAAGGAAGGAAGGAAGGAAGAAAGGAAGGAAGGAAAGAGGTAGGGAAGGAAAGAAGGAGCTACTAATTATTCAGAGACAATCCTGCCCTGCAAGTCATTCAATTAGACTCAAACTCAATTCAATATTTCTTAAACACCTTCTAGTAAGAAGATATAATACATATAAAAATATAATACAAAATTACATATTAAGTTGATAAAGGAGATGTAGTGTTGTGTGAAGGGAGTTCTAAGGGGGTAGGTCATTATCATTATCATCATCATACTACATGATTTTAAATACTTTAGAATTTTTGAAGGGCTTTCATATACATTATGTAATTTAATTTTCAAGCATCCTTGTGATGTAGGGAATATATGTATTAACATCCCATTTTACTAAAGGAACAACTCCTTATTGGACATTACTCTCCCTCCCTCCTTCTGTTAACCAGCCATACTGGCCTTCTCTTTACATTTCTTGTCTTAGTGACTTTGCACTGACCATCCTATATTCCAGAAATACACCTTCTCCTTACCTCCTATCTTTTGACAGCTAGCTAGTATAGTGTTAGATACAATTCTGACCCTGGAGTTGGGAAGACCTAAGTTCAAATCCAGGATCAGCTAGATTATTAACTGTGTGGCCCTAGGCAAATAAATTAAGCAAAATCTGCCACAGGTTCCTCAACTACAGAATGGAGATAATAACAGTGCCTACCCCGCAGGGACATGGTGAGGACTAAATGAGATAATATTTGTAAAGCACTTAGCATAGTACCTGTGCACCTAATATTAGGCACTGAAAAATGCATGTTTCCTTCCTTCCTTCCTTCCTTCCTTCCTTCCTTCCTTCCTTCCTTCCTTCCTCTTATATGTGTGTGTGTGTGTATGTCTATATATATGTGTATTGTGTATATGTATGTATATGTGTACATATGTATATATGTATATATACACACACACATGTGTGTGTATATATACATATATTGCATTTATTTACTTTATATTGATGTTGTAGATACTTGTCTCTCCCCATTAGAACGCAAGCATCTTTTGATCATTTAATTCTTTGCACTTGTATCCTCCAGGGCCTAACACAGTTCCTGGCACATAGTAGCTATTTAATAAATAATTATTAGTTGATTTATTGGAAAAAGAAGGCTGGATATATCTTTAAAGATCATTGTGCTTGAACCTATGAACAACTTAATTGGGTCTACTGTTAAAGTGGCACCATAACTGCATTAAATACATCATGTAATGGAAAGAATAAAGTCAAGAGACTTAGGTTTACATCTTAGCTCTCACATTTACTAGTTATACACCCAGGTAAGTTGCTAAAGAGTGTAAAATGGGTAATAATAATTGTACTGCATAGGAGGGTTGTGAAGAGTATACTTTGTGCCCTTTAAAATGCTCTGTCCCTATAAGCTATATAATAGTTATCTTTTCTTGACATGGATAATTTAAATAAAGGTTATTTGAAAGTCAGACTGCCTAACAGACAAAGATTGTGTACAAACCAGCTTCAGTTATTTACTTTTCCACTACAACAAAACAAATTGTGTATTTTGGCTCTATCTTGGATAGCAGAGAAATCTAAACTTCCTTGAAGATCTGCCTGACCTAGTTGAATGAGTGTAAATAGCCTACCTTAATTGGATAAGACTCCAAATGTGACTTTGGGAGTTTGAGGAAATTTCTCCAACCTCAATATCAAGGAATTTGAAGATCTTTACGGAGATATGGTTGTAAAAGCTTACATTTTCTTTATTCTCTTCCCTTCCCTTTGGGGGCATTTTTGTTTGGTGCCGCTGTATTTATTCTATTCCATCCTGTTAGAAAGATTAAGATATTTAGTTCTGAAAAGAGATGGAAGTAAAGGCTGTTCCCTCTGGCCTTTAGTTTACTAGGCAATAGAGCTTTGCAGATAATGAAGGTGAAAAGTATGAAGAAAAGCTGAAAAAAAATGTACCATTGCCAAAAGTCCGAGAGCTCTATCTTGTGCAACAAGGCCACTGGCCTGAAAGGATGCCACAGCTACAGACTATTGTGCCAGATATTACATTTACTCAGGGTTATTTGGGCAAAAGTAATGAGAAGTATTAAAGCAATGTTTACGTAGCTGAAATGTAATATCAATCATGCTATGTACTTTGGTGATAAGAGTAAGGATTGAGTTGTTAGGGAAAAAACTGAAATTTCCTCTTGAGAATGGAAAAGTACTAGGTAGCCTGTGCATTCAATTCCTGTTCATAATTTATTTTTCATGCAACTCCACTCCAAATCATTTTGACAGCACAGAAAAATCATCTTCAAAAAACCAAGTGATCTGACCGTGTAAGAAGCATGTGGTAATAAACAATACTTTCAAAATTATCTAGCTCGTTATTTCCAAAATGAGGCAAATCTACAAAGCACATGGATCAATACAAATGTAGAGAAATACACACAGCTTTGCAAATAGTTTTTTTAATCATTAAGCCCACAGAAATATACTGACCTTCACCATTTACACTTGCCTTGTCCACCGCTAACAGCAATATTATTACTTCCACACCCATTAGCAATGCCCTACTTCTGCTACTTCTCCCATTTTCACTAAGCTAAAAGAACCCAACATGAAATACTTTCACTAAGCTAAAAGAACCCTACATGAAATACTTTTAAAGCCACCCTGTACCATTTCTTTCAACACACATTCCAAAGAAAATAAAACTAAAGATAGTAGAAGGCAAAAGCAGAGTACAGAAAGTCATTATCTTATAAATAAGTTGTATTCCAAGACTTCATTTATAAATTGGTTATTTGGGAACTTAGAACATATTTTCCCACTGAAAAAAAATGTTATAAATGGTGGTGAGGTTACCAGGCATGTCCACAAAATTCCATTGAATCTATCTTGTATCTGAAGTACAGTACTGTAAGTTCTGTAATTTGGCTGTACCTTACCGTCACCTGCAAAAATTTCTATGGAAGAATAAATTATTTTATTTTCATTTTCAATTCATATTTTCTCCCTCCTTCTACCCCCTCCAATCACCCATTGAGAAAGCAAGAATTACAATACTATATATGTATACACACACACACACACACACACACACACACACACACATATACATATATATATATATATATATATATATATATATATATATATATATATATATGTATGTATATATAGTTACGGAAAACATTTTCTCATTGGCCATGTTCTGGATAAAAAGAAAATTAAGAAAAATTCAAAAAGGAAAAAGTTATGCTTCAATCTGTACTCTGTATCTGTCTATTATCTATCTGGAGTTGGAGAGTATTTTACATCATGAATCCTTTGTAGTTGCAATGAATTATTGTATTGATCAAAATTACTAAGCCAGGGCAGCTAGGTGGCTCAGTGAGTAGAGCATTGGCCCTGGAGTCAGGAGGACCCAAGTTCAAATCCAGCCTCAGACACTTGACACACTTAATAGCTGTGTAACCTTGGGCAAGTCACTTAACCTCAATTGCCCTGCCTTCCCCCCTCCAAAAAAAAAAAAAACAAAAACAAAATTACTAAGCCTTTTGTTGTTAATTATCCTTATAATATTGCTGTTGCTATGTAGATTTTTCTCCTGGTTCTGCTCACTTCACTTTGCATCAGTTCTTCTCAGGTTTTTTTTTTCTGAAACCAACCCCTTCATCATTTGTTGCAGCACAATAGTATTCCATCATATTCATATACTATAACTTTTCAGTCATTCCCTAATTGATGGACATACCTTCAGTTTTCAATTCTTTGCCAAAAGAAGAAATTCTAAGTTCCAACTAGAAACCCTGGGAATGTTTGTCTTCTTCCTTAGTGTCATTTGAGAAGAGTGAGGTGGGAAGAAAGTATTCATGAGCCCAGCAGCTTCATCAGGAAGGAGAGGAGACCTAGGAGACAAGTTACCTCTCACTCCAAGCCAGGGCCCTTAACCTTTTTTGTGTGTCATGGAGCTCTTTGGCAGTCTGGCAAAACATATGGACTCCTTGGAATATTTTTCAATAAGAAAAATAAAGTGCATAAAATTGCAAAGGAAATCAATTGTGCTGAAATACAGCTATCAAAATACTTTTTTAAAAAATTCACATATTCCTTCTTTATATAAAGGCAACTTTCTAGAAGGGAACAACTTTCTATTTACTTCTCTAGGAGAGTCATTCCTCAACTGTTTTGGAGAACAAAGAGATACTGCCACAAGGGGGAGAAGGATGAGATTGAAGGAAAGAGCATTGGTTCCAATTTAGACTCCCCAGCTGCCTCTTAGTGTGTATTGTTATAGTCACTTTGATAGAACATATATTAAAAATCAATATGTATGGCTAATCATTGCCTCTTTGTGATTCCAGGAAGCAGTGTGGTACCATGGATAGAACACTAGGTCTCAGAGAGGATGGGTTCAAAGCCTGCCTAACTTTGAGTAAGTCACTCAACCTCTCTGGGTCCCAGATTCTTCATCTATAAAATGAGGGGATTGAACTAGATGGCCTCTAAAGTCACTTAAAATTCTAAATCAACAATTTATTTTGATCAATTAACAAGCACTTATTAAGTATATACTAGGTGACAGGCACTGCACTAAATGTGCAGATACAAAGGAAAAACAAATACCTCAAAGAGCTTACATTCTAATGGAGTGGAAACAGAATTTGAAAGAATATAATGCATTATTTTAAAGCTTGAGCTAGATATATAGAGTATAAAATATAAATATATGGGTAAATATGTATATATATACACAAATATATATATATGTATGTATGTGGTAGGTATGTATGTATGTATGTATGTATGATTTGGGGACCTCCGAGACACTGAATAACTAACTACTTGGTATTTCATGTCACATTTTATTAATTCACAGAATGTGAATTGCCTACCTTCCCTGAGATCTCAAAAAGAATATCTGAGATGTATAACTGATGATCAGGGATTGGGGTTGAGTCCAAAATGAATATAGTAAAGTTAGACAGAAAACTTAGTCTATTCTATTAAAAATGAGTCCATTCTATTTAAAAAAAATATGAAGGCACATGAGGTACAGCTAGTTGGCACAGTGGGTAGAGCACAAGCCCTGGAGTCAGGAGGACCTGAGTTCAAATCCATCCTCAGACATTTATTAGCTGTGTGACCCTGGGCAAGTCACCTCCAAAAAAATGTCACATGAACAACATGTCAGATATGCCTAGGCCCTCTCTGTTATACTGCAAAGTAGCAGGGTCAGAGAGATGGAAAATGAAATGCCAAAATAGCCAAGCCTCACCTTTCTCCCTCTCTCCCTCTCTCTCTCTCTCCCTCCCTCTCTTTCTCTCCCCACTCCTTCCCTTCCCCCTTTCTCTCTCTCTCTCTCTCTCTCTCTCTCTCTCTCTCTCTCTCTCTCTCTCTCTCTCTCTCTCTCTCTCTCTCTCCCCTCTGTCCAGAAATTATGATGATGTTTCAATAAATGGTTAGAAACCTCAGGATATATATTCTGTTAGCTATGACTACCAGAAGAGCTTGCTTTAAAGGGCACATTTGTGCTAGAAAAAGAAGAAATATTGGAAAACCTTATCATCTCTAATGGTTCCTTGAAGAGAAAATGTTAGGATAAATGAATGAGTTCAAACACTGTTTTGGGGTCATATTCCTGATATTTGTGTCATCAGTACAGTACATTTGACAATTTTGAGACAAAGGCTATTAATTTTTTTCAAAACACTTGTAGTTTCCCAGCAAAAAAAATAAAATAAAATAAAGCACACTCTGTGTATCATCATTGTCTGGTGGCAACTAAATAATCAGTAAAACAAACAAACAAAAACAAAAACCTTATTCCTAAAAGGGCTCTTAAACACTAGGGTTCAATGCGTCTGTGATATGTCACAATCCTGAGAGGCCTCATACAGTGTCCAGAGGTCCTTCAGAAGTGCTTTCTGTGGAGAAAAGGAAGCAACTTCATCATTTAGGTAATGCATCTAGGTGAAACTTCCAGCCTTCCCTAAAGGAGACCTAAGCCTAGGGTGGTCTCATACAACCTGGCCTCCAAGTGGTATTCTGACTTATGGATAAACAAATCTCTGGATCTCTGTACGGGGATAGGTCAGAATGAAGATAACCTCTCTGGGTAGCCAAGGGATGTGCAGCAGTGACCACAAGCTAACTTCACACAATATAATAACTTTTGAAGGTATACTTAATGTTCAACAAAATTTATAATAAAATGTCCAACATTTAGAAATATTCAATATTTTTCTTAAAAACCCTAAAACCTCAAATTTTCCCTCTACATTACATTTCCTGAAATGTTCATTAATTTTTTAAAGCTATGCTCTTTTATCTGGTGTCTCAAATCATAGTTGCATTTATCTACTTCAGCACACATTAGAGTAGATCTATAAAGTCAGAACCTATATTAAAACATATTTCTGTGCTGTTTTTTCTCTAATTTTATTGTTGCTTTTTATTTTTAATCAAGTTTTCCATTGTAGGTAACTATAACTACAGGTCTCTTTTGTCTAAATTCAGTGGGAAAAAAAATGTATTATTTTGACACTGCACATTGAATAAGCCCAAACCCCTCCCCTGTCTTGGGTTAGGGGTAAGCAGACTTGCAAAAACACATTCTGGTATCATCAAACCTTCTCTCCTCCCTACACACACACATACACACACACACACACACACACACACACACACACACACACACACGCCTTACTCCATGATACTGTATGTAGCCCTGGGCACCCATCTACAAATAAGAATATGGATAGGTGCCTAACAGGGGACGGGTACAGGGAAGCCAGAGAAAAAGATCAATCTTCTAATTCAATCATCACTTTTATGGGGAGAGAAACAAAAGCAGAAGTTTTTGTAGCTGTGGAATAGAACCAAGAAATCCTTCAATTTGCCCATACTGAAAAAGTATATGGAACAGGATAGAAAAAGGGAAACTCTCTTCCCCATCTGCCTTTGAAAGAACAAGCCTCTTCCAACAGAGAATAAAAATCAAGCCTAACAAATGTTTATTAGTAAAACATTAGTAAGAAATGACAACAAAAAATGTGGCTGCCACAATCAGTCTTATTTTGCCAGGACTCAGTTCTTTTTCTAAACCCTGTGAACACATGTAAGTAATATTTTTTAAAAAAGAATTCTTTTCCATTAAATTTTATATTTTAAAATTAATTTATTTCTCATGCACAATGCTATAGTATGTATATTAGCAAGAACTTCAGCAACATTGTACTTATATCTATTCTTTCTGTTTCCTCAAGTACCATCTGAAAGAGAGGAAAGGTGTTTTACCTCTCTCTCATTTTCTCCCCCTTTTTCCCATATTCTCCACTTTGCCCTCTAGCCTACATGACTGCTGGCAAAAGAATATTGTTACACCACTTGAGGACAAAATGTAATGATGTTATCATAGGGGCATAGGGTGGTAACCAGTATGAAAGGAGAAAAGCTGCTAACATGCAACTGACAATTCTGCCCTGGAATTGTTCCCAAAATACATCTTTCTATAATATATACCAAACGTAATGAACTCTAAAGCCAAACTGTCCTCTCTGTTCTTCACATAAAACATTCCATTTCCTCTCTCCATATCTTTCCACTGTCCATCCTATATGCCTGGAATGTACCCATTCCCTGCCTCCACCTCATAGACCTCCTCTCTTCCCTTATTATGCAGCTAAAGTATCATCTTCTGCAGGAAGTCTATCATGATCCTTCCAAATACTAGTGCCCTCTATGTTGGTGGAGTTGTGAACTGATCCAACCATTCTGGAGAGAGATTTGGAACTACATCCAAAGGGCTATAAAACTGTGCATACCCTTTTATTCAGCAATACCACTGCTAGGTCTCTACCCCAAAGAGATTTTAAAAGGGGGGGCATATTTGTACAAATATATATATATATATATATATATATATATATATATATATATATATATATATATATATATATATATATATCAGCTCCTTTTGTGGTAGCAAAGAATTGGAAATTGAGGGAATGTCCGTCAACTGGGGAATGGCTGAAAAAGTTATTGTATGTTATTGTAATGGGACATTGTTATGCTATAAGAAATTATAAGCTGGATGCTTTCAGATAAACCTCAAAAGACTTATATGAACTGATACAAAGTGAAGTGGGCAGAAGCAGGAGAACATTGTACACAGTAACAGCATTATTGTCTGATGATCAACTGTGAATGACTTAGCTAGTCTCAGCAATACAATGATTCAAGACAATTACGAAGAACTTATGATGAAAAATGTTATCTACCTCCAGAGAAAGAAATGATGGAGTCTGAATGTAGATTGAAGCATACTATTTTTCACTTTTGTGTATTGCGTGAGTCAGGTTTTCTTTTTTGGTGTGTATTTTCTTTCACAACATAAATAATATGAAAATATGTTTTGCATGATTGCACATGTGTAACTTATATCAAATTGCTTACTGCTTCAAGGAAGGGAGAGGGAAGGAAAGGAGGAAGAGAATTTGAAACACAAAATTTAAAAAAATATATTAAAAATTATTTTACATGTAATTGGGAAAAAATAAAATATTTAATCAAAAAAAAAGGCTGGTGCCCTCTCTCTCAAAGTATTTTATATCTATCTACTTTGTGTGTATACATGTATGTATATATGCATGTGTATTGTGTATATGTATTATATACATATATATATTCCATATATGTGTATTGTGTATCTATATATATATAAAGTAGATAGATGCAATATATATTAACTATATGTGTATATACTTCTTTGTTCTATAAATATTTTTATGTGTACTTGTCTCTTCCATTAGAATGTTAGTTCCTTGACAGTAGGGATTGTTTCAAGGGGAAAATATCTGAATGATGTGAAATTAGGAGAAAGAGAGAAGAGGGAGCACTCAATGAAAAGTCTTTCCCAATGTAGAGCAGTTCTACCTCCATTGTCTAGCATAGTGCCTGGCACATAACAGACATTTAATAAATATTTGTTGACTGATTAATCAAGATAAGAATAACCTATGAGGAGACAGAAGAAGGAGATTTGGTGGAGTAAACTTGAAATATGCCCTGTGCAAATCTGAAGGGATGCACCGATATGAGGAAAGTGAGGATCAGTGGGATCTTGTGTAGTTCGTATAATCTTCTAATGTGGGGAGACCTATTCTCATTCTATCACACAAGGAGAGTGGTATAAGAGTACTTTGGTCATGTTCAATTTCTAAAAATTCAATTCAACACATGTGTGTTAAAATGTAGACAGCTACATGTTTTGCACTGGAAAAGGTTATTCATGGAGAGCTGTCTTCTCCCCTACTCATCAGCTCCCATCATTCAGATGTCTCCCCCTACTATCTACTTCACCCCTGTCTCAAATGAAAAGTGGTGCTTGTCCTTAACAAGGCAAATCTCTCCGTGCACACTTGATCCTATTCTAGACCATCTAATCCAGCAAATTATCCCCTATATTAATCCCAATCTCTTATTAATCTTCAATCTTTTCTTATGTATTGGCTCTTCTCTGCTGCCTTCCCACAAGTTCATGTCTCTACAATCTTCAAAAAAAATACTCATTTGATCCAACCACACCCCAGTTATCATTGTATGTCCCTCCTCTTTAGTTTAAACTTCTTTTAAAAATATGTCTAAATTTGGTGCTTGTCCCTCTCTCCTCTCACTCAACTCTCAACCCTCTCAAATCTGGTTTCCATCCTCATCATTCAACTGAAACTATTCTCTTCAAAGTTACTAATGATCCTTTACTTGCCAAATAAAATGGTCCTTTCTCTGTCCTCATCCTTTTTGAGTTTCTACTACCTTTAACACTGTTGATCCCTCTCTCCTCTTAAGGTACTCTTTGCTAAACCTGGAAAGACTGATATGAACTGATGCAAAGTGAACTGAACAGAACCAGGAGAATATTCTTCACAGTAACAGCAATATTGTAATGATGATCAACTGTGAAAAACTTTGCTACTCTGATCAAGACAACGATCCAAGTAAATAACAAAGGACCCATGATGAAAAATGCTATCCATCTCCAGAGAGTGAACTGATGAACTCTGATTGCAGATTGAAGCATACTTTTTAATGTTTTTCTTTATTTTTCTTGGTTGCGTGTACGTGTTTCTTTTGCGACATGGCTAATATGGAAATGTTTTGCATGATTTCACATGAATAATCAATATCATACTTCTTGCCTTCACAAAAAGCAGGAAAGGGATGAGAGGAAGAAAATTTGGAACTTGATTTTTTAAATGACTATTTAAATTTCTCATATGAAATTGGGAAATATTTAATGAAATAAATGAAATATATTTTAGAAAATATTCTTTCCTCATTTGAGTTTGGTTATACTGCTTTCTCTTTCTTCTGTGACCTATCTTACCATTTTTCTAGTCTTCTTTGCTGGATCTCCATCAAAGTCATGTCCACTAACAAATCATTGTGCTGGACTCTTATCTCTTCTTCCTATATACAATCACACTTAGTGATCTTATTAGGCTCAATTGTTATCTTTATAATAATTCCCAGATCTGTATATACAGTCTTAACCTCTCTTCTGAGTTCCAGTCTTATATTAGCAACTGCCTCTAAAACAGCTCAAACTGGATGTCTGAATTCTAAAATTTAATATGTCCAAAAACAGAACTCATTATCTTCCCCCCACCAAAAAAAACCCTCTTCTCTTCTAAACTTTCCTGTTACTGTCAAAGACACCACCATCCTCTTAGTTACCCAAGTTTGTGACCTTGGTCTCTTCTTACTACTCACTTGGATTTACCTCCCTCCATCCCACCCACATCTAATTCATGGCCAAATCTTGTCATTTCTGCCTTCATAACAGCTCTCATCTACATTGCCTTCTCTCCACTCACACATCTACCATCTTAGTAAAGGCCATTGTGACTTCATACAGAGACTACTGCAATAGCCTTCTGGTTGATCTTCCTACCTCAAGTCTTTCTCCACTGTGATCCTTCCACAACTTCTGCATAAGTGATCTTCCTAAAATGAAAATCCTAATATGAAATCCCCTACTCAAAAAGCTCTAGTGGCTCCCTAGTACTTCCAGATCAAATATAAAATCCTCTTTCTGGCTTTGAAAGTGCTATATAACCTGGGGTCTTCCTATCTTTCCATTCTTCTAACTTTTTATTCCCTTCCACATACCCTATGATCCAGAAACACTGGCCTTCTTCTATTCTTTTCATAAAACATTCCCCCTTGCTAATCTATGACTTTTTACTGGATGTTCTCTATGTCTGGAATGCTCTCCCTCCTCACCTTCACCTCCTGGTTTCCTTGACTTCCTTTAATTCTGAGCTCAAATACAATCTTCTGCAGGAGGCCTTTCCCAATTTCCTTCCACTATGCCCACACAGATAGTACCTTCCTTCTTCATTTACACTTGAAGCAAGTACTTGGTCCTCACTCTTCCAGAGTGAGACCAGCTACATCTCCCCCTCAGGGTTTTAGAAGTATCATTGGGGGTCTGAAAGTCCCCATTCTTACTGTCCCCTTACTAATACTTTAGTTCCAATTAACCAATTAGCATCAATTAGTTTTACAAAGGGATATTTACTTCAAAGATAGATCAAGAACAGAAGTATGAACACACCACCACCCGGAAACACTTGGGGGAACACTCTCCCCTATACGACAATACTCCAGCTGGAGAATGAGCTCAGACTTAACATAGTCTCTACAGACCACTTATCTCACCAAGTTCAAGTGCAAATGAAGCACGACTGTTGGATGAGCCCTCATCTTGGTTACCACTGGGTTGGATCCTTGTTCTTTTAGGGCCTCAAAACTAAACTGACTTGCTACATAACCTAGTATAGACTGTATTCCTGGATCCACTCAGGGATTGACTCTCCTGGCTTCTTGAAACTCACAAACTTGTAGCTTCTGGTCTCTTTCACCTAAAATGAAAGAACAAACATTAAGGCAAAGAAACAAGCAAGTTCATAGACCATATGTTGGCATCAGATGGGAAGGGCCCAAGGCCTCTCCCCTTACTGTATTATCTCCCTTCTGTCATCAGAATGCCAGTAGACAGGAAAGAGTCACACCAAAAGAAGGTACAAGCTCTAGATGACAAATGCCTTTTAAATGGACCCCAAATTTCTGCTATACAGCTCATCAAAGGGGCTCCTGTTTACCGCATGGTTAGCAAATAGGAACCACTTTGCAATGTCTCTGTATGCTCCAAATTTCACTTGAGAATTGCCTCCATGGATCACTCTGTGCATCCTTGTAAAAATTAGGCTTATTGGCCAATCTCCTATCATACTCATTCCTTCTAAGTTTCGTATGGGCTTAGGATAAGAGAGGGCGAGACCCCTTTTACGCACTAGCTATAATCTCAGATGTACAAATTTTTACATGTAATCTCCCCTATTACAATGTGAGATCTTTGGGAGCAGGCATGTGTTTTTGCCTTTCTTCATATTCCTAGCCCTTAACACAGTACCTGGCATACAGTAAGTTACTAGATGACTGGAAGAGATCAAAGTACATAATACTTGCCTTGGTGGATCTTATAATGCAGTTAAGAATAAAATACACAAGAAAGTGACTATAATGAACAATAATACATGATAATTGCATCAAATGAAATCAACATCTTTTTCAAGGGCCAAGAGAGAAGGTACCTAACAGAGTTTAGGCAATAATAAGATTAGAGAAAGCTAAAAGGAAGTGGCATTAGGGTTGAGCCTTAAAGGATGAGCAGCAATTTAAAAGGCAAAGAGGTGGGCAGGATATTCCAGATGTACAGAACCACATGAACAAAAGATCATAGGTTTAAAGCTAGACAGTAACTTAGGGGCATGTCATCTAGATGAGGAACTGAGGGTCAGAAGGATTGGGTGATCAGCTGAAGGTCGCAGAGATAGTAAATAACAGAGTTTTGAACATAGGTCTATAATTCCAATCCAGCACCATTCCATTGCCTCGTGCTACCCCCAATCCTCTCATCATTTTTTAGACAAGGGAACTGAGGCCCAAAGAAATTAAATGATTTGACAAAAGGCAATAAGAATCAGGGCCAAGATTCAAACCCAGGTCTTATAACTCTAAATAGAGCATTCATTCTACTGCATAAAAAGAATGAAAGGAGAAGGAAGCATGAAAGTGAGCATCATTTTTCACACTTTTTAACAAATTGAAATCCATGTGAAGGGACAGAATGTTCAGAGTCTCACAGAGGCCCATCCTAGAGAAGAAAACAGATAGTTATTAATTCTCTTCACTAAATGATACCTGCTAAATGAGTTGCAAAGAACCCATCATCTAGTACAAAGATTTCCAAACTTATTTGACTTACGGCCCCCTTTTCGAAACAAACAGCATCCACCTGGAAATCTACTTTTTTAATCTTTTAAGAGTTTTTTTTTAATTTGCATCATTTCAAAAAAAATAATTTTTTTCAAAAAATGATGCATCCAAATTTAATAATGTATTGTAAATTTGTGGGGGGGCTTTCTGCATTAAAATTTTGATGATGCATTATTGCATCATATAACTGTATAGTATTGTATTGTAATTCAGTCATTGCATGCACATATGTGTGCTGATGCATGCTGGCCTTCCCAACAATGTGACACGCTCACCTGCCAACACTTGCTTTTTAAGACCCATCAGTGTACTTGACCACTGCTTGGTTGAAACTTGCATTTTGTGTGTTTATTTGGAAAATAATATAATCACTATGACTTTAACTCTGTTACACAACAGATGAAATACATACAAATGGTTTTTCAAAATTTTCTTATGCTTCTACCACCCCCTTATTTTTATTCAACACCCATCCCAATTGTACCCAAGGCTACTACTGCCTCCCTGGATCACTCCAAGGCCCCCCAGGGGGTGGTATCACCCACTTTGAGAACCTATAAAAGCAACAAACCTCACTTAAATAGAGAAATCATCTTCTTCATGTATTCATTAAGTACCAAAAGCTATCAAATGCTAACTAATGTTAAAGAAAACTGTTCATATAGAGTTTTTTTTATTATTATTTCATTACTAAAGTACTATATTGTCTCCAAAAACACAAAAAAAAACACAAGGTAAGGGCCATAATGAAACTAATGAGGTGCTCAGGGCACTCCTGAACTCTAATAAATGGCATTCATTAGTGTACTCTAACCTGGTGTTAACTATCCTTTCTATGAAGCTGCTAGAAAGTGATTTCTATTACCTGTTGATAAAATAATTGAGAGCTACCATGGTAACAGTACAATAGCTTTCATTAGGAGTTGCTGAATATCCATATGTGTCAAGGAAAAAAACCCCCACAAAGACTCCATACACATAAAAAATAATTTGGTTTTCACAGAATGTTCCCCAGGCACATGTATTATGAAATATTAGTTGTAGTGCAATTATGTTGGTTTCTATTTCAAATATCTACTCTCACTTTCTTGGTTTAATTTTCAAAGTCATTTCACCTTTTAAGAAATCTACATATACATATGTTATTATACACAAATATTTAATCCCCATAGTTTGGGGATTAGATCAATCCACTTAAGTTCCATAGGTTTATTGGTTACTGAGCTAACTTCCTATAGAAAGGAGAAAATTTTGTGATTAAAGTCACAACTTTATGAGTTTGAGAATGAGTTTTTCTACTTACTACACAAATGACCTTGAGCAAATTATTTAACCTGTCTAGTCTTCAGTATCTTTATCTACAAAAATGAAAAGATTAGATAAGGGTCCTTAACCTGATAGTACAAGAGTTTTGGAGGGAGAGTTAGCATTTTGATAACTATATTCCAATATAATTTACTTCCTTTGTAATGCTGTGCATTGATTAAGAACCCAAGGACTAGATGATCACTATGCTTTCTTCCAGCTTTCTATCTGTGATTCTAATCAGATAGCCAAACCATGGCTCATGAACTTTTGCTTAAATCCCAGGAGGGGATGAAAAGACAAAAGCTGGAGATCCTCTGTTCACTGCAATTCAATTCAAGCATTTGTTAAGTACTTACTATATCAGGTGCCCTGTGCTAGGGAATCAAAGAAGAATAAATCACTATCCCTGATCTTAAATAGCCTATGATCTATTAAAGAAGATAAAACAAGTACAAACATAACTCCAGTATTAGGCAGAAGATAAATCCCAAGAGAAAAAAATCAGGTGGGGGGATGGGGTGGATTTGGTGGAATGAGAGAACCCATTCAATTGAGAGGGAATCCTGAACAGTTCCGTGGAGAACAAAAGCAAAATAACTTGTATATAAGTCATCAAAGATTATTGAATTGAGAAGATGGTGTTTGAATTAGCCTTTGAACAATGGGAATCATAGGATCATAGATTCAGAGCTAAAAGGGATCTTAGAGTCCAACTCCCCCATTTTACTAATAAGGAAATTGAAGCATAAAGAGAGCAAATTACCTCCCCAAGATAACACTAAGAGTAAGTGTCTGAAGCAAGTTTTGAAGGTCTTCCTATCTCCAAGTCCAAGTGCCCCATTCACTATACCATGCTACTTCTCTAAAATAAGATTAGAGACAATTTCAACAGATAGAAATGAAAAGAGAGGACATTCCAAGAACAGAGAATGACATTAAAAGATGTGCAAGAGTACTAGCAGAGACAAGATTGAAAAGGCAACCTGGAATCAGATTGCAAAGATGCCACAAGGCTAGGCTGCAGAGTTTAGACTTCGTGCTGTAAGCAGAAGGCAGCCGGCAATAGCATCAAAACGCCTCTTGTTGCTTTCATTGCTGTGCTTATTCACTATTATCACCTTCTAGCCTTTGTATGCCATGTGAATTTACTGAAAGAACTTTGGTTTTAGTCTGAACAGGGCTCCAAAACAGAATGATTAACTCTAAGATCAAATACAGTCTCCTCTTATCAGTATTCAAAAGTTCTTCAAGACCTGGTTCCAACCTACCTTTCGATTCTTACATACATTATTGACTTCATACTCACTGTAATCCTGTCAAATTGGCCTTCACATTGTCCCTCACACATGGTATGAGATCTCCCATCTCCAAGCCTCTGCACAATTTATGTCCCATCCCTGGAATGAACTCCCCCTTAACCTCTGCCTCTTAAGAATCTTCTGTGTTCTTCAAAAGTCCTCTCTATTGCCATCTTCAACATTAGGCTTTTCGTGATCCCCCCAATGCTAATGCTTTCCCCTCAAAATTACCTTTTTAATTTTTTTGAAAACATGTATGATAAATAATAAATAATATAATAAATAATGAATAGCTGATAGATAGATAGATAGATAGATAGATAGATAGATAGATAGATAGCCAGAATTCATAAGATGCTTTAAGGCTTCCAAAGCACTTTACATATGTTACTTCATTTAATCCTCACAAACCTGTGAAGGAGATGCTTTTGCTACCCTCATTTTACAGTTGAAGAAATTGAAACTTAAATAACTTGCCTAGAATTAAATAGATAATAAGTATTTGAGGCAGGATTTGAACTGAGTTTTTACTGATTATAATTCCAGTTCTCCACCTAGGTTGAGGGGGAAGAAAGGGTTAGGTTGGCACTAGTGATGCCAAAAATAAGAGGGCCACTGAGCCATTATTTAAAATGTACTGAAAAGAGGAAGTTCAGAAGGAAGCACAAGCAGGACAGTTACGAAAGTAATGTGTATTATGATTACTACAACCATTTTTTAAAGCAAATGAGATGAAATGGAGATTAACAGTTGTGTAGAGAATCCTCTTTTTGCATTCTGCTGTGTACGTGGAAATAGTATTTTTTAGGTGTCTGATCATTTTAAATGAATCAATTTAAGCTCTATAAATAGAAATTTTTAGAAAACATGCCCTTTCATTTAAAATTCATTACATCTAAATGCAAAGTTAAACTTCTATAATTTAATACTGAACAAGAGCATCCTAGTTGATATGATAGTTATCAGGTTGCAATGAGGTAAGGAAACACCAGCCAACAAGTATTGAGTCCCCATGGTGAGCTTAGCACTGAATTAAGCACTTTATGATATACAATAGAAGAGTAGGGAGATAACTGCCTTCTGGAAGGATTGAGCTACCGGCGCATCATTAGGTGATAAACTATGTAGAACTAACCCCAAAATATGTAGGCCCTCAGAGAAGAAAGAGGTCAGCATGGGCAATCTCTTAAGTAATCCCTGAAGCACACTCAAATAGTAGCAGGAGGAGTAGCCAGCTGCCTATGTAATGATTACAAATGAAATGTATATAAGCTCCTTAATAGCTTGCAAAATATAATAAAATATTATTTAATTTGAGCCTCGCAACAGCCCTTTAAGGGAGGCACTAAAGGTAGCTTTTATACCCCTACACCATTTTTATAAATTAGAAAAGTGAGACTCAAAGGAGTTGGGACTTACCCCTGTCAAAAGACTTTGAACCCCCAAGTAAAGATTTCCATCTACTTCTCTAAAACTGGGCAAGATTCCTGGCACCTAAATATTTCTTATACTATCTATCTTAGAGCCTAAAATTCAACCACAAGTTCCCTGAAGGTTTTTTTACATCTGCAAGACATAAAATAACCAAATAAATAACCAAATTAAAATAACCAAAGCTTTCAAAAAACAACTCCCATTTCTGTTACAGACACTAAAAAGAACAAGAATAAATGCACTTTTCTTTAATACGATAAAGAGCACCTATCAAGAACCAAGAGAGAACTTTTAAATTTTAGAGAACAGAACAGAAGGAAACACAAACAAATAAGCAGGACAGCTTTGAAAGGCACATGTTGAATTTATTATATACTTAAAAGGAAAGGCAAGATAATAGTGATTTGTGATTTCATGTACAATCCTCTTTCTGTTCTAATTTGTATATTGTCATTGTTGTTGAGTCGTGTCCAACTCTTCGTGACCCCATTTGGGGTTTTCTTGGCAAAGATACTGGAATGATTTGCCATTTCTTTCTTCAGCTCATTTTACATAGGAGGAGACTGAGGCAAACAGGGTTAAATGATTTACCCAGAGTCAGATGACTAGTAAATGTCTGAGGCCAGATTTGAACTCAGGAAGATGAGTCTTACTGACTCCAGGCCTGGCATTCTGTCCACTGCCCCAATTTGTATATAGAGATGCCCATTTTATTTGGTGTTTAAATTCAGAATTTTAAAAAGGAAAAAAATAATAGGATGTTAATCAGAATCATTTTTAATGCAAAAAACTCTGAACATGGTTACACCATAAACTCTATCAGATAACACTTCAAAGGGAATGGGTTCACAGAGAAAAGAAAAGGGAAAAGACAAAATACCAGAAGAAAAGAAAGGGAAGAAGGAAGGACAAGGTGAGAAAAAGACTTCTCCTACCTTGAAAGGGAAGGTGAGAATTTAACAAAGACCAACTTCCTTACTTCACAGTTTTGCCTAGGGCAAGCTCTACTTTAAAAGAACAAGTGTTCAAATTACAAAGGGTTTCACTAAGAGTCAACATTATTTAAATACCTACCTGCTATTTATGTGGCATCTTTCACACTACAACTCTGTGACGGAAATAGGGACATTCTGACTTTCACTCTATTCCTTACATAGAATGGAGAGCCAGTCTTGACTCTTTGAAATCTGTGATGACTCAAATTGTGCCCCCACACACAGCTATTTTGAATGACAGACACGCCATATATGAACACCAGTAAGGTTATCTGTTACCCTCTTGGCCACACAAAGAAAAGTGGCAAATGCAGTATTTAGGATTGATTCTTTTCAAGCATGTGCTAAGTAACTTATACAGTAAGTAACTCCCATGTGTCCTCTTTCCTTTATGCTGTATAAACTACTCAGAGGCTGTGCACAGAAAATTTTTAATGATATAAAATATAACTCCCATTGAAATGCAAGATGTACTTGTGCCACTTGGTTTCTTCATGGTTCTAAGTACACATGATGAGTTTTGCACTGCGATAGCCAATTAAATATGAAATCTATTACTGAGAACAAACTGACAAGGACTTACCCAAAGAAAAAAAATCAATTAATTTTTACAATCCATGGTATTAGAAAGAAAAAAAGATGATACTTTTAAAAGCAAGAGAGGGAAAAAGATAATAGGTATTACCAACTTCATATGATGATAGTGTTAGAATTGGAAGGGATAATCCATCTAGATCAAGGTCTCCAACCTTTCTGTGTGTGTTATGGAACTCTTTGGCAGTTTAGTGAAGTCTATGGACTCTTCAGAATAATATTTTTAAATGCATAAAATAAAATTTATACGATTACAAAGGAAATTAACCATATTGAAGTAATCAAAATGTTTTTAAAAAAACAAATTTAAAGACTGCAAATTAAGATTCACCAAACCCTCTTCATTTGACAAATAAGAAAACTGAGACTTGGAGTTGCCCAGTGATACATTGGTAGTGAGGTAGGTAGAATGTGAACCTAGGTCTTTGGATTTCAGATCCAGCGTTTCATCCACTATACACACTATCTCTCCTGCTGAAGACATCCACATTGTTTTAATCAGTACACTTGGGAAAAAAAATAATGAGTTTTAACGAGCAAAAGAAAATTATTATTTCTGCTGGTCGATGAGAAAATAAACACATAAACTATTTGAAATACAAATTACAACTATTTTATTGAGCATCTTTTCTACTTCTCTCATTGCCAGTGGGAACTTGTTCCTTAACTGCTTCAGGAAAGCCAGCAGAGGGAGCACAAAGCACTGTGTTCTGTGGTCTTTGAAAACAAAAGGGCCTGTCTTTTTTGTTTGTTTGAAAGGCTGTTTAAATAATTCAAGGCCTTTAATAATATTTTTACTATTTAATAAATATTCTTAGTAATGGTTAATTTCACTGTATTCTGATCTCCTTATTAAACTGGTATTTTAATTGTTTTAAAGACAGAGCCAAAAAGAAATCAGAACAAGGAGAAATTCCTCAGAGCCAGCCTTTCCTTCAGAACCAAGACAACATCAAACAATGTGAATGAACACATTGCTCCATCTGAAATGCTCAGTGACATAAACACATGGGGTAGTATGACACAATACCATAAATGCATACAGCACCCAAAGCCGTCTGAAATCAAAAGGATAAGGTGGCCTTCCAAAAGACATAGCTAGACATCCATGAAAATGTGTGAAAGTCTATGTTCAAGAAGCTCTAGGGTGGTCTCAGGTTATCTATTGATCCAAAGTCAAAAAGGGAAATGGAGGGCAATTTAGACATGAAAAGAATAAATGCCCTGTAAGTGACAAGATGAGGGTTCTAGTCCTGACTCTAACATTTCTTGGGTGACCTTGGGCAAGTCATTTATCCATTCTGGGCCTCATTTGCCTCATCTGTAAAATAAGGGAGTTGAACTAAATAGGCCTTGCCAGTTCTGTTTTTCAGGTTCCTTTTCTCCCCAGAGCTGCACTTCATCCATACATATGATGGAAATAAAAAGGGAAAAAGAAGACACTGGTATACACATACAGAATTTCTCTATCTTGCCAAAAAAAAAAGTCCCTTAGATTGCAGAAAGTCATTCCCCATGTCCCTGCCTGTCCCCCCAACCCCACCCCTTCACAGAGGGAGCCCCCTGAATAAAAAGGTTCCATGCCCCAGAGGCCAATCCAGCCCTGTTTGTGTGTGCATAGCCCTGAACACAATAAATATGCACACCCCTCTTTCTGCCCCTATTGTCATTCTTCCTACGGCATCCCGACCTTACTTGTCACTCAGAATACCCTTCACTCAACTTGCCACCATAACCACCACCCCCACACACACACCCACACACTCCTTGTTTCTTTCCCTCTGCTTTTTTTTTTCTAAATTCTCCTACACACAGATGAGGTGTGCATGGACCTTGTTCATCTTCTGGAAACATGAATGTGTCCACATGTTCAGAAGATCTCCTAGTAAGACCAGAAAAAAGAAATCAAGATAATCTGAAAATTCATGCATCCTGTTTGCTGAATTGTAGGGAAAATGGTTTCTTAAAGCAATGAGCAACCAGCAATGACTCCCGTTCCAGCCTCAAAGAGGATGAGGATCTCTACATTAACTAATAAAAGCTTTTTTTTTTCTCTTCCTGAGAACTCTAAGCACATGTCAGATATTTTTTCATTAACACACCACATTTTTATGATTAAAAAAAAAGCATGATGATTTCCATTTAAAGACTGGGGGAGGGGTGAACTAAGGAATAGGGAGGTCAAATGACTTTTTCAAAGTCATTTAGGAAGGCTGTTCCAAAGTTAGGATAAGAACTCCAGGCTCTTGACTCCAAGTCCTTTACTTTATCCACTAAGCAAATACAAGCAGTCTAGATTGGTTATCTCGCCCCCTTCTGTCTCAAAGACTGAGTGACAAAAAGAGGGTTTAGTGAGATACTGAGTGTAAATGACAGCACAGGAAATCCATTCTTGGGGCAAGCTGTGAAGTTGGCAACTTAATAGAAGGCGAGAAAGCATGTCTGAACATTGCATGTACAGTATATGCTTGCTATCTTGCCCCCCTGTAGCCGGGAGTCCACAGTAGCCAAGAAGAAGAGTTGGTAAGACTGCAGGAGAGAAAGATAGTCACTTCAATAAATCTGTTCCTGGGCATCTATCTCACAGCTAGTTGAAAAGTTGTTGAGAAAATGTGACTTACACAGTGCTAGATATTCACACATTAATATGCTATCATAATTCTTCCATACAGGCATGCAACATGTGTGTATCTATCTGGAGATAGGAACTGAACCTGTGATTTCACTGGTATAGGGAATTCCCAGGCAAGGAAATTCTCTTTTACCAATATATATTTGTACCTTCTCTGCCACTAATTGTCTTAGAGCATTGAGAGGTTACGTGTTTTGCCCAGGCTCATGCAGCCAGTATGGATCAGAGACAGGGCTGGAAACCACTTCTTTCTAGTTCCCATGCTGCTTCTCATATGTCTATATACCAGAGATAAATAGATATCAACATATTGTAGTTTATACATGATGCCAATCCCTGAAAACTCTGCCATTTTGAGTATTTCAATAGAAATTTCTCAATAAATTCCAACCCCTGTCAAGCAGGCCAAGTAAGGTATATTTGAATATTAAAACAGAGAGGGAACAAATTATACATGACAACAGGTACAGGAGGAATGCCAACCATATTTGGAAGAAACATTGATACAGAAACCCCACCCACTGCTGGATTTGCAGACATCTGTGCCAAGACAAACACAGCATGTATACACTGGATGTTAGTACACCCTTATAGCACAAAGATGAACTTATCTGCCCTAGTATGGCATTTTTACCTACTGCAAACAAAAAAAGAGAATTGTGTCTATGTTTATACACATCTTTTGCAAAATGGAATTTCATTGTTAGTTTCCTATAAACATACCCTGTCCTAAAATCGGTTTTACTGTAAATGAAAACTTTCTCTGGAAAAAAATATTAATAATAACTTAAGAAAGAAAAATAGATGTATTGTACACATGAGGACGTATCCCAAACTGTACCCTGTAATTGGTGATTTACTGCCAACTTGAGAGCAACAATTCTTTTTTAAAATTTATTGAATGAGGCCTTAAATACCAGTGGAGGCAAATTCTCTGGACAGCTGATCCCCAGTGTTACTATTAACTTGTTTAGCTTACATTTCAGTTGGGTCAAATGGGCTTATGCCCATTCTTACCACAGAGCTTTAAAATATTTGGCAGATCCAGGGGAGGGGGAAATGCATCTTTCTTTCTAATTAATGTGCCACCCACTCTAAAATTAAAACAAAAAATTCACAAACAAAATTCAAATGATTCTGGAATGTTATTTGATGAAAAAAAACATGTTAAATTATTATGAATTTTAGTTTGGACCACCTGCTTTGTGTAAGTGATAATGAAGTGAAATACCTTATTGAAGAGGATTATTTCTCTATTTGGGCTTTTTTCAAGTGATTGATTAGATCAACACGAGAATGATAGATTTTTGCTACAGCTCAGGGGGCAAACATATTCATGTAGAGAATACAAAATATACTATCTCAAAATGCAGAACTGTTCAAATTAAGAGACACATGAACTAAATTTGGGTTTGTTATCTTCGGGATTCCAAAATAGGTAATTTCAGGAGAAAAGGGTATTTGTGGATATAAGCCCTCACTCTTCCTTCTGGAGGAAAAAAAAAAGTTTGTGTGATAAATTGAGGCTCTTGACCTATGCATTAGAAAATACGCAGGAAATAGTCAAGGAAAGAGATACTAAATTTCCCTCAGTCTTGGGGTAAAAAAAAAAAAAAAAACAGGGACAAGGGATATTCCTTACAGCAAGGAGAGTGATGGTATGAAATAGAAAAAGGAAAAGTCAAAATAAGAAAGACTGATGAAAGCATAACAGTGAAAAAAAAAAGACATGTTTAACTGCTAAATCATCCAAATTGTTTTGCCAAATTTTGACATGCTTGATTTCCTGTACTAAAAATCTCTTTCCCTCCCTATCTTTGTGTGTGTGTGTGTGTGTGTGTGTGTGTGTCTAAAAAAAAAAGTGAGGAAAAATAACCAGCTGTTCCTTGTATGGCTCAGGAAACAAGTTTGATTTATTACTTTAAGGTTATTTTTGAATGAGCTGCTTGTGGCAGCCAGAGTGTAGGAGAAGTCACTGAGGCCTGTCCACTTGAAGAGCTCAAACTGTTTCCTGAACAGCCCTTCTTTACTCCTCACCTCCGACAGCTATTATGGACAACGTGTGACTGGGGCCTTCCACTATTTTAAAACAGTGGGGGGGCCTGGCCAAACAATCGGCCTGTCAATTACCTTTTCCCCTGTTGTGAAAAGGGGGCCCAGGACAATGCAACTTCTCAGCAGGGGGTTGTGCAGCTCCAAGTATGGAACCCACTAGCACAGTGCGGCATTCAAAACCAAATAAATGGTTGGTGCCTTTGTTTTTGTTGGGTGTTTTTTTTTTTTTTTTGGCGGGGGTAGGGGGGGTGGGGAGGATAGGGAGCGTCCCTTCATTTCGGAGCAGAATTTAGTAAAGGTGTAGGTGTCTCCAGGGAAAGAAGGAAAAGTGACTCCACATACAGTTATCTCTTAAGGCTTGCTGTGTTTGTGGTGGTGGTTTTTTTTTTCCACTGCGCTCCCACACAGGCACAAAGAACTCCCCCTCTCTCAACCCCCTTCAGTAGGCTTGTCCACAGGGGAACGCCCAAGCTTCTCTACCTATATTGTGTCTTAAAAAACTTCCTGTGGGCATTGATCACTTGCTGAGAGGACTGTCCATCATACAGCCCCTTTGTTTGGCAGTCACTTCCATTTGAATTTGACTGACTGAGGAAGCCTGAGTTATTTGTAAAGAACAACAAGGCTTTTCATTCATAATTTCAGTAGGGGGACAGGGTGCTAATGACTGAGCTTGAATAACTAGGGAATGTGGTATTCAAGGCAGGAAGAAGCCCAATGGGCTGCCAAATAAGGGGAAGGGAAGGATGTAGGTGAAAGTGCCTGTCAGACAATGAATTTGGGATCTCACATGTATACAAATACAAATCAGGTTTTTAAAGGTGAGACAATGCAAAAAGATGGAAGCCGGAAGGAGGGCAGGGAAAGTCTAACTGTATTTCATTAGCTTTGGTGTCAACTTACATACCAGTTTTTATGGATTCCAAAACCCATAAAGTGTCTGCAGAGGAAAGAATCTTTTCTTTTCAAAGCTGGTTCTCCTTAAAAAAAAAAATGAATAGCTTTCACTTTTTAGTTACATTGCAGTAATTCATAAGATAGAGTTCTTAAATTTGGCAAGATTTTGAATTACTCTTTTCCAGTAGTATGCAGTTCTGACAAAAGGCCAGTGAACCAAAAAGCTAACTTTGGGGGTCTCTGCTTTATTTCTTGTAGATATGACACAAAAATAATCTGTAACAGATATGAAGATTCTGCATATTTATATGGGAATAGATATTAAAATATAAATCTGTCATAGAACGTAGTTGCAAAAAAACAGAATTTTTTTTTACTAAAATATGACTTTGGTGGAAGTATTTAATGAAAAAATGGTCAATCCTAAAAGTGTTACTTTAAAACATTTAGCTTTCTGAACAAATATACTGTACTAGTAATTTCACTGTAGAACAAAGTTCAATAAACAGTTTGAAACAACTTGATGCATTTACATTACTAGGCTAAACAAAGCTCCACTTTTGTTGTCTTATTTATACTTTACTGAAATCTGTCTCCAGTTAAAAAAATTACATCAAGAATGAATCAATCACTGAGTTTTTATTAACCAACTAATCTTTAATCAAAAAGACCCTAAAGATAGGTCATCTAGTCCTATACTATCGGCATCCTAGCCCCAGTCCTACACAGGAAACCCCTCTAAAACTGAAGTCTAGAATGTTAACTTTTATAGAAGAATTACCAACAATAGCTCTATTTTGTAACTTACTTTTCATTATTAGAAAAGATTCTGTATTTTATAATATTTGTGACATTCCATAAATTATAAATACTTTGGTTACTCATAGCAATTTCTGCTCTTCCTAATCTTTTGGGGAAAAAAAGGCCCATTGACCAGGGCATATTCTTCATATTTCTGCAAAAAAAAAATCAATTCCCATTCAGTTTAACTCTCTGTATTCCTACAAGGATGGTTGGTTCAGTTAGTTAGAATATAGTGTTAATGGAGCTGAGGACAAAATTTCAAACTCTGGGCAGGCCAGTTAACTTATCTATGCCCTGTGGTCATAGACTAAACCCCAAACCACTATCGCTGTTGGTCAGGCCCCAGACAAGAAGAGAGTGTGTGTGTGTCTGTGAGAGAGAGGGGGAGAGAGAGAGAGAGAGAGAGTGAGACAGAGAGAGAGAGAGAGAGAGAGAGAGAGAGAGAGAGAGAGAGCTCCATGAACACTATATTCTAACTGAACCAACCATCCTTGTAGGAATACAGAGAGTTAAACTGAATGGGAATTGATTTTTTTGCAGAAATATGAAGAATATGCCCTGGTCAATGGGCCTTTTTTTCCCCAAAAGATTAGGAATAGTAGAAATTGCTATGAGTAACCAAAGTATTTATAATTTATGGAATGTCAGAGAGAAAGAGAGGAGAGAGAGAGAGAGAGAGAGAGAGAGAGAGAGAGAGAGAGGGCGGGAGGAGAAATCACTCTCTACAATGCTCTATTTTCAGGCTAATTTTAATCCTGTTTCTACCATAGTAAAATAAAAAGATCTTATAGAGGTCTTCTTCAGCTCTAAAATTCTATAACTCTAGATTATCTCAAGCAGTATAGGCTAATGCAAATCCCAGGTAAAATGATAAAAATTGTTTCAGGATCTCCATCTATCCTTACTACCAACCATTATTCTTCCCTTTCCTGGGTCCCATTCTTGTTTCCAATTGGCTACCAATTAATTCTTGATACAGTGTTAACTAATTAGAATGCTAACTAATAATGAAGCTGTGCACCCTACCTATTTTTAAAAGAGAATATTTGAAATTTTTTAAAAGAAATTTTTTCTGTAATAATAGAAAAAAATAAAAGAAATTATTCTAAAATTGTGGAATAATAGGCAAAAGAATTAAAAAATATTGGGCATAGTAATAGTTACTTTGATAGTTGAAGTGTTCATAATTCATAGAATTGATACTATTAATCTCCTAAACTGCTAATATTCTCCCCCAAAATTTACCTTATATTTACTGTATATATTTTGTATATATTTATATACCTGTTATCTCCTCCCATAGACAACAAGTTCATTGAAGGAAGGGACTGTTTCATTTGAATCCTTAGCACCTAACACAATGCCTGGTATGTGGCAAGCCCTTAAAATACGCTTCTTTACTGACTGATTGGTGAGCAGTGAGTTTATGGAGCCGGCTATCGGTACAGGAACTAGGGTTATAAAATTTGCACTTGTATGAGAAGGAAGTCTGTCCCACAATTCTCTTCCTCTTTACCACAGGATTTAGAGTTGGGAAGAAACTCAGAGATCATCTAATCCCCTCATTTTAAAGATGAAGAAATAAAGGCACAGGGAAGTGAAGGACTTAATCAAGGTTACAAGAGCAAGCCAGGTTCTCTGATGTCAAATCTAGTGTTCTTTTCCATATATTGGCTCTTATCTATGGGATACCCAAAGTTGCAGGTGACTTTCCTATCAACCTTACACCCTCTCCTCCCCATCCCTCTGCCCAATGTTGTTGTTTTTCAGCTGTTTCAGTTATGTCCATCTCTTCATGACCCCATTTGGGGTTTTCTTGGCAGAGATACTAAAGTGATTTGCCATTTCTTTCTCCAGCTCATTTTACAAAGGAGGAAACGGAGGCAAATAAATGATTTGCCCAGGGTCACACAGCTAGTAAGTATCTGAGGCCAGATTTGAACTCATGAAGATGAGTCTTTTTAACTCCAGGGCCAGCACTCTCTCCATTGTATCACCTAGCCACCCCCAAGAATATGAATAAATGAAGACTTGGAATACTACCTCTGAAAATTTGCTGACCCAAATTTATTTTGTAACATTACTGTGTATAAAACACCACATATTATCTCAGTGAGTCAATAAGATATTAAATGTGATCCACTAGGGATGTCATAGGTTACAAAAGCACCATTTCTCCCTCCAGCCCAACCTGTGATTTCATTTGGTATAGAGAACACTCAATGACTGAACTTTATATACTAGGTTGTCAAATTCAAATAGAAACAGGGGCTGCTAAACCCTACATGAGGATTGCTATGGGCCGCATATTGACTTAGAAAACCACACATGTTTATATATTTCTTTTTTATTAATACATCAACACATTAAAATCAGATAGGAGCTACATTTTAACCTTATTCAGGCCATACTTTTTAGCATTGTGGGACTTATGCCGTCTACAGCCAGCATACCTCTACACTAACGCAACTTAGCAGCCTCTCTACTATTTGGTCTTAGAGAGGTGCCTGGTGCGCTGAGAGGTTTAGTGACCCTTCTAGAGACACATAGCCAGGATGTGTCAGATATGGGACTTAAACCCAGGTCTACTGATTTCCCTGGCTTCAAGTCCCAACTAAAATCCCCCCTCTTATGGGAAACCTTCTCCAACCCCTCTTAATTCCAGTGCCTTCCCTCTGTTCATTATTTCCTATTTATCCTACTGCTTTGTATATAATTGTTTATGTGTTGTCTCCCCCCATTATATTGTAAGGTCCTCAAGGGTAGGGAGTATATTTTGCCTCTTTTTGTATACTCAGCACTTACCACAGTGCTTAGTACATTGTTGTGGTTGCTCAATCAGTCATGTCCAAGACCTCAGGGACCATAGCATGCCAATACTCTCCATGGGGTTTTCTTGACAAAGATACTGGAACAGTTTGCCATTTTCTTCTCCAGCTTTATACAGATGAGGGAAGTGAGGCAAACAAGTTTGAATGACTAGCCCAGGGTCACACAGTTAGTGTCTGAGGCCAGTTTTGAACTCACAAGGAGGAGTATTCTTCACTCCTGCTCCAGCACTATCCACTGCACCATCTACCTGCTATAAAAACTAGGTTGGGACCAGGTAAGGATGGGACTCAAAGGCCAAATAAAGGAGTGTATATTTTAAGTAAGAGGCAATAGGAAGTTACTGATGTTTATCATGTAGGAGAGGAACTTGAACTGATCTGCATATAAGGAAAATCACTTTGACAGATGTCTGGAGGATGGGGAGAGACTTGAAGGCAAAGAGACCAAGCAAAAGGTCATTACAATAGTCTAAGTGAGAGGTGATAAAGGCCTGAAATAGCATGGTGGCTATGTGAGTGGAGAGAAGGGGATAGTTATGAGAGATGTTGTGGAGAGAAAAGACATGATTTGACCATTGCTTTGTTATGTCACTATTCAGTCATGTTTGACTCTTCGTGACCCCATTTAGTTTTCTTGGCAAAGATGCTGGAGTGGTTTGCCGTTTCCTTCCCTAGAACTGAGGCAAACAGGGTTAAGTGATTTGCCCAAGGTCACAGAATTAGTAAGTTTCTGAGGAGCATTTGAACTCGGGTCTTCCTGATTCCAGGCTGAGCACTCTATCCACTGTGCCACCTAGCTGCCTCTAAAAAGAACTACTGGAAAATAATTCAGCAAAGTATATTCTATACCGTGAGTCTGTAGCATCACCTAGATTTATAAAGGGCAGCATTGTTGCTCCTGGGGCTACAGTTGCAAGTATTATTACTACCAAGAACATGAACTGGGGAATTAAAACAACTATTCAAATAGCAAATAAACTCTACTGTTGGGTATTACCCAGTGTGGCTGACACAACTGATTGTCTTGGGTAATATTTAATTTCTTCTTCACTGTGTTTGCATCAACATGATATCCATCTATGAAAATCGTCACTATATGAAAATAGAGGACAACATAACCTTAGGATCAAATATATCCATTCTGAAAAGCAAGAAAAGCCCTCAACCCTAAAAACACTCTAAATATCTCAATGGGAAAATCAGAACTAAGATTTCTAAATAATATATATGCTTGTAGATAATGTTTGACTTATTTTATAATAATCTAGGGTTAGCCTCGTTCACTTTAGATACATGATCCTATGCTCCTATGATGTGCTATGGTCTTATTCTCTCTAAATTCCACAAAACCTTCTTCCCTACATAGATATCCCACTCTATAAATAACAAGTCTTTGCTATCTCAAAAATCTGGCATGATTATATTACTATATATTACTATATATATATATATATAGTAATATATATGATTATATTACTATATATATATGATTATATTACTATAGGCCATACAAAAGGCTATAAACATTGAAATAGAGAGAGGCAGACCTAGATAATGGATTCTCTGGATAATTTAGTAACAGAATAATAACTGAAGAAAAGTAATAACCGGATGTCGAAATGGACATTTGGTCAAAGCCAAAGAATAAACTTCTTGAAAGCATAGTTAGTCCCTATCGTCAAAAACTGGTCTCACCCATTATACATCAAAACAAGATGGGCACATTCTCTGCACTCAGAAAGGACCCTTGCCCCTTATTTACTACAAGTCTAACCTAACGCCCTTTAGTATCATTTTCTTCAGAAGTTTCCAATACCTAGAAAGACAGCCAAGAAGGTAGGAAGCTAAAACAACTTATTAGAGTCAACTGTAGGCAATTCTTAGGGAATAGGTGCCAAAATCTTGCAGACAATCCATTTGTCTACTGCCAAAAATTGTGTCCCTGACTGAAGCTGAATGGCCCACTGCAATGTTTCCTACATAATTACAGGACACTTTAGGAAAGCTTAAATTATGTAGCTCCTGTCTAGAAGTGCATAATCTGAATTTCATTAGGAGGTTTCAATGCTGCAAACATCTTGGTCTTTTCCACCCACTATCTCAGTTTACATCCAGGAAATTTCAACTTTTCAATAAGTCCCTGCAAATCCTGTTGCCTATGACTCCATCTTCTAGCAATATATAATCAAAAACATCAGAGTCATGAAAATGAAGTCAGAGTACATATAGTCTAACCTTTCCTCCCCTTTTTTGTAGTCATCACCCCCAACCATCAGACTTCGCCATCTGATCAGCAGTGGTTTGAAGTAAAAAGTGTTTCAAGGATATGAAGGAAGAAGGAAGAAAGAAGTGGTGGCAAAGGTTGTGAGAGTGATATGAGATATGTAGCAGTGAGGAAAAGAGGAAGCACTAGAGGAGAAAATACTCAAGATAGGGGAAGAAGGGTCCTGCATCTTGGCCCAGTTAAGGTTTGGAGGTGTTGAGATGAGGGGGTGATATCACAGGTCAAAATTTTGCCTTGTTTGTAACTTGTGACTATCTGTATAATGGTGGCTGGCAAAACCTTATGGTATTAACTTTAATATGCACACAGAAAGAAGACAAAGAATCAACTTGAGGTTACACATTCTGTTATATACTTATTTCTAGTATGCGACATGAGCTAAATGAGTCAGCATAGAAAATTCTTCTTCTAAAGTTATGTCAAATTTTGACTTCTCCAGGAGCCTGACAGGTCTCTTCTTTCTAATTCATCCCACACATTGATGCCCAATTAATCTTTCTAAAACAACACTTTCATCTTGTCAATGCTTTAGGAATATACAAAGAAACCTTTTTCTTTCTTGATCAAGCCTAAACTCTTCAGTCTGGCATTCAGTGCTCTCCTTCCAATGGTCTGAACTTTACTTAGCTAACATTTTCTCCAACAGTTCCCCAACACTGACACTTCAACAAGTAGGTTTCTTTAATATCGTACACATACTTATTCTTAACTCTAAGCCTTTGGCTACATTTTACCTCTTGACTAGATCGCCTTTTTCCTTCATCTCTGCCAATGGAAATCCCATACAGCCTTCTAGACCAAGCCTCCTGATCCGCCTCTTCCACAAAGCTTTCCTTCACTAAGTAGGGTGTAGTTCATAGTTAACTTGTCCTTCTTTAAATTCCTATGGCACTTACATAGCCCAAGGCTAGCATCTAATTAGGTGTCATCTTGCATTATTAACTACTTGTTGACCTTATCTTGTCTAACCAACTAAACTCTATACTCCCAGAAGTAGGAACTGCATTTTATCCTTCTTTTATATCCTCCCACCCCACAGTAACTAGCTTATACCTAACTTCCCAACAGTCACTTAATAAGTACAGCTCTATTATATATGGAGGGGACTTTCTCCTGGGGCAAACAGACCATCCCTAAAAACTCCATGTCACTGCTCTGAGAAATACACAGGCTCCCGGTTTGTATCAGCAGTTCTACTCCATAGAACCTGGGTCAAGCTAATATGAAATAATAATGGATGATTATGGGGAAAATTAAAAAAAAAGCTACTCCTCTAGTCTAGGGACTGGGAAGCATCTTGGTAGGAACTAGGAAGCATCTTGGTACAGTAGAAGAAACAAAGCAAGCAAAATACTTGCACTTAAGCTAGAGAATCTGGGTTCAAATCTTACCTCCTCCACTGGTGTAACCTCGAGAAAATCACAAATATGTATACTCTATTTACAAGTCCTGAGGTTAAGTCATAAGATCATACTCAGAGCTAGAAGGGACCTTAGAAAAAGGATGCAACCCCCTCATGTTATACTTAGGCAGTAAAACTAATTTACCCAAAGGTAGCAAGCATCAGAAGCATGATCTGAACCCAGGTCCTCTGAGTCTGGAGCTTTTGACCCTTTCCACTATATATTTATTCATTTGTTAACAATAATTTTAAAGAACTTACTATATGCAAGACACTGGGGGATATAAAGATAAGTAATATCATATCATAAGATCACAAAGACTTAGGGAAGACCTTAGCTATCATCTAGTCAGGCCCACCCCATCCATTTTTAAAATGAGGAAACAGGAGGTCAGAGAGACTAAATGAATTGTGCTTGGTCACAGATCTAAAAACAGTGTCCAGGCAGGATTAAAGTTCAAGTCCAACAAACTAATCCATACTATCATCAAATTTACATCTAGTAGAAGAATATATGTGGGCAGCTAGGTGGCACTGTGGTTAGAGTGCCAGGCCTGGAGTCAGGAAGACTCATTTTCCTGAGTTCAACTCCGATCTCAGACACTTACTAGTGTATGACCCTGGGCAAGTCATATAACCATGTTTGCCTCAGTTTCCTTATCTGTACAACAAGCTAGAGAAGGAAATGGCAAACCACTCCAGTATCTTTGCAAAGAAAACCCCAAAATAAGGTCTGAAAGAGTCACACATGACTGAAAAGACTGAACAACAAAGAAGAGTACCTAATTTCTTATTTTGAGTGATTTTTATGTTATGGTATCATATGAGTCCAAAAAGTTAGAAACAAAGTTTATATCGCCACTACTAGATTCTATACTCTTGCACAACCTTAAACAAACATAATTCCACAAAAGTAGGTGTTTAGTTTTTGTTTTTCATTTTTGCAATAACAGAGTAAGTGATCTCAATATAATTTCAGGGTCCCAAGATTTCTCCTCTGAAAACTACAATTAAATTCAGTGCTAAGACATTAGTGAGACAACTATGGTCATGTACAACTGAATTATAGGCTTAAATTCTCAAGTCTACAAATTTCTTGGCCAACTAATTCCATAAGCATACATTCCAGTTAGTAATGTCCACATCAGCTAAACAGGTCCCTTCTCCCCTTAAGTGCATTATCTTTTTTGAGAGGGTCATACATGAAAGCCAAAAATCAATGAAAGGTTGAGGTTTCTAAGGAAATACTGATTATTAATAGCTCAATATAGCAAATCAAGTCATTAAAACATTTTCTGAATCAATATATTTTTATTCCTACATAAGTTCAAACAAAATAATAAGAAAAATGCTCACCACGGACACCAAATATATCCATTAACAAATGTGATTTTTTTAAATGGCTAAATAAATACTGACTATAAATGCTACCAACAAAGAAAATCAAATTGTAACTTTTTTTTCCCAGAAGGCTACAAACATTGAGTGCACGATGTTCTGAGATAAGAAATAATAGTATGGTAGGAAAAGAGCTGAATTTGTATCCAAAAGACCTGACTTCAGATCCCAGAGTTAGTATTTCCCAAGTTCATCAAGTTACTTAAGAAACTGAAGCAATGAAAATCTTCTAGAATGATATTGAACCATTTAAAGATTCACCATCAGATAACGTGTAGACCTTTTTTTTTTTTAAACATTCGTCTTTTTACATGAATTAAAAGCCCTTCACAACTTAGCTCCAACCAATCTTTCAGGCCTCATTGCATTATGACTCCTCTTCACACTCTTCAGTTCAGCTAAACTGGCCTTCTTGCTGTCCCTCACACCCAACATTCCCTCACCCATCTCTATCCCCTTCCACAATCTCTCTTCCATCCCTAGATTGCACTCCCTTATCAGCTCTCCTCCTAGATTGCCAAGTTTCCTCTGAAGCTCAGCTGAATAGCCACCTCCGATGAGACCTTTCTTAATCAGATCAATTGCTAGTGCCTCTTCCCAATTACTTTGTGCCTATTTTGTATAAATTATAAATACACTTATTTTAAGTATCCTTATCTGTCTACATGTTATATCCCCCTATAGAATGTAACCTTCTTGAGTGGGATAGCTTCATTTTTATATTTGTCTTACTAGTACCTAGCACGGTACCTAGCATGGAGTAGGTACTTAATAAAATGCTTAATGACCAACTAATTATTTGTAAAATGGTATATGAATGTACTCTACCCTTTCATTTCTATGACACACATAGGATACAAAGGAATCAATAGTGGGACAGGTTAAGGCCAGAGTAGGACTAGGAGACTAGATAAACTAGCCAAGGTGGTGCAGTTGATCCACAAAGGTCCCAGGAGTGGGTGTTAGGAAGAAACCAGACAGACTAGCGATGAACATCATGACAGTTCAAGAGTAGCAGTAACCCAGAACTTGGATGGGTAGGATTCAGTATCAGAGTCATCAGACGGCAGCCAAATTCAGAAAGATAGAGAGTCAGTCACCTACAAAAAGTCTGACAGCAACCATAGCAAAGAAACTTCAGTCCCTATTTAGGAAAAATTGTAAGACAGAGCCCTGTTCTCAGGGCAATGAAGGCAAGAAGCAGGTACTATTAAAGATGTTTAGGCAAGAAGGAATAAGACGTCTAAGTGATGAAAATAAGGTACAAGATATAATGGAATATTATTCTACCCATTAAGAAATAACAAAGAAGATGATAGCAGAGAACCCTAGGTAGGCTCAACTGATGAAGAGTGAAATAAGAAGAACCAGGAAAACAACTTATACAAGAGCAACAATATTTTAAAGAAAAACAGTTTTGAAAGACTTAACTTATCAATGCAATAACCAGGCACATCTACAAAGGACTTGTGATACAGCATCTTATTTATCTCCTGATAGAGAGCTGATGGACTCAAAGTGAAGAAAGAGACATACAGCTTTGCATGTGGCTACTGTATAGATTCATTTTAGCTCAAACGTGATTGTTGCAAGTTTTTTCTATCTTTATTTTTTTAACAAAAGTGGAGGGATATGGAGTGTTAGCATTAGTAATGTCAGAAAAGGGGTCATTTAGATATATATTTATATATGTATATGTATGTATGTGTGTATATATACATACACACATACATATGTATGTGTGTATGTATATATATATGTGTATGTATATGTATATATATATATGAAGAATGCACAGAGGAGAACAAAAGGAGGTTAAGAAGGAAATGCAGACAAGTAGGATAGTTACGGAAATAGCAGGTGGAATTTGTTTTATGCTTTAAAAAAAAAAGCAAGTAGTATAAAATGAATAGTCAAGGTTTCATATACAATCCTCTTTGTATTCTGCTTTGAATACTGAAATGTTCTTTCAGTTTACATTCAGAACAAAAAGATTAAATTAACTTCAACAACAACAACAAAAAGAGAATGTTAAGACACAAGGTGAGGAACTTTGTAACCAAAGAACCAGCAAAAAAAAAAAAAAAGTCTGTTCTTAGAATCAAGCTACAAAGAATCAAAGCAACGCCAGCATACGGGATAATTTGACATTGATTTATCTTCATTTATAAATTCTCGGGCCACTACATGTTCCCTGTTTAGGGGTCAAACTGATCCAGGGCTTGAGACTGAGATAACATTACAAGTAGGTTTCAAATGGTACCAGGTAGAAGGATTGGGTTAGGGAGGAGAAGAACAGGAAGCCGTGTTTGTCATTTCAGAAATCCTCACCAAGTTGTACAGAATGTGACTAGGATATACACTTGGGCCATGAAGCTATAGTGATTTACATCTACAAAAACTGGGAAGTCAAAATCGCACTCCCTAATTTAGAATCTTGATTAAAGCTATTGCAAGAATTTGCCCTGGTAAATTACCAAAGTGCTTATCTGCTAAACTGAAAATAGCAAGGTAACACCTAGTCTCTCCATTCTGTCCCACACGCCACCCCCATTACAGTTTCCACATGAAAAAGTCAAAAGTTCCATGTCTTTCGTTCAAATACCAGTTGTACCCACACCCCCAAAATACCTTGGGGGGCGGGGAATAACAATGTTTATAGAACTACTTGAAGTAGCAGCAAAGATTTACAGTAGCTTCAGTAAAATTCCTACCAATGTGAACTAACAAGTTAAATATGTATGTGACGATGTACATTTAACTGGCCTCTAATTGTTATTCTTGTTTGTTTTTGTTGTTTCAACTTAGTTTCAGGAGTTACAGCCAAATGATTCAGAGCTAGCCCCGATGTTTCAAAGGAATCAGGTTGAAAGCTGCCTCCCAAGGGTCCTGATTCAGCTCTCTCTACCTTATTGATCCAGCGGTACTTAATGAGAAGCACCAAGCTTTCTGTTTGCACAGCAGCAGAATGCTTCCGCTGCTCCAAAGTATGATCAGCTAGCTCCATTATGAAGGCCTCATAAGAATGTCAATGTATGGATTTCACTTCATCTAGTTTTAGTAGCAAGGGGAAATGGATAAGGCAAAAGAGGAAGGAAATGGAGAGATATTATTAGGTTATCTACAAAGCAACCAAATGGGAACTGGAACAGAGTAGAGAAGGGAAAAGAAGTAATGCAGCAGGCAATAAGGTAGAATTTGTGGCTTCACTCTGGAAGTGATGCCCCCTCACATCTTGCCATCAGGGTCTAGGGGTACCCCTGAAGGGTTGGGGCAATTCTCTAATGCTATCAGCTTGAAATCCCACTCTGCTATGTACTCCCCCCACCCCATACCTGTCAATGATTAGTGCCTCAATTCTATTAAGTAAATTAACATTGATTAGCTTTTACAAAGGAGTATTTACTTTGAAGATTTAGAAAGAACCAATGACTTTCAAACATTTCCCCCAGCCGCTGGGAGGTAGGTATACTGGTCTGTTCCGTTCTGGTGGGTTACTTCCACAAAGAAAGTACTTGGGTTTTTATTGTTGTTTGATTTTGCAGGTCAAACAACAGAATCATAGATTTAAAGCCAGAAGAGACCTTTGAAGGCATAGCATCCAACCCCCTCACTTCTGACAAGAAATTGAGACTTGGTGATTAAGTAACTTGTATAGTCAAACAGCTAATGTATGAAATAAGATTTGAATCAGAGCTTTCCACAGTTAGCCTTCAAGTCTATCTCCCTTATCCACTAGCCATGCTGACTCTCCATTCACGATAAGGGAGATATTCTAGCCTAAGGAGAGACATAATCATTCTAAAAAATCAGAAACAGACACACACACATAGGTATGTATATATGTACATGTATGTATCCCCAAACTCGTAATGCAGTTTTAATATTTAATAACCTAGAACTGCAATAAGTCTTTTGAGACATCCTGTATATGTAACTTTTAAATTTTTTGTTTATTATTTATTTTAATATCATTTTAAAAGTTATGTTATTTTGAATGTGTATATTCATTTATATGCATTTTCAAGCTATGTTCCAAAAGTCATAATTCCAAGCATAATTAATGAAAGATTACTAATTAATATATAGAACTTACAATAAACATACTCAAGTTTAACATTTAAATTCTTTCAACAGGTATTTATTAATTGCCTACTATGGGCCAGGCACTGTGCTAGGTAATGGATATACAAATATTTTTAAAAAGAACAATGATGAAATAGGCCCTACCCTCAAAAAATTAACATGCTGGGGGAAAACAATATTTAACATGGTAAGTATAAAAACAAAATATATACAAAATCAAATCAAAGCAATTTGGAAGGGGAGCATTAACAATGGTGGGGGGAGGATGGTCAGAAAAGGCATCCTATAGGAGGTGGTGCTTGGCATGAGTTCTGAATGAATCTTGAAGGGTAGAAGGAGGAGATCCAAATGCCAGGTACATGAGAAGCAAGTGTACCAGTTTGGCTGGATCTTTGAAGTTTGAGAGGTAAATAACAGGAAATGTCTTGAAAAACAGATCAACAAAAAAGGCTGCAAGAAGTGGGTATGGTACTGCTATGCAGGTGAGAGAATTGACTTTTAAAGTCCATTTCCCAAAAGAGATATAATTCTGTAAATATTGTGTTACTGGAGAAAGGATATATACCTCTTTCCCCCAATGACTACAACTACCTGATGTTAGGAGAGTCTGGTTGCTTATATGATTTTTTTTTTGGTCTGGAAAGTAAACTTCCCAACCCCAGAAGATTACAAGTGTCCCTTTCTCCTAACAGAGCCTCTTAAAATTTCCACACTTTGTCCCTTTCCCATGGAAGAAATGGTGAGCCATGGTATATCCCAGAGTCACCATCAGCACTGAAGGGATACATCCTATAATAGTCCTGGAAGGCAACAGTATCCCTGCCCCATCTACAATCAATAGAAATATAATGTTGAAGTTCAGGGCAATACTTCTTCCATCCCATAAGGCACTCTGGACAAAGTGAATCTGATTCAATAAGCATTTATTAAATGAAAGCTATGCACAACTGTGTACAAACGTAGACATTAATTACCTTCTTTATGAAAGCTTCCCTGAAATTCTACGATAGTTATCATTTATTACCTCCACCTTTCCCTCTCATCTGGACTGGGGATCATAGATTTAGAGAAGAAAAGGATCTTAGAGGCCATAGTCTAAGCCCTTCATTTTATATTAGGAAACCAAGGCCCAGAAGGGTCTAGAGAATCATAGATTTAGAGCTGGACGGGGACCTAAATGTCACCTCATCCATTAGGAAACTGAAGCTCAGGAAGGAGTTTGCCCAAGGCTCCATTTGTAGAAAGTAACAGGCAGGATATGAAATCAGGTTCTCTGATGCCAAAGACAGTAGTACTCTATGGCATACTCTCTATCTACATTCTCCCTGCAGAGCATTTAAGTTCTTTTGAATACAAAAAGTTGTTTCTCTCTGTCTCTGTCTCTGTCTCTATGTGTGTGTGTGTGTGTGTGTGTGTGTGTGTGTCTGTCTGTCTGTCTGTCTGTCTGTCTGTCTCTCTCTCTCTCTCTCTCTCTCTCTCTCTCTCTCTCTTTCCCCCTCCCCGCCCCCAACCTTTTAAGGTCCTAATTAAGGCACTGAGAGTAGCACTTCAGGGAAAGGTCCCTGAAGAACTCCTGTAGTCTGGAACCCTTCAGTTATTACTGTACTTTCTATCATCAAATTGCTGGGGTTTTAAATATCTGAGCATGCATAATTTAGCTGCAAAGCCTGGGAGCAGTGTGGTAGGGGGTGGGGAAGGCAGGAGAGAGTGTCATCAGTAATACATTAGCCTTGGAGTCCAGAAGACCTGAGTTCAAATTCAGTTTCCAACACTCACTAGCTGTGTGACCATGGCCGAGTCACTTTAACTTTTCTGAGTTTCTGTCTCTTCGTCTGTAAAATGGAGAAACTACCTGTAGTGCTTACCTCACATGTGTATTGTGGGAATCAAGCAGGATAACATTTGTAAAGTGCTTTAGATACCTCTAAATGCTATACAAATGTTGGATATTGCTTTTGTAATGGGCAACTAGATGGCACAGCGGATAGAGTGCCAGGCCTGGAGTCACGAAGTCTCATCTTCCTGAGTTCAAATCTGGCCTCAGACACCTACTAGCTGTGTGACCCTGGGCAAGTCATTTTACCCTGCTTGCTTCAGTTTCTCATCTGTAAAATGAGCTGCAGAAGTAAATGGCAAAATGCTCCAGTATCTTTGCCAAGAAATCCCCAAATGGTGATCACAAAGAGTCAGACATGACTGAACAACAACAACAACATTGCAATTGTGATGTGAATATGAGGGAACAGAACAGTTAAAAGTATCGGGAAAAGTATGGCTGATATCCATGTATTATGCCGACTTTCTAGCCAGATATAAAACACCAATATGGTTATATGAATATATATGGTTATTGAAATGACAAAGAAACAATTCTTTGAGGTTTGTTACTAATTATTGTGTGGTTCATAGGACACAAAATATATGGTTCTGTACATTGTCAAAAGCAGTAAATATGTTGGATGATTTTATTAAACTTAAAAAAAAATTCTTGGTACAAGGTAAGGCTTTTTGTGAGGTATATATTTAGAAATATAATGTAAATGCAAAAGACATTAATAAAACTTTAAAAATATACATGTATGTGTAAGTACACATATCCATAGATAGATATAGATACACACATACATATATAAAGATAGAATTTGAGCAAAGCATCAAATTATTCTAAATTGCTTCACCTGTTGATTGTACTATCCCTCTACCAAAAAGGTGAAGATTTCCCTACTCTCAATTATTAGTAGTAATCCTCTTGCTCCATTGTAGGGGCCTAAGGGATGAACTGCCTGAGGTCTGTACTGACCCTGTATCTAGATATGACTCCAGCAAGACCTATCTGGGCACTAGGCTAGTCCTGTCTGTCCTCTTCTGTCCCTTTGAGACCTGCTCAATCTCTTTAAAAATAAAAGCAGATTAGGATCAGAACCTTTTCAAAAAGAAATTTGAAAAACTGTGATTTCTCCCACTGATACGAGTGAATTGAGATACTCAATATAGTAAATAAATACAACTTTGAAAATAGTTGCCACCTGCATATTCAACAAACAAATACATACACATAAAAGCTTACACAAAATACATTCAAAATAAATACAAGATGATTTAATATATGGCACTCATGACTTCTGGAGGAGTCCGGAAAGACTTCATGTACAAGATAGTATTTGAGTTGAACTTTGGATGAAACTAGGGACTTTGAGAGATGGAGATAAGGTGGGAATGTATTACAGGCATCAGAGGACAGCCTGAGCAAACGGATGGAGAAGAGAGATGTAACAAATGTCCTGTGTGAAGAACAACAAGAAGGCAGAGGGCCATTGGCTGGCCTGAAGAGCCTGTGTAAAGTATTCTATAATGACATTGGAAGAGTAGGTTGGAGCCAGTTTTTGGAGACATTTAAATGGCAAACAAGAGTTTGTATATGATTCTAGAGGTAAAGGAGAGCCATTGGAATTAAATTGAAGAGGATTTTTTTTCTTAGCAATTATTTCATCTTATTCTTTCTATAGAGAATCTCAAATTTCTCATGGCAGTAAAATATAAATCCTTTGAGAGTCTAAAAAGTTTCGGTTTTGTATTTGTGTCCCCAGCACCTGGCACTTTGCCTAGCACATAACAAATGTTGATTAATTGTTTGATTACTTGATAACTCCTTGTCTGGACCTAACTTTACTCTCTCCTCTGTCAGTCATTTGGGGACCTGCCTGTCTTTCCATTAGATTATATGTGCTCTGAAAGCCAGCCCAGGCTTTATTTTTCTTCATAATCAAAGACTGAATATAGTACCTTGAGTCTTTTTTTTAATCCAGGTTATATCCATTTAACTTAGGTGTCTCCCAAAGGAGTCTGTCCTGGGCTTCTTCTCTTTTCCCTCTAAACTGCCTCATTCGGTGATCTCATCAACTCATCTATGAATGCTACTTACTAAAAGAGTGCATTAGGTACAGAATTAAATTACTTATAGTATAGTTTCTGATTCTGTAATCCAAGTGTGGTCCAAGGAGGACTCAGAAGCAAAATGCCTTCAAGCCTTGCAGTATGGAAGTGGGTTTATTTTGGATGTCTGCATATACTTTTTTGCCTAACAGTAACATACTGATTCTAGCTTGTGGGGGTGATGACTTCAAAATAAAATTGTATATACAGCAGAATGATCAGTTGCACATAATACTTTTGCTCTCTGGACACTAGACAAGAGGAATTAAGGTTAAAAGGTTAGCCTTTAGAAAAGATCTTTTTCTTCTTTTCTCTTCTTTTCTCTTCTTTCTCTTCTTTCTCTTCTTTCTCTTCTTTCTCTTCTTTCTCTTCTTCTTCTTCTTCTTCTTCTTCTTCTTCTTCTTCTTCTTCTTCTTCTTCTTCTTCTTCTTCTTCTTCTTCTTCTTCTTCTTCTTCTTCTTCTTCTTCTTCTTCTTCTTCTTCTTCTTCTTCTTCTTCTTCCCAAGTTGTTCCCAAGACTGTTTGATAAGAGTCACAAAGGTATAAAATCAACATTCTTAGAGATTCAAGAAGATGCTGACATAAAGCTAAAGGAAAATACTTTTACTCTGAAAAATGGCATGCTAAAGCAACATTTGCCATTACCCTGGAGACAGTGTTAACTGGTCATGAAAACTGGGTAAATGCTGTTCATTGGCAGCCTTCATTTTACACAGATGTTGTGATTCAGCAGCTGATGAGATTGTTGTCTGCCTCAATGAAAAAACCACAATTCTCTGGGCTCTCAAAGAAGAGTCAAAAGTGTGTCTAGAACAGGTCTGAGTAGGTGAAGTTGGTGAGAACACACTGTGGTTTTATGACTGCCAGTTTAGTCCAGATGGCTCTATGATCCTAGTCCATGTCTTCCACAGAGCATTGTACCTTCAGAAGCAAAATGCAGCTGAATCCAAAGAATGGACTATAGGAGTTGTGATTTCTGGGCACTTTAATAGTGTGTAAATCTAAGGTAGGATCCAGAAAGAGAATGTTGATCGAACAACTCGACTCTGCTCCATCAAAGAAAAAAGACAATTCAGAGATAGTGACTTCCATTATCATCTCTGTGCAGATGACTCTCAGACTTATTTATCCAGTCCTAACCCCTCACCCTAGTCTCTCTCACTTCCTTTGGCTCTCTCTCTCTCTCTCTCTCTCTCTCTCTCTCTCCCTCTCTCTCTCCCTCTCTCTTTTCTCTCTCTTACACACACACACACACACACACACACACACACACACACACACACTAGTACTGTTTCCTTGCAAGTAATATAAAATGAACATTTTGTGAGATTCTACCTTTTTCCTACTATATATTTTTGGAGGGTTATGAATTAAGACTTTTCATCTTTTACTGGGAAGTGGTTAGTCCAACTACTTGATTATATTTTCAAAATTACTATGGTGTTTCATAATCTAAATAAGTAGAATCCATCGATTTTCAAAAGTATGCCCAATTTATTTAGAAGTTCAACATATTAGCTAAAAGTAATCTGACTCTTGATGACTTAAGAGAAAAGCTCAAGATTTCAGATTGGCAGTCCTGATTGATGTGTTTGACACTGGGCAAATCATTTCCCTGGGTCTCAGTTTTGTTACCTGCCAAATGAGATGCCTGCAAGATTTATAAGTCCAATCCAATCCAATAAGCATTTATTAAGTCCCAGCTAGGCTTAAGGTACTGTGCTAGGCATTAGGATAGGAATACAAAGACAAAATAAAAAGCATTCCTTTTTTTCAAGGAGTTTATTTTTTTACTGGGGACAAAGGGGTAGAGTAATACAATATGTAAATAGATAAATGTACACATAGTTTTGAGGAGAGGAAAAGCACTAGCAAATGGTCCCTTCTAGCTCTAAATATGATTCTATGTTTCTCCTTTTTACCAGCTTTTTCATTTTATCAACATTCTTGATTTCTCCAGTTCTTCTGCATCAGTGTCTATTTCCTTGTCCATTTTCCCCATCCTCCCCATCTGTCTACAAACTTTCCCACAGAACACTGAGTCTATTCTCTCTCATACTTCTGGAAGGGTTCAGTTGAATTAAAATTATTATTAGGCAGCATCCATTATACACAAGTTGAGAAGGAAGTGGTATAACGAATGGTTAACATGCCTCATATTGAAGATGTGAGTTCAACTGCTAACTCTGAGTTACTGGCTTTGAGCAAGTCACCTCCAAAGTGTTCCAGGAAACTCTAAGACTATAAATTGATCTTCACTGGTAAGAGAGACTTGATGAGGGAAAAAGAATAAGAGAATGAAATTTTAGATACTTTCTTCCACTAAACATTGATTTTATCAATCTATCAACAAACGCATATGAAAGGCTATCTGGCATAGTAGAGTCCCAACTTATCATCATTAGAAGGACATAAATTTAAGTTCCACCTCAAACACTTAGTGGCTGTGTGACCCTAAGCAAATCATCAAATTTCTCAAAAAGTCAAGAAAAAGTAACACTGTAAGTTATAGAAAAGTTACAGAGACACATCAGTAAAGAGGTTTCTCCTTGAGAGACTCCCTATGTCAAGACATCACAAGTCTCCAAGAAATATATGGTATGGGACTAAATCTGTGATTTAATGGATATAGGAAATATTGGATGAGCAAACACCCACTAACATTGCAGATCCACTCTTGTTCTACAATTTATAGGTTTATTAGCTTGTGAGCTCCTTGACGCAGAAATTGTTTTTGCCTTTATTTGTATCCCCAGTGCTTAGTACAGTGCCTAGCACAGCTAGTGCTTAATAATCTGTTGATTATCACCAATTTATCCTGTACATATCTTGTTTGTACATAGTTATTTGCATGTTGTCTCCTCCCACTAGACTGTGAGCTCCTTGAGATCAGAGACAATAATTTTTTGTTTGGTTTGCCTTTCTTTGTAACCCCGGCACTCAGCAGAGTGCCTTTTGCATTGTATGTTCTCAGTAAATGCTTGCCGATTGTTGACTTGATACAGTTTTACAGAATTGCATCAGGCACTGTGAGAATAAGTGACTTGTCCAAGGTCATACAGCCAATATATGTTTCCCATATAAATATAATCTATGGGGTCACTTAGAGTCAGACATGACTAAAGAAGTATTTGTATATAGTGGCAGTTGGAATGTTGTCTCCCCTATTAGATTGTGAGCTCCTTCACAAGGACTTTTTTCCCTTTTCTTTGTATTTCCAGTGCCTTTCGGTATCTATATTTTCTATTTTACATTTTTGTACTTGTTTGCAGGTTGTCTTCCTACTGAAATATGAGTTCTGGATGGGAAATGACTGTTTTTTTTTTTCTTTTTTTGCCTTTCCTTGTGTCTCCAGGGCTTAGCATGGTGTCTAGCACTTAGCAAGCACTTTAAAAAAATGCTCGTTGACTGTGACAGAGGAGTAGCTTGAAGCCTGCTCTTTATCCACTATACCCCAATGCCTGTTATATCTTTTACACATACTTTTATACAAGTATTCATATACATAAACAGATGTATATACATGATATATAGTGTATTATGTGTAGGTATGTATGCGCATATGTGTGTGTGTGTTACACTAGCCTATAGATCTATAGCTGCAGACTCTCTTCCCGGGCCCACTGAACATACCAGGCGCTCGGGTCAATTAGCACAGACTACCTAGTTGAAACCCCGCTCAGAGGTTCCTAGCCTCTCCCCAGTGGGGAGGGTCGGGCGAGAGCTAATCTCATCCATTAACCAGTGCCCATGCACAATGGTTGTCTCCTAGGAAGCAGCCATTGGGTGCAGCAGGCTCGCAACACCACCGGGGAGGGAGGCGGTGCTATTACCTGCTCCGCCTGAGACGGCCTGGCCAGACGCCTGCAGCGTGTTCTGTAACCCCAGAAGCAGCTTCCAGCCAGCATTGCACAACCTGGCACTGCCTCCTTACACTGCCCCCCACCTCCTCCTTCCCCCCCTCCATTCCCCATGCCCCCTCCCCCACCACGCCCTTCACTAAAACTCAGGTTTCGCCCTAACTGGGAGTAGCTCAAGTTCAAGGTTGATGTGCCGCTTTGCCGAGCCCGCAGACAGAATTTGCCTTATACGGTGCTCACGTTATCGTTAATTAGGCTTGCTATTAGTTCTAAAGGAGCCTGCCTAGTGCACGTTTTGGAAGGAGAAGCCTTCTCCTGTACGTGACTTCAGAAGAAGGCAATAGCCCCCCCTTTCTGTCCCTCCCCCAGGTCCGTTCCTCCCGCCGAGGTCGAGCTCCCTCTTGTGGGCAGCCTGGATTTCAATCTACCGGCGTCTTCATTCACTCGGAAGGTTCAATGGACGCCAGCGTTGATAAAGGCTAACCCACAATCTCAGAGAGGAAGGGAGAAATAATCCCCCTACAGCTCTCGTAGAGGGCTCGGTTAATTTGGAAAACGAATCTGTAAATACCTTTGCAAAATTCTTAAGAGGGGAGAGGGGCAGGAAGGGAAAGCCTATCTGAAAGAGCTGGAAAGATAATGGACGCCTCTTTTCCCCACCATCTCTTTTGAAAAAGCATGAGGAAGGGAGGGAGGGAGAGAGAGAGAGAGAACTGACTGAACATGGAGAAAGCAGTTTGCAAAGGAAGGCAGCGAAAAAATTAAAAGGAAATCATAGATCACGAGCTCCCATAAAAAAATTGCGTTAGATGAATGTGGTTCAGATTTTCTATGAGTTTACAGTGATTGTACAGAGTTGAACATAGTTGAAATAATACACGTTTTCATAAGTTTGTATAACCTACTAATGTGTTACATGAGCAAAATCACAAGCTGAATACATACGAGTCTTAGCTATTATCGGAGGCAATTCCATCTAAAGTGGAAACATTTTGGTTATGTCTGTTAATCAGTATGCCTTTGGAAAGAATAGTCTTTAGAATTCCCTCTCCCTCCTTCTCCCCCTCGCCCCCCCCCTCCCCCCAGTGCTCGACCAAATGCATACACACTCACTAAATGTGAATGAAAAGGTTGAAAATCCGCATGTACGATTGGGATGTGTTCATCTTACGGTATGGCAAATAGAATATACCTTTAAGTGAACAATAGATTATTATTTTTTTGGAAATTATTTTAGGTGCCTGTGTAATTAAGGAATGTGCTTTTTAACAATGTTTGCAAAAAGCTCCAACCCTATGGCCAATTGAACTCTAAACAAAACAAAAAAAAAAGTCAAATGTGTAGGTGACACAGCTTTGATAAAAGTTGCCCAGAACTTGGAGGAAGGGTAAATAACCCTACGCACAGTGCTTATAAATGGCTCTGATAACTTGTCAAACACGGGTTTACAGAATGGGGGGCAGGAGGTGGAGAGAAACTAAAGTATATGAAAGAGATGGAAATATAATAGGTGTGTTGAAGTGGTTTTTAAAATTCACCTGCATTTCATAGGGATACTAGGTAGCCTTTTTAAAAAATGTAGCTATGTTTTATTGGATGCAGGATGAAAGTTTTGGCTTACCTGGTTCTCTTCAATTTTTTAAAATAACCACTGAGAAACTGAGTCAAGAAAAGCATTTAAACTTATCCTCGAAAATGTCTTCTTTCAAACTTATTCCCCCCTCCCTCAGAGAAGGGGAGAAGAACACGAACCCCAAGCTGCACGGGCACACACACATACAAATACTCTCATGGTCTTTCACTTACACAAATCTGAGACTGGGAGGTGGTTTGTCCTGGTGCATGGTTTATAATCGGGTTAATCCAGTAGACAAAGTATAAACCAATAACTCCCCCACCTCACTTCCCCCTCCCTTCTCCTGGTCTCCCCTCCCCTCAGTCCCACCCACCCACCTACCTACCCAAGTTTTAGGAAATGCAAGTGTTTAAAACTTTAAAAAAAAATGGGGGAGGTCGGGGCGGGGAGGTGGGGGGACTGGAATGAAAGTCTATTTGAAATGGATTCCGGATCAAATATCATCACCAACAACTTCTTGTTAGTTTTAGTTCTAACAATGAATACCCAAAGTTTATTTTACATGCTAATTCCCATAGTCCGGTGTCTAGGAGGTAGTACCATAGCCCCTGATTTTGGTTGGCTGTCTCTGCCTTCGGGAAAACCTTACGATCCGTGTTTCGTTGAAACTAAATACATTGACACTGCACTGCATGGAATGGCTCTCACTTCAAGCTAACTGTATGTGTAACTGCGGCTGCCGCCCCTGCCAGCGACTTAGTGGGGTGGATGGGCCCCGATTAGGCGGCGGCAGTTGCAGTGAGTCGCCAGCCCTTCCCTCGTTCACTCGCTCGCTGCAGTTGCCCTTTTGAATGCCTCCTGCGGCTCGGAGCGCTGGCAGGGCTCTGGGAGTATGAGTGAATGTAGCCCCGCAGAGCCAATGAGCTGGGACCGGATGCGATATATCCTCTGGGACAACAACTGCTCTGTTCCTCCTCAGATCCACATGACGCCATTTACTGCTGCTGCTTTTGCAGAGATCCCTACCTCCTCCGGAAAGAAAAGAGAGCAGAAAAACGCTGAGCCCCCCCAGCCCAGATCTCAAATCCTCCTCCTCCTCTACTCCTTCCACCTCTCCTCCGCCGCCTCCTCCTCCTCCTCCTCCTCGCCCTCTTCCTCCTCCTCGCTCTCCTCCTCCTCCTCCTCCCCCTCCACCTCCTTCTCATCCTCTTCCTCCTCCTCCTCCCCCCTCCTCCTCCCCTTCCCCCTCCTCCTCCTCTTCCCCCTCCTCCCCCTCCTCCCCCTCCTCCTCCTCCTCCTCCTCTTCCTCCTCCTCCTCCAAACACACAACAACAACCACCGCCACAAACTCGCTGCTGCTCCTCCGAAACGCCCAGATTGCAAACCACAGAGCTGCCTGCAACAGAGAGAGGGAGAAAAGGAGAGAGGGAAAAGGAGGAGGAAGCAAAAGATCGGAGAGCAGCTGCAGCCAGCTTTCACGGGCAGGAACGACTGCACATTGCACAGGCTGCGTCTGCCAGGAGGTGGTCGATACGAAACTTGAGGATTTTGCTTAACTTCATTTTCAGGTCATTTTCTCGTACCGTTCTATCGACTGGCCAGAACAACAAAGTGACTTGGTGTTGGCGATTTCGGCCTTCTGTTCATTGAGAAAAAAAAGAGGAAATACTCCTTGTGTTTCTCTTCTTTTAGGACCAGAAAGGGAAACGAAAAAGAAGGGGGGAAAACACCTTTCGCCCTTAGCTCGGAGTGCTTTTACTTAATTGAATCTATCGGCGGGTTTCTTCGCTTTGGATTTTCTTTTCATTTCTATTTTTTCCCCTTCTAATGGCTTGCAAATTGGACTGAAGCACAGTTTGGAAAGCAAGAGTTTGTTTTAGGGCTGGATTTATTTGCAAACCACAGGAAGAAGAAAATACAAGGGAGAGAGGGGTTGGTGCAGAGCCGCGATCACGGTGAGATACTTTATGCCGCTTCCCCCCACCCCCCTACCCCCTTCTCCGCCTGGTCTAACTTTAGCCATTTATTCCAGGAAACATGAAGTAGGTGTAGGTAAACCTGAAGCTTTAAATCAGTCCCCCACATCCATTCCTTTTCTTTCCATCTAGCAGGTTTTCCCTAGGGAAGTAATAGAAATTACACTTGAGGGTTTTTTTTTTGGGGGGGGGGGCTATTGGGGACGGTTTTTGCACGTACTTCCTAGTTGCCTCCTTTTTGAGGCTGGGAACCCGGTGTTCTACAGAGCCCCCTCTTTTTGCCAAACCGACTTTTGGAGTCTGGGAGCCCCCAGTCTCAGGTACTAGGTGCTGGGGGGAAGGTTGCGGGGGGGCGCGAGGCACAGTTTAGGCGGCGGAAATATTACACTCACGTTTAGGCTTTTGCTGGGAGAAACGTCTGCTCACTTGCTTCGAGTTTAATGAACTCGTGTCACACGCACACTCGTGTCACAACCACACACACCCCCCCCTCCGAAAAAAAAAAACTAGAAAACACTTCATTGTGTTTCACAGGTCACGGAGCTAAACGCCCAGATTTATATAACCTGTTCCTCATCTTTGAGGGAAGGAAATTCCTGCTAGATCCTGTTGAAGGCATTGACTAGCTTCCAGGGTGATTTATTTTCTGCAGTTTACGTTCTTCGCGTGGATAATCATATACACCCTACTTTAAAATGCTAACGTGGGTAACCGAGGGAAGGAGCCTTCTTATCTCTAGCCCCGAATGTAACTAGATAGCAATACTTGATAGGCAATCCCGGTTTCTGTGTTGAAGGATTACTGTGTTGGGTCTGTGCAATTCGGAAGTGTGCTCCTTTCTCTCACCACCAACTCCGCCACCACCCCCATCCCCCCATATGGTCGAATATAGGTCATCATTTTTTTTTTAACTTCGACCCACCTTCTACCACCGGAAGAAAGTAATCAAGGGCTCACGATCATTTTCCATTTCCATTCTCTGGTCAGTTGTTGATAAAAGAGGCCAGTTTGAGGTTTGGGTATATTTTTAGCCTGTTAAGTCTGCTTTTGGTTGAAAAAAAGAATACACATCGGAAACTTTTGGGGTGTTTTCTCCTTGAAAGCTGTGTGTGTCAGCTTTGCCCCACCCCAGTAGTGAAGTCTTTTCTCCCTAATCCACAGTCTGATCACACACACTCAGCTCTTAATGGGGGTTTCAAAGCACTTTCAAAGAAGGGCCGGGGGTGGGGGGGGAGTGGAGAGGAGGTGCTGGGTTGCGGGGTGGGGAGAGGGGTGCTGTAAAGGGGGGTTGAGATATCCAGGCAGCCGGGGCAGAGCCGAACAGAAATTCACTGGCAAGAATGTTTTCCCTAAGTAAAGGCTTTGCCTTTACAACCTGCCTGATACTCGCTAGATGCAATTTTTCCATTGCAGGCAGAAAGAGTTTTGCTTCTGTAAAGCTGCCAGATTACCAAAGTCTGTGTCCTCTAATCAACTACCCCCACCATCATCAACGACTCTCCCCCACTCCTTTCCCAGGTCGCGCCCCAGCAACATTTCTGCTAGTCCACTAGACTAGTGTATAGATTGGGGCTTTGCTTTTGAAATGAACACTCTCCTAAAAAGACTTACTTTTTATTAATTTTTTTAAGTGTTTCCGACCCTATAGTTGCTCTTAGTCAACTAGAATGCTTTAAACGCCTACTATGTGCCGGGCATGGTGCTGAGCGCTGGGGATACAAAGAAAGGATATATAGACATATCTACATCTATCTATAAATGTGTGTATACACACACATATATACACACATATACATATACACAAGGAGACCCCAGTTTTGGATAGTACAATAGATGGAAGAAAGGGAAATAAGTCAAATTTATTACGGAATTAATGTCGATGCAAGTTTTCAGGAGGTTGACTTGTCAAGTCAAATGACTTTTGAAGGACGCGATTTGTTTCTTCTTAATGTATTTAAATTCAGAGGTGGTTTGCTTAAATTCTGTCTCATTTTGTAATCTCTATGTATACAAAGTAGAGAAATCGGGGAGGGGGGGATCCAGAGACTGTGTAGTCAGGCATGCTGTTCCGGTTGCCTAGAAGGGCAAAGGACCTGAAATGCATTCAAGGGAAGTTCTCTGAATGAGAAAAGTACTGCGAGACGTTTTACAGCCAAAGACTGTAGGGAAAACTCCTGGCATCTGTAGGGGTGAGGGGTAGAGGGGCGGGGGCAGAGCCGAGGTAAAAGGAAGTGTGGTCTTTCGTTTCGTGACAAATCGACTTTAGAAGTGCCCCCGCCCTCCTCTCCCCCTCCCCCTGCACCCCGGGATGTTGCCTGTCTATCTAGAAGTTGTCTGCATTTGTGAGCCAGCTTGTCGCATTTGCAGCGTCAGTCAGCCCTGAGAAAAGTCCCAGGGGTTGCCGCTGGGTCCCACCTGCTGAGTGCGTTGTTTTGGGCAAAGATGAAGCTGATAAAAGGAATGGAAGAAAAGAGCAATGTTGTCTCTCTCTCTCTCTCTCTCTCTCTCTCTCCCTCTCTCTCTCTCTCTCTCTCTCTCTCTTTTTCTGCTTTTCTGTTTAAGGTGAGGAGATCCAGTTTCCAGATCAGCCTTGTTAAGGATTTAGAGGTGTATGTCACCTGCGTGGTTCTAACAGGTTTTTTCCTTTTCTAGAGGGTAAAGGCCAATTTGGGGGTGGGGCTTTAAAAAAATTGCATTTTCACCCATATTTGAAAAAAGGTGGCGATACGATAACTGAATATTATGCAGGGGTCTTACAGTTTTAAGAAACTGGAATGCTAAATTCACACTCTTTCAGAGTTGATTAAGTTTGAGTCACATTAACAGTAACTTGAATGTGTGTGGCTATTTGTATTTTTATGTAAATAAGAAAATTTAAGAAGACTCCAAAGTAAGTAAGTTTGAGGCTTTGCTTTTATCTGGAAAAGACCATAGGTTAGAAAATCAGCCCTTTATTTGAAATATAGAATTACAGTTCTTCCCTTTTTTATATTTCTGTCATTCTGCAAACTATGTGCTTTTGGTGCTTTTTCTCTCTGGAATGTAAGATTTTGACTTGCATGGTGCTACCAGCTAATAGGATTTGTATTGATATGCCCCTCAATAATCAATTTTGGGATGCTAGGTGGTTAACAGTTTTACATACAATTTTCTCATTTTATAACTATGGAAAGCTGATAAAGAATATATTTTCTGAAATAAAAAGCTGCTTAATACCAAATTAGAATATTACTAAACAGTAGTTTAGGATCTTTGAAATATAAAAGAAGATATTTGGAGGTAAAGAGTTTAAGATTTCCTGGATTATATTTACTGAATGATGTTTAAAAGCAGAATTGTAACTGGGCAGCCAAGCATGACACTTCTTTTAGTTTTAAAAAGCTTTAGACATATTTCAAATTTTAGGGTTGCAATGTTGGTTTAAAACATCTGAAACTTCGTTTTCCTGCAATTCAGTGCTTTCCTGGGAACATTAGTTTGAGTAAAAAAATTACCATGTTTCATGTTATCTGTTGTACAAAGAATTTGCTCTATTATTTTAGAACTTGTTATATTATTTTCTTCCTTTAAAATCAAGGATTCTAAAAAAGCAAAGGTTACTTTAAAATTTCCTTTCATATATGTATTGAACACTTGATACAATGACCAGTTTTCCTATTCCAAATAGCATTTTTTTAAATAAGGGCCTGTGGAGTAAAGACTCATTCAGGTAGTTGAAGAGTTAATCGTGTGTCATAGTGAACCATTTTCTCTTTGTTCCTGCAGGAGTTCAGATGTGTTCTAAGCCTGCTGGAGTGATCACCCTTCAGAATCCTGATGGAGACAAGAGCTCAGAATGGCAGTGGGTCCCAGCCCTTGTTACAGGCTCCCCGTGACAGTGGCAGGCAGCATGGGGAGCCTGACCTGAGAGATGCTCTCACACAGCAGGTTCACGTGTTGTCACTGGACCAGATCAGGGCCATCCGAAATACAAATGAATATACTGAGGGACCTACAGTAGCTCCAAGACCTGGGGTCAAACCTGCCCCTCGACCCTCCACTCAACATAAAAATGAAAGACTCCATGGATTAACTGAGCACCGTCAGCTTAGCAGGGTCCAGCATTCACAGACACATTCTTTTGTTCGAGCACCTCTGTCTCGATCCATTAGCACTGTGAGTACAGGATCGAGAAGCAGTACAAGGACAAGTACCAGTAGCAGTTCCTCTGAACAAAGACTTTTAGGATCATCGTTTTCTTCTTCAGGGCTAGTTGCTGATGGGATAATCCGGGTGCAGCCCAAATCTGAGCTCAAGCCAGGTGAACTGAAGCCCTTGAGCAAGGAAGACTTGGGTATGCATGCCTACAGGTGTGAGGATTGTGGGAAGTGCAAGTGTAAGGAGTGCACCTATCCAAGGCCTCTGCCATCAGACTGGATCTGTGACAAACAGTGTCTTTGCTCAGCTCAAAACGTGATTGATTATGGGACTTGTGTATGCTGTGTGAAAGGCCTCTTCTATCACTGCTCCAATGATGACGAGGATAACTGTGCTGACAACCCCTGCTCTTGCAGTCAGTCTCATTGCTGTACTCGGTGGTCTGCCATGGGGGTCATGTCTCTCTTTCTGCCTTGTTTGTGGTGTTATCTTCCAGCCAAGGGTTGCCTTAAGTTGTGCCAGGGGTGTTATGACCGAGTTAACAGGCCTGGGTGCCGCTGTAAAAACTCAAACACAGTTTGCTGCAGAGTTCCCAGTGTCCCACCTAGGAACTTTGAGAAACCAACATAGCATATTAATCAGGAATACTGCAGTAATAATGAGAACTATTTCTCTCTCTCTCTCTCTCTCTCTCTCTCTCTCTCTCTCTTAACACATATGCAACCAACTAAACAGTTATAATCTTGGCACTGTTAGTAAGGGTTGGGATATACTTTGCTGTTTGCAGTGAAATGCTTTTTTTTGTGCGTGTGCCATCTTAACTGATAGGCTTGTTAGAACACAGCTAATGGAGCTCAAAATATGGGATACAGAACTTGGTGACCCACATATTGCATAAGCTAAAGCAACACAGACACTCCTAGGCAACTTTATCATTTGTGAATAGTACTTGCAAAGTTTGTAAATTAGCAAATGACTCCTTTTTCCATTGTTTTCTGCCAGAGATAATGTGCTATATTTTTGTATATACAATAATATTTGCAACTGTGAAAAAACAAGTTGTGCCATAATGCATGGCACAGTCACAAAATATTATACTAATATGTTGTACATTCGGAAGAATGTGAATCAATCAGTATGTTTTTAGATTGTATTTTGCCTTACAGAAAGCCTTTATTGCAAGACTCTGATTTCCCTTTGGACTTCATGTATATTGTACAGTTACAGTAAAATTCAGCCTTTATTTTCTAATTTTTTTCAACATATTGTTTAGTGTAAAGAATATTTATTTGAAGTTTTATTATTTTATAAAGAAGAAGAATATTTATTTTAAGAGGCATCTTACAAATTTCACCCCTTTTATGAGGACGTGATAGTTGCTGCAAGTAAGGGGTTACAGATGCATATGTTCAATATAAAATAGAAAATATATTAACGTTTGAAATTAAACTGGGCTGTTTGTCTTCTTTTCCCTCTGTTTCTGTGTGATTAAAAATCTGGCTGTGAGATTTCTAACAATTTTTATGGGATAAAATTTTTTTTCACAATTTATTTTTCACAGAACCAGGCCATCACTATCAAAGTGAAATAGATAATGAGCCAGGTTACCTTGGTGACTGAAGCAAAACATCTGTCTTTGTGCTGGGAGTCACTGTACATCTTTATTGATTCTCTGGTCACTTCACTGGATTTCAAGTAGACTTTCAAATACTTGATTAGGTCATTAGACCACCGAAAATGATAATAATAATTACACTTACTTTATGGATAAATTGGTAAATTGAGGTCATTACTTGAATAATCAGCCCTGCCAAAAAAGCACACTTATAAAGCATCAGTTGAAAAGTGACCCCCATCTCTCCACTATATTTGGCTCTATGAATTAAACTACATAACATATATCCAATATTTGAAAAAATCTGGATGATTAATTGAATTCTTTAGTTTTGATTCAGATGTTTGGCATTGTGTAGACACAGCCTATGTGTCAACTTAAAAATTCAAGCCAAGAAGTCCACTTGAAGAACCTGGATTGGCTCTCTTAACTGATTAGATTACCCAGACATCTGCCAAAACTTCGCTTGCACTTTGTAGACAACAGAACATAGCTAGTTATTTGGAATTAATTTGTGTGAGCATAGAGCTGGCAGCTCAGTGAAAGAGATGAACGCTAATCTCTGTCATACTATGTGCATAGCACATAGTAGTCACTGAATAAAATGTTTATAGATTCTTATTTTGAATAAGATTTTTGGTTTGTAACTTTGTGACTCTTTCCATTTGCTGACGTTAGAAACTGTTTACTTCTAAGACTTGCCAAAAGTCTAGGAAATGATTTACTTGTCTTTTAAATCTATCATTTCCTGATATGAGTATTTATCTTTTAAGTTTAAAGGTCTTAGTGCAGTCTTTTTTTTTTTTAAATAAAAGGGGGTGAGGGAAGAGCTGTTTTGTTTTTAAAATCCACTTTCGAGGAATTATATCCTCCTAAACCCAGACATAGCGTGAATGACCTTCAGTTTATTCTGAACCCTCTCCAAGAAAAAGATTAAATTATTTCAGAATTTGTTTAGTGAAAAAATTTGATGTTGAGTTACTGGATATCACAATTCTCAAAGCCAAACTCAACTGGTGGTCCAAGTTTGGGATCTGGTTGTGAGAACAGCACGAAGTTGTTAAACACTACATAGTTTTCAAGATTTGCAAATAAAAACAATAGCAAGTCTTTATCTGATTCTTTAGAAATGTTATCCTGTATGCATATTGTTCTTTCTGATATAAAGATGGCCAGCAAGAGTTATCTTTTTCTCAGCATCCAGTGACTACTTCCCCATTATTGAACACACAAGCTGTTATGAAGCAGCTAGGTGGCACGATGGGGAAAGCACTGGACTTGAAATCAGGAAGACTCATCTTCCAGAGTTCAGATCCCTCCTCAGACATTTAGTAGCTGTGTGATCCTGGGCAAGTCACTTAACCCTGTTTGCCTCGGTTCCTCATCTGTACAATGAGAAGGAGATGGCAAACAACTCCAGTATCTTTACCAAGAAAACTCTAAATGGGGTCACAAAGAGTCAGACATGACTGAAACAACTGAACAGCAGCAACATTGTTGTGAATCATAAAAATCATAAGCCTCTACTTAGCCTTTATGACCTGGTGATCAAATCTAAGTGGGTAAGAATTTAGCATTTGTATTCTGTCACGAGAAAGACAATTTGTTTAGAGATCAGTGGGAAATAAAGTTACTAACTAACCTTTTAAACATTGTAGTTCATTCTTGCACTGAATGAGAATGCCTAGCAAGAATGGGGAATATTGGATATAAGTTGAAAGCAGTCAGTGCTGTAGTCTATGCTGTTTACTTGACAGGGAGTTTTTAAAAGGTTATGGCTTTCAAGATCTGAATATCTCACCCTAGGGAACTGAGGTTTGCTGCGATGGCACTTTAAATTCTTAAACTTTCTATTAAAAAAAAATGAAAAAGTTTGTATTACGAATGAAATGAATACATAAGCTAATGGCTGAAATCTTTCCAGTGATATGACAAGCTAACAATGTAATCGTTAACCAACAGCATCAGGGAAATGACTAAACATTTAGGGGAAATATTCTTTTATGTTGATTAAGATGTTGATGTTTCAAATTGATCTTTTTGCAGAAACGTTCTGTGGAAAGGGTCATCTGTGTTTGGCCTTCATCTTAGAATGGCTGTCAATTTAGTTCTTACTTAAAAACATTCATTTATATCTTTTGAGGAGGAGATTTAAGACTCTGCCAAATTTCTGCCATGTTGGAGCATGCTCTGGAGATTGTTTAATATCTGTCTGTGAAAGCAGGAGAGGTCCAAAGCAGGGGAAAAAAACACCTTCCCTAACGCAGCCAACTTGTTACTTTGTTTTGTTTTTCTTTTTCTACTGGATCAAGGACTACTAGACACTAGAATGAAATCTAAAATATAAATGTTATCAAGTAAGTGAATTTGCACTTTGCAGGGTTTTACATAAGGCATTTGATAGTGAAGAATTTGATGGGGTTAACTACCAGTTGATTGGCCTCTAAACCTGTAAGACCAAATGTTAAAAAATTTAATAAAGGGTTTCATTTGTAGTTGTTTTCACTACAGGCCACTTGCCCTCTTACCTGGAGGGTTCAGAAAGAGCAGGTGGCATGAGTGTCTTGAGCAGGACTTTTCCAGGGAAGGGACTGAGCATCTTTATAGCACCTACTATGTACCAAACAGTGCAAATATTTCCTTTGATCTTTACAACAACCCTGGGAGGCACTTGTTATTATTAAGCCCATTTTACAATTGAGGAAACTGAGGCAAACAAGTTAAGTGGCTTGCCCAGGATCAAAGAGCTACAAAATACCTGAGGCCAAATTTGAACTCAAGTCTTTTTGACACCAGGTCTAGTGTTCAAGCCCACCTAGCTGCCTTTTGGAAGAAGTTGGACTGCAGAGACTCACTACTAAATCTTATTATCATCTTGTAGTCAAGTATACAGCTTGCTTTGGGGTATGAACTACTTGGGGATCTAACATGCAAGCAAAGTTATTAGTCAATTTCTCTGAAAAGAGCTAAAAATCTTTAAGTGCTTAAAATCCACTTTGGTTTTCTACTTCCTTTGCAAGCTGGACATATGGACACATAAGTTATGTCTATAGACACAAAATGAAGTGGAGAATTGAGGCAATTACCTGGATAGCTAAAACAAACTCACTTTTGCCCCAATATCCAGTAATTTTCTGGCTTTTTCCATAAAACTGGTGTTGGCATTTCTGAAGAATTCAAATGATTGCCTCATTCTTCTTTCCCATATATTGGTTCATTCCAAGGTTGAGTCTTTGTGATGACTGCAGCCTACACCAGGACTTTAAAATGTGGCCTGTCTGGTTTGGCCTGAGTGATCTTCACAGTAAAGGTATGCAGCTGCTATCCATAAGCACTGGTTTGGCCACTCTTTTAACAGGATAATAAACCAGACAGACCATATTCACTTTGACTGCAACCCATTTCACTGAAATCATACAGACTTGCCCTCAGTCAAGTTTTCCTCGGTGAACTGAAGGCTTCTATATATTTATGAATAGTAACATGAAAGACAAACATTAAAATAACAGACTCACAGTGATATCAGATATTTCAACAAAATAAAATTAAAATTATTTAACAGCAAATTGCAAAAGATCATTCTCACTTGCTTTTAAAAAATGATAATAATATAAAACATAAATATATGTATTAGCCCCTTTCAGTGGCTAGCAAAATTTCACACTTATTTAATGCTACAGATTGAGTGACCTGATAAATTCTTAAATCCCAGCCTAATTTGGCAAATACCCTTTGCTGTATTTTTTTATGAACTATTAGAGGAGATTATAATGAAGCATGTTGACTTGGCCCCTGGCTTGGCTAGATGGGACATGTAAGACTTGAACATACCTTGCAGGAGTTTATTTCCCAAAACAGTTGCTAATGTACAGAGAACAAGAGTTATTTGGCTGAACACAAGGGTCCACTTGGAAGAGAAGTTGGGTAGTGTTTCTTAAGTAATTTGTCGATATTTCTTTAATGATACACTGAGATGAGAATCAGTGCTAAACTTATCTTTTTTTGCTCTTAATCTAAAATAAAAGTCATGAGAGAATATTTAATTAACTAGATATTGTAACAAAAGGGCATTGTATACAATAAAAACCCAAAGAAATGAAGTTGGTTTATAAAGACATAGTAACACTAAAAGGTGATTTCTTACTTGACTGCTGATTCCTCCCTTTGGATTAAATGTTAAAAATTATAGAGGAACCCCACAGTGGGTTAACTGGATCTCCCAGAAACAGATAAAACAAGGACAACAATCATACAGGATAAGAGGTCTTGTTGTGATGAGCATCACGGAAGGTTGTATCTATATTAATGGTATCCCAGAAACATAGAATTAATCACTCAATCAACAGATATTTATTAAACACCTGTACCTGGCACTGTGTTACCCTGGGAACACAAATATAAGGAATGAAGCAATCCCTACCCACAAGGAGCCTTCATTTTAATGGGGGAGAATATTAAGACATATATAAGCAAAATAAACATAAAAATAAGTATGGAAGTAGGTATTGTTACTTGTAGAAAAAGGAAGGAAGGAAAAAAGTAAACCCTATTGTGAGTGTATGTGATCTAGCCCATTGGAGAGACTTAAGATCAATTAGTGAAAAACAGTTATACTATCATCCTCAACAAGACACCTCTCCTACCTGGGGTGTAGCATCTTCATTTATAAAATTAGTGGGTAGGATTAAATGATCTCTTAAATACCTTACCATTATAAATCTTGTGATATTATGATCTATAAAGCTTAAATTGGTATGGTTTGATAATTTAGCATATTTTAACACAACTATTTAATAGAATTTCACAGTCTTAAAATATATTCTATATTCTCTTAGTCTTGAGAAGATATGGATAAAATATGTCATTTAAAAATTTTTCATTTTATATTATTTTGCCCTTGTCACTTGATATAGCTGGAAGTAATTTTATAAAATTAAAAGTTTTTTGGCAATGCTCCTAGAGATGAAATGCTTCCTTTGTTTTTTTATCACTAGTATAGTATGTTTTAAATAACAACACAAAGTAATTACTCTATCAATTATTGTACCATATTGCTAAGAGTTTACAGTCAATCAACAAATATTTATTAAGGGCCTACTATGTACCAGGTAGCTATATAATCTAGTAAGTATGTTTTCCTGCTAATGGTTTGCTTAGTGTACAATGTTACTTATAAGATCAGATGTTGTGAAACTAGTGCTTGGAATAGATAAAATTCTTACCATTAGTTAAATTTAGCTCTTCATTTTTGCTTTTTTCTTTGCTAAAGTAGGGAACACATTTGCTTCTTTCATAGTCATTTGGAAATTTTTACATATCACTGTATCATGGCATGTCTTACTTCTGGACTACAAAAATGAAAAAAATTCAAATGTGTAATTTTAAAATCTTTAGGAAATATAATCATTAAGATCTATGCCCAGTCACTGTAGCTACTGGATGGAACAAAAAAACTATGCCTGATCAAAACTAATTTCACATCTATAAGATGAAAGGGTTGGAGTAAGTGGTCCCTTCTAAATCTAAATCTGTGATCTGTAGTTCACAGACTTTAAGGTATTTAGCCTGAAGATACCAAGTTTGGGGGTATAGTTTGCTTCTTTAAATAATTAAGAAGTGGGGCAAGTACCTATGTTGAAATGAAAATGCTTAACTGAGAGGAGATAGTGCATATTCTAATATTTTCTATCAACAAGCACCATTTTTTAAATGTTATAATTGGTTCTGCACATGAGTTATCATGCTACCTAATAGACTACTCAAATGCTAAATGCTGAAATGCAGTTGTGAATATCTCCTTTCATAGTGAAGACCTCAACAACCAACTTTAAAAAAAAAATCAATAATCATTTATTAAGCCCCTACTAAGCACCAGGCATTGTGCTAAATGCTAGGAATACAAAGACAAAAGTGAAACAGTCCTTTTCTGCAAGGCATTTATAGTCTAACAGAGGAGACAATATCTCTATATACTACACTAAGTATATACTTAATATACAGAAAACAAAAACAAAGTAATTTTTGTAATTAGCACTGTATCAGTAAGGCAAGATTCATGATATCGAAGATGACCATGAACATGCCTGTATAGTTTGGAATCACAAAGTATAAGAGATTCTCTAGGTAGAAGGCAGGAGAAGTATAACATTTATTTAGACACCCACCAGGAGATTAAATCCCAGAACCAATAACCCCAATTCGACATAGCAGTAATTGTATTGCAAAACCAGTAAGTCCACCTCAATGTAACAACAAGGAAATTATAACACAGTATTACAGCAAGGAGCCAAGTCATCCTGTAACCTTACCCCCCCCCCCCCCCCCGGCCCCGCTAGGACCTTCCCATAAACACTCACAAATCCTAACTGCCTGCCTGCGTCCTCTCCTCTTACATATCTCAGAGTCCTTGCAGTCTTCTGGATTCTCCAGTCTGTGGATTCACTGTTCTCCAATCTCTCCATTCTTTAGATTCTCAGTTCTCTGGTCTCTGCAGCTCCCTGGTCTCCACTCTCTGCTCTATACTCTCTCTGTAGCTCTCTGAGTTTTGCAGTTCACTAGTCTCTGAGCTCTCTGCAGATTCTGAGTTCTATGGCTATCTCTGGGTATATATACTATTTTTAGGGCTTGAGGGCTTCACACCCAATCAGCCAAAGTGTGTAGGCCTGGGGCTCAGTACCTAGTAAGTAAAGAGTGTAGGCCTGGGGCTTAGTACCTAGTAAGTAAAGGGTGTAGAACTGCCTACAAACAAACCTCTAATCAAGCTTCCCTTAACTAGCCCCACCTGAAGCCTATTGATTGGGCAGGAAAGATCTTTAATTACTGATTGTCACCACAAGCACACTGATCGATATTAGTCTTTCCTATTTGAAGAAGGTCAATGACATCATGGGGTGATAGTTTGACTTGCGGGTGAATTGGATTTAAGTGAGGCAGAGCACACAAAGTCATAGGTCTCACTCTTTTCCAAAATCATCAAAGTCCATTGGCAAGAAAAAAGTCAAGATCACTGGCAATGGCTCAGGCTACTGTGGATGACTTTGATGTCTAACCAAGCTCTAAGAGCCACACAGCATCTGCTTCAGTCACCTTCATAGCTGTTGGAACAAATTGCTCTCATCCTTCCATTCCACTGGGGGAAGCCTTCATATGCTTGGAGTAGATACCTCACTAACTCGCTGTTGGGCTTGAGTCCTGTTGGTTAATCTCAACCTGATTTAGCCTGTCTGCCTAGATGGTTTTTTGAGGTATGGTCACTGGACCACAGGTGAATGTTAGGTGATGGGTTGGATACCAAAGGTGCATGAGCAATCCCCAAAAGGGCACAGCAAACCCTCATAACCAAAAGTACTAGTTCTCCCTGAATACCCCATAGATCCCAGGGAGTACAGTAACAGGTAGGGGGAGCAAGAAGAGCTTCATAGAGCCCATCTTATGCAAATCTTGTCTGTGTCCTCCCACAAGTTCACCTGGGAAGTCCAACCAACATGATGCAGACCTTCTTTGTTTTCTCTTCCCATCATGTGGATACCCGTAAGCAAAAAAGACTGACTACCAAATAACCCTCATTCTTACCAATGCATAATTGTCATGTATGTACTGGTTGATGAGCTCTATAAGCTGTCCAAATAAAAGCAAGTGCTAATCTGGACAATAGATATGTTTCATCCACTTTTTCCTCCCTATGTGAAGGGTCAAACAAATGTTTTTTGTGTGGTTATGAATCTCTTCAGAGACCCCCTCCCCCAATGTCTGAGGACTTAATGTAACCCAACTAGTGTTATCCATAGACAAGAACATCTGGAGTACATCATCATCCATAGGGAATCCTTCTTCATCTTTGGGCTTTCCACTGGATTTGATGCATAATAGCAAGGGCAGGGACTATTTTACTTTTGGTTTTGTATTTCTAGTTCTTAGCAGATCTTGGAACACAGAAGGTGTTTAATAAGTATTAATTAGTTGATTGGGTAATATTTGCCTGACACAATGAGCTATATGACCCAGGTAATCGTTTAACCTCTTTCAGCCATTTTCGCCCCTCATCTGTAAAACAGGAACAAAAATGGCACTTATCTTAAAGGGTTGTGCTTTGTAAACCAGGAAGCACTGTTCAAATGTAAGTTAGTATTGTTACTATTACTCCTACTACTCCTACTCCTTCTTACTACTGCTACTACTTACTACTACTGCTGCTGCCTTTGATGAACATATATCCCCATTTTATGCCTTGCCAAATGTTCATGAGTCATTGAATCAGGTTTTCCCTATTATATGTCGCCAGGAATCTTGGATAATTGTGATGAACAGTTAGAAGAAATCTTGTTGGAAGAGAACACAAAGCAGTGTTTTGTTTCACTATATTAAATGCTTCAAAAATTAATCAACAAACAAAAGCACAGTAGAATCTTATATTCTCTTTCTGTCAGTTGTGTGATGATAAACATGTGATCTAAGACATAATATTACTTCTGAAAGCCTGACTGTTTACTACCAATAACCTGTCAAGCATGCCCTCAATGCATGTGCAGATGATTCTTTAAAATTTTATATAAATAGGAGAAGAAACATATAGATTATTAGTTGTTGATATTTTCTGTCACTTTTTTTCAGAATGAATAAAGCCTGATTTTCCCCCCTGCCATTATTATCTTCTCCTACGTAAGACAGCTTGTGAATAAAAATCATATGATTATACCAGTAAATACAGAAAAAACTTTTGACAATATGTAAGATCCACTCCTATTAAAAACACTGGAAAACATAAGAATAAATAGATAATATTTGTGTATTATTTGAATTAAAATTGTAAAGTGTTTAGCACAGTGTCTGGCACATAGTAGGAGCCTAATGAATGCTTGTTGCTTTCCTCTCTTTCCTCTCTTTCCTTTTAGTATCTATCTAAAACCACAAACTAGCATTATCTGTAATGGCAATCAACTAGATGCCTTTCTAATAAGAGCAGAGGTAAAGCAAAGGTGTTTATTATCACCATTATTATTCAATACAGTGCTAGAAATACTAACTATCGCAATAAGAAAAGAAAAAGAAATTGAGGGAATAAGCATAAGCAAAGAGGAAACAAGATTAATGTTTCTTGCAGAAGATCTGATGATTTCCAGAGACTCCCAAAGAATCAACTAACAAAGGAATTGAAACAATTAACAATTTCAACGAAGATGAAGGATATAAAAGAAACCTACACAAATTATTAACATTTTTGTTTGTCACCAACAAAATCAAACAGGAAGAGATAAAGAAAAATACAAAATACTTGAGAGGCTACCTACCAACACAAACATACATAGAAACTAGATGAACACAACTACAAACGCTTTTCATGTAAATACAGATCTAAATAAACTGGAAAAATATTAATTGCCCGTGTGTAGTTTCAGCCAATATAATAAAAATTGCAGTACTACTTAATTTACTCATTAAATGCCTTATCAATCAAGCTACCAAACTGTATTATTTTATAGATCTAGAAAAAATAATAACAAAATTTATCTGGGGGAAAAAGGTCAAGAATCTTAAAGGAACTAAGGAAGAAAAAAAGGAAGGAATGGGGCTTAGCAGTACCAGATCTCAGACTATACTAAAAAATCAGTAATTATCAAAACAATCTGGTACTTCTTAAGAATAGAAAAATAAACAGTGGAACAAATTAGATATACAATATACAAAAACAAATGAGCACAGAACCTAGTGTTTGATAAACCCTTACTTTAGAAGAAAAACTATTGGGAAAACTGGAAAGCAGTTTGGTAGAAACTAAATATTAGTTCATGCCTTATATCAAAATGAATTCCAAATGTGTATATGACTTAGACAAAAAGAGTGATATCAAAAATAATTTAGAGAAACAAGGAAGAAATTACCTGTGAAAGATATGGAAACAAGAAGAATTCATTATGCAACAAGAGATAGAGAAGATCGTAGATGGTAAAACAGACAAATTTGACTACATAAAACTTAAAAGTTTTTGTACAAATCAAACTAATGCAGATAAAATTAGAAAAGAAATAGGCTAAATGAGGAAAAAATCTTAGCAGCAAGTTTCTCTGATAAAGACCTCTTTTCTAAGATATATAGGGAATTCATTCAGAATTTTAGGAATAGATGTCATTTGTCAACAGATAAACAGAGACTATGTATATTTTTTTCAGGGGGAGCTATTAATATCTAAGCCATTGATAGATATATGAAAAAACAGTCTGAATTGCTAATAACTTGAGAAATGCAAAGTTGACAGACAATAAAAGGAAAATGATGAATGCTGAGGGGCTATGGAATGCAGCTACATTAATGCCCTCTTGGTGGGGTTGTGAACTGGTCTGGCTCTTCTGGAAATCAATTCAGAACTATACCCCCAAAGTTTCTAAATTATGAATATCCTTTGCCCCAGTGATACCATGATTGGATCTATACCCCCACAGTGAGCAAAAAGAGAAGAAAATTATCCTTCTGTGCAAAAATATTTATAGTAACTGTTTGTGATAGAAAATAACTGGAAACTGAGATAATGCCCATCAATTGAGGAATGGCTGAACAAGTTATAGGATATGAATATGAAGGAATGCCATTGTGCTATAAGAAATTATGAAACATGGTTTCAGAGAAACCTGGGAAAATTTGTATAAGCTGATATAGAGTGACATTAGCACAACGAGAAGGACAATTTATAACAACAAAATTTTAAAATAAACAAATAAATGAGTGAATGAATGACTGAATGAAGACAAACAACTTTGAAACTTGCTACGTACCTCTTGATAGAGAGGAAATAGACTCAGAAAGATACACATATAGATACATATACACAGCATGACCAATGTGAGAATTTGTATTGTTTATTTATACATATTTATAAGAGGGATTTGTTTGTTTTGCTTTTTCAATAGGGATGAAGGTGAGGGAAATGGGTAAGAGAAAAAGCAGATCTTCACTTAAAAAGTAAAGGTTAATTTAAAAAAATAAGATTATAAATAGATCCTCACTACCCTTACAATTGTGTTACCTCCAGCATAGATTCCTCTATGTACATCTATTCTAACACAGAGGCTTTTTTCATCTTTGTCCTATTTAATGACATTTCTATCTCCCCTATAACCATAATTAGAACTGTGGTGTTAATCTAAGTGAGCTAGTTCTATGTTCCTTAATGCTCCCCCCGACTCAAAAAAAAAGTCATTGAAAAAAATTTGCAGATCTTTTATATTTTTCTTTTGTTTTGTTTTGTTTTTTATCATCCTCCCATTTTCATTTTTAGGTGCCTTTGAGCTGACTCCACTTAATTGGGTCTCTTCAAGAATTTCTTTTTACACAGATATTACTTTCCATTGCTTCCTTCTGTTTTACAAGATTATACTGAATGTAATTAACCACCTCCTCTATAAGCTTTTACAAATGAGTTTGTATGTTTTTTTTTTTGCTGGGGGGAAGGCAGGGCAATTGGGATTAAGTGACTTGCCCAAGGTCACACAGCTAGTAAATGTGTCAAGTGTCTGAGGCCAGATTTGAAGTCAGATACTCCTGACTCCAGAGCTGGTGCTCTACTCATTGTGCCACCAGCTGCCCCAATGAGTTTGTATTTTAATCTGGTGTTCCCTTTGGCTGCTATCTCTTTCCATGTGGCAAGTAATTCAAATGTTATATGACTAAGACACATTTTATATTGTTTTGGTTTCCTTGTGGCAATTAATTTACATTGGTTAAGCTTCAGTATAAAATTATTGTGTTCCGTGTCTATGCTCTTTCTTCCATTCCTGTGTCATTTTTATTATCAATAAATAGTTTGAAAAAGCCAAGATGAAGTTGTTTGGCACACCACTATCTTTTTCTCATTTTTATTCTTTTTTCTAGGTCTATACTAATTTTGTTCTTTGATCTAACAAGCCAGTGGTCTGACCATGAATCATGAATGATTTCCTCATTAGTAATGAGTCATTTCCTATTTATTAAAACATAATCATGGAACAGTGAAAAGAACACTGGATTTGTAGTCAGAGGAACAGGGCTTAAATCTTGACTTACTAGCTGTCGGACCTTGGGTAAGTTATTAAATATCTCTGAGCTTCACTTCCTTACATGTAAAATGAGAGTATTGGACTAGATGACCTTGAACGTTACCTCCAGCTCTAAATCTATGGTCCCATGATCCTCACCATGTTAAGCATGTTCTAGTTCTTTCCTGAAAGTATTAATAATATAGTTATGAGGCTTACATGGAACCCACTAGTCTTTTTCATTTCTCATTTCTGAACTATAAATTCCAATATATTTCCTGTTCTCCTCACCTATTACCTCTTTCTATCTTTGCATGGAAGTCAACGGATAAATACCTACATACATATGTGTGTACACACACACACACGTATATATTTATACACATATAAAATTTTCAGGTCTTACCAAGGTTGTCATAGAATTTTTCTACTTCTCATCCTATGCAACAGATGTTGGAACATAAATTGTAGTTATTTTCATAATGGTCTGTTTTGTAGAAACTTACCATAGGCACACCAATATAAGATGAACAAGCCCATCAAATTATGCTTTGTGTTGAAGCATAATTTCACATGATGAAAGCGACTCTACCAACTCCTTTCTTTGCCTCTTTCAGGAAAACCTGTGAGCCAACCTTCCATTTTGCTGAAATTTCCATCTTCTGGTTTCTTTCATTGTCAGAATGTCAACATTGATATGACTAAGCATCTCACATATAGGAAAACAGGATAAAATTAAATGTTCAAAATTATCGAAAAGTGTGTGATTCTTAACAGTCCACTTTTCAGTTGCCAGCCCACTACTGCCAATCTAACTCTCCATACTTAAATAATCTGATCCTCTGAACAAAGATGAAGTTTGATGCTTGTAGCAACATTTTGGCTAGCAGCTGCTACTGGGGGTGTAAGACCCAACAAGACCAGCAACAACAGCTGCCAGCACAGGTTCTTTGATCTGCTTTACCAAGGAAAGCAACCTTAAGGGGTTAGCAATCTCACTTTAATCACACATACAGATATCATTCACTTAATTCAGGAGGAAAAGCCAGCAACCTAAACTTCAGAGCAAATACAAATAAATTACAAACATCAACAGACAGACCTTGTCTGATTCAAACCCCAATGCATAGTTACAAGGGTTTAACAAAGTCCCAGTATCAGGGTTAACAAGCTGGAGGGCTCTTGACGGCTGTCCAGAGTCTCTTCAAGTCACAAGTCACTCTTCCAGTGAGTGAGAGCCCCAGACAAAATGCTAACCTTTGGGTTTTTATACCCTGTTCAGGGCTGGAAGGATTCACACCTTGTAAGGTTTAATCAAAGGCATTTGATTACTTTAGCATTTCTAAAAGAGAAAGCAGTAAAAAATAAAAAGTCCGACCTTATTTACCAATACAATGCTAGAAATGTATTTTAAACCTTTTCAAAATAGCAGAACCTGTCAAAGTTTAGGCTCTGTTAGTATAATCTTTGAGATCCCAGGGTCATCCCCATGACAAAATGAGATGATTGGAGGAGTATTTTTTGGACGAAAATATATTATACTGTTGAGAGTTGAAATCCACAGTTTAAAAAATAAATTGAATGAATAAAAAACATTTTAGCTAATAACTTTAATCTATTAACAGAACTTCTGTGATCTGTTTTAAAATTACTCCTTTGATTAACCTTTTCCCTTAATAAGCATAGAAATAGCCAAAAGATGGGCTGGGGTGGGAGAGTAATAAAGGAGCAAAAGCAAAGAGACTGAAAAATCCACACATCTGGATAATCAGATCTTAACTAATGTTTTAATAGTCCTCCCCCACCACCATCTTTTTGTCATTTTACCTATATTTTCATATGGTGAAGGGATCATGCTGTTAATTGCCTATGAGTATTGAAACACCATGTGACAATGTTTTCAAAAAATCTAATGCTTGGTAAGAGACACAGGTGGTTAGAAACAACAAATTTGGTTTGCTTCTTTTCTTTGTGCCTTAGAGCTTGCAAGCAAAACTTATTCAAAGGAGAAAACTTTTTTCAAGTAAGACTAAAGCCTGGGAAAAATGTAAAATGTCTTGGGTTGCCGATTTCCATGGCTGCCAACAGTTTTCTAATGCTGGAGAATTATACTAATTATAGTTTATAATAAATAGTTTTGCATTTTTATGATTTAAAATATATTTTCTAATATCGTAAATTTATAAATCTATAACTAGAAATTGATATTTTATAATATAACATTTTATATTATCTATATAATTATAGAGAACATCATATTGATTACTTAACTATATTTTAAAATTAAATTAATTAAGCTTTTTAAAGTATCTGACTTACTTTTAGTAACTTAGGTCCCAAGAAATAAAATATGCTTCATATTTTGCATACAAGTTGTATGATATTTACTGAATATCTTACTACACTTAATTCTCCCCAATCTCTATTTCTTTTTCATAAAATTTATCTCATCCTTTCTTCTCTAATATGGACCTTCAAAATACTTCAGGAACTGGGAAAGTCACATCAGTTCTACACATACACATACACACACACACACACACAAACACACACACACATTTTAATGGAAAGGAATAACATTGAGAGTAATGAGTGTCACAACTCAAATAAAATTAAATCTTTCATGTTGATATAATAAGGATACCCAAATGCCTTAAAGACATAACTTTAGGGAGATGAACAATTTAACACCTCTTTCCCTCCCAGCATTTTGGCTTCTTAAATTCATCTGATAGAACTTATTGAGCAAGAACTAGGAGATTTTAACTTTAACATTTAAGGGCTTTGCTTTTCCATATTAGAACCCCCAAAAATGGGAGGAGGGAAGGAACCACATTACAGTACTTCTAACATTTTGAGAGGTGGAATTTATGTTTGCTCCCTTGTTAGTAATCAATTAACAAGTATTTATTAAGTATCTACTTATTACATGTCTTGCATTGGGTCAGGCACCAGGGATACAAAGACAAAAGTGGAAAAATCTTTGCACGCAAGGAATTTACCTTCTATTTTTTTTAAAGAACAAAAGTAAATTTGTATTTCCATAGCATGAAAAGAATATTAGGAAAGAATACATCATTGAAGGGGCTTACATTCAAAATAGAGAGGCAGAATGTAAACATAAGTAAATACACCATAAATACGTATAACCCTAGATATCACTATGTTAAGATTGTGGTCTGATGAAGAAGATTTTATTAGACCCTAAGTTCATGGTAATTTTGACCCTGGAATTGTACTATACGGAATTGAACTATATAAATGGCTCATGATGACGTCACAGTTGGAGGGTAGAAACTCTCTAACAATGGGCTAAAGCGTTAAGATCAAGACCCTCCCCTAGAAAAGGTCACTCTCCTATGTAGCTTCCAGAGCTATCCCCTGTTTTTCATTCCTCTTAACAAAAAGATGCTAGGAAATGCAAAGGTAGGATTAACCAGAGGCATTTATGAGAAATAAGATTATATCGGATGTAGACTTTAACAGAATGGCATTACACAATTAAGAATCGGTGCCAATTGTGCCTCTTTGAAATACGGCACAGGGTAAGGATTGCAATTTCCTCCATGTCTGCTTTTTCCTAGGTGCTCCAACCACCTGAACGAGTGCTCAAGATTAAAAAAACAAAACCAAAAAAATAAACCACTCTTATACCTCTTGTCTTTTAAGTTTTCACCTCTTGAAGCTTGTGCTTGAGAAAAGGAATAGCAAATGATGCTGCCACAGGCTGCCCAGACCACCGCAATTGAACTGCTGCATGTGAAGGGGAAAGGGAGGGGGAGGGGACATGACTCCATCCCTCCTCTGAACGTCCTCTCTCCTTTCTCTCTCATGAAAGCCTTAAAACTTCTGCTAGAGTGGGAACACTCTGTCTATTGTCCTGATTTCTTATTAGCATCCTCTCTTCCCACATTGAGAAATACAACTCCCAGGGTCTTTAGCAACTTGTTCTTCTTTCAAGGTTTCCAAAGAGAGTCATGTTCAATCATTTGCTGAAGGGCTATTACATACACAAAATATATACAAGGGAGTTTGGGGACAAAATGCATTAGCTGCTGTGGGCTCTAAAAAGGCTTCATGTAGAAAGTGGTGCTTGAACTGAGTCTTGAAGGGAAGTAGGATTCCAAGAGGCAGAGAGGTGTGGGGAGAACATATTCCAGGCATGAGGGGACAATCAGGGCAAAGGCGCTAGAGCAGAGGATGGAACATTTGTGAGTGGGGCATAGATAACATGATTAGTTAATGAAGAGAAGTCATATGTAAGAAGATTTGACAGGTAGGTTGTGTAGAGATTTAAATGCTAAACAGAGGAGCTTACATTTTATCTTAAAATAATAGGGAGTAAAGTAATAGGGAGCCTCCTGACTCTTTTGAAGCCAGAGCTACACTTTAGGAAAATCACTTTGCTGAATATGGGGTGTCAGTTGAAGTGGGGAGAGGCTTGAGGCAGGAAGAACAAATAAGAGGTTATTGGAACTAGAGTTAGAAGGTGAACTCAAAGCTTTGCTGCATTACTGTAGGTGGGGACCATCTTGGCTTGGGGAGCAGGTTAATGTTAATAGGCTGTAATCTCCAACTGGGACATGGCCAAGCAATTTTCTTCCTACGTGGGAAGGAAATTTTGAGGCCTTTTGACTAATAAAAATGTTGCCAATCTGAATGTCTTTAAAAAAAAAAAGAAAGTGAACTCAAGTGTACCTGTGTGAGTAAAGATAAGAAGACGTGGGAGAAATGTTTTGGAGCTAGAAAGGAAAAGATTTGGCAACTTTGTGGATGTGTGGGATAAGCTAGAGTGAGAAATTGAGGATAATGCCAAGGTTAAAAACCATAGGTGACTGGAAGTATGGTGGTACTCTTGACAAGAAATAGGAAAGCTCAGAAAAGGGATGAGTTAGGAGGGGAAAGGTTATGTGTTGTGTTTTGGACATGTTAACTTTGCCTATAGTACATCTAGTTTGAATTCTATAGTTCATAACGAAGGCCTGCAATTCAGTAAAAGGAAAGAAATGAAGTTATAGAGAAGTGAAACATTCTATGTTTTCATTATTAAGAGTCTAAATTGGCCTAGAAGAACAACAATCTAGCCTAAAGCATTGACTTTGAATATGAGGAAGAAGGTCTAAGTTTAAGAGGCAGACACCCATCAACCAATTAGAAAAGGAGATCCAGAATCTTAAGGAACACAGTGACACTTTGAAAATTAGAATTGGGCAAGGGGAAGCCAATGAAGTTATAAGAGTTCAAGAAATAATAAAACAAAAGATAAAGAGTGAAAAAAATAGAAGAGAAAGTGAAACATAAGATAAGAACTGATCTGGACAAGAAATCAAGAGAAAACATAAGAATAACCAGATTACCTGAAAGCTATGACGAAAAAAGAATCTGGACACAACAATACAAAAAAATAATTAAAGAAAATTATCCTGAAGCATTAGAATGGGGGTGGAGGAGAGAGTAGAAATAGAAAAAAAAATCCATCGATCACCACTTGAAAGGGATCCTATGAGGAAAACTCATATGAATAATATAGTCAAATTCCAAAACCCCTAGCTCGAGGATAAAATATTAAGAGAAACAAGAAAAAAACAATTTAAATATAACAGTGCCACAACTAGAATCACACAAGACCTAGCTGCAGAGACACTGAAGAATGGCAGTCCTTGAAACACTATATATCGAAGAGCAAAAGAACTGGGGTTCTGGATGAAAATGTCATACCCAGAAAAGTTAAGCATAATGCTGAATGAAAAAAAATGGACATCTGATCAAATGTCAGACTTGCAGGACTTTGTTTAAAAGCAAACTAAAAGAAAACAACTGAACTTAATTGAAGATCTGACATACAATTAATACAATTAATGACTGGGGAGTTCAAAAGAAAGATTGGGGAAGACCTGACTACAATATGACTTTAAAAAGCAACCATTTAGGAGAAGCTAAAAAGAGTAATTATATTATACAAATGAGGTACAAGAAGAAGAATCAACACAGAAGAATTAGATGAGGGAGGAGGACTGGTAACCTACTTTCATTGGGAATGGGTTTAAGAGGGAACAATGCATATATATCTACAAAAATATAAAAGTTTTCTAAATTCAGAAGAAATAAAATGGTAAAGGGATAAGGAGGGGGGAGAAGACAAGGGAGGGATCTCTAGAGGAGAGGGTGAGGGAATAGGTCAAAGCAGGGTGTAGAAAGGGGTTTAGATCAATGGGAATGGGAGGATAAGGGAGGGATCTTTAGAGGAAAGGCTGAGGAAGGGTGTTTAGATTTATGGGAGTGGGAGGATAGGGGAAGGATCCTTGAAGAGGGGGTAGGCTAAGTAATAAGAGGGCAAGGTGGCGGGTAGAAGTAAAGTAGAGGAGTCAGGAGGGACAGGAAATAAGAGATACATACAAACATAAAAACAAAGATCAGGAGTAGAATTTGTTAGGGAAAGTGTATGTCTATAGGGCCACAATGTGGGTCCTTGCATGAGAGCTGGTTAGAGAGCCTGTTGGCCAGTCATCAGTGCAGTAGATGTGATGGGTGTGTAGACATATCAAGGAAAGTATGGCATCTTCATATACAAAGTCCAACATGTAGATAACACACATGAAGGGGCTCTGGATGTATGAGTATATTGTACCACCGACTATTGCCCTCTGCCTTGCCCCCCTTCAATCTACTCTTAAACCACTTCTGCCCACCACTTCAGCCTTGATTGTTACGGAATCCTCTCCCCATGTACCCAGCCCTGAACTAAATTGCTGATTGAAGAGACACCCCAAGGCCTGCTTTCAGAGAACTCAGTAGGGGAGACAGACTTCCTTCTGTGATTACTTCTAATTTACCTTGTATAGATCTTGTATATAAATAATTGGTTGCATGTTGTCTTTCCCCTTAGAATGAGATCTCCTTGAGTTCAGAGTCTATTTCTACTTTTCTTTGTATTCCCAGTAATTAGCTCAATGCCTAGCATATACTAGGTGCTTAAAGAAGGACCAGAGTTTAAGAATACCTGGAAGGATCAAGCTGCACCAACTGATGCAATGCAATTTTTTAAATCTATAAGACAAAAGTATAGTGGAATGAAAAGCTTTATCTCAAAGTAAAATTATAAAATCAGCTTGTAATTATATGTAATGAAGGTGTATTTGCACAGATAGGAGAAAGAAAATATGTATCATTAAATACATTTCTTTGTCATCAATTACTTAGGAATAGCACTTTGAACATTTTTTGTTGTTGTTGCATATATGTCATAGCTTTTTTTTTTCGTAATGAAGCACATGGCTGTGGTTCTCCTCTTGTAGGATCCACAAGTGTAAATGCTAGGGTTTATATAGTGTGTGCTATGAGCCAGGCTTTGGGATAAGTGCTTTACAAATATTATCTCATTTGATACTAACAACAACCCTACAAGGTGGATGCTATTATTATCCCCATAGTTAGTGAAACACAGGCAAACAGTGATTAAGTGACTTCCCAAGGTCATACAGCTAGTAAGTGTTTGAGGCCAAATATGAAATCAAATTTTCCTGACTCCAAGCCCAGTTTTCTGTGCACTAAGTTACCTACCTGCCTATATCAGAGACTATAAGTAAGGCTCATTTGGATTGGTGGAGCAGCCATGTCTTCAATCATAGTTGTGCGATTTCCAATTTGCCAGCTTGATAATCTTTATTATATGTAAGGCCAATGAATTTTTCTAATTAATCCCACATAATAGACCATTGGACCTCAGCATTTGTACATTTCTGAATGTTTTTAAGCATTGACCCACTAGATTAAATTTAAGAAAAGAAGAAAAGGGCGTTTTTCAATGACCTGGGTGATAGACTATACACTAGGGCTAAATCGAAATATAATAATATTTAGCTGTTGCAAACATCCTAAATAGCTCAAGAAGCAACATGTCATTACCAAGAAGAACCTTAGCTTTCTTTTTTTAGAAAATTTTTTTTCTGAACTTAAGAAAGAAAACAAGCATTTCCATAACATAGTAGAATAGATAAAAAAGATGATTGTACATAAAACTGCAAACCTATTATATACTTACTATTCTTTTTAAATATATAACAAAGTTGTCATGTAACTTTCTTTTTTTCTTTTTTCTTCCCTCCCCCTTACCCTAGAGATGGCTACCATTAAACACAAATATGTATATGTAAAAATGTATATACATATGTGTATGTGTATATATGCATATACACATACACATATGTGTAAAACCATCCTATCCATACTTCTATTTATCAGTCCTTTCTCTGTATGCATTTAGAATTTTTCTTTATATGTCCATTATAGTTAATTTGGGTATTTATAATAGTCAAAATGACTTAGTCACTCAAAGTTAGAACCTTCATTTTCAGACACTGTGGTTGTTCATCTCTTTTGTCATGAACTTGAGTCTGACAAGAACTATTTTTCATTAGCTTTTAGATAGTCAGCTGTAGAAAGAACTTCACTGATGAACTAATCATCACTGAAATGAAATTATAAATACTCTCTTACACACTGAAATAGTAGCATTTACATTACTGAAATCACTATTTGGAAGTTTACTATTAGATGAGTCAGCTGGGATATTTCTAATTTTAAGCTATTGCATCTTTTAAAGCATCTGACCATTAGAAGCACATATTTTATTTCTTTCATTTTTAAAATGTCTTTAGAATGCTAAATAAACAATGTTAATATCAAAGATATAGAAAAAGTCATGAAGCTTGAAGTAGAAATACACAAGACTTTTCAAGTTTCAAGTGTATGCAAAAAAATTTTCACACCAATTGAAGTGCTTGGTCCTTCTAGTATTATTAACATTTTTGACTTGTCAAGGAATGGCATATCTGGGCTCTGCTCTTAGGGATGTGACTGGGGAAGACAGACAAGTAGACTTGGGCCCTGCTCTTGAGGATTGCATAGTTTCAGGGAGAAGGAGGAGAGATTCAGGGTGCTATTCTAGACGATCTCCCAGGTTTGAGGCACTGTCTATGAGCTCCAACAATATAGCCCAGCTAAGGTTTGGCTCAAAGACACAAAGGATGTATCTCAGGTAAATAAATTAGTGTTTTCTTAGATTTCTCTCCTAGAAAAACAAAAAGCTTGAGAGCTTCAGCTACTAAGTAGTCTAAGAAGCCCCATGGAGGAACAGCTCTCAAGTCTGCAGTAATAATTTCTTCAGCAACCTGGAAAACCCTAACACTCTTTCTCACAATTATACTTTCATTTTATTTTTGAATACCTCAGGCCTAGGGTCAAAGGTGTTCCTGAGAAGTTGCTGGAGGAGGCCTATTCTCTGAAAGGTGGAGATCAGATCTTCCTTTATAAACTGTGTAGCCAAACACGTCTCTCTTGGTGATTGGGTAGTACATAGAACATAGTGATGATTGTGGCAGGTCCCTAGAAGGTTACCCTGCTCTCAAGAATTTGAAGTCAGTGAGTAAAGACAGATAATCTGTAGTTTCTAGCCCAACCTTGAAGTTTCTCAAGCCCCAGAATCTCCTCCAGGTCTAGGGATCCTAGAGACCTCTATCTTCCCTGCACTCATTTTACACACGAGGAAAATTAGAGTCAGAAAATTAAAGTTTTGTCCAACACACAGGTTGGGCAAAGTAACAGAAGTAGGATCTGAACTCCAGTTTTTTGTCAACAAAGGGGAGGGGAGGTTTTTTGTTTGGTTGGTTTTTGTTTTGTTTTCTCCCTAGTGTAATACACCTTACTCTTAGTGTAGCAAGATAAATAGGCCTAGTTGCGAAGTAGGCTGGGCAACATTTAATTTTTTACCTAAAATTACTCTGGAAACTGTATATAGAATAGCTAAAGGGGGAAGAGACTAAAGGTAGTATTACTGGTTAGGAGGATATTGCAAGTAGTTCATGAAAGTAAAGAGGGCCTCAAGTAGGGTGGTGGCAGTGAAAAGGAGGGGAAAGGAGAAGATGAATGCCAGAGTCATTGTGGACTTAGAATCAGCAGACGTTGATGACTAATTCATTGCGGGAGGGAGAAAAAAGGGAGGAGACAAAGATGACACCAAGATTTTGAGCCAGGGTGTAAGGAAAGATGCTGGGAACCTTTGAGAGGAGGCATCTAGTAAACAGTTGTAAAGGAGAAAATGTGGCTCACGAAAGAGGTTATGAAGTGAATGTATAGATTTGGGCATCATCACGATGGAGTTAATATTTGATGTCATGGAAAAAATGAGCTCATGAAGGAAGGGTATACAGAGAAAAAAAGATGACCAAAGTGGAGCCTTGGGAAATATTTGCATTTAGAAGACATAAAGAAGAACCAGAAAAATTGACAAAGGAGTATCCTGGACAGAAGAGAAGGCCAGAAGGTATCACAGACAAGCAAGATAGCTTAGAAAGTAATGTGTTTAATTTATTATAAACTTTAAAGAATAAACTGTACATAATAGAGATTCACAGTTTCATCTATAATTCTCTTCTACCAATGTTGATATTTCAGTTTATAAATTTTTAAATGAAGGAAAAACAAAGGAATAGCCCAAGAAAGAGTAGACAAATCAGGAGAGTGTGGTGTAATAGAACCCATGGGAGTGACGAATTTCAGGAAGGAAAGGGCTGTTAAAAGCCTCATAGGCTCTGAGATTTCCAAGAGGAAGTAGTCTGAGAAAGAGCTATTGGATATGGTGACTGAGAGGACATTTATGGACCTGGTGTATATGGAAGTCAGATTGCAGTAGGTTGAGGAGTGAACAGGTTGTGAGGAAGTGGGGACAGTGAGAAGAAACATTCTTTTTTAGAAGTTTGGCTTTGAAATTGTGCATAGTAGCACAATGGGGTAATTGCTCAAGGGAGACGGTTTTAGAACAGGAGAGACATAAATGTGTTTGTAGATAGAATGAAAGAATCAGTAGAAAGGGATAAACTGAATATAAAAGGATAATACACTATGCAAAAATCCCAGAGGAGGTAAGGGGGAAAATGACTTTAGGAATACAGGTAGTGAAACGAAAACCAAAACAGCCCTGAGGTTTCTCCTCACACCCACTACATTGTCAACAATGACAAAAGATGGGAATTATCACTGTTGGAGGATTATGGGAAAATAGGCACCCTAATGTATTGTTGGTGGGACTGTGAATTAGTATGACCATTTTGGAAAGCAATTTGGAATCGTGAAAATAAAATAAGTAAAAAGTCTACACTTTCTGATTCTGAGATTCCACTACTAGTCTCATATCCCAAGGTGGTCATTTACAGAAAGAATGTACATATGTACATCAAAATATGTGTCACTTTTTGTGAAACCAAACAACTAGAAACAAAATAAGTCTCCATCAGTTGGGGAATGGCTAAGTAAAATGGGGTACATAAATGTGATGGAATATTACTGTGCTATAAGAAATTATATATGTGATTCCTACAGAGAAGTATGGAAAGATTTACATCAACTGTTGCAAAATAAAGTAAGCAGAGCCAAGGAATCAATATACACGATGATTACAAGATTAACAGAAAGAATAACCACAGAGCAATTAAAAGTGAATATCGCAAAATTACAAACAAGCATGGCTCTAAAGAAGTGATATGAGAAGATACTCTCACTCTATTCCTTTGCACATGTGGGAGGTCTGTGAGTAGAGTTTGTTGAATATATTTTCAGACTTTTTTGATATATTAGTGAATTATGCTGATTTTTTTCTTTAAAATATTATTTATTACAGGAAAGATTCTCTGGGAGGGGGAGGGATACTGGGGAAAATTTGGGGAATATTAAAAAAAATACAATTTATTTTTTAAAACATTATTGAGGTTAGTTTTGGTAAAAAGAGAGGAGGTATAGAGAAGTTTTGATGTGTTGGGAAGCTGATAGAACCCATGCTGAATAGGCTTTATATTGAACCCATGTTGAATAGACTTTATCTTCTCAGACAAGTAGGAAATAAAGCCATTTGCTAAGAGGCAAGGGTTTTAGAAAGAGATTTAAAGCTTGAGGAGATTAGAAAAAGTTTAGAACAGCAGCTATCAAGAGTACAAACAATGAAATGAAGAAAAAGATTGATGGACAGGAGTTAGGCCTACCTAAGGTTGGATATCACTATTTTTTAAAAGCTCAGCCAAAAAGGTTTCTTTGCTTTTTCTAATGATATCCAAAGCTCAAAAGCAGGAGAGGAAAAAGAGATGGTAGATATGGGAATTGGCCATACAGATAAGATTGGGTCAGTAGATCAGGGGGTTCTAGGATGTTATCAAAAACGTGGTTGATGGAGGCTGGACTTAAAATGGAGCCAAGAAAAGATTAAATAAAGCAAATGGCCTAGGTTAGTGGAGAGAAGTTGAGGAACTGAAGCTTATGATGATCAGGCAACAACTGTGTTCAGTGGGAGCTGGAGAATGGGATAAGTGAAAAGCATGCCTTTTTTTTTCAAAAAATACAGTTTCAGTGTCAAAAATCTTAGAACTAATATAATTTTAAGTGATGTAACTATCCTGGTAGAGAGCTAAAGGGAATTGGAGGTGAGGCTTTTGTACTTGAAGAGGTTAAAGATTGTGATTGCTGTTGATTTTTGTCCTTGAAGAGGACCAATGACATCAGCAGAATGATGTCTTAACTTGCAAGTGAAATGGATTTAAGTGAGGCAGAGCTGTGCAGAGTCATCAGCCCCCCTCTCTCCTCCAGAATCATTAGAGTCCAGTGGCAAGACATTGTTCAAGACAACTGGCAATGGCCCCAGAGGCAGTGTGAAAAGCTGGCCTTTTTAAGCTAAGGTCTTTCCCAGGTCTCAGTTTTTCTGAGACAATGCCCTTTTAGTAGTTAAGGGCTAGATAAGAAGTGGGGCAAAAGATAGCCTAGTTTGCTTTCACAAAAAAACCTGTGAGATCAAGGAGTTAGATGAGTCACCAGTATAGACATAGAAGTCATGGAGGATAAGGGCAATGGCAACATAACAATGCTCAGCCTTTCTGAAAATTATGGGAGCCCCCTTTTCTTTATTTCTGTAGTTCAGCTCTTCAAAGGACATAGATCATATTTCATAAGATCATAAAGCTTTAGAGCTTAGAAGGTCATTCCACCTCATTTTACAGAGAAGAAAATTGAGTCAGAGAAGTTTAAATGACTTGTTTAAGGTTATATAACTAATAAGTGTCTGAGGTGGGATTTGAACCCAGCTCTTCTTAACTACAAATCCAGTGCTTTAACCACCACTCCATGTTACCTCATAAGGGTAGAAACAGCAGCCATGACATAAATTGTATGCTTCTTGATGTCAAGGGTCGTTTCTTATTCATCCTTATCCACCTTCCTCCCTAACCCCATACGCCACTGCAATGCCTTATCATGATAACCTCATATGTAGTAAGCCCTCAAAAAAATACTTGTTGAATCATGTTAGATTTTGAGTCAGGTGACCTAAGGTCAAATCCCAGCTATGCCACTTGCAATCTATGTGACCTTGGACAATTTACTTTATCTGAGTTTCAGGATCGCCATCTGTAAAGATAAAGTTGGACTAGATGACGTCTATGGTCCTTCCAGTTCTAAATCTATGATTCTATGAATCAGGTAGTGAACAAAGAGGGCAAGGAGGGTTTCAGAAAAGTTCAGACCACCAGTTGTTGATGTGGCAGAAAGTGGTTGCATGTTGGAACAGTTGCGTCACTGCTGCCACCACCTAACAGTGTCTATCACTTTGAAGTTCCAATGTATGTGACAATTTAACAACTCTCTTCACCACCCTATCATACCCTTCACCCTGAGAAACACTGATCTAATAGAGCCAGAGGAGTTCTTTGCCCCAAATACCATTTGGTTTATTCACTTTGCATAAATAAGGAGCAAAAGGAACCATAGAAAGCTCTGGAGAATTGCCACAGTAATATGATCCTTGGCTTCTCTTCCCTCCCCCAATAGGCTTGGTGCCATTCGCCGCCTTGAATTTTTGTGCCCAGAGTTATGTATTGTTTCAGTGTTGCCCTATAGCCAAGAGTATCTTTATTCATATTTGTAGCTCTCCCCTTTGGTGAACTGTGTCTGGGATGATTGGTCAGAAGGTGGCCTTTTCACCTAAGATCCAAAAGGACAGTTGCATATTCAGAAAAACATTTGATGGGTGCTTAATAAATATCCTGATGATCATTGTGAAATCTAGTGATTTTGTCGCCAGCAGGGTATTTATCATAAACCCAGTAATATCTCACACACAGCCTTGGGCTAAATGAAAACCTGCTGTTTTGGAAGAGCAAATGGCTAAGACACCAGGGTTATGCCCCTACTCTTTCCAAAGCATCCTCAGGGATCTTTAACTCTGACCCAGACAGCTGCTGGTGATAAACAGAAGGGGTAACGGGAGCTGAATAATAAGCAACATAACCAATGAAAATCTTCTTCTAAGTTGTTGTCTCTGCAATTCACCTGGCTTCTGATCTAGGCACTCATAATATGGCCAGAATGACTTAACTCCAAATGTTTTTTGAACCTACAAACCTGTCTTATTGAGAAATGCAGCCACATTGTTACCAGCTAGGGAAACCTGGATATAGAAGACGCAAGAACTGGTGGTGCAGGCTGTGTTTGAAGTTTAGGTGTTGTTGTGAAAGATGGCATGATACACCTATACTGGGTCTCCTGGATCAGGCTGAACATGAAAAACAATGCTTCCTTCCAGGATGTCTAAGTCAGCTTTGGACCAGCAAAATAAATGTGTGTTAGAGAGATGACTCGGTCTCTTGAAGGAAGAGGATCTCAGTCCAAAATCCCACCTGCAAACCTGACTGCTTGTGTGTGGAACCATGGGACACTTCTCCCTGGGCTCCAGTTTCCCCATCTCTACAATGGCAGGGTCCAACTAAATGATTTCCAAGAGCCTTTCTAGCTCTACCTCACAGAAACTGACTGATACCATTGCCCTCATTCCATTCCACTGTTCATAAGCATTGTTGGTACTACTGTGTGGGATAAAGGGAGAAGAGGGGACAGAAGGAAAAGGAAAGTAGTAAACCCATCTGTTGCTTGGCATGTGAGGTCAATGTCTGGGAAAGGGATTATACAAGGGCAGCTAGTGGCACAGTGGATAGTATGTCAGGCCTGAACTCAGGGAGACTCATCTTCCTGAGTTCAAATCTGGCCTCAGACAATTACAACTATGTGACCCTGGGCAAGTCACTTAACCCTATTTGACTTCCTCATCTGTAAAATGAGCTGGAGAAGCAAATGGCAAACTATTTCAGCATTTTTACTAAGAAAACCCCAAATGAGGTCACAGAGTCAGACACAATTGAACAGACGAGATGTAGGAGCAGCTACATGGTCAGTGGATAGAGAACTGGACCCAGAGTTAGGAAGACCTGAGTTCAGAAAAATCCTCAGACACTAGCTGTGTGACCCTGGGCAAGTCACTTAACTTCTATTTGCTTTAATATATGGAGAAGGAAATGGCAAACCACTCTAGTATTTTTGCCAAGAAAATCCCATGGACGGTATGGTCCATGGAGTCACAAAGAGCTGGACATGACTTAATCAACTGAGCTACCAGAACAAAAGAAGAGATGTAAGAGAGGGGACACAGCTAGATAGGCTAGAAAAAGCCCTGGATTCAGATAACTGGGTCAGAAGACCTGAATCCAAACCTGAGTTCTGCTAACTTACTTGCTTTGTGGACCTTGGGCAAGCCACTTTTTGGGAAAATTGCATTTTCTGCCACCACCTCCTATTTTAAGCCTTGTTTGCTTCCATGTTGGTGAGTTGTTTCAGTCATATCTGACTCTTCATAATCCCATTTGGGGTTTTCTTCATAAAGATACTGGAGTGGGAGCCAGCAAATGAACTCCAGGTCATTTTATAGATGAAGAACTGAGGCAAGCAGGGTTAAGTGACTTGCCCAGGGTCACATAACTAGTAAGTGTCTGAGGCTACATTTGAACTCAGGAAGATGGATCTTCCTGACTTCAGGTCCAGCATTCTATCCACTGTGCCACCATTTTTATCTCCATGCCACATAATAGCAATAATAACAAAATAATTCTAATATCTAGCACTTCGAGGTTTGCAAAGCATTTAAAAAATATTCTCCTTTGATACATCTTAATCCAATTCATTCATTTTATCCTCTAAACAAACCAGTCTATGCAGTGATTCCTAAAGATAGCCAGTCTACTTTGCTCCTGCTGGTGCTGTTCCTTCTGGCTGAAATGCCTGCTCTCCTTCCCCTCCTTTGCCTCCTGAATTTTTATTCCTTTTTAAAGGCTAAAGCACATCCTCAGAAAACCTTCCCTAATCTTCTCCTCTCCCTTCCACCCCCCCCCCCACATCCACCCCACCTACCTTGGTCAGTAATGACCTTCACCATTTCACACAACCCTCTCTCACAGAACTCAATTAACATTTCACTTTGCAACTTTCTAAAGCACCTCATCACATAATACTGTTTATTATACCTAGATATTTTTGTATGTTCTCCTCTTCCTAATCTGTAAGGTCTACATAGATGTATACTATATTGTCTATCATCACCACTGCGTAGCACAGAACTTTGCATAAAGTAGGGGCTTAAGTAAATGTCTGTCGAAGGTTGAATAAATGAATATATTTTAAAAATCTGATTGGTGTCTTCACATCATCTTTGTAAAAATAGCTCCCCCTTTTTCTTCTTCATTGGAATCATTTGTAATTGAATGTCAAGAATTTCATTCTTGAAATAATAAAAATTGCAACAGCTGACATTTGTATATTGCTTTAAAGTGTGCAATGATATACATTATATTATTGATATACACTATAGTTACCATCTACCTGTTCCTATATCTCTTCTGTTGCTGTTGTTGTGTCATGTCTGACTCTTCACAACCTCATTTGGGGTTTAAGCAAGATGCTAGAGTAGTTTGCCATTTGCTTCTCTAGTTCATTATATTATTTTTGATATTATTTAATCCTCACAACCCAATGTAGTATGTAGTACTTGTATAAGTATGCTCATTTTCTAGATAAAGAAACCAAAGCTCAGCAAGGGTAAGTGACTTCTCTGAACATCTCTTGAAAGTCTTCCCTGTCTTTTAGGCTGACTTACCCTATAGAATTTGAGACCTCGGGGAAGTGAAAAATTTGTAATCTGTTCTCCTTTCATCAAGGAAGAGCGCCTGTAATGCCCTGATAGTGATTAAATCCCAATTACTACCATATCATGCCTCCACTCCAGGTTTGCAATTTGTTTCTTGAATGGATTATCCGTTTCCTCCTTTTATTAAGGTAATCAATACATTGCCATTATGGATGTTGATTTTTTTTCTTCCTCCATTGATCCTCACCCATGAATTCTATTCTGAACATTGTAATATTAATTAAGTTGGGAATTTTTTTTAATGTTTTAGAATGCTAAATTGATTAAGAGTCTTTGATTGAGCCTTACTAGGTGCAAAGCCCCAGGCCCAAATCCCAAATTACTAGGTACTAAGCTGATGTGGGTGTGAAGCCCTCAGGGCCCTAAGGGGAGTTGGTAAGACCAGAGCCAATAGTAGGCACCTAAGTTGTGGTCACTCAGATGAAGTTTGATGACATCCAAAGACTATAAAAAGAGAGAACAGAGCTATTTGCTTGAGGCTCTCACTCCTGGAGGAGTGTTGGCATGGGACTCAGGGCAGCCGCTCTAAGAGTCTCCCGGCTCTTCAACCCAGATGTTGATGATTTCTTGGTAACTATAAATTGTGATCTGGTCTGTTTATATTGTGCATGTTTGTAACTTGTTTGTATTTGCTCTGAAGTTCAGGTTGCTGGCTTTTCCTCCTGAACTAAGTGAATTTAGACGTATATATTGGATTAAAGTAAGATTGTTAACCCCTTAACACTACTTTCCTTAATAAAGCACATCAAAAGAACCTGTGCTGGCAGTGCTCTCGTTGTTGGGCTTGTGTTGGTCTTTCACCCCCACAACAGCTGCTAGCTGATTGTTGCAACAGACATACTGAGTTTTTGATGCATATGAGGTACCCAAATCTCCAAGTATGTCTAGAACAGAGCTCATTGTCTTCTATCCATAACCTACTCCTCTTCCTAACTTCCCTATTTCTATCAAATGAATCACACCATTCTTCCCATTCACCCCAGCTTTACAGTCTTAGAATCACACTAAATGAAACTTTCTTTCTTCTTTAGCTATATCCGGTCAAGTCATGTCAATTTCTATCTCCACAACATATCTAACCTCCATCCTCTTCTCTTTCCTCACATGAACATCATCCAAATTCAGTCCTTCATCACTTCTCACCTGAACTAATTCAATGATTTCCTAGTTGGACTCCTTGCCCCAATCTTTTTCCTCTCCAATCCACCCTACTCATAGCTGCCAAACTAATGTTCACAAAACACAATTTGGACCATCTCCTTCCTGCTCTCAAAAAGATTCAGTGGCTTCATGTTGCCTCTAGCACAAAATGCAAACTCTTCTGTTTTGCGTTTAGGGATCTTCCCAATCTGGCTCCAACCTATCTTTTCAGACTGATTTCTCCATATCCTCCCTCATGGGTTCTACATTCCAGCCAACCTAGCCTACTTTTTCCTCATGTGGGAGGGCCCAGTTCCTGCCTCTGTGGTTTGCATAGACTGTCCTCATATGCCAGCATTTCTCTTCTTCCTCACCTCCATTTTTTTTTGTAATTCCTAGCAAGAGTCAATGTTCAGCTAATTTGTTACCTCTACAGTACATAAAGCCTTTCCTGATCACTACAATTTTTTGTGCTTATTCATAAAAAATTTGCTTGGAACCTAACTTATCCCCCATTGCAGACCCTATGGTCAGGAGTGCACTGGTCAGAGCTAGAAGACAGTACTACCTTCAGAGCTTACCCCAACAATGCTCTATTTCTCTTGTCTTCTATAGTGGACATTGGCCCTTCAACCTCTCCTTTGTAGGAGGGAGCTCAAACCTTGGGCCTACCACTCCTTTTTCAGTAGTGATGGCCTTGTTCTGTGTGGTACCCCTGATACATTGTAAAAATTCTTAGGTATTGACATCCATCCAGTAGCTGACCCTTAGAACCTTCAAGCCTCTTTATCTGCCTTATTGTTGAACTCACCAGTCATTTTAATAGGAACTCCTTAACGGCAGTATTGATTTTCTTTTTCAATTTATATTCTCAGAAATTTGCAGAGTTTCTAGCACAGAGTAAGCACTTAAATGGAAACTAAGATTACACACATCATTTGGGAAGTGACTTGACAAATTATGATATATGAATGTAATTGAATATTATTGTGTCATAAGAAATGACAAAAGAGATAGTTTAACAGGAACCCAGGAAAATTTATATTTACTGGTATAGAGTGAAGTGAGGAGAACAAGAGAAGAATTTATAGTATAATATAAAAATATTAAAACCTATGTTTTGATCAATCAAATGAGATGACCAGAATTCCAGAGAACCAATAATGAAGTATGTTACACACCTCCTCACAAACAAGCGATAGACTTAAGGTGCAGAATCATCTTCAGAACCAGCCAATGTGGAAAATTATTTGGCTTGATTATCCATATTTGTGATAAGGCATGTATTTGCCATATGTATTTGGCATATAAGGCCTCATATATGCCATTTAGAATATATATAAAGCATGCATATTTCCTATTATGCAAATTTAATAACAAATATGCTTATGTGTTAATTTGATGTTTTATATGTATATTATTATAGATACATTATGCAAATTTTATATTTTTAAATAGTGGGGAAAACAGTAAAAGAAGAGGGTCACTGCATCATTTTCTTTTAAAAACACAGAAGAGAAGAGAAGGAAGTCCAGAAGGAAACACAGACAAAACAGGACAACTTTGACAGTCACATATTGAATTTATTACATACTTAAAAGGTAAGCAAGCTGTAGAGAATAAATTTACAGTTTCTTATACAAGCCTTTTTTGTTTTATTTTGTATATAGAAATGCTCATTTTATTTTGGGTTGGTTAACCATAAAAAAGTTGCTAACTGCCACTGTGACTATTTCCTGTGATTTATAATTCACCACAAAGGGTCCAACCAATGAATTAAGGGCCTTTCTCAATTTCTCCTGATATAAGTCTATCAGTAGAACCCTTGGACTTGTTATTCCTCTCTGGCCATGTGATCATCTGGCCGACTCATCTTTTTTGCTCAAGCATTTCCTTGATGACATCCTTTACTCTAGTTCTTCAAACTTCCTTATTTGTCGCGTGTTGCAGCCTGCTCACACCCATCAGGAAACTCTGCATTAACCTCTGTGTGAGATACACACACACACGCACACATACACACACACACATGCACTGAGAGAGACTGTATATTGTTCCCTGACATACAGCCCTATAACACTTTATAAAATATGTAATCTACTATTATTATTACTGTTTAACCTTGGATATCAACTATACAAGAATCTTCCTATAGGACAAGTTTGAATGTCTGTTGTTTGGAGCTAAACACGGTTTCCTCCACTTAACCCCTTTACCTCTTTAGGACACACAGCTGGCTTCAAACAAAAGGGCATTTATGGTATAATGAATAAATAAATAAATAAATAGGGGGAGGGAGTATTTATGAAGCACTTACATGTGCTAGGTATTGTGCTAAATGTGCTAAATAGATACAAATCCAAAAACTCTGACAGTCCCTGCCTTCAAGGAGCTTATATTCTAATAGTGGAAGTTAAGCATATATTGGGCGATGATGGCTAAGAAGGGGTGTTTTGGTCAGGGAAATCACAGGGATTGTGAGTGAAGTCATAGAGCCTCTCCAGGAATGATAAATATTGAATGGTAAGTAAAATGTAAATACAATGTAATTACAAAAAAAGAAAAACTGGGGCCTTTGGTCATCTTAACAAGTTTCCCATTATTAGGGTACTTGTAGTATAAAGGCTATGCAGTTACAACTGCCTAGTGCCTGAAAAATAAGACATTTTTTTGTACCTTATATAATATGTAAAATTGATTATTTCAGTAGGAGAAATTACAATTTGTTTTTAAAACTCTAACTTAATGGTTGTGGCATATAGAAAAAATTCAGTGGCTGTGTAGGAAAGAATGAAACACATTTTTATTAAACGCCATCATGCTCCATAGGAGTAGATATGTAATTTCTAAATGGCTGCCCTAACTATTATTTATCTTTGGTGAATTGCCTTTTTGTTTTGTCGAATTGGTTCAGTCATATCCAACTCTTCATGACCCCATTTGGAGTTTTCTTAGCAAAGATATCATTTTCTTCTCTAGCTTATTTTACAGGTGAGGAAACTGAGGCAAACAGGGTCACTCAGCTTAATAAGTATCTGAGGCTGTATTTGAACTCACGAAGATGAGTTTTACGATTCCAAGACTGGCACTGTATCCACTGTGCCATCCAGCTACCCAAACTGTCTTCCTATTGATAATTGTATAGAGGGGAGAATATGGATGGATTATTAAAAATCAATCACTATTTATGGGAAAACAACTCTCAGCACATACTATGCTAAGGGTATACTGGTTAGTGAGTTACTATGCACCTCCCCCAATTCCCCCCCAAACAAGATGGATATTAGAGTATGGGATTGAATTTAATAAAATGAAATTAATTAAAAATAAATTAAGAGTCATGCACTTAGGTTGAAAAAATCAGCTTCAGAACAACAAGAAGACAGCAGCATTGTTAGGTAGTAATTTGTCTGAAAAATATCTGTTTTGTTTTGTTTTGCAAGTACAATGTGAGTCAGAAGTATAATATGACAGCCAAAAACCCTAATGCAATCCTGGGCTGCATTAACAGGGGCAAGAGCTTCCCTCTCTGCACTCAGCTGCACTCAGCTGCACTCAGCTCATGACAAACCAAATCTGGAGTATTCTGTTCAGCTATGGGTGTCATGGTTTAGGAAGGAAATTGAAAAGCTAGAGAATGTCCAGAGGATGGCAACCCAAAGAGTCAAGGCCCTTGAGTTAAAGTCATGAGGATCAGTTAAAGAAATGAGAAATGTTTAGCCTAGAGATGATTATGGGAGAGGGGTATGATATCTGATAGCTAAGTTTAAATGTTTGAAGGGCCATAACTTGGAAGAATTAGACTTACTCTGTTTGAACCCAGAAAGCAAAACAGGAGAAATGGGTGAAGATGCAAGAACGAAGAAGCAAGAAAAACTTCCTAATAATTAGAGCTATCCGAAAGTTGAATGGGCTGCAGAGTAAGATTATGGGTTCCTCCTCATTTAAGGTCTTCTTGAAAACCCTAGATAGCCAAATATCTTGTATTTTGTAGTAAGAATTCCTTTTTGTTTTGGATTGGATTAAATGGCCTCCCTTCCAATACTCAAATTCTATGATTATATGATTTTTCATTCTGTGATAACCTTTAAGTGATAAAAATTTCTAAAATTAGGTAGGCTGGCCCCTAATCTTCCATCCAGGAACACATTCTTAAAGCCATTCCAATTTTGTAAGACTGGCCAGAGCTTGTTCTCTGCTGCCTTTGGGGAATCTGAAGGATAATTAATGTGTTGTTATTAGTGTACCACCCACAACACATTTGATCAAATGGAATAATGAATGCAGACAGGTTTTGCAAACTGCAAAAGAGAATATAAATTGAAATTGCTGTTGTTTTCTCAATTGACCTTATTAACTGAGTCCAATGACAATTCTAAACTTACTGAATAAATGAAAGAATAGAAACCTTCCTATATTTGAGATAGAATTTTGGTTTCTAGAAGATTTAAGGAGGTTACAAAAATGTCTTCTCACACTTTATCTTTGCTGTTAATGCTACTCACTAATTATCCAGGAAAATATTAAATACTGCATAGTTTCATTTGTTTTTTGAAGTGGACCAGAAGAGAAGAATACAATTATTTCAACAAAACTGGTTGGCAAATTTAGTAGAACAGTAGAGGACTAAGCTCTTAGATATTCTTTTGTTTTGCTTGGATGTTTGTTTGTTTTTTTTCTTTCCAGGGAAGGTTCAATGAAGCAGGAAGATCGAAGGGAAAATGACTTGTAGGAAAATCAAAATAAATCAATAAAAATAATAAAAATAAAATTGGAATGCCAGCTACTTTCAGGCTGAGATCATTTTCTGTTGTTTTCTTTATATCCTCACAGTGTCATGTAAGAAATAGGTGTTTAATAAATGTGTGCTGAATTGAACTGGAGAAGAAAAAGAACATATTCCATTTAACTGGACTGGTCTTAAAATTAAGAAAAACAAAGAGAAAATAAGTAAAATTTCAACCCTTGGCTCAATAGGTCACTTGCATTAGACTCTTCGTTAGTGGAAACTGATTACCCTTTGTTCCCAAGAAGCTCATTGTCTGCTTCCTGCCACTTTGTTCAGAGTCCTATTCTCCCTTCAGAGACCTGAAGAGATTCCAGAACTACATGTCTTCTCTCTCAAAGCTGAAAGCCAAAAGAGCAAAATCTCCCTTCCCTTCAACTCTCAACCCAACTCAGACTCTCTGAGCATTGAGTAATCAGTCACACCAAGGAGGAGAGTCTTACGCAAATGGATCTTTGAGCTAAGAATTACAAAATGTTAAATTTTGTATTGTCTTCCAGGTTTCTAGTCACGGGCATGCTGGAACAAACTTTTGCTACCTCCAGACATCTGATTGTTAAATTTGCAGTGCGACCATTTATACCTCTGAAATTGACAAATGCTAATTTGATTTATTGCTTTATTTAATCAGGATTTGATTTATTGTTTTGTTGACTTTCTAGACTTAAGACAATAATAGAGGAAATGTTAATGATGCAGATTAAACTTAAAAATATTTCATGTGTACTTTCCCCTCTCCCCAAAACTCCAAAGATTTACCGATACACCTGTGTGTGACAGGAATGCCAACGTCCCACTGAAATGATCACAGAAAACCAAGAAAATGTCTGGGTAATTAGTTAATGGCTGGAGCTGGATTTTATGTTGAAGATAATATTTACTTGCATTTTCTTGCTTCTTTTTTATGCTTTACAAATTTTACTTATTCTATATTTACCTTTTTTAAAAAAACACTTACATATAAAAAGTTGAACAGAAAAAGAAGATTCTATGTGAAATAGAAAAAAATCATAAGTCCCAACTAAAACCTCATTTTTTACTGGAAGACTTTCCTGATTCCTCTTATTTCTAGTGCCTTCCTTCTGTTAATTATTTCCTATTTATCTTGTATTTAGCTTGCTTTGTAAATATGTGTTTGCACGTTATCTCTTCCATTAGATTGTAAGGTCCCTGAGGACAGGAACTGTCTTTTGCCTCTTTTTGAATCCCCCAGTCTTAGCACACTGCCTGGCACATAGTTGGTGTTTAATAAATGTTATTGATTGAATGAAAGTGTACCATAAATTCAGCATATAATTTTTGAAGCAGTCCTGCTTCTCTGTTTCCTTCTGTTTTGCATAGCTTCTTTTAAAAAAAAGAAAGTCTCGAAAATCCTTTATTTCCTTTTCTTTAAAGAGCATTATCTCTAGGCACCTTTTCAGCCTTATATTCCTCTCCCCTTCCACCAAAAAAGGGAAAAATAAAATCCTTATAAGCAAAAACAAACAAAATCCACATATTGGGTTACTCTGAAAATGTGTCTTCTGCCTATTTCTGTTTAGCTTATTTCATTCATTATTAATCATCTGGAGTTGTTCTCTTGAATGGGACTCCATCATGATCATGCATGCAGGAAACCTCATCACCAGGAAACTCATCAGATTGCCTTAGCTTTGGTACTTCCACCTCATCAGTACCCTCTTTGCATTCGATTGAAAGACTGGAGGGTAGAGCAAAGAACTCTTCTCAAAGCATCCATTTCAAAAAGGGTTGTCATGCCATTTCCCTCCAGCCTTTACTCCTTGGACTGGACTCCATCATGCCCCCTCACTGGGGACCTTCTCCCCACTCTCTCTCTTGTCAGCATCTTTTTGTGTGTTGTCTTCCCCCATTAGATTGCAAGCTCCTTGAGGGCAGGGACTGCCTTGCTTTTTTTCTTATTTGTATCTCCAATATTTAGCACAGTTTCTGGCACATAGTAGGTATTTAATATTTATTGACAATTATTCATCATTGCATTGATCAAGGTTCTTAAGTCTTTCAAAATTTTCTTACAATATAATTTTTATTGTATAAATTGTCCGGGGTCTTTTCACTTCACTTTGTATTACTTTATACGTTTTTCTCAGTTTCTTTGAAACTGTCCTTTTGTCATTTCTTATGGTATGATATTATATTATTTTCATGTACTGCACTTTGTTCAGCCATTACCCAGTTACTGGGTAACCCCAACAAAAGGAGATGCTACAATATTTTTTCTGCATATGAGTACTTTTCTTTTTCCTTTGATTTTTTTTTGGGGGGTGTAGGACCAGTAATGATATCACCATTTCCAAGAATATGAACAGTTTAGTGACTTTTGAGGTATTTCTATTGCTTCACAAAGTCCATACCTGGGCAGAAAAGATGCTGATCCATTGGAAGTTCCTGACCTATTCTTATGTTATCTCATTCTCTATTAAACCTTAAGATTATCATTCATCAATGTGTTTACCAAAAAGAAGAAAAACCTAACATTCTTCCTCTAAGCCTATCATAGGATGATATGCAATTCTTATGTAGATATGCAATTCTTATGTAAATAGCCGTTCTTCTCCTTCAAATAAAGGTGATACTTTATTTTTATTTGTTTTAAGCAGGCCTATCTGATCTGAGCTTTGAAGGGGGGGGGGGGTGAGATGGACTTTCATTTGACTAAAAGGCCAAATCTTCTCCTAGTTACCTGCCTAAACTTGGCACCAAGCCTATACTTCCGTTTAAGCAGTTTAAATAGTAAATAAATTCTGCTAATAGCTATTAGATTGCTGGCTGGGGAGATTAGTGTGGGGAGTAATTCTAATTAAATAAGTGAACATTGAAGAGAGCTGAAACGTTTCAAGACTAGATTTTGTCTCCCATGCCTCATTAGGAATGTAAAATTAGCTTCTATTGTGGTTGGGGATAACCTTTCAAAAGACTGCTCTTTTACCATAAAGAAGTTGCACAACCTGCATTTTATAACCTTGCTTTGCTTTTGCAGCCACAAAAGGTATTGTTAATTCCCAAGTCCAATCAAAACCATGTTAATTCACCACGTTCTTCTTTAAGCTAGCAGTAACTGATCCCCCTTTAAACACATAAAAAAGATTATACCCAATCTATCCTGCACAATTTGAAAATTCATGGCTGCTGGTGTTCATTATATACAGATTGGGTGAGTGTGCCTTATGGTGTTACCACCTTCTTTCTCTTCTTGCCTTTTGTACCAATAGTTCACTTGTTGCTGAGATGTGAATGCATCTTTGTTGAGTAGCCTACTGGGTTTTATTGGGAAAAAGAGTTTGATGCGGTGGGGGGGAAGGAAGTGGAAAAGAAAGTAGAATGGATTCCCTAGTTAAGTCTTTGTCTTACGGAAGACTTTTTATTTAAAGTTAATTAGTTATACTTTGACTAAGCTATTAAGTAATGAAGTGTGGGTGGGGGTGGGGATGGAAGTTGCCTGAGTTTGAGTATACCCTCTACTAAGTGTTTTATATCTTCACTACATATTTTACATATAATCTTTCTACTGTTATTACCTAAATCAGTTTTGAATGCAGTGAATGAATACACTCTTGCTATGTAATTACTATGTGCAAGGCACTGCACTAAGTTCTAGGAGAGAGGGATCTAAAGATTCGTAAGAGAACTCAAGGATGTTATAGTCATGTAGGACATAAAGATATTTCATTACAAAAGTCAAAATGGATGAAATTACTTGTACAAAATGCAACTCAGATCTATCCTGAGCACTGCTAAGATTTCATCACATTGAAATGAACCAAATTTTTCAAAAAGATAATTCAAAATTGTGTATTTTGAAAAATGTAATTCTTTTCCCATTTGTTCCATAGTAGATAGTTCCATGGAAATAGCCTCTCACACTGGACATAAAAAAAAATTAAATAAGTAAGTGTATAAAGACAGACCATTGAAGAAATAGAGCCATGTTAGATGGACTACTATGCTAAAGGAGAGAGAGAGAAGGAGAGAGAGAGATTATAAAGTATAGTGTATATTATATGTATATATATATATATATATATATATTTGTGTATATATATATATCATAGAGTATAGTGTATTCATAATTATTGAGGAGGACAAAGCTGATGAAGTAGGATCTACACCCTGCCTTTCTCTGTGCTGCCAAGTCTTTTTTTTCATTTATTTATCTGTTTATTCATTCATGCATTCGTTTGTTCGTTTATTTATTCATTTACTTATTTATTCATTTATTTATCTGTCTATCCATCTATCTATTTATTTATTCATTCATTCATTCATTTGTTTGTTTGTTTGTTTATTTATTTATTTTTAGCTTACAACATTCAGTTCTACATAATTTTGAGTTCCAGATTTTCTTCCCTCCCTCTCCCTCTCCCTCCCCAAGACGGCATGGAATCCCACACAACTTCCACGTATAACTTCACATTGAATTAATTTACACATTAGTCAAGTTGTGGAGAAGAATTATGATGAATGGAATGAATCATGAGAAAGAAGAAACAGAACCAAACCAAACAAAACAAAACCAAAAACAAAAACAAAAGAGAGAAAGAAAAAAAAGGGGTGGGGAAGGTGAGCATGAAGCGTGCTTCAATCTGCATTCATACTTCATAGTTCTTTCTCTGGATGTAGATAGCATTCTCCATCATGATTCCTTTGGAGTTGTCTTTGCACCTTGTGTTACTGAGAAAAGCAAAGTCTGTCAGGGTTAGTCTTCACAGAATCCATATATCTGTGGTTGTGTATAATGTTCTCCTGGCTCTGCTCTGCTCACTCAGCATTATGTCATGTAGGTTTTTTCAGGTTGTTAAGAAGTCTGTATCATCCCCATTTCTTTTTTTTTAATTTAATTTATGTAATATATTTAGTTTTCAGCATTGATTTTCACAAGAGTTTGAATTACAAATTTTCTCCCCATTTCTACCCTCCCCCCCACTCCAAGATGGTATATATTCTGCTTGCCCTGTTCCTCAGTCAGCCCTCTTTTCTGTCACCCCACTCCCCTCCCATCCCCTTTTCCCTTCCTTTCTTGTAGGGCAAGATAAATTTCTACACCCCATTGCCTGTGTATCTTATTTTCTAGTTGCATGCAAAAACTTTTTTTTTGTTTGTTTTTGAGTGTCTGTTTTTAAAACTTTGAGTTCCAAATTCTCTCCCCTCTTCCCTTCCCACCCACCCTCCCTAAGAAGTCAAGCAATTCAACATAGGCCACATGCGTATCATTATGTATAACCCTTCCACAATACTCATGTTGTGAAAGACATATGTTGCTCCTTCCCAACCTATCCCCCTTTATCCAATTTTCTCCCTTGACCCAGTCCCTTTTCGAAAGTGTTTGTTTTTGATTACCTCCTCCCCCATCTTCCCTCCCTTCTATCACCCCCCCCTTTTTTATCTTCTTCCTCCTTCTTTCCTGTGGGGTAAGATACCCAACTGAGTGTGTATGGTATTCCCTCCTCAGGTCAAATATGATGAGAGCAAGATTCACTCATTCCCCATCACCTGCCTTCTCTTCTCTTCCTATAGAACTGTTTTTTCTTGCCACTTTTATGCGAGATAATTTACCCCATTCTATCTCTCCCTTTCTCCCTCTCTCAATATATTTCTCTCTCCTCCCTTAATTGGATTTTATTTCTTTTAGATATCATCCCTTCATCTTCAACTCACCCTGTGCCCCCCCATATATATATATACACACACATACATATATACATACATACACACACATATACATATATATATACACATACACACACACATATATATGTATGTATGTATGTATGTATATTCCCTTCAGCTACCCTAATACTGAAGTCTCATGAAACATACACATCATCTTTCCATATAGGAATGCAAACAAAACAGTTCAACTTTAGTAAGTCCCTTGCGATTTCTTTTTCTTGATTACCTTTTCAAACTTCTCTTGATTCTTGTGTTTGAAAGTCAAATTTTCTATTCAGCTCTGGTCTTTTCACTGAGAAAGCTTGAAAGTCCATATTTTGCCTTGGAGCATGATACTCAGTTTTGCTGGGTAGGTGATTCTTGGTTTTAATCCTAGCTCCATTGACCTCCAGAATATCATATTCCAAGCCCTTCGATCTCTTAATGTAAAAGCTGCTAGATCTTTGATTATTCTGATTATGTTTCCACAATACTCAAATTGTTTCTTTCTGGCTGCTTGCAGTATTTTCTCCTTGATCTGGGAGCTCTGGAATTTGGCGACAATATTCCTAGGAGATTTCTTTTGGGGATCTATTTGAGGAGGCGATGGATGGATTCTTTCAATTTCTATTTTGCCCTGTGGCTCTAGAATATAAGGGCAGTTCTCCTTGATAATTTCTTGAAAGATGATATCTAGGTTCTTTTTTTGATCATGGCTTTCAGGTAGTCCAATCATTTTTAAATTATCTCTCCTGGATCTATTTTCCAGGTCAGTGGTTTTTCCAATGAAGATATTTGACATTGTCTTCCACTTTTCATTCCTTTGGTTCTGTTTTATAATATCTTGATTTCTCATCGAGTCACTAGCTTCCACTTGCTCCAATCTCATTTTTAAGGTAGTATTTTCTTCAGTGGTCTTTTGGACCTCCTTTTCCATTTGGCTAATTCTGCCTTTCAAGGCATTCTTCTCCTCATTGGCTTTTTGGAGCTTTTTTGCCATTGGAGTTAGTCTATTTTTTAAGGTGTTGTTTTCTTCAGTATATTTTTCAGTATTTTTTTGGGTCTCCTTTAGCAAGTCATTGACTTGTTTTTCATGATTTTCTCACATCCTTCTCATTTCTCTTCCCAATTTTTCCTCTACTTCTCTAACTTGCTTTTCCAAATCCTTTTTGAGCTCTTCCATGGCCTGAGACCAGTTCATGTTTTTCTTGGAGGCTTTTGTTGTAAGCTCTTTGACTTTGTTGACTTCTTCTGGCTGTATGTTTTGGTCTTCTTTGTCACCAAAGAAAGATTCCAAAGTCTGAGACTGAATCTGGGTGCGTTTTCACTGATTGGTCATGTTCCCAGCCAACTTACTTGACGCTTGAGTTTTTCAGCGTGGTATGACTGCTTGTAGAGTAAAGAGTACTATGTTCCAAGCTTGCGGGGATGCATTGTTGATTTCAGAGCTATTACAGCCAGCTCTGCCGCACCAGCACTCCTCCTTCCCCAAGAACCCCCAACCCGGACTGGACTTAGATCTTTAGCAGGCTCTGCACTCCTGCTCTGATCCGCCACTTAATTCCTCCCACCAGGTAGGCCTGAGGCCAGAAGCAACTGCAGCTGTAGTTCTGTAGCTGCCCCACCTCCACTGCCCCAGGGGCAGTGACTGAACGGTGAACTCTATCCCCCTGTCCCCAGCAGCTTTTCCCACTAACCTTCTCTGTTGTCTTTGGTGTTTGTGGGTTGAGAAGTCTGGTAACTGCTGCAGCTCACTGAATCAGGGCGCTAGGGCATGCTCCACCCGGCTCCTAGTCTGGTTGGGCTGCGTCGCCCACGCTGGGCTCTGCTCCACTCGGCTCCGCTCCCAGCTCCATGAGGGACAGACCTTACCCAGAGACCATCCAGGCTGTCCTGGGCTAGAGCCCTTCTTCCCTCTGCTATTTTGTGGGTTCTGCAGTTCTAGAATTAGTTCAGAGCCATTTTTATAGGTTTTTGGAGGGACTTGGTGGGGAGCTCATGCTAGTCTCTGCTTTCCAGACACCATCTTCCATCCCCATTTCTTATAGCACAATAGTATTCCATTACCTTCATATGGCTTGTTCAGCCATTCCCCAATTGATGGACATCCCTTTGATTTCCAATTCTTAGCTACCACAAAAAGAGCCGCTATAAATATTTTGGTACATATGGGTCCTTCTCCCACTTCTGTGATCTCTTTGGGATACAACCCTAGAAGTGGTATTGCTGGGTCAAAGAGTTTGAACATTTTTATAGCCCTTTGGGCATAGTTCCAAATTGTTCTCCAAAATAGCTGGATCAGTTCACAACTCCACCAGCAGTGTAACAATGTTCCAATTTTCCCACATCCCCTCCAGCATTTATCATTTTCCTGCTTTGTCATTTTAGCCAATCTGACAGGAGAGATGTGGTATCTAAGAGGTGTTTCGATTCGCATTTCTCTAATCAGTAGTGATTTCGAGCATTTTTTCATAGGCCTATAGATATCTTTAATTTCTTCCTCTGAAAACTTCCTGTTCATATCCTTTGACCATTTCTCAATTGGGGAATGACTTGTATTCCTATATATTTGGCTCAGTTCCCTGTATATTTTAGAAATGAGGCCTTTATCAGTGACACTAGTTGTAAAGATTTTCTCCCAATTTTCTGCTTCTCTCCTAATGTTTGTTGCATTGGCTTTTTTTGTACAAAAACATTTCAATTTAACATAATCAAAATTATCCATTTTGCATTTTGTAATGCTCTCTATCTCTTGTTGGGTCATGAATTCTTTTCTTTTCCATAAATCTGATAGGTAAACTATTCCTTGCTCTCCCAAATTGCTTATAGTATCAGCCTTTATTCCTAAATCATGAACCCATTTTGACTTTATTTTGGTATATGGTGTGAGATATTGGTCAACGCCCAGTTTCTGCCATACTAATTTCCAATTTTCCCAGCAGTTTTTGTGAAATAGTGAATTCTTAGCCCAGAAGCTGGCCTCTTTGGGTTTATCAAAGGCTGCCAAGTCTTTTTATAACGAATTACTTACCTGTAACAAGAACACATTTTGAGGTGTTATCAATGTGTGATAGCACCTTGTTAGGAAGATGCCTGTGATTAAGCAACAACAGTAATACCAACAATATAGCTAGCCTTTGTCTAAAAAGTTCATCAGACACTTTGCATGAATTATCTCTTTTGATTGTCATAACAATCCTGGGAAGTACATCCTATTATGATTGAGAGTAGTTAAATGATTCACATGTAGCCACACAGCTAGTATGTGTCTGAGGCAGGATTTAAACTTGGATTTATGGTTACTCCAAGTCCTATACTCTGGCCACTCCACCATCTAACTGCCACAGCAAGCCCACTGACTCTTTCTTCTTTGGGTCTTTTTGTCTTTTGACAGTAATAAGCTTCTTCATCCACTTCATCAAGGAAGACAGTTTGGGAGAATACATACAGTGCTAGAGTTAGATGTTGGATAAAGTGTTGGAGCTAGATTTTGGATCCAGGATGAAAACTGTGAGTTCAAATCTTGTTCCTGATATATACTAAGTATGTGGCCATAGACAGGTAACTCTCTGAGTGTCACTTTCCTATGAAATGAGGGTGTGGGCAGTTGGGTTAGTCCCTTCTAGCTTTAAATCTAGCATCTTATGACATATATTCTCATTGATGTTAGTCTGTTCCTCTTTTCCTACTTTCTTACTTTTGATCAGAAAAGTAAGTAAGGGCTAGCAAGGGGGAAAGTATTTTTTAAATTAAGTTCTTGCATTTATCCTATTCTTGGGATGAGAATTAACTGACAAGGTTAAGTCTTTGGATATTTGCATTCAGAACTTGGACATTTAAAAGCATGGCTTTTGAACTGCAATCTTTCTTCTTCCTCTTTTTCTAAGTTGGCTGTTGCCTTTCTTGATATCTAGAAAACTGACTGTTCTCTCTCTGAAACCACTGCTAGTCCTATTTTAGCAAGTTCTCTCTTCCATCTTTCCCTTGAGTTGTCCAGACATCATCTAATGTAGATCCATCTTGGAGGAGGACAATTGTCATTTATCTAGTGGCAAGAGTAAAGTCTTCTCTTGACACTAGATACCTGTGTCCTAAAGTATGATGGATGAATGGCTTCTTAGGTAACTCCAGGTATAGAGCAGTCTTATAATTTTTAAGACCCAAATGAATGGATACATCCTTTCAGTTTACCAAATGGTATTCTCATGAAATTATGCAATAGGCAAACACCTCTACATTAAAGGCATCAGTTTACTCCTAGGTAGATGATTATTCATGGATTAGGGAGGTCCTGTATGTAGTTTAGGAGAATCACCATAAATTTTGAGTGGCAAAAAGAGCTAGTGCCTTCCCCTCAAAATATTATCTTATATTTATTTGGCATCCACCTTGTATATCTCTATATTTTGTATGTGTACATCTGTACATGTACATTTATCCTCTCCAATAGAATCTAAGCCTCAATGAGTAGGGATTGTTTCACTCTTTTCCCAGTGTCTAGCACAGTGCCTGGCACATAACAGGCACTTAATAAATATGCATTTATTGAATGAATTGTTTGAATTGTGCAGAAGTAGGACAGGCAAGGATGAGAACCAACTGGAAGAAGCAAAGTCTGAAAGAAATGCTGATATTGAGGAGGTGAAACTAATATTATTACAGTACAAGACTACATAGAAGTTGTAGTAGGTAGAGTATTGTATAACTTTGAAGAAATCATCTTCCCACTTTTGTACCAGCAACCAGATTATTCATTTGACATGTACAATTCCAAATAGATTTTTGTGACTATCACAAGAACAGTAGTTAGGTCACTGTTCCATGCTTTGGCCAGAGAGGATCACCATAGCAACAGTACCAGGAGACAACATTTAAAAAAAAAGAGTTATTCAGATTAAAATAGAACCACGAGAAACTTTTTTTGTGCCATAAGCCAAACAAGAATAGTCAAAGCAAAATAAACTCTTCTAACAAAAAATACTTAATGTAATAAAAAATGGGTTGTTAATTGGGGAGGAAAACAAGGTAATTAGATGGAAGCTTTGGAGCTATAGTCTACTACATAAAGAAGAAAAACTCAGTACTCTGTATTTTAGGTACAATTTGCCTAACAACAAATTTATTAATTAAATTCTAAGCAAAATAGCTTAGAGAAAGAAATCCAGAGCAACATAGATCCAACTTTAAAAAAAATTTCTTCTGACACATAATTTCCACTAACAATTTATAGCATTCCCAAGGAATAGACAAAATTACACAATAAATATAAAATATAATTAGAAAGTTTGGGTAAAAGTTCAGTTGACAGTTCTGATTCATTAGACAAAACTATTATCACTTAACTCTTGGTAAACTTGGAAAAATCATTCTCTAAAATTGTTCAGTCTTTCTTTAACCATTCCCTCCAATGATTCTCTTTCTGCCTGGTCAAAGGTGAACTCAAGAGATACTTCTATTAATTGAATTAAAGAATTCTTTCCTTCCTTCTTTAAATCTTATCATTATTGTAATCATCTTCTGGGAGAATCCCTTCCTGAGTTGATCAGGCCTCTCCCTTTAGAACCACAGTAGGCCTTTGATAAGATACATGTGAAAAAGATTTCAGTGCAAAACATTGTTTCAAAATTGATAGCCAAAGACAGATAAAGTTGCTTGTTCAGATTAGATCAAAAACTTTAGACTCAAGTACTATCCCAAAATGACTCTGTAATATATAGCCTAAAGAAGGAAGAAGGTGGTGACAGGAGGAATGTTGGAGAGCGGGTCAATATGCTTCCATATACTGCAGGGATCCAGGTCAACAAACTCATAAGCTATTGGGGAAATCTTCGTATTCTCTTGAACAGTTAAATAAACATAATGTGATCTACACAAGAGACATTCAATAATAAGCAGCTGAAATAATGAATGAATTTTTAAAAAGGCAAGCAAAGAGACCTCTTCTTGCAAAAAAATCATTTATTCAATAAATATTAATTAAATGTCTACTGGAGGGAAGAAGATTGTCCAGTTTAGGTGGGGTACATAGAGGATAAAGGGGAGTAATATGAAATAAAAGTAAAAAGGTAGAGTGATGCCTGATTGAGTAGGGCCTCCAATACCTGAAAAAAGAGTTTAGACTTTACTCAGTAGGCAATAGGGAGCCATTGAAGATTTTTTTTAGAAGAGCTAAATGACCAGTCTACTACAAAAGTAAGGTCATCTCAGCAACTGTATGAAAGGCAGATTAGAAGGGAAATACCCAGGAACCAGGAAAATCTATCAAGTTGTTATAGTGATATATGAGAAATAAGCATGATTGAAAAATAAAAAATATGTTCAACATTATGAACATGGAAGATGGTGAGTGGTGATTCCATGAACAGAAATTGTGAAGTCAGAAAGAGGAAAAAGTTTAGGGGAAGAGATAATGAACTCAATATAGGATATACTGAGTTTGAGGTGCAGTTGGCCAGCCAGGCATACAATACAGTGCTTCACCAATAGGCACCCTTCTGTCTTTTACTTCCTTTCACATTACTCCTCTGCATGTACTGCATGCTCCAGCTAAACTGGAAAGCTCTCTGGCCTCCAAACGCAGCAAGTGATTTCTGGGTCTTGTCCATCTTGCACTTAATCTACTCAATCAGTACCGTCAATGAATATACATTTCTTTTTTTGGGGGGGGGGCAGGGCAATTGAGGTTAAGTGACTTGCCCAAGGTCACACAGCTTGTACATGTGTCAAGTGTCTGAGGCTGGATTTGAACTCAGGTCCTCTTGACTCCAGGGCTGGTGCTCTACTCACTGCGCCACCTAGCTGCCCCACAATATACATTTCCTGTATACATTTATTGTATATTGTGCCTACAATGGTAACAAGAACTACATTGTGGGTGGGAAAATTCCTGGCCCTCATAGGGCCTGTATTCTACTGGAAGAAGCATAGATGGACATCTACATAATGTGATTTTTTGGTGGGGGTGGTAGTGAGGTAGGAGACAGTAGTTTTCCCCCACCTCCTTCCACTGCTTACAGTGGCCCTTCCTAAAGCAGAGAACCAAATTGAGAATTATCTTCTACCCAGGGATAAAATGTCACTCTCAGGTATGGGAGTGGTTACTTATTGCAACTTGCATGTGGTAGGCTAGAAGGCAATTGGAAATGCAGCTTTAAGACTCAGAAGAGGTCTGGATTGTATACAGTCATCCCTTCCATATCAAGGGATGGGTTGGTGTTAGGGGCATGATGCTTTCCCTATTCCTCTCCATTCCCCATCCCCTGGCAATCTGGAAAATCTTCATAAAATATTTTTGGCTCTCCTTTCATACCAGAAAAGAAGTCTGGATTTTTTCTTTTTCTTTAATGGCGCGTTTACAGTATCTTATTATAAAATTTGGGATAAGTCTTTGGTCATAGGCCCATATCATCTGCTGGCCTTTGTTGTCATCTGCAGCTTTTGCAAAACTCAAAAAAAAAACCCTCCCATTTAATATTTTATGCTGACCCCTTATATATCAAAACTACAATGGGAAATGTCAGGATGAAGAAGAAATAACTGTATATAGATTTAGGAGTTATCTTCACGTAGAAGATAGTTTAAACTGTTGAAGTAAATGAAATGCAAGAACTTAATTCAACATATATTTATTAAGAGGCCGCTCTGAACAAAGCATTGTGCTGGGCTCTGGTAAAAAGAAGACAAAAATGAGTCAGTCTTTGTCTTTACACTCTACTGGAATGAAGTGAAATAAAATATATGTAGATAAGTAAATAAAAGATCATTTGACAAAGGAGAGACCATCAATAACTGAGCAGGGTGGGGTGATCTGAGAGACAGCTAAGTGGTATAATGAATAAAGCACTGGGCCTGGAGTCAATGAGGCTTGAGTTCTAATTTGGTCTCAGATACTAGCTGTGTGTCCCTGGGCAAGTTACTTAAATTCTGCCTCTACTTTCTCAATTTTATCTAAAATGGTGATAATAATACTATTACTTCCTAATCCTATGTCCCAGGATTGTTGCAAGAAATCAAATGAGATAATATTTGTAAAGGGTTTAACTATGTCTGGCAATTAGTTGCTGATTAATAAATGCTTGTGCTTGCTTCTTTTCCTTCCTCCCTCTATGGAGATCACATCTGAGCTCATCTTCGAAGATAAGAATTCCATGATGGAGATCCTGAAGGAATGCATTCCAGAGTTGGCTGTGGACTTGTTGGAATGCTTGGTGGTAAGAGATAGAATATCTAGTCTGGCAGACAGCTAGTTCAGCTATCCCTTCCACACTTCAACTTTCCCCATTGAGGTTTCAATATATCACAGGTCTACATAAGGAATTAAATGGGATTTTTTTTTTCTGGAGTTTTGTGGAAACTGCAGACCACATGCAAAAGCCAGTAGATGGCATAGAAAAAGTTCAGAAACTCAGAAATGCATAAAATATATGTGTAGTATTGTATAATATCAACATATTTTATTTTTTATACCATAATAACTCAGAATTCTTCTCTGGTACAATGGGAGGGCCAAACATTTTTCATGAATTTTCGAGATCATGGGGGTGCTGTGCCCCAACCCTCAAAATGTGGAGGGGATAACTCTAGCCCAGCTTGATTAGAATGAAGAATTTGTAAAGGGAATTCCAGGAGAGGGAGTATAGAAAACACATGAGGTTGTAATAGAGTCGAAAAAGAAAAGACACCAGAGCACAGACCTTGAAGAAACACCAATTAGGGAGCCAAGAAGAGAATGAGAATCTATTGAAGGATACAGAGAAGGAGTAGTCAGAGGGACTAAAAGAGAACAAGGAGGAATCTTTAAGAAAAAAGAGGATGGGATGCTTCCTTTAGAGCAGTCAAGGAGGATAAAGATTGCAACATGGCCAAAGGATATAACAATTAGAGGATAACTGGTGACCTTTGAGAGAGTGACTCCAGTAATGATCTGAGGAAGAAGCCAGATTGAAAAGGATCAGGAAAATCGTGAGTAATAAGAAAGTGGAGCCAATAGGTATGGATAACTTTTTTTCACACTTTTAAGTTTAATCTGCATTGCTAACATTTTCTCCATCATTTAAGTCTAGACTATCAGCAAAACAGTAAAGCGAGCCCTTATTTGTAGTGTTTATAGATTTCAGAAATGTAAATGTTGACACTGAAAATTTGACAGTCCTTTCCCACACCAGTATACGAGCTGCTCCAGCAAACCCGTCTACACTAAGCATTTTTGAGTATGTCTTAAAATTGTGCATTATTCAACTGTTTCAAAGACCAACATGTAAAAACCTAACACCTGGAGAAGTCATGATCATTGAAACAATTCTCTAAGACAGGTTCTTCATCTTTTTGTCATGGAAACCTTTGGCAGCCTGGTGAAGTCTATAAACCTCTTCTCAGAAGAAGGATTTTAAATAATTAAAGGAAATGCTAACATTCAGTTAGAGGTTAGTGAAAATAAAGATGTGATTTTTCTTTCCCATTCAAGTTCATGAACCCCTTGAAATCCATCATGGAAACTCAAGTTAAGAACCTCAATGCTAAGAGAAACTGGATCCATAAATGAGTGTGGTATGGATAGCTTTTTAAAGATGTTTATCCATGAAGAAGAGAGAAATGGGATGCTAGCTAGAAGCAGGGTAGAAGGGTGAATTGAAGGCTCTATTAGAACTATAGGATACCTGCATGTGCACAGATACGTTGGAAGAAGCCAACAGCAGGAAAGGCTGAAGATGCATGAATCAGGAGGGAAAATTGCTGGGTCAATGTCCTAGAGGAGATGGAAACGAAGGAGACGAAAGGCACACAGAATGGGTATCCTTAGGAGCCTAATGTTCTCTATCATTCAAGAAATGAAGTAAAAAGTTAATAGAATCATACACACTGTGAGACCATCCAATTTAGAGACCATCCAGGCAACTCCCTTCACTTCACAGATGAGAAACTGAGGTTCAGGGGAGCAAAATAATGTACCCCAAATCACTGAGCTGGAAGAATCAGGATTTGAACTCAGGTCTCCTGACTTTCAGTGTCAGAATAGTGGGGGGGAAAAATCTGCTTTAGAGTTAGAAGACTTGGTTTCAAATCCTAACTCTGTTACTTGCTACCGCCTAATGACCTGAGACCAAACAATTAATCTTTGTAGGAAATGGTTTTCTTATATGTAAAATAAGGGTGATTGGACTAGATGATCTCAAAGGTACTTTCCAACTATAAATCTATGATTATATGAATAGATAAGCAAACTCCTCCTTTGTCCAGTCTGAGACTAATAACGTCTGCCCTCAACTCATTTTGTATATATTTCTACATAGTGGGAAATTGAATTGTGGGACAAGGGATGGGGCTAGAGCAATTATATCGTACTTTGCTTGTCTCTCTAATACTGTGCTACTCCCTGTAGTTACTGCTTTCTAGGGAAATAAAGAAGCCAGGAGACTTAAGAGACATGACAGAATTTTTTCCTTCAGGGTATATTCTGTTCTTGTTGGCAATATTACTTAAAATTTCCCCATTATAACTTCCAGCACAGAAAAAGCCAAAGTATAAGTGGGTGTACAAAGAATTGCTGCTTCAACAGCTGAGTGAGTCTCCAAAAAGTTATGTATTTGTTTCATTTTTCAATGAAATGTTAGTGAAATGTTTCACTTATGAAAATAGTCCTGTACCAGAAGGTTATAGTTTGTCTATCCCTTCTTGACATTATGTGATAAATATATATAATATATGTATATGTATATGTGTGTATACATATATGTATACGTGTATATATTCAATATGGTTATGCACAAGAAGGTATATTGCAAAGAAAGATTATATAAAAGGAGATTAATTCTGCCACTCAATTATGGCCCACAAGGTTTTGCTGATCTGTTCAATACAGCAAATTCCATGCATGGTAAATGGAGATCAGGGAGGGAAGGAAGGGAATAAGCATATATACAGTGCCCACAGTGTGTCTAATATTATGTCACTTCATCTTCACAACAACACTGTGAGGTAGGTATTATTATTATCCCCATTTTACAGTGGAGGAAACTGCGGTAAACAGCTGTTAAGTGACTTGCTCAGGGTCACACAGCTAGTAAGTGTCTGAAGTCAGATTTGACCAAGGGTTTCCTGACTCCAGGCCCCAGTTTTTTGTCTGCTATTTCATTTAACTGCCCTAAAAATGTATAAACCCTCAAATCAACTCTGCTTTCCTCTCTCGTGGCTGTTCTCTTCAGGGATCTACACAACCATCCAGACTTATAGCCTTACACTTGTGGTTAAGGGGCCCTGAGAAGGAAAGGAACTAGGGGTGCTAGAGAGGCAACCTCTTTCTAACGCACAGTGTTAGTGGAACATAAAGTCTAGATTTGCTTTTTCATGTGATGATTTTGTCCCGTGTTATTCCAGGGCTCTGGTTCCTGCTCAGTCTGGAATACCTCTGTTTGATCCTGGAATTATCTACATGCCATTGGTCACTGCCATCTCTAGGACCATATGGTTCCCTCCTCTCTTGAAATCATTTGGTTTGCCACCCAGGAATTTCTTCATTACCAACTTTCCGATACTGCCATCTCTGGAGTCAAAAAGTTCCTTGGCCCACAGATTACATAGACATTTTGTGGTGGAGGAACTTTATTAGAGTAAGGGATATTCCTAAACTTCATATTCTAGCATAGTAAAAAAGAAGTGACTCTCTGTCCTTAAGATACTTAGAGTCTAGTGGCGATAAAAACAAATGCATAAATAACAAATTAAACTATGTTATATGCTTTAGAAAGCTCAAAATTATGAGGTATGAGTATAGATGGCAGTACAATGGATAAACTGCTGGACCTGGGGTCGGAAAGCCCTGAGTTCAAATATTAAGTCACACATTAGCTGTGTGACCCTGGATATGTCACTTAATCTCTATTTGCCTCAGATTCCTTAACTATAAAATCGAGATAATAACCGCATCTACTTTTCAGGGTCCTTGTGAGAATCAAATGAAATAACATTCGTAACATGCTTAGCACATTGCTGGGGACATAGTAGGTGCCATATAAACGCTTATTCCCTTCCTTTCCCCAGATGGGGAGAGCTCACTCTTGACAAAAACTGAAATGGCTTAATTAATTAAATTAATAAATTTTAATTATGTTAAAAACTGATTACTAGGCTTTTCCCAGAGTATGTAGTTAGAACTTTATTAACCACTGAATAAAACAGGTTTGTGTGCCTGGAAACCAGTTATCTGAACTGATCTGGAAGAAAATGTCAATTAAAGAGCCAGAAGCATTTATAAAAGCCTCCTCAGTGTGGTACTGAGTTAACATATTATGTAGAGTTGTGGCCTGCCTCCTTCAGGAAGAAAGGGGGAAAAAGCAAGAGTTGGGGGAGGAGGGAAGAAGGCAAGGAAGGGAAGGGAAGGAAGGGAAGGGAAGGGAAGGGAAGGAGAATGGGGAAGGGGAAGGGGGAAGAACATAGAATCTTCAACCCAAGTCCTCTTGCTAGTCCAAAAAACTTAATGTTTTCAAAGAAAACCATCTGTACTGGGAATAAAGGTAAGGAAAAGGGTAGAAGGCAATGTTATGTTCTAAACCTCACCCAGTGAGATCAGGGGCTGGTATCAGAGATCTCCTGTTGGGAGGAGATAAACAGAATCCAACTGACATGGTATAAGGAAAGGGGGAGGGAGGAAAGAAAGAAGGGAGTAGAGTGGGAATATGCTAAAGGACATACATCATGATCTGACTGAATGACTGACATGGAGGAAAATCAAGTGAACCTGTGAGACAGTCTTGCTGAATTAAAAGTGTTTCCCAGACCTCCTATAGTTGAGGATAAGGAAAGGTTGGAGTGCACACAGAGATGGCATTACAGCATATAGCTGTAACATCATATTGCTGAAAGATCTAGAATACAAAAGACACAGCCCAAAGGAGAGGAGGTCTGGTCTTTCAGTACACAGTTTTTTGCACAGTTCCAACTTCCTAGACCAATAAAAATGATATTGTCAGTAGGTAAAGTTAATGACAGCAGAGGTTCACAGGCAAATGACTCAAAATAGATTGGTCAGAGTTTACGTTGATTTTATCATCTTCTTAGTAGAATTTTCCACCACTTCATCTTCAGTAACATATCTGTCAGTCAGCCAGTCAATAAATATTTATTAAGTACCTGTTACATGCCAGGCACTGTGCTAAGGATTGGGGATATCAAGAAAGGGGAAAGATGGTCTCTGATCTCAAGGAGCTCATCCTCTAAAGGAGGAAGATAAGACATAAAAAGAAATTGAAAAAGGGAGGGAGGAAGAGATGGAGATCACTTGGCCAGGGGCATGATGAAGCCCTGCAACCAGGCAGGAAATTGTGAGATGCCTGCTCTGGGTTACCTCCTTAAATGGAAGATCAGAGAGGATCTCTGCAGAAAATTTTTCTTCTATAGAATAATCTTAGAATTAAAATAATCTAGATCTAGAAAATGAGAATTAGAATAATCTTTCTATTTTTCTTCCATAGAATCTAGAAGAATCTAGATCTAGAAAAAAATAATCTTAATTATAATCCAAAAATAATGAAGACATTATCCCTCCAAACAGAGGGAAGAAAGAGTCCCAGGGGCTGGGAGTTCTAAGAAGGTGTGTTTGCAAGATGATGAATTTCTAGGGATCATGATTAAGTCCAGGAGAGCAGCCAGTCAAGCAGAGGACCAATTGTCATTTGTATTTTGTTTTCAAAGAGGACCAATGGCATCATGGGGTGATGTCTTGATTAAGTGAGGCAGAGACACAAAGTTGTAGGCTTCACTCTCTTTTCCCAAATCATCATCAGTTCAATGGCAAGACAAAAATCAAGACAACTGGCAATGGCCTAGGATGCAATGGATGACCTTGGTGTCTTCCATGTCTGACCAAGCTCTAAGTGCTCCACAGTGCCTACTTCAACCACCTTCCCGGCCATTGCAACAAATTGTTCTCATCTGCCCCTTCCACTGGGGAGGTCTTCAGATACTTGGGGTAGACATTCCCCTAATTCACCAACATTGTTTACCTTCAACTTGGTTTAGCCTATGTGCCAGGAGAGCTTTACCAGGATGCGGCCACTGCACCAGCTACAGCTTCCTGGTGAATGAGCTGCAGTTATTTTTAATGCAGATATATACGACTTGTATTGCAGTATGTGATGACCACATGTTTTATAAAATGATATTCCTTATTGCCTCTAGGCGTGCAATAAAACCTGCTCTCCTGACACTTCTCTGTCTCTCCAAGGAGTCTGTTGTAAGCCATCCTTCAGTTTAGCTACAACTTCCTTCTTCTGCTGTAAAGAGCAATATGATTTGGCTCCTCTAACAAGATGCCAACCAGTTAGTCACCAGAAAAGGATTTTATAATTAGAACTCCAACAGCCAAAATGAAGTCTATTAATGATACAAGAACTATTTGATTCTTAGCACCTTCTGCCCGCTTCCTCAACACTTCGTCACCATCACTGAAGAAGGTGAAGCTACGCAGGACTGAGGGCCATTTTAAAATGTTATTTATTTTATGGATTGTCCTGGTCAGACAAATATTCATTACCAGTTGGTGTGGGTCTCTGTAATGTATCACTTTGGTCTCCAGAAAGAAGACTTGGTCTAAAGCTGGGATCATACTCAAAGTCTCTTCTTTATGATAAAACATGCTAGAGTTGGCAAATTTTTGACATGGCCTCTGAGAACCTAGAGACACCTCCATGCCAGGACAAAGCTTTGAGGTAGGATTCAGTCAAGGTTGTTATTCATCCAGCTGTCAAATTAAGACACAACTCTGACTACATCACTCCTCTACTTAAAAATCTTCATTGACTTAATATTGCCTCTAGGATGAATTACAAACTTTGCAGTCATTTGCAATTTGATTCCTTCACACATTTCCAGATTTTTTTCCCTAATACTCTCTTTCAGACACTCTGCATTCCAGTCAAACTGACCTACCAACTGGTCCCCAAGCTAGATACAGCATTTCCCATATCAATCTGCGAATATGTCACTTCCTATGCCTAGAAGGCACTGCTTCCTCATGTCCATTTCTTAGAATTTCTAGCTTCTTTTAGGATTCATTTCAGGTGCCACTTGTTACTAAAACCTTTTACTGATCCTCCCTTGACATCTTAAGTTTAAAAAAATATATAAGTGTCTATGTCCACGACATATTACCACAGTGGAATATAGTTCTATGAGGTCAGGGACTATTATTTTTTGTCTTTATAGCCCCAACACCCAACAGAGTACTTTGCATATCATAAGTACTCAATAAGGGTTTGTTGAAATTAAACTAAGTTTTGATTGTTAAATGTTGAAAAACAGAATCAGAGTGCAAAAAGATCTTGATGGCCTATGATATTGAACTGAATTAAATAAGGAAATATTTAATGAAAGTAAAATAACGTATTACTCTTGTGTTTAAGAAATCATTTGCAAATGTACAGATATGACACTATAATAGTTTAAATGAAAAACATAAGGTCAATATGAATTAATGGTATAACATGGCAGCTAAAAAAAAAACCCAAGTAATGCACTCAGAAGCCTAATAACCACATGCATAATAACAAGAAAGAGGAAGGTTTTAGTATTACTATGTCTAGGCAGAGAAGGCCACATCAGGATATTGTCTTCATTTCTGAGCATTGCGTCATAAAGAGGGACACTGGAGGGCTGCAGTAGTTCCAGGGAACCATGCGGTGGCGACGCTTGCGCCAAGGCCGCGGGATGTCGGTGACGGGGCCCTTCTTCCCTCCGCACCGCCAGATGTATAGGAGGCTAGATTTCCAGTACCGGGCGGCGCAGGTGTGTCTTCTTCGGGTGGCCCAGCTTGCCAAAATGAAGTTCAATCCGTTCGTGACCTCAGACCGAAGCAAGAACCGCAAGAGGCACTTCAACGCGCCCTTGCACATCCGGCGCAAGATCATGTCGTCCCCGCTCTCCAAGGAGCTGAGGCAGAAATACAACGTCCGCTCGATGCCCATCCGGAAGGACGACGAGGGCCAAGTGGTTCGTAGACACTACAGAGGTCAATAAATTGGCAAGGCAGCCCAGGTTTACGGAAAGAAATATGGCATCTACATTGAACGTGTGCAATGAGAAAAAGCTAATGGCACAACTGCCCATGTGGGAATTCACCCTAGTAAGGTAGTTGTCACCAGACTAAAACTGGAAAAAGATCGCAAAAAAAAAAAAGTTCTTGAACGTAAAGCCAAATCACGACAAGTTGGAAAGGAGAAGGGCAAATATGAAGAAGAAACCATTGAAAAGATGCAAGAATAAAATGGTCTGTTGTACAGTTGTAATTAAAAATGAAAAATAAAAAAATAAAAGAGTGACACTGATGAATTGACTGGCCATAAGGTGAGGGTGGTGAGGGAGATCAGAAACCAGACCATGGCAGCATGGAGTGAGGTAAATTTAGCATGAAGAAGAGACTATTGCTTTCATACAAAGAAAAATCACATCTTTTTGACTTGTTCTCTGAGGCAGAACTAAGAACCAAGAGAGCAGAATTTCATTCTATAGAAGAAAAATCTTCCTAACAACTAAAGCTATCCAATGTGGGGTTAGAGTACTTTGAAAGGTACTATATTGCTTATTATTTGAAATCTTTAAGCAGAGAATGGCTGACGCGTTGGATTTATGGTCAAGTTTAAGATGAGTTGATGGCATCTGGTTCCTTCCTTCCTTCCATTTGAGGTTCTGAGACTAAGTTTTTCAATAGACTAAAATGATATCACACTGTCTTTCTTGGGATTGGAGGAAATCTATTCCTTTTGGATCCAGACCCTTAGACCATTAAGAAAAAAAATGTTAGCCAACTTCTAACTTCTGTCGTTAGTGTCTGTGGCATGTATCAGACTGCTGAATGTATGATGAGCATCCTTCTCCAAGGAGAGTTTGAAAAGCACTGTACACAGCTGTGGAATCTCCCAGAAGGAAGATTTTTGATCTCTTCATGTTTTAAAGGTTAAACAGCCTAGAGGAACACCTGCCTCCATGTAATGGAAAAGCCACATTTCCTTCCAATTTCCTGCAGATACTTTTCCAACCCAGTGTAGATATTATCCAATAATACATCTAACTCTTCCGGGAAAAATTGAAGGATAATCAGGACTTTCTAATCTATCTACTTCAACTCCTAGATCATTAAAAAAAATTTTTTCCAGTACTATACATTCATGTATACTCTGGGGATTTCAATGCAAAAAGCGTTTTTTCAGTTGTTTGTTTCTGGAAGGGTGGGGAGGAGGGATGCAAATGATGAAGTGAACATTAGACCATAGAAGAATCTTTTGGGGCAGTTTAAGAAAACTAAATAGCCTTGAATAAACAGTACTATTTCCAGTAACAACAAGAGTCCTCAAAGCATTCTTTTAAAAAAATTATAAAGTGGAGCATGAAAATGTTGAATAAATCAGTGAAATGTCTAAATAAAAAAAGCTGCATAACTTCCTGGTCAAAAGGTTTTTTTTTACTAATTGTGTACTTGCAAAAGCAACTAACAACAAATGCATCATGTCTGAAATGTAAATAATTATAAATTCTCAAACAGAATGCTTGGAGTCATAAACTGCTGAATAATGTCCAAAAGTTTAACATTGTATAAAGAAAATGCAATTGAAGGTCATATCTCTAAATTGCTGAGATAACCAGAGGGTTTTTTTTTTCTGCAGAGTTTCTGTCATAACTATATTGTAAATCTGTTTAAGTTAAAGTCCAAGTTTTTCATAATTAAATGATTAATGGGTCTAGTTCTCCATTTCATGGGTCAAAGAGAGGTCTGGTATAAATTCTTAGAGGCTAGTCCTCCTAGATTACATGTAAGAAAGACTAGCCTTTCTTGGCCATTGTCTATGTAGGAAAGGAGCTACATTACACATGGCTCAACCTCTCCCTCATTTTCTCAAGTAATACCATTACGAGTGTGAAGTCAGGTGAGGGGACAATCTATTATTTTTTGCTATCTACCTTTTTAATTGTTGCCCTTGGTAGCCTTACTTAAGCATGCTGCCTAGGGAAGGAGCATCAGTGAGAGGAAATCACCTAAGCTGATTGTGGTTAAAAGAAAATAGCAGGGAGTTGCCCTTGGAGCAACCGGAGGTAGGAAATAGAAACAAGATGAATGAGATACAAATAGAAGATGGGAGAGGTGTGGTTAGATAGTTTACCTGGAAAAGATTTAGGGATTTTGGTGCATAGAAAACTTAATATGAGTCAACAGGGTGATATGGCAGCCAAAAAAGAAAAAGGTTAAATGATCTTAGGTTGCATTAAGAGAGAAATAATGTCCAAGACTAGAAAGGGAATAATTTTACTGTGTTTTGTCCTGGTTGAAACACATATGGAGAATTGTGTTCAGTTTTGGATGCCTCATTTCCTTTTTTCCCCTGCATTTTATTTTTATTTTTTAAATAATGTTTAATTTTTCCCAATTGCATATAAAAACAATTTGAAACATTTTTTTAAATTTTGAGTTCCAAATTCTTTCCCTCTCTCCCTCCCTTCTCTCCTCAGATACTAAGTAATTTGATATAGGTTATACATGTACAGTCATGCAAAATATATTTCCACATTAGTTGTGTTGTGAAAGATTATATAAAACAAAAAAAAGGAAAAAGTAAAGTGAAAAATAGTATGTGTTGATCAGCATTCAGGTTTTATCAGTTCTTTCTCTAGAAGTGGATAGCATTTTTTGTCATGAGTCTTTCAGAATTGTGTTAGATCATTGTATTGTTGAAAAAAAGCTAAGTCATTCACAGCTGATCATTGTACGATATTACTGTTACCGTGCACAATGTTTTCCTGGTGCTGCTCATTTCACTTTGCATCAGTTAATAAAAGTCTTTCGAGGTTTTTCTGAAAGCACCCTGCTCATCATCTCTTATCTAAGTACCTCATTTTAAGAAAGACATTTAATGAACTATTTAAGCAGGATGAGAAAGGGCCTTGATTGAGATCATGCCATATTAAAGCAATAGGAGAGAGTAGGTATTTAGCCTGGGTAAAAGAAGACTTAAGAGAGGACATGATAGTGATCATTTAGTAGGGGAATTTGATTTGCGGTATGTGGTCCTGGAGTATTGAACTGGAAGTTACAAAGAAACAAATTTGAGCTTGATATATAGAAAGAAAACTTCCAAAAAATTAGAGTTATCTAAAAATGGTATAGATGAAACGCAATGCAATTACCTCATTAAAAGGTCTTCAAACAAAGGCTGGATGACAATCTTTCTATCATGTTGTAAGGGATTTTTTTCAGACACATGTTAGACTAAATGAACTCTGGAGAGACTTAAGGACAATAGTAGAGGGATTGCCTTGACACAGAAAAAAATCCATTTTTTTTTCTGAGAATAGCTCAAGGAGAGAGCAAATGAAGATGCAAGGGCACTCAATGAAAAAATGATGATTATAATATTATCATTTATTTTTACATCATTCAGTTGATACTTAATATCATTCCATATTGTATCAATAATAGATTTTTTCTTTCCCTATCAGATTGGATATTTCGTGGGGGGAAAGAATTATATCTTAGACTTTTTAAAAATCTCTTATAGGATAGTTCAGGGCTCCTTAGACAGTAGGCTCTCAGATAAATGGCTCTCAAATAAATGTAGCATCTGAAATGGAAAGAGTACCATGGTCCATAGTGATCCTATTGAGTGAATCCTAAAGCATGTCACTTAGTAAAAGAGTGTAACTTAATGGGAGATAGTAATTCACTAGACTTAATTCTTCTTTTTGAGTTATATTTCTGTCTACATACTGGGGTGTAAGGTGGGTGGTGACTTTTATAGTTTATATTCTTCTATTCATCAGAAAATTGTCCAGTCTTGACTGATCATGATAAAGAATGGCCAAGAGATGGAAGCTAGATACCTTTAGGATGTCTCTTTGTATACTCCAAGGAGTACAACATAGCTGGCGATTGTCCCTACAATATTGATGTTGGGGTAGCCTTACCACTTCTTCCATTCTAAGTTATTCTTCCTTTAAGAATAGTCAATAAGTTGATTCAAGTGAATTTAAAGGCAGAAAGAGTATATGATAGGCATTCTTTCTTTATAATCTGATTGACCTAAATCTCAAAGATTATACTGCACTACTGGTATATTCCAAAATTGGATTTACCACGAATTGAAGAAATTTATGTGGATAGCAATATAGCTTATGAAATATCATTAGCTTTCTGCCATCTCTAGTAGCCTTGACTTTTGTCTTGACACTGGACTTTGATGGTTTGGGAAGAGAGATTGACGCTGGTGATTTTGTGTGACTCTGTCTCACTTCAATCCAATTCATGATAGAAAAATGACAGACAAACAACAACAACATGCTGAGATCTGTGCAAGAAAAGAGATGGGGAGGGTGCATCCCCTCACTTCGGCTGTCTAGTTTGAAGATATGGTTTTATCATGTCATATTTAAAAGGATTCGCAAGTCGTACATGATAGAATTGCAGTTTCATGTGCAACCATCTTTTTTATTATACCATATTATGGAAATGCTTGTTTTATTCCATAAATTAAAAAAATAAAGATGTGGCTTTATCACTAACCTGGGGCAATCACAGGATTCTAGATTAAGAACAGAAAGGAATATTAGAGGTTATCTAGTTCCACCCCTTCATTTTACAGACGAACAAACAGAGACCCAGAGAAGTGACTTGCCCAAAATGACATAGACAAGATTTCCGTTTTCTCTGACCCCATCCTGTCCTTAGTCTATTACATTACATTGAGCCTCTCTGTTGTTCTTTCTGTAAAATGAGGATGTTATATTGATGACATGGAATTATAGATGGAAAGCAGTGAACAAAACAGGAGAAATCTCAAAAACCCCAAACAACCAATCCCACTCTACAAATGCTACACACAACTTCCTAACATCATTTATCACCACAATGAGAAGTATTATGTTCTGAAGACTAATTTTGCTATGCTCCTCCTGTAGTCCTCCTTTCAGGCTCTACTACCTGCTCTGGAAAACCACAATGGAACAGCTTTCTCACCCTCTTTCACTCTATGGATACCAGTTGAACAGTAGCTGAAACTTTTTTTTTCTTTTGTGGATCCCCCATAGAGTGCAGGGTTAGAGAATGGCATGAGTCTGGATCTCCTTCTAGCAAGGATTTGGGATGGGTGCTTAAAAAAAAAAAACAAAAAAAACCCTTGACTAAGTGTGGCTGGCTTTTGTAGGACAAATCTGAAAGCTCCTAAGGAGAGTCAAGGAAGGGCTGCAGTTTCATCAGTGAAAAGGTAGCGCTGGAGGAACCTAAGTAGAAAAATTCAGCTTTGAGTGCATGGAAGACATGGGATCCATATTGGATGGCTGAAAGACCTTGGTCAAGTCACTAAAGTTTAGTTACAAAACTCTTTAGTGATTTTAGTTTCATTTGTAAAATGAAGTGTGAGACCTGGAGATCTCTAAGACCCCCTTTGGCTTTTCCTGGCTGGGTCACTAAGGATATGACTTCGCTTGCCCTATTTCCTCATAAGTAAAAACCAGGAAATTGGAAGAGATGATCTTCTAAACCCTGAGAAAATCTCCAGTTTACTCAGTCTATATCTTGTTTGTTATAGAGATGTTTGCACTTGGTTTCCTCATAGTATATGGGAAGCCCCTTGAAGACAGGAACTGTTTTTGTCTTTCTTTTGCCCTCATCATTTAACCACAAAACCTAGCTAATACATAGAAGCCACCTAATTAAAGCTGTTGACAAAATTTTCTATTGCTACCAGAGAGGAGACCATGACATAATGAAACCTTTAATTTAGAAATCTGTCTTTAAATTGTATTAGCATATCTTACTATTTACTTCGCTTACAGTCATAGTTCCTCAAAGACCCAGCACAGAAAAACAAACAAACAAACAAAAAAACATGAATCCTGCCCTCCTCCCTCCAGTAAATAGAACATTTCCCTTTTCCCAGCTGTCTTATCTATTCATCCAAATAAGTAGTATGGCTCTACAACCAGGGGACACTCAATAGATACTGTCTATTCTAACTGGTAACACTGTGATCCAATTAAGAAAAAAAAGTTCCGAGATGACACCTAGACACACCTCACAAGTCAGGGCACAGTCAAGTGTAAGTGTAGCTAGAAGGAGTGACAGAAGATGAAAGAAAATGCAGGCGCCAGCTAACTGGGATTCTAGTTTAAAGGTCTATAAGGATACCACTAGAAGTCTCATACTATGACATCATCTTTTTCATTACCTTTATCAGCATCATTGCTGTGTTTAATCATAACTTTTATCATTTGTGAATCAATCTAATATTCCCCTGGGTCCTAAATCTAATTTTTTATTACTACACTTAAAAAAAATAGAAATCTAGTACTTTTTTTTTTACCCTCTAGATCTTAATTGCAATGCATTATTATTTTTGTGAAGGGTAGTCTCACTGTGGCAAAGAGTTAAAGACATCACTTTAAATAACAAAAGCTGAACACTTTACCCCACTTTCAGTCTCTCATCTATTCATCCTTTTCATTGTGAACTTTGCTATTTCAGCTTTCTAAGCTCTTCAACTACCTGCCCCTAATTTGTATTCCTGGGAAGAGGCCTGGCTGGTTATTTTGCATTTGTGTGCTAATGTTGATGAGCTTGCTTCTCAGGGGGGGAGAGGAGGGCAGGAAGGTCCCCAAGGGTTGAAGTGGGGGTGGGGGGTGAAGGTGCCAGAGGGGTTGTTTGCTGGGAGAGTCATGCTGAATTTTAACCTTGAATGCTTTCTTATACAGCTCAGCACAAAGCCTTCTTGGCCGAACTGGGGATACCCTGTGAAAAACCATCCTGTTTATATACACCTTTAAATAAAACAAATAGCTTCCCTGAGACTCTGATATGGTGGATACAGAAAAAATCTCTAGCCATTCCAGGAATAACTTAAGAACAGGAAAATACATGTGTGAAAGAGCCTAAATAGAGAGTTGCTGGAGAGACCTTATCAGTCTGATAAAAAAAAAAAAACACTTGGATTTGGAGCCTCTAAGAGAGGAAGAGAGGGGGGAAATGCTTAACATTTTATTGACACCAATCGGGGGTAGTTGCAACATGTGTGAGAGAAAATGAAGGATCACCCCCAGCAAAAAAAATGTTTTTGTTGTCTTTAAAACATTCCAAGTTCACAGAGCTTCATGAAAAAAAAAAAGGTTAATCAAAATCATTTTATCAAAGGAACTTTGAGGTTACATATTAGTTCTCAGATTTCCTTCTGTTTAGCTGTTCTTTGTTTTGTGGTATTTGGGTGGTATACTTAGAGCACACAAATAGATTTTATCGGTCCTAATCAAGCAGTGTAAATGGCTCAAATACATACATACACACATACATGCTTGTGTACGTATGTATGTATGTATGTATACATATTTGTCAAAATTATTTTTGAAGTTAAATTTTTTTTAGGCTAAAAGTTTAAAAAAATTCATTTAACAGTCATTTAAACAGAGGTCACAGAAAAGAATGCAGTCATTATGAATAATTAGTAATGTAAGTAATTTAGTTTCTAATTAACCAGGGCTATGCCAAAATATCCATTGGTAGGCATTGCATTTGGCTGCTGTTGAGGTGTGCTATTAACCAATGTTTCTCCAGGAAAATTTGATTTTATTTCTAGCTTTGTCCCTAAATTGACCTTCTGCTGAAGGGCAAAGGAAACACAAATACAGTAAGCCTTCCTAGAACGTTTGCCGCTATACTTGACTGTGACTCTCTTTAAAGTTGGGGATGACTTATAACATTTAATTGAATATTAGCATTAAACCTGAGAGGATTTAATCCTTTTCCTTCTGAAGAATTCGTCCTATTTCTAACCTTGGAAAAACAGCATTCAAGACAGACTTCAGAAATTCAATAGACAGAGTTCCAGAAAAAAATGAATCTGAAATCATTGCTCTTAATTCCAATGGTTGCAAATAGCAATGAGTGGAACACTAAATAAATGTTAATAGTTTAGAAAACCATTAGATTCCCAGAAGAAAGGGACTTTAGGGATCAATAGATCCCTCTTTTTAAGGTTAAGGGTACTGAGGCTCAGAAAAACCAAGTAACTTTTCTTAGGTCACATAACTAGTCAAGTCAATCAGTCAATATGCATTTATTAAGTGCCTACTATGTTCCAGGCACTGCGCTGATACTGGGCATACAAAAAGGAGGCAATAGCTAATAATGGCTAGCATTCACATTGGGCTTTAAAGTTTGCAAAGAGTTTTACATGTTTATCTCATCTAAACCTCATAATATCCTTATGAGAAAGGCATTATTTTACCTATGTTATACAGAAGGAATCTGAAACTGAAAAGTTTTCTGCGGGCTGCTAATGCCTCTGCTTTCATATTATTTTTCAATTGCTCTCTCTCTCTCTCTCTCTCTCTCTCTTTCCCTCTCTCTCCCTCTCTCTGTATACACACACACACACACACACACACACACACACATATATGTGTGTATATATATATATATATATATATATATATATATATATATATACCTAGTTACTTACATGTTATCTCTCACATTAGAATATGAGCTCCTTGAGTAGGGGGGCTTTTTTTTTTTTTTGCTTTTGCTTTTCTTTATATACCTAGAATTTAGTATTGTACTTGGCATGCTATATATGCCTAATAAATGCTTGCTGATTAACCAAGAGGTTAAGTGACTTGCCCAGGGTCACACAGATAAAGAATAAGTTCTGTGGAAGGATTCTAACTCAGTTTTTCCTGACTCCAAGTCCACAACTTTCCACTACACCAGGTAGTAGAGCCAGGATTCAAACTCAGGTCCTTCTACTCCAAGTCCAGTTCTATTTCCCATAATATTGACATATTGTCTTTAAAACATTCCAAGTTCAGAGAGCTTCATGAATAATGTTGAATTCTTAAATAACTTGTAATTCAACTCTCTCATTTATAGAAGACAGATACTAATTCTAAAACCTCCCTGCAACAGTTTTTTTTTTATTAAAACAGAAGATGACAAGGACTATTACTAACAATAGAAAATTTTAGAAGGTACTGAAACTGGATAATTTCAGTGTTAAGTGTTAGCAATTCTGTTATTCGGACATTTAGATAGTTTAGCTCTATTGTAATATTGGACCTCTCTTTTTTCTGGTTTAATTGATTTGTTTTATAATAGGACTAAACTCTAAGTGCTTTGGTATTTAACTTAGTCGGGGCTCTAAATTGTTGAAGCATGAAGTCTCCTACTGGTCTTCCAGTCACAGTTTCTCAGGGAGACAGAAAGCAATAGATTTCTGTTTTGTAAGGACTCTCCAACCATTATCCAAATCATCATTCTCTGGTTGACATCATGGAGCATAGGTAGGCATGGGGCTTTTAGCTAAATCTGCCAGCATATCCTTGAAGAGGCTCCTTCCCAGAGAGAGTGTTTGACCCAAGGTATGACAGAATAATCACCCCACCTGGTCCATGCTAATGCTTGCCTATACCCCAGCATGGTCTTTGAATCTGAGTTTTTAGAGTAGGAAACAAACTATTTCCCTGTAAGATTATAGGTCAGTCCCTCATTGTTTTGAAACTCATTCCTGAAGGAAAGCTACTTCAGAGATTTGTAATAGAAGGAGGTATCTCAACTTGCATGGTGGCAAAGGGGCATGAAAAGGGGCAGCTAGGTGGTGAACTGGATAAAGCACTGGGCTTGGAATCAGGAATACTCATGTTCATGAGTTCAAACCCCATCCCAGACACTTACGAGTTGTGTGACCCTGGGCAAATTATTTAAACCTGTTTGCCTCAGTTTCCTCATCTGTAAAATGGGGATAATAATAGCACCTGCCTCCTAGGGTTGTTGTAACCATCAAATGAGATAATAACTGTAAAGGGTTTAGCACGGTTCCTGGTACATATTAAGCAATATATGTATATATATATGCATATGTATGTATATATATGCATATATATGTCTCTGTGTGGGTGTGTCTGGGTATGTCTGGGTATACATACACACACACATGTATATGTTAGCTATTATTATTGAATTAAGTTGCGCTCCTATATAAAAATGCCTTAAATTATTAAAAGGAAAATAGGGATATTAAAGAAACTTTTCTACTCTTTGAGGATACAACATTTGTTTTGAAAATCACATGGTTTTAGAACTGGAAGAAACTTTAGGATCATAGATTTAAAAGGGGAAGAGACCTGAGAGCCCATCTAATCAACTTCCCTCATTTTAGAGATGAGGAAGCAGAGACACAGAAAGGTTATAAAATTATATAATTATATTCCAAGAACTAGAAGGGCCCTCAGAGACCATTTAATCCCAAACTTTCATTGTACAGATGAAGAAACTAAAATCTTGGAAGGTTTATTTATGACTTGCCCAAGTTCATACAGGTAGTAAACATGAGAGGTGGGATTTGAACCAACGCCCTGTTTCCAAATTCATTATATTTCCCACTGCATCATATTGCCTTTCTGGCAGCATAGGTTTAGTCTAGGGGGTCTATAACTTTTTTCATGCCATGGACTCCTTTGGCAATCTGGTAAAGCTTTCTTGGAACAATGTTCTTAAATATGTCGCCTAAAATACTTGGGATTACAAAGGAAATCAATTATAATAAAATAATGATGCAATTTTTTTTCATATCCAAGTTCACTGATTCCCATAAATCTAACCATGAATTCTTTGGAAGAGAGGAAAGGTCTGTGCATACCTGTTTAAGAACCCCTAAGGAAATTAAGATACAGTAAACATGCCTTGGAATCAATGTTAAAGGAGCACTGGTCAATATTGACCAAGAATTAGAGATAAAAATACTGCAATTCATATGTTTAGTCTTAAAATGACTAGATTGTGCAAAAATCACATGCATATTATTATTGAGTCAAGATTGCTGATGCTTAAAAGTGGGGGGTGTGGCCTTATGGCTGCTATCTAGGTCTGCTTCTTGTAAAATTCTTTTATTACTTGGATCATCATAAGGGATAAAGCAGAAAAGGTTAAAATGCAATTGAGGTGAGGATTAAAGGGTATTTAGAAAAGGAGCATTGAAACATGTTGACATAAGGTGCAAATTAGTGCCAGGGATGACTCCTAGCCACTGAGGTGGAGCTCAGATCCTGCCTTCCCGCCTCTACCAAGCTCCAAGTTCAACTGCAGTGCAGGTCCCCAGCTAATATTGGAAAGCATTGTACAATGTGGCACTTAGCTCAGGCAAAGCACATAATAGCCACTCACTACCTGGTTGTTGAAAAAATAATTAATACTGTATATCCCTGAGAGGGAGGGGATTGGATTGATTGGTGTTGAGGGCTGAGCAGCAACAGCCTTAGTGCTACATGATGACCCCCTTTTTTCCAAGCAGCCATACAATGCCCAATAATTGTACATAATCCTTTCTCTTGCACCCCAGACAGAATGCTTTGAGTTTTTGAGAAAGTGGTATGCCAATATAAAGAGAAGGTATGTAGAGAAAAGAAAGATGGGGGTCAGCAGGCCTGAACAGTTTGAGCAAATTTAATAATTTAGGAAACAGACTCCTCATCCAAGTTATTTAACATTTTCCCTCTGCAAAACTAAGATGAAGATAGCAAAAGGGAGCAAAACCCAGAATTTTTTAACTCACTTCTAATCTTGATAAGCGAACAGATGCACAAAATGAAAAATCCTGCAAAAAAATGAATTTGAATAATTTGTTCCTGCTTGGGAGCAAATTTAAATGTAAGCCATTTGAGAACCTTGAACATTTCTTTAAGGATCAACAAGACAGGAAGCAAGGGTGTGTCAGTAAATGTTTAACAACTGACTCTTTGGGGAAATATATATACATATATCTAGGTCATACTTTTAAATTTAATTTAATTTAATCTGCATTTTCTCCATCACTTTCTCAAGTCTAGACCTAAGAGTTAAACAACAAAACAATAAATCAAGCCTTCTTTTGTAGTGTTTGCTGATTTTCATGGTCTAAACACTCATGCTGACATTCCACTCTCAGAGCTTATATGAGCTAGCTCCAGCACATCCCCTGGCTGAAAGCCACATAAAGTAAGGATGTTATTTACTGGTTAGGAAAGAGCCATGTGTGCAGCATCTTGGAATTCAATTCAACTAAGAAAATATTTATTTAGTGCCAGGCACAGCACTAGATGTCTAGGGGCACAAAGACAAAAAACTGAAATAGTTCCTACCCTTGAGGAGCTTACATTCTCCTGTAAATAATCTGATAATAAGTCTGATCTTGGGGCAAGAGTAGACATTCCTTAATAATTCATTTATATCAGTGTAAAGATTTTAGGTAGTGACAAAAGAACAGTCAACTCCTAATTCAGGTCACCTTTGGATGGAGAGATTTAGATAACAGTGTACATCTTTTAATCTGCTAATTTATTTTGGGTTTGCATTTTAAGTGTTGTATTGATGCTTTCTTTCTTTCTTTTTTTTAAAGAACTCTATCACTTCCTATCCACTATTCACCCATAGGACCTTTCCTTGTATCTGATAGGCAGTCAAGCAAAACAAATCAGCACTGTAGTTATGTCAGAAAATTTATTAATGTGTTAGTTTCTATCATGATCTTGGCAAACTGCTTATAGGGACACACACAAGGAATATGAGTGACTTATAAATTATTTTCTTAGCTAGAATAAAAAGGGACTCAAAAAAACTCCAAAATTTTGGAATAGATTATTTTTTATAGAAGAATCCCAGTATCGTGAAAAAGAGTACTACATTTGGAATCAGGGGAGAGCTGGGTTTGAATTCCATCCCTGGGGTTTTCTAGCTGTGGGATGCTGGGCAAAATCACTTGAACTCCGTAAGTCTCTGTATCCTCATTTAGGCTGTACTCTTTTTTTCTTTGAATTTCTTTTTCTACTATGGCACAACATTCTTCTCACACCCTGGAAAATCATTCCATCCCTACAACCCTTTCCTCTGATTGGTCAGTTCTTCCTGAAATTTGCATCTAAAGGAAAGTGCCTAGGCTAGCCAAGTTTACACATTCATTTTGGAGGGGGCTACCCTCCTGACTCTTTGAATTTGTCTCTCCATCAAGCCTTCCCTACCCCTCAGTAGATACTTCTCTCCTTTTTGGATGCTTTCCCCATAAAAAAGTAAGTTCCTTGAGGGCAGAGACTGTTTTTCATTTTGCTTGTAATTATAATTTCAGAGTTAGGACAGTATCTTGCACATAGGAAGCTCTTAATGAATGCTTTTTGATTTGACTCGTTGGATTAAAGTAGCGTTGATGATAACATCTACCTCACAAGAGTGTTGTGAGAAACAGATGAGATAATATATGTAGATTACTTTGCAAATCTCAAGGTGCCATATAAATGTTAATTATTCTAATTATTTCTAAAACCAACTTATTATTAAATATTAAAACTGGTTCTTAACAACATAGTTTGATTGCACTGAATCGACTTAAATTAGCCAAAATCCTAGTGAGGCCAAGATATGTTTTAATCTTCATGCTCGTGTATGTTAAAAGTATTTCCTGTTTGGCAGTGACTAATTGTACAAATCATGTCAGGTTATCTGTGGAGATTTTGAAACAAGTATTGGAGTTATTAAATTCTTCGTAGATTAATTTTGTTCAGAATAGTGCGTTTATATTGGATACACATCACAGACTTCTACAGCATGTGGGTCCAGACTCAGCAACTCTGTTTCCTGGTCTTCATTGTTTTCATTATAAATTATTTTAGTGAGGCTTTTAGTAGAAAAAAAAATATGACAATACTTTACAGTCAACTTAATTTTCCTTTTCCCTGTTCTGGATGGAGGAAAAGCCAAGTCAGCTGGTTTAAGAGTTCGTTAGAATACACTGAATGCTCTCCTATGCTCCAGCAGAGATGTTGAAGGGAGGGGAAAAGGAAAGGATGAGAAAAGAATCTCTCCCCTACTCCCCATATGCACATTGTTCAGTATAAAGACTTGGAATCAGTTACAGGCTCTAAGTTGAAGTTCAGCTCAGCCACTTACTTACTAACTGTGGGACCTTGGGGACACCATAACTTCTCTGGGACATAGTTTCCTCACCTTTAAAATAAGGGGTTTGGATTAGATAGCCTCTAAGGTCTCTTTCCACTTCAGATCTATGATCCTATGACAATGTGCTCCAGTCATAGCTATGTTTGTGACTTTGGTATTCCAGGATGGGTCAGGAGCCCAAGGAAACTAGGATGATTTACCTGTCACTCTGCCTGTCTTTTAGGGAATAGTAGATAAATTCTCACAGGTAGGAACTAAGAAGAAGTTTTGCTCCCACTTCATTTGGATAGGTCCTCTGTGGAGTATAGGATCAGGAGATCATAGATTTAGAGCTACAAGGGACCTTAGAAGTCATCTGGTGCAATTATACAGAAGAGGAAACTAAGGCTGAGAGAGGTTAGGTGATTTGCCCAAGGTCACACAAACAGTCAGTGGCAGAGCTGGGATTCAAACCCAAAGCCTCTGTCTCCTTCATATTCTCCTTTAGGGAAAGACAGGGATGAGAACCGCATAGGATAAGGTACCAGTGAATTGCTGCAATCTGCAAAGGTGAAAGGAATACCTAAATTGATGAGAACTTGAAGATAACAAAGGACTGAAGCACTGATCTTGAAGAGACTAAAGGACTTTGCTGCTGGAGAAAGTATTAGGAATATAGTCATGGACACAATTAACAAGGAAATCAACAAGAATTTGTTGAACACTGAGTAATTTTGTTGAACCATACAAAATGACAAACATGGAGAATTCAAAGAAACTTGGGAAGTTATATGAATTGATCCAGAGGGAATTAAGCAGAACCAGGAGAAACATTTATACACTGACCAAAATAAGGTAAAAGACAACACCACTCAAAGACATTAGGCTAGATTTGAACTAATGTCTTCCTGAAAGATATCAGGAAGATAAGGCTGCAAACACAAAGGCAGTGTTCTCTCATATGAGCCAAGCTGAGAGAAGCATTAATTTCCCTCTCTTCAAAAGGGCATGTTATGAGTTACTTTAAGGGGATGAAAGAATGCTGCCATGTCTTTGGACATCCTTTCTGCAAAGCAGGAAATGTCTCCTGGCCTCAGTGTACATAGCTGCTGTGCAGCCCGGAGAGACCCTTCATAGCTAGGGTGGGAGGGTGGAAGAAGCTGGGTAAGGTAGGCTCACTTGCTTATTGGGACTAGTATGACTTCACAGCTAGAGGAAATCAGGAGCAGTCAGAGGCTAACACATCTCTCTTTGCCTCTTTGTTCTCCGGAGAGCAACAGATGCTACTTGGTATCTACAGATTTATTTTTCTTCTAATGTCCTGAGTAGACCCTTCTGGGCCAAATCTTTTCAGGCAGTCTCATTATCCTCCCCAATCTGTGTTCCATGTATTTTAACTGGAGAATTTTATCTATTTCTATCATCAAATAAAAACAGTGGATATGATTTTTTCATGCATAAATCAAATGGAATAACTATATCACATTTATATTATTCAGTTAGTCTTATGTAGCACTTTTCTTTCTGACCTCATCAGTTAGGTGATGCAAATAGTATCATTCCCATTAGAAAAGGTGAGGGAAATGGGGCTCCAATAGGCTAAGGGACCTGCCTGAGTTCAGGCTGCTAGTAAATGGAAGAGCTAAGACTCAACGAAGGTCATAAGATCAAAGGACAGAGAGCTGGAAAGAACTTTGTCAATTATCTTCTGACTTGAAATTCAGTGGCCTTTCTACTATGTCATGCTGCCTTTCTAGAATGTCAATTGAATTGAACTCTTCAGAACAGAAACTAGGATATTATAATATTTTTAATAGCAAATCTTAGGTAAGAATCTTATGTGTTATCTCCTATTTGGGAACTGAGATTTGGGTCAGATTCATAAAGTGAGTAATTTTCCTATAACCAAATCACCATGAATTTATTATAAACTGTAGTCATAATTATAATATAGGATGCCACAAAGAACTTGCCATGAAACTAATACTTATTTTGTTACAAAAACACATTGATTTACATAACCAGATATGCAAACATTATAGATGATATAATGGCAAATAATAGATTCAAGGCAGAAGGAGACAACAAAAGCAATTTTTCCCTTTCCAATCAGGGCTACAATTCAGGGTGAGATAATCTGTCATAGTTAAGATAGAGGAAAGAAAAGCAAGAGGTTGACATATTTTGGCTTGATGATTAGTTCCAACTATGGTTCAGATAGAGTGGGAAAAAAAAATAACTAACCCAGGTCTTTGCAAAAGAAAACAGATGCAACATAGAAATGTAAAACCCAACTTTGTTTTTTAAAAAGCTAAGTAAGCACATTCTTAGTCTTGAAAAAGAAAACTTTTGATAATGTTTCCAAAAGGATTTCATTTGATAGCTTAAATACAGTTTGAAGAGTGATTGTTTTCATTTTAGTGCTCCTTTCTGTTCTCCCACCCAACAGACCTTCTCCTATAGACTCCTTTTAGTAATATTGCCTCAAGCAAAGCCCTGCTTGTGTGCTGGGGGACAAACATAGCCAGAGATATTCTTGCCCCATAATCCCACAGTACACTAATACATTATTCTGCAGGGTGATGTGCCAGTTCATCTGTAAGAGACTGTAAGAATACTTAGCATGCTGATTTTGTATTCTCCAATAGTAAGCATTACACCAAATGAGTCTTTTGAGAGGATCTTGGATAGCAAGAAATCCATTGCTTATGATTATGTGATTTTTTTGACAGGCAGCTAAAAGGCACATGTCTTTGAATATGCTAGCAACATAAGTGGCCTAGAAAATTTCAGAATTAAGGAACAAAATGGAAAGGCCAAAAATAAACAGAAAAATACCCCTGCAAAATTAATTTCAAATTTGTGCATGTATATGTATAAGTATACATACACATATATATGTCATAGGTAATTTATACTAGGCATCAACATGTGAAGCCATGTATGCATTCTAAAGTATATTTTAAATAATATCTTTGCACGTATCTATTAAGTCTTAATTAAATTCAAATTGAAGATTGTGGCAGCAGCTGCCTGATTTATTCTAAGACTTTAGTAGATCGTAGTCTTATTTGCAAAATTCCCCCATTTTTTTCCTCTTTCCTACATGTGTGAAAAGGACTGAGAGCAATGGATGGCTATCTACTCTGGCACATTTTTTTGAGGTAAATTTTAAACATTTATAGAGTTTTCCTCATCCCAGCTGATCATAGCAATTTTATTTTTGCGGATGTAGTCGAAATGGCCAGATCAGAAAAGCTCCAAAATATCTGAAAGGATCATAAAGAAAAAAAAGAAAAGTAATGACAATAATGGTTAGGACAACCTTATTTTTTTCATTCACATACCACTCCTCTGTGACCCTTCCCCCTCCTTCCACTCTCTTTTTCCCACCCCCACTCCCCCTAAAAAATGAGGCCCTCAACATAAACAAGAACCTGGATGTTTACTGTGCTTTGTGCACACCCTCCAGTAGGGCATGGATTTGGACACCCCCTCCCCCGTGGTTCCACAGTTCAGTGGCTTGGCTTAGGTGGGTTTGGAAATGCCGTAGAATGGCTCTTTGTTGATTTTCGCTTGTGCTAGGGCCTAGTGTTGCCGTGAAGCAAAATGCTATTGAATTTGTTCACTCAGGCAGAACACTCAACAGGAAGGAAGGAAGCAGCCATTCTTTCTGGTCCTATTGTCTGACCACCAGGCTTAAGCAATCAAACAGCTCTGTGGCCAGGGCTCGGGTGCTTGCAGGCCTGTCTGTTTTCTGGTGGGCGTGGGGGGAGGGGGGGCACAGGGATGGATGGAAGCCCGGCTCCTTATGGCTTTTACTTTGTTCTTGATACACTCGAACCGCATCTTTTCATGGCTCAGACTCAGGTACCCATTTCCCGGCCCTGGAGAAAAGAGAGCAGGACACAGACAGAGAAGGGGGTCAGAATGTGCATGATTTGGAAAGGCAATTAAGTTCTGCAGTGTATTTGGCTGTGCCTCTCAGATTTTCATTGTAAAGAGTCCTCAAGCAGCCACTGGCATAGCTTTTTAACGAAATTCATGTTTAGGGTTAGTCAGCATTCTGTATGTCTACATCCCCATGGAAGCTATGTCACTGTTTAAAGTGATTAGCTGAAGAAAGTGCCTAAATGCTTAAAGCTGCAACAAAATACTAATTTGAAACAATGAATCCTGCATTTAGATGCATGTTGTCTTTAAATTCAAATTTACGATTACTCTGTAAGTAAGTTTAATGTGAAGGTATATGTAGAACCTATATCGGATTTCATGCTATCTTGGGGAGGGGAGCAGGGAGGAGAGTGAGAGGGAGAAATTTTGGAACTCAAAAACTTGTGGAACTGAGTGCTGTAAACCATGTAAACCGCTCACAGCATAATTTTGTAATTGTTGCCTCTAAAAATCCATATAGTGAATATGTGGTTTAATTCTATTACTTGTTCATGGCAACAAATTCTATTAATATGTATTAATTCTTTCCTAAGTATATTTTTCAGTCACTGTGGGCAGTTTGAAATTACGATTTCTTTTTTAAAAAGGACTGAAATTTCACATGGCCAATCTCCATTTACATGTGATTTTTAGGGGAAAAGAAACCCAAGAATGACCTATCTAGTTAAATTTGATTAATAGCTTGGCAACGCTTTTAAAATGGCTCTTACATTTCACTCATAGTGGTTTGAAGATGAACTTTTAACTTTTATGAGGTTAAGCAACTGTAATGCTAACACAATAATTTATACATTTCAGTCACAAGCAGTTGCCTAATTTGCCTTTGTAAATTAGTGCTTTATGCCACAATTTGCCTTTAGCAGGAATAAGCACCAGAGAGGTGTAGATCACAGGATCCAAGGGCTTAGAGCTGGAAGGGAACTTATAGGTCATTTAGTCCAAGCCCCTCATTTTGCAGATGAAGAGTCTGGCAAGGAACTTGACCTTCTTTTGAAGACAGATGGTTTAGACCACTTAATCTGTAAGGTTCAGTAGAGCTCTAAAATTCACATTCTAATAATAGTTAGAGATAGAAGGAGCCTCAGAAATCATCTAGTCTAACTCCTTCATTAAAAAAAAAATTATGTCTTTTATTTTTACATTACCTCCATATCCCAATAAATATCCCTCCCTTTCTGTCTGTCTGTCTGCCTTTATCTCTGTCTCTCTGTTTCTCTTGATATCTGTTTCTCTCCCACAATTGTCCCCTATAACAAAAGAACAGCAGAGAATGAAAAGAGATTTTTTTTAGTCATGTCCATCTCTTGGTTACATTATTTAGTGTTTTCTTGGCAAAGATACTGGAGGGGTTTGCCATTCCCTTCTCCAGGTCATTTTGCAGATGAGGACATTGAGGTAAACAGGGTTCAGTGACTTGCCTACGTAGCTAAGCAAGTGTCTGAGGCTGAATTTGAACTCAGGTCTTTTTGACCTGAGGCCCAGAACTCCATCCACTGTGCCACCAAGCAGCCTGAAGAGGGAAAGGGCTCTTACAAAAGATGGGATTTGGCCTGAGACTTTAAGGAAGGTAGGAGGCACGGGGGTAAGGCTAGAACATTTTAGACGTGGAATTTCAAAGGCATGGGTAGGGATGTGGGACATAGCGTATCTTCTGTGGGGAATGTCAGGTAGGTGAGGATAGTTGGATTGTAGTGTTAAGAGGGGAATAAAGTATAAATACACTAGAAAAATTGAAAGGCATCTGATTATGAAAGGCTTTAAATGTGAAACAGCATTTTGTAGTTGATCCTACAGGTAATGGAACAGCTGGAGTTTATTGGAGGGGGTGAGGGGAATGGAGAGGGCGGAAAGGGTTGTCTTGGTCAGATCTTCAATTTTGTAAAAACCATTTTGGTAGCAGGGTAGTGGAAGAATTGGAGTGGGGAGAGACTGAATCAGAGAGACTAATTAGAGTACCATTACAATAGTGCAGGTGAGAGGTGACAAGGGCCTATACTAGGTGGTGGCTGTGGGACTTCAGAAAAGGGGAGACGTACAAGAAATTTTGTGAAAATAGAAACAAGCAGCTCACTTTTCTATGTCTGCAATGCCCTCTTCATAGAATTTTCCCAGCAATCATGATATTTGAAAATTAAAAGTTCATCCTTTGAAGGAAAATGTTAGAGACCCCTGAGGCAGGTAGGCTGCCTTGCCCTTGAATTCTTCTATATTTATCTAGTGTAGAAGAAGAGCAAATTGATATGATAAAGAGAACAGCATCCCAATGGACAAAGCTTGAAGTTTAGATATAGGTAAACAGCAGAGGAGTTGATATAGCCCTTAGCTCAGTAATTGTTTGACAAATGCTTACTACCTGCTTAACACCAAGGGTGGGAAGACTTGCAATGATTACAGTCTTTCTTGGTGGAGAGAATGCCCCACGTTGATAAAAGCATGGTTCTTTAACAAACCGATTAATCAACAAACACTTTAAGTACCTACTATGTGCACTGATAAAAGAATGAGACAATTCCTATCTTCTGGGAGCTCACATTTACTAAGGGAATAAGGTTCACAGATAAGCATTTAAAGGGTGGGTGGGAAATAAATACATAGCCCCATTTAGAGTGAGGGCATCAATATGTGAAGGATTCAGAAAAGGTCATTTGAAGGATGTGGCACTTGTTCTGAGTTGTAAAGGGAGCTAGGAATTTCAAAAGGTAGAGGTGAGGAAGGAGATCATTCTAGGCATGAACAAAGACATAGACGAAAGAAAAGGAGTCCATCCTATGGAGAATGGCGAGCAGGCCAGTTTGGCTAGATGATTGCGTTCCTGAAGAGGAGAAAGGTGACTTTCCAGGGCTTCAGAAGGCAAATTGAAAAATTTGTAGTTTATCCTAAGGGGAATAGGATTGAATTTTAAAAGGGAGAGATTGGAAGCTGGGAGACTAATTCAGAGGCTACTGTAATAGTCCAAGTGAAAGGTGATAAGTACCTAGACTAAGGTGGGTGTGGTATGAGCATAGAGAAGAAAGTGGATGTGAGAGTTGGGTAGAATCCTCAACCTAATTGGCAACCTAATTGGACATTGGGGAAAGTGAAGAAAGTGAGGAGTCAAGAATAACCACTATCTGATGTTTTATTTGTTTGTCTGTTTTTTTGGAGGGAGGGAGGCAGGGCAATTGGGGTTAAGTGACTTGCCCAAGGTCACACAGCTAGCAAGTGTATCAAGTGTCTGAGGCTGGATTTGAACTTGGATCCTCCTGACTCCAGGGCCCATGCTCTACTCACTGCACCACCAGCTGCCCCTAACCGCTATCTTATGAACATGGATCACTAAAAGAATAATGGTGTACTTGAAATAGGACAGAAATAGGGAAGTTAGAAGAAAGGATTAATTTATGTGGAAAAACAAAGACTTCTGGTTTTTTACATGTTAATTTTGATGTGCCTGTGACACATCCAGGTGGAGGTGTCCAGCAGGCAGTTAGAGATACTGGACTGGAGCTCAAGATAGCCATAATGGTTGAATATGTAGATTTGAGCATCATCTGCATAGAGGTAATAATTAAATAATCGGAGTTCAATAGAATGTAGAGACAGAAGTGAAGAATAAGGGCGATTGTTGTTCATCCATGTCCCTCTCTTGGTGATCCCATTTGGGTTTTTTTTGGCAAAGATACTAGAGTGGTTTGACATTTCCTTCTCATTTTACAGATGAGGAAACTGAGGCAAACAGAGTTAAGTGACTTGCCCAGGGTCCTACGGTTAATCAGTATCTGAGGCCAGATTTGAACTAATGTCTTCCTGACTCCAGGCCTCACTGAGTAGGGGGTGGGACATAGGGGGATGACGAACTTGCAAGGGAAACTGAGAAGAAATATTCTAACAGGTAGGAATAGAATCATGAGAAAGCAGTATCATGAAAACCCAGGGAAGAAAAGCATCCACAAGGAGTAGATGGTCAACAGTGCCAAACAGTATAGAGAGATCAAGAAAGATGAGGATGGGAAAAAAGGCCATTGGATTTATGCAGTAACAAAGAGATCATGGAGAAACCGATCTTGGAGAAAGCAGTAAAAAGAGTAAGAGCAAATTCAGCAGTGACAGCCAAGCTGAGTTCGGTTAATGTGATGAAGTTGAAGTGGGTCATTCTAGGATCCATAAGAACTTTTCCTGACACAACATTTTATTTTTCACATCCCATTATAAAGAATACATCATAATTGGCTTTCAATCCTTTTAATAGATAACGAAATAAAATGACAGAATCTTGAACTTGACCAAAGATCATCCTATCCATCTTGTGCCTGAACAAAAATCCCCGAGAAGTAGTCATCCTGACATTGCTTAAAGACTTCTAATGAGAAGGATTACTATTTTTAAAGGCAGACCATCCTGCTTTTAGATAGCTCCAATTAATAAGAGACTCCCTCCTTGCATTGAGCTGAAATCTACATCTCTTCAATTTCCACGCATTATTCCTAGATCTACCTTCTGGGAGGGAGAGGAACAAATCCAATCCCTCTCCCACATGGCATTTTTTCACATACTTAAAGGCAGCTATCATATTCTTTATGTATCTTCTTATCGCTGCACTTCCTTGATGTGATCTTCAATTTCTTCACAATGCTGGTTGCCTTCTTCTGTACTTCTTCTAGCTTATCAATATCTTTCTTAAAATAGTATATACCTCAGATGCCATCTAGTTGAATACCTTCTTTTTACATATAAAGAAACTGAGCCCTAGGAGGTTAAATGACTTGTTTGAAGTAACGCAGGTAGTAATTTCCAGAGGTAGTATTTGAACCCAAGGGTCCTTTGACTCCAGAAACAGTGGTCTTTCTACTGTACCATGCTCCTGGGCACTATGCCTTTCTTAACACCCAAGATCACATCATACAACACAACCACATGCACACATACATACACATACACTTACATTATTTTATGTTATATACATTACATTATAAGTTTTACAATTTTATATGCATATATATGTGCATATATGTTTTGAGAGAGCAGCCATACTGTACTGTTAACATCTATTAGGCTTGCAATCCACAAACACAACCTAGATCTTTTTCAGATGACTTCTATCTATTTCTCTTCTATGTAAGATGATTATTTTGGAGTGAGACTTCACATTTTTCACTGTTAAATTTTAATCATTTTCCCCAATGGTCTAACCTGTTGAGAAATTTTTTTGGATCCTAACTCTGTTAACTAATACAGTAGTTATCTCTCTCACTTTTGTGTCATCTGCATATTTGATAAACATTCCATCTATGTTTTTTCAAGGTCATTGGTAAAGTTTTTAACCACAGAATCAAGCACAGGCCTTTGGGTCCCTCCATTAGAGACAATTTCCCAAGTTAGTATTCTCTTTGCGACTGGTCAATCAATCATTTCTGAATCCACCTAAAAAGACAGGAGGAAAGACTTTGTAAATGCTCTTCTAAAACCTAGGCAAATTATACATACAGAATTTTTCTAATCTACTAATCTGCCCTCCTCCTCACCCCAACGAAAAGGGGAACTGAGCTTAGTTTGGTGTGTCCTACTTTTTTTCTTCCATCTTCTGTACATGTCCTTCAAAATTCTGAGTTGGTTGATGAGTTCTCCATGCAGCCACAATGGACCATTTGGACAGTCTCTCCTTTTTCTTCTTCTGGAGTCCTGTCTTTTTGGTTTCTCAGATTTTTGTTGCTGAGAGTCTTCCATGCTTACTGAGATGGCTTTACTTCTAGAATTTTTTTCATCTTACTTTATTATTTTACTTTTCTCCTTGAAATACATTCTTCTCAAATCTAGTCTATGAGTCAATATATCTGGCTTTCTGTACATCTGTTGTGAAATCTAAAATGGTATGGTAATTTCTGGATTGACCGGTTTTTAAAATGTACATTTTCTTTTTATTGTGAACTTGACAAATATCAAACCTGTGATTTCCTTGGTACAGGGAACTTCCAGGTAGCAAAATTCTCTCTACCAATGCAGAACAGCTTCCTCTCTGCATTTTTGTCTTCAGAGACTTCTTCAGAGTACTGAGCAGTTAAGTTATTTGACCAGTGATGCAGCCAGTACATCTCACAAACAGGACTTGAACCCAATCCTTTCTGGCTTCCAAACTTAATATCCCACATTTATCATGCCACACTGCCTCTGAGCATGACAGATTCATTTAAAAAAATTATTCATGCCATTAGTTTTCGACCCCAGAATCACCTCTTGATTTCTCTGCCTCCCTCACCCTCTCTTCACTAAACATTCCCTTGTAACAAGGGAACGACTATCAAGCAAAAGTGACTGACAACACAACCTTGTCTGAAAGAGAATGCAACATTCCACACCTAGTAGTTCCTAGTCTTTCTAGGAAGAAGAAGGAAATGAGTTACATTATCTATTCTTTTGGATCAAGAATTAGTCATTGCAGTCCATCTGAGTTTGGATTGATTTTTAGTGTTGACAAATTTGTTTTTGAGTCAAAGTGCTCATCCCTGAGGAGTTCTTTGAAGAGCATTATATTTTGGGAATTATATAAAGTTGCACTTGCATTTTAATGGAGGTTTCACTTCTCAGATAGCAACTTCTGGGATATATATGCATATGTATGCATATCTATAGCTATATATTTGGTAGTGGTATCAGGCTCTGTAGATAAATGGTTAGGTTGGCTGGCTTCCTTGCTAGCTATGGAACTCTGCCTAGAAACTGGTATACAAGCAGGATTCTATGGAGTTGAAGGTTTCCTGGTCCTTCAGGATACTTTGTTTTTTCCTATTGCTCAAAATTTCATAAATTTGTTCCCTGTCAAATCTTTGAGAATCAGCTTTTGGGCTAATGTTTTATGTAAGGCCAGCACAAAGGAGTGCTGTAAAGAATAATTTTATTTTTACTTTTTAAAAAGCACTTCCCAAGGCCCAGCTGGGCATATTTCTTGACCCAAATTGATACATTGCCATTAGAATCACACACACACATACATACACACACATGACCTAAATGTGTCATATTAGAGATATTTTTGGCCATCATGATTATTTTTAAATAAAAGTTTAGAGACCACTAAGGCTTTTATTTCCCCAAAGGAATTTTAATGAGGCTCAGGATTCTTAATAGATATAACCTGGTTTAAGTGAACTAAACAGCTAGGCTAACTAGAGTAGCTAGAAAACTCTCTGGGGGAAACAGGACTGTCAAGAGTTCTGGTTGACAAATGAGCTTATCAGCTGGAAGGGATTTGATTTACAATGAAAATCTCTGTTGTGCACTGAAGATATCTCATTTAGAAGCAAATGACCTCATTGCTGATGAATGATGAAGCAAAGAAGAAAAAAAAAGAGGAAGTTATTGGGCATGTTGAAGATTGACCCAAAATGATCAGATGAATCAGGTCTGTCAAAAGTTTGTCAGTATGACCCAGTTCTTTTATAGTAATTAACCTGGGATCTATGAATTAAAAAAAAATTACTTTGGTAACTGTATTTCAATATAATTGGCTTCTTGTTTTATTTTATGCATTTAAAATATAATTTTAGAAGGGGTACATGTTTCACCCATCTGCCAAAAGGGTCCATGACACAAAAAAGTTATGAACTCCTTATTTTCTAATTCACAAGTATTCTTACTTTTTCTTTTTGAATAGTAAATGACCCTTCTTTCCTTAAGTTCTGTAGGCAAAAGGGCTATAAAAGCTGTCCCCGTCAGAATTTAGTTCCAAATCTTCAAATGCACTATTTCTTCCAGAAAGAACGAGTGTGGGTTTTTACAGTATAATTAAGGGCTTGGGGTCAGGAACTTGAAATATATCCATTTGGTTATGGTTTTATGGTTAAAGAGTCATAAACCTATAGTAGTGCTTATTAAAAAGACTTAAAAAAAACATGTGATAGCTTCCTTGGTATGTTTAAGGGCAACTAAATACATGTTTAAAGAAAGGATGCTGTCGTCCATGGCAGTAATTAGGTATGCCAGTCCATAGAAAAGCTTCATTATCCTCATTCATTGTTGTGTATGCATTCTTCTCTTTCCTCAGTAAAAATGTCAATCTAATCCTCTTCTCTTTCCAAAACACAACCTTGGAATCTTTTACTATCCTTTCAGAAACAGTGACTGACAGGAAAAAGAAAGATGCATTATTTACAGGTGGGTAAAGCTTATTTTTGTCTACGATGAGCATCGCCCATACTTTGACTTGTTTTACAGAGGTGTGTGATTCCTCTGAGATCATCTCCAAATTTTGTTTTGTTTTTGGAATGTACACGATCAAGCAAAACAAATTTCCATATTCACCATGTCCAAAAAATATGCATCTCAAACTACTTTCTGGGTCTATCACCTCTCTATCACATGAGTAGCATATTTTATCATTGGCTCTCTGAATTGGAGTTGGTTATTGTGTTGATAATAGTTTTTAAGTTTTTCAAAGTTGTTTGTCTTTACAATGGTGCTATTATTATATAAATTGTTCTCTTAATTGTACTCACTTCATTCTGCATCAAGTTATACAAGTCTTCCTGTTTCTCTAAAATCAATCCATTCATCATTTCTTATGGGATAATATTATTCCATTACATTTATATATCATAGTTTGTTCAGCTATTCCCCAATAGAAGGCAAGTCCCTCAGGTTCTGATTTTTTGCTACTATGAAGAGTTGTTGCAAATATTTTTTGTACATATGGGTGTTTATTTGATTTCTTTACTCCCATCAAATTAGTTACTCAATCATGCTGGATGAGTCACCCATCAAATTCTGGGATAGCTGAATTCTGAAAGAGAAAAAAAAAGAAATTGAAGGAGTTTGGTAATCTGAGGTATAGTTTAAAACATACATATTGAAAAGAGAACAAGATATTTTATTCAATTTAGCAAATGTTTAATATACACTTACTATGTACTAAGGACACAAGGACAACCATGATGACAGTTTCTGCCTTTAAGGAGGTTATATCCTCCTTAAGGGAGAGGGAGAGACAATGTATTCAGAAAAGCAAATACAAAATATTTACAGATGAAATATGATTTAATTTCATGGTTGAGAAGGCAGCTAGGTGGCACAGTAGATAGAGGGTCAGGCCTGGAGTCAGGAAGACTCATTTTCCTGAGTTCAAAAATGGCCTCAAACACTAGATATGTGACCCTGGGCAAGTCACTGAACCCCGTTTGCCTCAGTTTCCTCCTCTGTAAAATGAACTGGAGAAGGAAATGGCAAACCACTGCAGTATCTTTGCCAGGAAAACCCCGAAAAGGGATCACAAAGAGTTGGACACAACTGAAATGAATGAACAACAAACAACAACAAACAACAGGGAATAGCCCTAGCATAGTGGCTGAGGGGAGGAAGGGTGGGGGGTGGGGGACAGGGAAAAGCGGGAGAGGAGGGAATCAAGAAAGACTTCTTGGAGGAAGTGGCATTGGATTTGAAACTTGAATGGAGGTAGGGATTCCAAGTGGCAGAATTGAGGAGGGAAAAATCTTCTAGGTTTGAGGGAAGATAAATATTCATCAAATCTCTGTCTTCATTCAAGATTCAGTTCAAGTGCCATTTCCTACAGGGAATCTTTCCTGATCCCCTCCCTCCCCCACCAATTATTAATGATTATTCAAATCTCAAATTTGCTTTATATTAGTATATGCAAATATATCCATTGGTATTTACCTTGTCTGGACAAAAGCAAGAGGGAAAGTTTATCTGGAATATAGCATGCCTGGGAAGGAGGGTTGTGGAGAGTCTGGAAAGGTAACCTGGCACCAGCTTATGAAGTATTTTAAGAAGCAATCTTAGCAGTGGTGATAGTGCACCCACTGTCAAATATTCTGATTTAAACATAGAACATATCACTTTCCCTTTTAGCTTTTCTATTTGTTTGTGTGTATGTGTGTATGTTTGTGTGTATAAGTAAGCATATTCCATGTGCCTCAGTTCTGACATGTAAATATTTGGGGTAATTAAGTCACGCCTTTACTTATTATCTGGGCAGGTCCTAAGTGTTGACCAGGCATTTTAAAATATTTTGGGGAGTTGAGGTATCATACTGTGTCCTAGTGCCAGAAACTAGTACCTAGTATTAAGTGCTACATAATCAGTAATAGTAGGAAAATATAGAGAAAACCCACTCCTTAGGCCCAAGCCAAAAAAGATGAAGAAAGAAAGAGAAAATTTCTAGGCTTTCTAAATCTTCTCTGTAGCTTTACGTTCCTTGGGCCACCAAGAAAGCTAAACCTCAGTGCAGGAAAATCTGTAAAGAAGTTACAAAGCACTCTTACTAATTAGAACTGTGTGAAACTGCTCATTTTCACTTCATGACTATGCTTGCACCAAGATGCAAGCTACGCAGGGCTCAGCAGTTTGGGTCAGATCGGATTTTGTTGAGACTTTTCAATCGTTTTGATTTTGATCTCCTCAGAATTGAGTTTCATTTGTTCCCACATGACAAAACCCAAAACTGGATGCTGATGCCTTATGGATTTGAGGTTGTGACAAAACCAAAACAAAACAAGGACTCTCCAACTGTGAGATTTTCATGGTTTGTGTAAGAGAGATTAACATGGCACCAACTAGTTGTAAGAAGGAATTTTTTACTCAATCAGGATATAGAGATTGGAGAAAAGACTTTGTCTCTTAGAAAAAGCTTGGCCTATAAGTGAAGGGAACATTTTTGAACAGTGGCATCTTTACATTTCAGCTGCCACAGCCAAATTTTGCATAGGTGTGAAATTTGAATTCATCTCACTGGCCCAAGAAATGCCATCTTGGAACCCCTAAATTTATAAATACTCAATCTTTTTGGAGACATGTAGAGGTAAAAAGGGAAAAATTTTGAGATAAAAAGACAATTTTATTGTGCATGATAACCCTACCTAACCTATAACCAATTTGAAGTCAGGTTCTCTCAGTCCTCCACAGAATCTGGGTCATTTGGAAAATAATAACAATGAAGAAGGTAATTGAATAGTCCCCAAATGCTAAAAAAAATTCCTGAATTTTTACCACTGTAAGAGACATCTCATCTTAGGTCCATAAAGGTGAGATCCTTAAGCTATCAACCAATTAGCGTGCATTTATTAAATACCTGTTATTTGCCAGCCACTTTATTAGGAGATGGAGACACAAAGACAAATACTGAAACAATCCCTGCTCTCATGGAGTTGTATTCTCTCAAAATATAGAATGTTAGGACTGGAAAGTAAGTATGTATGTCATGCCTTATACATGTGTCCCAAGAAGACAGTACAGCTCTCCACTATTACTAGGTATGAGTCACCAGCCAATTAGTCAGTCAACCAAATGAGCATTTATTAAGAACCCACTATGTGTCAGACACTGTACTAGGCACAAAGGATACAAATGCAATGAAAGTACAAAAAATCCCTACTCTCGAGGAGTTTACATTTTACTGGAGAAAACAACAAATGCATAGAGAAGTATATAACAGAGTAAATATAAAGAGAATAGATACAAAGAAATGCAAAGAAGCTAATACAAGATAGTCTGGGAATTCATTCTCTCCTCACACCAGCCTCATAGAGTCACTCTCTTCAACACTCATCTTCAACATGGAACCTTTTCTTGTCCTACCCAACTGCTAGTTTCTTATAACCATCCTCAAGACTTAATTGGCTCAGGTCACTAACTACATTTCTTAGTCACCTGAATAACGGAGTCAGAAGGAACTCCAGCCCCTTTCCTGCTTGACTGGCAGACCACCATGGGCAACTCAGAGGCAAGGGAATTCTGTTCAGCTGAATCAATAGATGTGTCCTCACTGTATATCCCTGTTGAATATTTTCTGCTATGACTAAATAAATCCCCTTTTGTAAACTGTTAAATAACTACATGTGTCTTATTTTATTTCATTATCAGATTTGTACTAGGGGACTAGCTTGACTCAGAAAAGCCCATAAGAATAGGTTTCTTTATGTCTTTCTTTTCTTCCTCATTGAGATTATTCATGATTATATCATCACAATTCCAATTTTTAAGATTCCCCTATTTTTCTTTAACTGGTGAGGTACAGTGGAAAACACACACACACACACACACACACACACACACACACACACTGGATTTGTAGTCAAAGGACTTAGGTTTGTGCCCCTCTTTGCCACTTACCAACTGTGTGACCTTGGACCAATCATTTGAACTTCTGGCCTGAGTTTTCTCATCTATATAAAATTCTGAGTTCTGATTAGATAATCTTTAAAGTCCCTTGCAGTTCTAAATCTCTGATCATATGAACTTTTTCCTTTGAAAGTTTCTGCACATGGAGTCTCACATATCATTCTCCTGAAATTGTTAAAAATCTGTTTTCTTAAAGCCTAGGGATGTGTCTGACTTGATGGTGTAATAATTCCAAAGCCTGATGAGCCCAAAAGTGTAAATGTGCAACTGTTGTGTGACTAAAGCGTGAGCAATGTCACTGGAATTTTTAAAGGTTTAAGATGTGCAAGGCCTGCGTGTTAGACGGTATTCAACATAGATTTGCTTATTTTTTTTATTGAATTTCAGCTGTTTTATTTTCCTCTTCCTGAATTCTGAATGAACATATTTAGGTGTATGTGCATATATATGCATAAGTACATATACATATGCATGTTACAGAAATACCTGATTTAGAGGCATTGGGAGATATCTCAGCAAAGATCAGCAAATATGAAACAGACAGTCTTTAACTGAGTGGTGAAAGGAAGCACTTAACAGCAGATATTTTTCCCTTGTGATAAAATGTGATACTTTAGTGAGATCTGAAAATCAGAACCTGGATCAATATCACCGTAGTCAAATTTTGGAGGGTCAACTTAAAGAAAAGGCAGAGTAGATTTTAACCAGTCTAATAATCACTTTCAGAGCAAAGGTCTCATTACCTAGCGCAGAAAGGAATAAAGGTTACTTTAACTTTCAGGGCTCAGAAAATAATCTTCTTTCCTTTATGGACTCAGACCAATAGTTTACATAAAATAAAAATGTTCTAGTAAAAAATATGCAGCATGGGTTTTCCCTCAGGTTACATCTTTCAGCCAATCATATTATGACTTCATTCCATGAAATATTTTAATATACTTGAAAGTTAGTATAGTAGCCCAGCAAGCCATTTCAACCTTTACACTAGTTACTATCCTTGGCTGGCTATCCCTGAAAATCTGTTTCATAAAGATAAGGAATAATGGTAATGTTGACTGCAGCAAAGTTTTAGCCCTGTGCACACATAGATGATGTCACTACCCAAGGCTAAACTCATTCATGTGACATGGAACTTTTTAAGACATTATTTTAGATGCAGGACCAAGAATAACATAAGGTTTGGACATGAGAATGGGAAGCAAAGAATCAGGGTTTATTTGTTTGCTTTGTTTTTACGTGTTAATAATTATTCTCTATTATACTTATTTTTTGTTGTATTGTATATTTTCTTATCTCTGTATATGTTGTATCTATACCACTTCCCTCCCCCACTGTTGCCAATAGAATGCAGGCTCCTCAACCTCAGAGATTGTTTCATTTTTCTTTATACATAGCACAGTGCCTGGCCTGTAGTGAATACTTGATAAATCCTTGTTGAATGAGTTGTGAGTTTGGTCAGATAACCACTATGAATGACATAGTTTTAGAGTGAATTAACTGCTTAGTTGATTTAGCTCTACAAGGTCAGAGATTTCATCTTAATTATATTTTTATCTTCTCTGGCACCTAGGTTAGTGTACTACAAATAGTAAGTGCTAAGAAGTAATTTGTGAATGACTAAGTAGTGAATGAATGAAACTACTTATTGTTACATTGTGGAATTATAACATTTAAAAAAGGATTGCCATTGTGCAATGACTTGGTCATCTTTAAAAGATATATATTTTTTTATTATGAACTTAACAAATATGAACATTTGAATATACAAAAAACCAGTAAGATGATTTTATATGAAACCATGTATCTATTACATAGTTTTTTTTAAGTATGTGTTAAATTCATCATAGTACCCACTCTGTTCTGCTTTGTGTTCCATTCTGGACTTACTTCTGTTTTCTTCTGTGTATTTTTTAAACTTTTTGTTGACATTGGTATCTCTGAGACATATCATATTTTTAAAACTTGACATTTGATTATGAAAAATCTTTAATAATCTCATTGTGCAGGGTGTTGATCAGGGAAGCATGCCTTTATCTACTTAAAAAAGAGAGTGGAAATAAGTGAGAGTCATCTTTTTCATAGAGATTCTAAGAGAACTAATCATGGGCCAGAGAACTGCAGCAGGGTTTAGAGCAGACCAGGATTAGGATGGAGGATGGAAGGGGAAGACTCTGCTTCCCACCGGTCTTTTCACCGAGAGTTGCTAATGAAAGAATAATGCAGTGGCAAAGCCTCTAAACCATTTGTCCCTAGAGGGAAAGAAGTCACATGCCCAGTCTTTTGGAAAGAGGAAGGATGACTTTCCACTGAGTTGAGTTGTCGGCAACTTTGGAGTCAGTGTACTCAACAGAGGAGAGGAGCTCCAAGATAACAGCAATCTTTCAGAAGAAAAAAAGATACTGTGTATCACACTAGGCCCTGGAGATAGAGGAGCACCAAAGTGTTGAGTTACATATGGAAGACTAAAATCCTAGAGTCTGTCCTCTCTTAGTTACTATGATGAGTTACACAGACACTGAAAGTTTGAAGGGAAAGGAAATTAAATATTTAACAATCTCAAATTTTTTTTCCTTTCAAGTATAGCCAAGAAGCCTCTATGGGGTTGCTTGCCTAGCGATTGCAATTTTATTTTCTTCTTGGAGCTACCCAGAACTTTAAAGATAGAAGCATAAGAGTGGATGTTTGTGTGGTTAATTGCAATATTGTTGCTGTTCTTTCTATTTTGAAGAGGACTAATGACACCATGGCCAATATTTTGACTTGTGCGTGAATTGGTTTTAAGTGAGCAGAGTTATGCAAAGGTCATCAGCCTCACTCTCTCTTCCAGAGTCATTGAAGTCCACTGGCAGGAAAAAAGTCAAGACAACTGGTGATGTCAAGACAACAGGAAAGCAGTGGATGACTTTGGTGTCTTTGATGTCTGACCAAGTTCTAGTGCTCCACAGTGCTGCTTCAGCTGCCTTCATGGCTACTGGAAAAAATTGTTGTCATCTGCCCATTCTGCCAGGGGAAGTCTTCTCATGCTTGGGCTAGACATCTCCCTAACTCACTGATGAGCTTGGGGTCGTTAACCTCAACCTGATTTAGCCCATCTGGTGAGATAGTAACTACAATAAGGGTAATATTCAATGGATGTCCGGGGTTGCTTCTGTAGTAACCCCAAGCTCATTTCTCTTCTGAAAAGAGTCCAAACCCTTAGGGCCTTACTATAACACAGAATGCCTACATAGGTCCCTGGAGTTAGGTGGAATTCATGCAAAAGGGAGCATTCTGTTGACTACTTATGAGCTATTGTTAATCCTTTATGTTTGTTTTCTATATCATCTGATAATGAAATAAAGGCTCTTCTATATGCAATATGCCTTCCTACTTTTTGTGCTTACATAGAAATATTTGGGTTGACTACAAAACTTTCTATGATAAGTGTGAAGTTTTGTTTCTCTGGAGGTAGTCTTAACTTTTTGGCTGTACTAACTGAACTGAATTTTGGCTAGAAAATTTCCCAGGTTATTGTCTGTGACAAAAACAAACAAACAAACAATTCTAGCCTTTCCTCCTCCAATTATGTAAAATTCCATTTATTTTCTTTTGGGTTATCATGTGAGAAAAAGAAAGATGAGGGGGAGAAGTAGAAGAAAGGTGAAAGGAGAGGAGGAAAATGAGGATCATAATGTTCCATAGTGAAGATTCTTGAATTTAAATCACTTACTAGTTCAACGCTGACCCTTTCTAGGCACTGTGTTCTTCTTAACCAATAACAGTAAATTGAAAAGAAATGTATGAGGGTAATTCATAGACTATGAAAGTCAATCACATGGGAAAAGAGAAATTGTAGAGACACATTTGTCACTTTTAGGAAAATATTTGTTCTTTACTATCCCAAAATTTGAAAAAAAAAAAATGTGTGCGCATGTGCGCGCTTGCACACACACACACACACACAATATATATACTAAACAAGAGCATCAAGCTAATTCCAAATGCCATGGCAATTTTGAATGAAACCGGAGTACAAATAACTATGGGTTGTTATTAATGAAAATTATCATCTTGGATTGCCCTGTTCTAAACTTGGGAGATATCTTGCTAGAGGAAATAACCCAGGGAATTCTTGATTATAATGTTAATTAACCCAAAGGTGTGTACTATGCTCTTTTATTCATTGAGATAAATCACTGAAAATGGAATTAGAAAACCAAGGAAAGGAACATGGGAAAGTAACCATTATTCATTAAGGGCCTACTATGTGTCAGGCACTGTACTATAATCACTTTACAGATAATTTCTCATTTTATCTTAAAAACAACCCTGGGAGGCAGATGCTATTAGGCCCTTTATTTTACAGAAGTTAAGTGACTTACTCAGGGCCATACAGCTAGTAACTATCTGAGGTCTGCTCTGAACTTAGGTTTTCCTGATTCCAGGCCCAGTGCTCTATTCATTGTAGCCTGCCTAGGAGTCCTAGACCACTTGGACTCTCCTGTTCACTAGGTGCAATTATGCCAATGGTAAAATGGATACTTTGTACCAAGTGGTTGGGTAAACCACCTCACTTCCAGAGCCCTCAGTTACGTTCAATATAAATATAAATAAAATAGCCCTCAGTTACCTATAAAATAACAATATCTACTCTACCTACTGACTTCCCTGGCTTCCTTTAAGTCTCAACTAAAATACCATCTTTTATAGGGAACCTTTCCCAACTCCTCTTAATTTTAGTGCCTTTCCTCTGCTAATGGTTTCCTATTTATCTTGTGTAATGCTTGCTTTGTGTGTGTGTGTGTGTGTATGTGTGTGTAAATATATATATATGTATACATACATATACACATTTATTCATTTGCATGTTGCCTCTCCTGTCTATTCTAAGATCCTTGATGACAGAGATTGTCTTTTGCCTCTTTTTGTATTGCCAGCTCTTCGACCAGTGCCTGACACACAGAAGGTGCTTAATAAATGTTTATTGATTGATTGAGCCAATATTTAACACTTTGAGGTTTACAAAGCACTTTATATGTTTTATCTCACTTGGTCCTCACAACAACGCTGTGAAATAGGTAGTATTATTATCCCATTTTACAAATGAGGAAAATGAGGCTCACAAAGGTTAAATGCCTTGCCTACGGTCACATAGCTAGTGAGAATCTGAGGCAAGATTTGAATTTAGAATTTCCTGGGTTCAGATCCATTGTTCTGCCCACTTTACTGTCAGAAGACACGAAGGGTATTAAGATGATGCTTAATTAAGCCCCTTCAAACTCAGGTGATAAACAACCATGTCAGGAATTGAGCTCAGGTTTTCTCATGCCAAATCTAGTGGTCCTTCCACACAGACTCTTGTGCTAATAATACCTACCTCACAGGGGCATTCAGAGAAAAGTATATCACAAACTTTGAGGCACTATATGAATGTGAGTTAGTATTATGTTTTAGGTGTTGTGAATGCTGTATTAGCAATACCAATGATAGTAATAATACCAAAGGTAAAATGGCTACCTTGTACCAATCAATTTCTCAGTCCTACTAATGCAATATCACCTAAAAAGCCAATAATTTGGGATATGAGAGGGCTCTATTTTCCAGTGTTTAAAAAGAGAAAGCCTATTATCAGGCAGTTTTCAGAAGAAGAGGTCCAAGCTGTTAATAGCCCTATAAAAATTCTTTAAATCACTAATAATTAGATGAATATAAATTAGAACAATTATGAAATTCTACACTGATTAGATTGGGGAAAATTATTTTTTTAAAAAAGGAAAATAATCATTGTTTGAGGGTCCATGGGAAAACAGGCATACTAATGTAGTATTGATGGAACTGTGAATTGGTCTAGTCACTCTGGAAAGCACTAATGATAGCTAGCATTAATATAGGGTCTTCTATGTGCCAGGGACTTTGCTAAGTGCTTTCAAATTGATATTTCATTTGATTCTCACAACAACCCTGGGAAGCAGTTGCTGTTATTATCCTCATTTTACAGTTGAGGAAACTGAGGCAAACAGAGACTAAATTATTTGCCCGAGGTCAGAAATCTAGTATCTAAGACTGAATTTGCCTCAGTTTTTTTCTGGTACCAGGTCTAGTACTCTATCCTAGCTGCCTCAGTTTGCAACCATGTCCAAAAAAAAATCACTAAAATTCCCACACTATTTGATACAGTAATACCACTACTAGGCTTATAACTCAAAGAGCTTTTTTTTTTTTTAAAAAGGTATACAACCATATTATATAAATATTTGTAGCATTTATCTTTGTTATTGTGAAGGACTAGAAGCTAAGAAGATGTCCATTAATGGGGGAATAGCTGAACAAATTGTGGTACATGAGTAGTGGAATATTTATTGTGCTGTGAGACATGATGAAAGAAACGATTTCAAAGAAATCTGGGAAGACTTGTATGAACTGATGCAGAATGAAGTAAGCAGAGCCAGAACAACAATTTGTGGAAGGAAAAGGAGGAGAAGAAGGAGAAGGGGAGGAGGGAGGAGAAAGAGGAGGAGGAGGAGAAGGAAGAGAAAGGGAAGGGAAGGCAAGGCAGGGCAAGGCAAAGCAAGGCAACATTAGTCATGTTGCGAAAAAAGAAAAAGAACAAATGGGAAAAAAATAAAGAAAGTGAAAATAGTATGCTTTGATTTGCATTCAGGCTCCATCAGTTCTTTTTCTTGATGTGCATAGCATTTTCCAGCATAAGCCTTTCAGAACTGTCTTGGATTGCTGAGAAAAGCTAAGTCAATCATGTTTGATTATCATACAATGTTGCTATTACTGTGTACAATGTTCTCCTGGTTCTGCTTACTTCATTCAGCACAAGCTTATATAAGTCTTCCTAGGTTTTTCTGAAATTTGCCTGCTCATCTTTTGTTATAGTACAATAGTATTCCATTATATTAATGTACCACAACTTGTTCAGCCATTCCTCAATTGATGGGCATCCCTTCAGTTTCAAATTCTTTTTTAAAAATTTATTTATATTTTTATTTCAACATTCATTTTTATAACATTTTGAGTTCTAAAATTTTCCCCAACCCTTCCCTCCATATTGGGCATGCAATCTGATGTAGGCTATACATATACATTCATATTAAACCTATTTTCACATTGGTCATATTGTGAAAGAAGAATCAGAACAAAAGGGAAAAACCATGAGAAAGAAAAAAAAAAAGAAAATAGAGTATTTTGATCTGCATTCAGACTCCATAGTTTTTTCTGTGGATATGGATAGCATTTTCCAACACAAGTCTTTCGGAATTGTCTTAGATTGTTGCATTGCTGAGAAGAGCTAAGTCTATCAAAGTTGGTCATCGCACAATGTTGTTGTTACTGTGTACAATGTTCTCTTGGTTCTGCTCACTTCACTCAGCATCAGTTCATGTAAGTTTTTCCAGGTTTATCTGAAATTATCCTGCTTGTCATTTCTTATGGCATAGCATATTCCATTACAATCATATATAACACCTTTGTTCAGGCATTCCCCAATTGATGGGTATTCCCTCAGTTTCCAATTCTTTGCCACCACAAAAAGAGCTTCCCTAAATATTTTTGTCTCCTTTCTTTTGCCTTTGATCTCTTTGGCATACAGACCTAGGAGTGGTAATGCTGGATCAAAGGATATGCACAGTTCTATACCCCTTTTGACATAGTTCCAAATTTCTATCCAGACTGGTGGGATTAGTTCATATTCCACCAACAATGCATTAGTATCCCAATTTTCCCACATTCCCTCCAACATTTGTCATTTGCTTGTGGTCTCAGTCTTTATGTCTAAATTATGTACCCATTTTGACCTTACCTCAGTATACGGCGTGAGATATAGATCTACCTACTTTCTGCCAAACTGCTTTCTAGTTTTCCCAGCAAATTTTGTCAAATAGTGATTTCTTTTCCCAAAATCTTGGATGTTTTGATTTTTCAAAAATTAGATTACCATGGTTGTTTACTACTGTGTATTATATACCTAATCTATTTCACAGATCTACCACTCTATTTCTTAGTCAGTATCTGATCATTTTGATGATTACCACTTCGTAATATGGTTTGAGATCTGGTACTCTTATTCCAGTCTTGCTTCACATTTTTAGTTTCATAGCACAGTAAATTTTCAAAGTTCATTATACTTTTAATTAATCAATAGACATAATTTATAGGCCTCTTACTTCAAAGAGTATAGTTCAGAATAAGAGTATTGTAAAGAAGAATATTTAAAAGAAATAATTTGTGGACTGAAGTCTAAAGTTTTGAGAAACATTTTCAGGATTCTGAATGAAACTTTGATCATTCCAGGAAGTTGGGGGTGAACATGTACCAAAAATCAGTCTAGTGTTACTGTTAAGCTACCAAAGATAAATTGTGTGTTCTACAGAAACCAGCAAATTTTGAAGCTCAAAATAACCTCATTAAACTTTAATTATGGAATTGGTAAAGATGTGGTATAGTCTTTGGCTAGATTATACTCATATATTAAGCCATTAAAACTATCACTACATACAACAATAAAAGAAACTGCAGGAATGAAATAGGGAAGCTAAGTGGCACAATAGATAGAGTCTGAAGCCAGGAAGACCTGAGTTCAAATGTGATCTCAGACACTTAGTAGCTGTGTGACCCTGGGCAAGTCATTTAATGATGTTTGCCTCAATTTCATCATCTGTAAAATGAGCTGGAGAAGGAAATGGCAAACCATTCTATCATCTTTGCCAAGAAAATCTCATGAAGAGTCAGACATAACTAATAACAACAACGATGCACAGAATATTACAGAAGTTGGTGGAAAGTATTATCTTACACTTTAATGTGACCCACAGGTGAAAGAAACAGATGGTATTTATGATAAGAAGGGTAGATGAATTAATTTTCACCTAAATCTCCTAAGGCCTTTGCCATTTACAAGGATGAGTAGGACTTAGGTGATATAGTGAGAAGAATAAGTGTGTTCCTGTTCAAGTTGTAGCCTCAACAAGTTCCTACTATTCTCTGGAAAGTTAGATCAGTGGGGTAGAAGACCATGGAGCAAAGCTATACTTATCCTTTATAAGCACAAGCCTTATTTAACATCTTTGCATTTTAATTTTCTATTAAAAAGTCTTGACATCACAAATCGGCCATTTTGACTAAACATGTTGCAAACAGATGAAATGACCCATTTTCTAGATTTGGGAATTTTAATGCTACTCAGAAATGAAATGATTAAACAAACAAGCATTACAGTAAGAAGTAAATCTTAAATATGGGTCGAATGACATTATAAATTACATAAATGAATGAAAAAAGGATTTATTGACTAAGTACATTGTGCCAAGTACTAGGTTAAACCCTAGGGACACAGGTAAAAAACAAATACAGTCCCTTCTCAAAAGCAGATTACATTCTAATAGAGGGAGATAATGTATACAGGGGAATAGTGACCAGAGAGGGGCATGATAGTTTAGAAAATTATATGAACTTTGAATTTACATCTTCCATTAAAGAACAATGGACAGTTGATTTGATTCCAGAATTGAAGAGAAGGAAAGTATACATTCAAGGCAGTTGACAACTCTGGTGAGAAGACGGTTGGGGAACATTGCTTAACATAGTAGTTGGCACTTAGAAGGTGCTTAATGAATATTTGTTGACTGACAGGGAATGAGATGAAACATGACTGAAACCTGCCTGAGAGAGTGGGTTGGGTGGCAGGAGTCACCAATCAGAACAATGAAATCCTAGAGAAAAAGACGAAAGGGTTAAAACCTCCAGGCGTGATCTCTGATCTGGACAGCGAAGTAACTGACAATTCTGTAAAGAAGATGGTAGGAAAGTAGGGAGACTATGCAATTGCATTGAAAATATCCAGACCAGAAAAATATTTTTCAACTATCATTGACTATCCAGTGATTTGAAGCAGTTTTCAGGACCACAAAAGGGACTACACAAGAAGCAGTAAATGTTATAGTCATATTAATTAAAAAATTAATACATAAAAAAACAAAAGAATTTGTTGCATGACTTTCAGTGGGCCTGAGGTCTTTAAGATGAACTGCTTGGTGGTACTCTTTAACTACATCTGTCCCCAGAAATTGATTCATGCATTCACCTCTTTTTGTTACATCATTTTTAGACAGTAAGGCTTTTCTTCTATCTCAAGTGCAGTTCAATCTGCAAAAGTACATTTCCCATTTTTTTTGAGGCCAATGACATGTTGCAAGATTGGGGTGGCACTCCAAATTAATCAACAACTACCTCTGCTCAGCATGTTTGCCAAGGAAGCTCTGAAACCCACTACTAAGCAACTTCTTGCTACAAGGTCAGGGATTAACCTAGCTATTCAAACGATCCAAGGAAGAGAGATCAGACAAAAGCAGGTCCACCCTGATGGAACACATTACCTTCCTTACCATTACTTAGAAAGGTTCTGTGCTTTTGTAGGCATCTTACCCAGTTAAATCTGATTAAGTTTCGTCTTATGCACTGACCCAGTTACTCATTGCATTACCTAGGTACTTTGAAGGATATATGATTTCCTCTGCATGTTTTATTCTCCCTAATGATACAAATTATGACCTTGTTCACCTTCTCTTCAATTCTTGCTCATGTTTTCTCATAAAACCTATAAAAAGGTCGTGGCTCACTCTCTTCCTTTAATCCTCTACAGGTCATCATGCTGCTCTGAGACTTCTACTGAGGCATGAGTAATGGGTTAGTCCTTTACCACTTTGACAACATGGCAGCGGCTCTCATGTGGTCACTAGGAAAGGAAGATTGCACTAGGTGAAATCCATATCTCCTAAATGCCTTTTATGCTTTGTTTTCTTTCTTGAGTAAGAATGTTAGGACCAAGAAGGGTATGTCTAGGCCTGAAGGTGACTCTGTGTGTTTAAGAGGTCTAGAACTCTGTTGGGTCTACCTGACTGACTCTAAGGATAATTTCTTCAACAAAGAAGATGACCACCAGTAGAAGGACACCAGGGGGTATTTGGACAGTATAGATTCAAGATAAAATATTCCCATGCCTATTGAGCTGTCCCACTAACTACCTTCTGATGAGGTTTAATCATTATTTTCCCAGAAGAGATTGGAGCAGTGGTAGTTACTGAATCCAATTTTAAGTCATTCTTTCAATTAATATGTATAAGTGTGTTTTTAGTTTGTTTTTCTTTTGTATGAGAAATAAATACCTGTCTCATAATTGATTCAAATTGTATATTGGTTACCTTTATATTTTCCACTTTAGGGAGACCCTAGATATAAGCCATGGCCTACCTAAACTTTAAGTAATTTGTTTCTGGGATGATGGGATAAGGGTTTAAAAAAGCTGAAGAGTATGAGAAGGAGCCTTGTTCCTCTCTCTTTAAAGGTCAGGCTCCTCCAAGACCTAAGCTAGGCTGGACTGCCTGAAGGAATCCTGAGTAGAGTGGCCCCTTAGAGGAGAAGGGAGTGGGCATAGTGTCCTAGCCCCTTGGGCACATAGCATTTTCTTAATTTTAGACAGAGAATTGGAATCCTTTATATAAATCATAGACAGAGCTGGAAGAGACCTTAGTGGGGGGGGGGGGGGGTTTGGGTCTAATCCTTTCATTTTAAAAATGAGGATTGGAAGCTCTTAGAGTTTAAATGATTCCCAAAGTCCTATAGCTAGTAGCAGATCTGGAATACAAAACTTCCTCCTGAATCATAACAGGCAGCTATGACAAAATAACCAAAGAACTTTCTTTGGAGTCAAGAAATTTGAGTTCAAGTACCATTTTTGATATATTTTTGTTGGATGACCCTGGGCAAGTCATTTAATCTCTCAGTGCCCCCAGGCTAACATCAAAGACTATAGTTGTAGGGTCAATTCCAATTTGCATAGACAATATCCACATCTCATTATCTTGAAAGACAGAACCATCCAACAGTACCCTCTGATTCGACCCTCTGCTTAGAGGATGGAGGCCCATAAACAAATTGTGGTATATGAATTTAATGGAATACTATTGTGCAACAAGAAATGATAAACAGGCAGATTTCAGAAAAAAAAAGAAGTAGAAAAACTAGTATGGACTGATGCAAAGTGAAGTGAGCAGAACCAGAAAAACATTGTACACAGTAATAGCAACATTGTGAGATGATCAACTATGAATGACTTTGCTTTTTCTCAGCAACATAGTGATCCAAGACAATTACAAAGGACTCATGATAGAAAAAGCTATCCACATCCAAATAAAGAACTGATGGACTTTGGGTGCAGATCAAAGCATACTTTTTTTACTTACTTTGTTTTCTTTCTTGTTTTTCTTTTGATCTGTTCTTTCTTTTACAACTGTGACTAAACCAAATATGTTTTACATGGTTGCCCATATTATAACCTATATCAAATTGCTTTCCATTTTAGAAAAAAGGGAAGGGGGAGTAGAAAAATTTGGAATTCAAATTCTTGTAAAAGTAAATGCTAAAAATTTTCTTTACATATAATTGGGAAAATACTCTTAATACAATAAGATGGGGGCCCAGCACAGTCTTCTTCCCATTTCCCGCCACCTGTACTGTGCTTTTTAGACTTCTGCATCATGTTCCTGAGCTGGGTACCTTCTTACCATCCACTGTTTTTTAGCTTCCTTTTGTGTGTTGTCTTCCCACCCAATAGAATTTGAGCTTTTTGAGGAGAAAGACTGTCTTTCTTTTTATTTATATCCCTAGCATTTAGCACAGCGCCTGGCACATAGTAGGCATTAATAAATGTTTATTAATTAATTGAATAGACAAAGAGAATTTCCTCCCCAATAGTCACCTAAATGAACAAAGTAATAAATCTAGTCCCTCTGATTTTCCTCCTCCAAATATTATCTGTGTTTCATTCAAATGTCTGTAACAGGGGTGGAGAACCTGCAGCCTCAAGGCCACTTGTGGCCCTTTAGGTCCTTGGGTAGAGCCTTTCGATTGAGTCCAAGTTTTAAGTAACAAATCCTTTTATTAAAGGGATTTGTTCTGTGAAGTTTGGATTCAGTCAAAGGGCTGCACTTGAGGACCTAGAGGGCCACATGTAGCCTCAAGGCCGCAGGTTCCCCACCGCTCATCTTTTGAGTCCCAAAGAAGAGGCATGAGACTATATCTACCTCCCCACTTCTTTGCAGAAGTGGGAGACCATGGGTTTAAAATGCATCATATACCATTGGATGTTTTCTAAAGTTAAAGTTGGTTAAAGTTTTGGGAAATCATTTCACCTGATCCTAAAGTCCCACTACAGAGTACTTGATTCAAAATCAGAAAACTTAGTTTTTAATCCCAGATTTACTACTTATTACTTCTTTGGCCTTAGGTAAGACACAACCCCTGTGGACCTCAGTTTCCTTTGAGGTCCCTTCCAATTCTAAATTGATGATAAAGTGAGCCTTGTACTTTACTTCCCTTTCAGAAGTAAATGTAGGCCATAGAGAAGGAAATAAAATGTCCTCCATGGGCAAACAAAATAGTCTGTTTTTAAATTGCGCATTCTTCAAGTAGAATATGAGCCTTACATTATTCCATGAGAGGACAAAGACTGTTTCTATAATATCTACATATCTATATATATATATATATATATATATATATATATATATATATATATATACATCTTACATATATGTGGATATATAGATATACATCAGATAATTAAGCTTTGATGTGGTTAGTCCAGTTACTATGGCTTTCATAATAACTAATCAGGTCATTTCATGGTGAATTATTTAACAATCAACTTTGTAGATAATTAAATACTGGACTAATAGACCATGAGAGGCAACATGGCATAGTAGATAGAGGAGACAACCTCAGAGTCAGGAAGACCTAGTTTAAAATCCTTCTTGTCTTAGAAATATGATGGGGTGTGTGTGTGTGTGTGTGTGTGTGTGTGTGTGTGTGTTTTCAAGCAAGAAAAATTAACTTTGGGGAGATAATTATCAGAGCTGGTTGTCTACACTTGTAAATAGAACTGGATCTTGGATTTCACTGGCATAGGGCACTTGTAGGTGAGGAAATCCCCTTTATCAATGCAAGACAGTACCTTCTCTACAACTTAGAGTCTTAGACAGCTGCCTAGAGTACTCACAGGTTAAATGACTTGCCTAGGATCACACAGTCTATATGTGTCAGAATCAGGTCTTGAGGCCAGTACTTCCAGGCTTTGAACTCTAGATTGCTTCTCAAACAGATAAAATTCATTGTATGATGAAGTTACTATTTTGTGTGTGTGTGTGTGTGTGTGTGTGTATGTGTGTGTGTGTGTGTGTGTGTGGATATAGCCTCTGCATTGTGTAGACTTGGCATCACTTTTATGTCCTTAACTGCCTAGGTCTTATCTAAATTTCTATTTAGAAATATAAAAGAGCATGTTCAGATTAGGGCTGCATTGGAATACAAACGCTGGGTTGACTGAAGCATTAAAAAGAAATTGAACATATGATTTAATCCATGTGGGGAGCTCCCAGTATGACAATTCTTTTCGCCTATGCAGAGTGTGAGGAGAATATATTATTTATCCTTTATTAATATTGTTTGAACTTTGCTTTATGTGACTAGAAAGCTGTCTAACCCAAAGCCTATGGTAGAGTTCAAGCTGGCTTCAGACACGTTCTGGTGAAGTCTGAAGGCTGCAAGATTTACTTGGATCCCATCCAAGTTTTGGGTCTACCGAAAGCTTGTGTTTTGAGTTCCCCAAATTTGAATATTTATACTTAGCTGCTGATATATATCTCAAGCTGCCCTTCTCTGAAAACTTCCTGCTACTTAGCTGAGGCCAATCAGGCAAATATCTTTATATATAGTGTAACCTCACAAAGACTCAGGAGGAAGCCACAGTTTTTTCTGACTTTCTCCTTTGCCAAATGACCTAATGAAATTATTTCTAAAACTTTTTCAGGTATTGGGGTTTGTTCTTGTGACCAACAAGAATAGTAACTCTTCTGTGATTAACTGTCTTTTCTAGCCTTTACCTATGACCAGGCCTCATCCTACATCAACAGGTGCTCAGTGTCGTAACTCTGCAGACGGGGATGACAGTGATGAAAGAGAGAGATTGTTGGGTGGAGAAAGGTGTTAGACCAACACCTGAAGCAATCCTACCATTATCCAAGTCCTTACAGCCATGACTAGGATGGGGGTGATTAGGTCTTTATTTTAGAGCATTGATACTTTTAGGGTATAGAAATGAAAACATACTCCTTCAAAAGGAGCTAAAAGTCACCATAGTAATTAATTTTTCTTCCACTCAACTGAACTTGTCTTAATTACTTCTTGTATTATTTTTGCATCATGAGCTACAAAGTGGATTAAGAGCATGATTTATGTTGCTAACCCCAAGGTGAGGGTGCATTGCTACTTGTCCTTGCAGCCAAAATTTCTGGTTATAGCATGTTGCCTAAGGCAGACTAACTAGCAGTTAGCCAAAAAAAAAATGAATTAAATAAGAAACTCCTGCCTTATGTCCTTCTTCTCTTTCATGGCTAAATTTTAGAAAAAGCTAACACTCTTTGCCTCCACTTGCCCTTTCTCTCATTTTTAATCCATTATAATCTGGTTTCTATGCCACTCAACCAAATCTTTTTTCCTCCAAGGTTACCTTTGATCTCTGAATTACTAAAATTGATAGCCTTAAAAACTTCATCCTTGATCTCTATATTTTTCACTGTTTTTTTACATAGAAAGAGCTTTTTTTAACATTCATTTTTAAAAATTTTGAGTTCCAAATTCTCTTCCTCCCTCCTGCCTTTCTTCTACTTATTGAGAAGGAAAGAAATGTGATATCAACTAGATATGTGAAACCATACAAAACAGATTTCCATAATAGCCATGTCGCAAAAAAAGAAAAGAAAAATAAAGTGAAAAAATTGTGCCTCAATCTGCAGACTCCATCACACTCTGGAGCTGGATGGCATTTTTCTTTATACAACCTTTGGAATTGCCTTGCATCATTGCTTTGATTAGAATAGCCAAGTCACTCACAGTTGGTCATCATATAAAATTGCCGTTACTACGTACAATGTGCTCCTGGTTCCACTCACCTCACTCTGCATCAGTTCATAAAATCTCCTCAGGTTTTTCTGTAACTATTCTGCTCATCATTTCTTATAGCACAATACTATTTCATCACAATCATGTACGACAACTTGTTCAGCCATTTTCCAATTGATGGGCATCTCCCCAATTTCCAATTCTTTGTCACAACAAAAAGAGCTGTTACAAATATTTTTGTGCAAATAGGTCCTTTTCCTGTTTTTTGATCTCTTTACGATGCAGACCTAGTAGTAGCATTGCTGGGTCAAAGGGTATGCATAGTTTTATCACCCTTTGAGCATAGTTCCAAATTGTCCTCCAGAATGGTCAGACAGTTCACAACTCTATCAACAGTACATTAGTGTCCCAATTTTTACACATTCCTGCCAAGATTTGTCATTTTCCTTTTCTGTCCTGTTAGCTAATTTGATGTGTGTTAAGGTGGTACTTTAGAAGTGTTTTAGTTTTCATTTCTCTAATCAGTAGTGATTTAGAGCATTTGTTTCATATGACTATTGATTGTTTTGATTTCTTTATTTGAAAATTGCTTGTTCATGTCCTCTAACCATGTATTAATTGAGAAATGACTCATTTTTATGAATATGAGTTTCCTACATGTTGGAGAAATGAGGACTCTATCAGAGAAACTTACTATAAATTCTTCCTGCCCCAGTTTCCTGCTTTCCTTCTAATCTTGGGTGCCTTGGTTTTGTTTGCACAAAACCTTTTAAATTTAATGTAATTAAAATTATCTATTTTTACATCGCATAATTCTTTCTGTTTCATTTAGTCATAAATTCCCCTCTTATCCATAAATCTGACAGGTAAAATATTCCATTCCCCCCTTAATTTGATTATGGTATCACCCTTTTTGTCTAAATTATGCATACTTTGACCTTTTCTTGGTATGTGGTGTGAAATGATAGTTAATAGCTAGTATCTGCCAAACTGCTTTCTAGTTCTCCCAGCAATTTTTGTCAAACAACGATTTTTCCAAAGATCCCAGTGGATCTTTGGATTTTTCAAACACTAGATTACTATGGTCATTTACTACTGCATATTGTGAATCCAATCTATCCCACTGTTCTACCACTCTGTTTCTTATTCAGTACCAGATTGTTTTCATGATGATTGTTTTATAATATAGATCAAAACCTGGTACTGCTAGGCTGCCTCCCTTCATACTTTTTCATTGATATTTTTTATATTGTTGGTCTTTTGTCCTTCCAGATGAATTTTGTTATTATTTTTTCCAGTTATATAAGATAATTCTTTGGTAGTTTTATTGTATGGCACTGAATAAATAAATTAATTTGGGTAGAATTGTCATTTTTATTATATTGACTCTGTCTACCCATGAGCAATGATGATTTCTCCAGTTGTTTAGATCTGTATTTGTGTGAAGTGTTTTATAATTGTGTTCATATAGTGATTGAGTTTGTCTTGGCAGGTAGACTCCCAAGTATTTTATATTGTTTGTACTTATTTTAAATGGAATTTCTCTTTCTAACTCTTCCTGCTAGACTTAGTTGGCAATACATAGAAATGCTAATGATTTATGTGGGTTCATTTTATATCCTACACCTTTGCTAAAGTTGTTAATTATTTCAACTAGTTTTTTATTTGATTCTCTAGAGTTCTATAAATATACCATAATTTACTCTGCAAAAAGTGATAGTTTGGTCTCTTCATTGTTTATTCTAAGTCCTTTCATTTCTTTTTCTTGACTTATTGGTAAAGCTAATTTCTACATTTTAAAATTGCAAGTTCAATTTATTGATTTGCTCTTTTTCTATTTTATTGATGCAAACATTTAACAACATGAATTTTTCCCCCTAAGTATTGCTTTTACTACATCCCACAATCAGTACAATATTAAATAATAGTGGTGATCATGGGCATCCTTGCTTCACCCCAATCTTATCAGGAAGGCTTCTAGCTTATCCGCATTACAAATAACAATTTCTGATGCTTTTAGATAATATTACTTATCATTTTAAGGAAAGCTCCATTTATTTCTTGACTTTCTAGTGTTTTTAATAGGAAAAATGTGGTATTTTGCCAAAAGTTTTTAATGCGTCTATTGAGATAATCATATTATTGATTATTATTGATATGGTCAATTATGCTGAAAGTTTGGTATTTTATTTAAAATTTTTGCCTAAATATTCATTAGGGAAATTGGTCTATACTTTTCTTTTTTAATTTTTGTTCTTCATCATTTAGGTAGCAGATTTATATTTATATCACACAAAACAATTGATAGGGCTCCTTTGCCTATTTTTTCCCAAATGGTTTACATAGAATTATAATCAATTGTTCTTTAAATATTTGGTAGAATTCACTACTGGTGAATTCACATATGGTCCTGGGGATTTTTTATTAGTGATCTCATTTATGGTATACTACATTTCTTTTTTCGAAGATAGGATTATTTAACTATTCTATTTTTTCTTCTGTTAATCTGGGCAATTTACATTTTTGTAGATATTCATCCATTTCACTTAAATTGTCAGATTTATTGACACATAATTAGACACTTCAGCTTTGTCTTCATTGATAGTTCATTCACCCTCTCCATTTTTGTTGCTGAGTCTTTCTTTTCTTTCTTTTTATCAAATTAACCAATGGTTTATTTTATTTTATTTTTCATAAAACCAGCTCCTAGTTTTATTATGTTTGATTTTTTTAAACTTCCAATTTCATTAAACTCTCTTTTGATTTTTAGGATTTCAATTTTGGTGTTTGATTGGGGATTTTTGATTTGTTCTTTTTCTATACTTTTAAATTGCAAGTTCAATTTATTGATCTGTTCTTTTTCTATTTTATTAATGTAAACATTTAACAATATGAATTTTCCCCCTAAATACTTCTTTTACTACATCCCACAAATTTTAGCATATTTTCTCATTCTTGTCATTCTTTTCACTGCAATTATTGATTTTTTTTCTATGATTTGCTCTGTGATCCATGCATTCTTTAAGATTATTTAGTTTTAATTAATTTTTATCTGTCCATGGTCCTTTATTGAATGTAATTTTTATTACATCGTAGTCTGCAAAGGATGCATTTATATTTCTATTTTTCTGCTTTTGTTCATGAGGGGTTTTTTTTGCATTAATGTATATCAATTTTTGTGAAGGTATCATGCACAGCTTGGAAAAGTGTATACTCCTTTCTGGTCCCATTTAATTTTCTCCAGAGGACTATCACATCTAACTTTTCTAAAATTCTTTAAATTTCTTTCTTTTTATTTAATGTTTAGATTTATGTGGTTATGAGGGGGTAAAGTTTAGATCCTTCCACTAGTATAATTTTATTGTCTCTTTCCTCCTGTAACTCATTTAATTTTTCTTTTAAGAATTCGGATGCTATGCCATTTGGTGCATATGATTTGTATTGATATTACTTTATTGTCTCTGGTACCCTTTGGCCAAATGTAGTTTCCCTGATTATTTCTTTTAATTAGATCTGTTGTTGCTTTTGCTTTGTATGAGATCATAATTGCTACCTCTGCCTTTTTTTTACCTCAGTTGTAGCATGATAGATTCTGCCCCAGCCCCTTATTTTTACTATGTGCATGCCTTTCTGTTTCTAGTATGCTTCTTGTAAACAACATATTGTTAGATTCTGGATTATAATCTATTTTGCTATCTCCTTCTGTTTTATGGGTGAGTTCATCCTATTCACATTCACAGTTATAATTACTAACTCCATCTCTCTTACCCATTTTGCTTCCTGCCTCCCTTAATATGCCTTCCCTTTTATGAATACTTCTGTCTTTCTCTTATCCCCTTCTCTTCTACTTCCTTGCTATGTAAGATAGATTTCTACATACAACTTAGTATATCTGTTATTCCCTCTTTGAACCAATTCTGATAGGAATGAGATTCAAGTGATGCCCACCACTCCCCCTGCCCAGATTTTCCCTTCCACTGTAAAAAACTTTTCCTTGTGCACCTCTTGTATAAGAGATAATTTTCCTCATTCTTTTACCTTACCCGTTCTCCCAGTGCATCCCTCTTTCTCACCACTTAAATTTTTTTTGAGATCATAGTCTTATTCACATTCATGCCCTTCAGAATGTATACTCCTTTTAACTGCCCTAAAACTGATAAAATTCTTAATGGTTACAAGTATGATCTTCGCACATAGGAATGGAAACAATTTAACTGTATAAAGTCTCATCAGATATCTCTTTCATGTTTACCTTTTTATGCTTTCTTGACTCTTGTGTTTGAACGTCAAATTTTCTGTCAATAATGCTTGAAAATTCTCTATTTTATTAGATATCTATTTTTCCCCTAAAGAATCATACTCAGTTTTGCTGGTTAAGTTATTCTTGTTTGTAATCTTAGCTCCTTTGCTTTCTGGAATATGACGTTCTAAGCCTTCCATTCTTTTAATGTGAAGCTGGAAATCTTATTTGTTCCTATTTGTTGTTGTCAGTCAGTTGTTTCAGTCACGTCCAACTCTTCATGACCCCATTTAGGGTTTTCTTGGTGATGATACTGAAGTGGTTTGCCATTTCCTTCTCTAGATCAATGTACAAATAAGGACACTGAGGCAAAGAGGGTTAAGTGACTTGCTCAGGATCACAAATCTAATAAATGTCTGAAGCTGTATTTGAACTCAGGTAATTCTTGACTCCAGGACTCCAGGCTTTCTCCACTGTGCTATCTAGCTGCCCAGTTCTGATTGTGGCTTTATGATATTTGAATTGTTTCTTTCTAGCTGCTTGTAATATTTTTTTCCCTTGACCTGGGAGTTCTGGAATTTGGCTATAATATTTCTGGGAGTTTTCATTTTGGGATCTCTTTCAAAAGGTGATCAGTGGATTCTTTCAATTTCTAATTTAACCTCTGGTTCTATGGCATGGGGGCAGTTTTCTTGTATAATTTCTTGAAATGTGATGTTTGGGCTCTTTTTCTTTTGATCATGGCTTTCAAGTAGTCCAATAATTCTCATATTATCTTTCCTTGATCTCTTTCCAAGATCAATTGTTTTTTTTTTTTGTTTGTTTTTGTTTTTTTTTTTTTTTTGTTTTTTTTTTGGCAGGGCAATTGGGGTTAAGTGACTTGCCCAAGGTCACACAGCTAGTACATGTGTCAAGTGTCTGAGGCCGGATTTGAACTCAGGTCCTCCTGACTCCAGGGCCGGTGCTCTACTCACTGCGCCATCTAGCTGCCCCCAATCAATTGTTTTTTTAATGAGATATTTGACATTTTCTTGTATTTTTTCATTTTTAAAATTTTATTTGTTTTTTTTTTTGTGTCTCATGGAATCATTAGCTTCCATTTGCCCAATTCTAATTTTTAAGGAGTTATTTTCTTCAGTGAACTTTTGTATCTCTTTTTTCTTTCTTTTTTTTTTTGGCAGGGGGGAAGGCAGGGCAATTGGGGTTAAGTGACTTACCCAAGGTCACATAGCTAGTAAATGTATCAAGCGTCTGAGGCTGGATTTGAACTCAAGTCCTCCTGACTCCAGAACCGGTGCTCTACTTGCTACGCCACTTAGCTGCCCCTGTATCTCGTTTTTCATTTGTTCAATTTGCTTTTTAAGGAGTTTTCCAGTGAATTTTTGTAGCTTTTTTTCCCTATTTGGCCAATTCCCTTTTTTATGGTATTATTTTCTTCAACATTTTTCTACCTTTTTAACCAAGTTATGATACTTTTCATAGTTTTTTCTTTTTCTTTTTCTTTTTTGTTTTTTCCTCAACCTCTCTTATTTGATTTTTAAAATTCTGTTTAATCTCTTCCAAGAATTCTTGTTGGGCTTGTGTTTAATTCATTTTTTTTTCTTTGAGGCTTTGCTTCTGGTTGTTTTGAAAAAAAATTGTCTTTTTTTGAGTTTGTGCCTTGATCTTCCCTGTTCTCATGGTAGCTTTATATAGTCAGTTTCTTTTTTTATTATTTGCTCATTTTCCTAGCCTATTATCTTTAAACTTTAGACGTAGAGTTGGGTTCTGCTCTTGGTGTGAGAAGGGGCCACTGTCCCAAGCTTCAGGCTTTTTGTGCTATTGTTTTTAGAGCTGGTCCTGGTGAGTCTGAAAGTTTTTGGTGCTTCCAAGGTGAGATGTTCAAAGGAAAGTTTTGATTACTGCTCTCCTGGCTATGCTCTGTCCCAGCAGTGGGGACCCTGGGGCCTTGAGGCCACATTGGCCCTCTAGGTCTTCAAAAGTAGCCCTTTGATTAAATCCAAACTTCACAGAACAAATCCTCTTAATCAAAGGATTTGCTCTGTAAAGCTTGGACTCAGTCAAAAGGCTGTATCTACATGTGGCCTCAAGGTTGTAGGTTCCCCACCTCTGCTCTGGTCTTTACCTAGGAAGGGATTATGTTCCCCTGTTCCTGCAAGTGTTAGTGCTCCTCTTAGCCTTAGAACTATGACAAGGTCCCCTGTTCTCCTGTGGACATGAGTGCTAGTGCTCCTTTCTGCTTTGGAAGTGAGACCAGGGTCCCTGTTTACCTGCAGCTGCAAGTGTCCTGAAACTGAGACCTGGAGTTGTGCATGGGCAATGCAATAGGTTCCTGTACCCAGTACCAGCAAAAGGTCCCCTGTTATCTTTTTTTGACCAGTTATCAAATGTCCTTGCTGTCTCTGGGATGAAAGTTCTTGAAGCTGCTACTACTGCTCTTGCAGCTACCTCCAAGGCCTCCTGCCAGTATTGCTGCATTGCCAGCACTCCAGGCCACTTCGGGCTGGCCTCCATACTGGTGTCACAGATCTCTCTTGCTGACTTCCTAAGTTCTGTTTGGCTGTGAAGACAAGTTGGCTTTGCTACACCAGAGTTCTACTTGAGGGGTTATTTTAATGTTGTTTGGAGGGGAATGTTGGAAAAATTTAGCTGAGTTCCTACCTCTACCCTGCCACCTTGTCTTATCTTTGTCACCATTGACCAACTCTTCCTACTAAACATTCTCTTCCCTTGACTTCTTCACACCTTCCTTTACTGATCCTTCTACTGATCTGACTACTCTTTCTCAACTTTCTTTGTTGGTTCTTCATCTATTTTCTGTCTCCCTTAGAACAGGTAGTCACTAGGGCTCTGTATTGAGACCTCTCCTCTCTCTAAACCCTATCTTGGTGATCTTAGCTTTCATAGATTCATTTCTCTTCTTTGTAGATGATTCTCATATCATACCCAACCCTCATCTTTCTCTTGAGCTTCAGATTGTACCACTAAACTATCTACTGGACATCTCTATGCCAATTAAATATTATAGACATTCCAAGCTCATCATATACAAATAGAATTCATCATGTTTTCCCTTAAATGTATTCATTCGAGCTTCCCTATTTCTGTTAAGCATACCACTGTGCTTCAATTTAGCCATCTTCACAACCACGGACTGATCTTTGCTTATTCCAACTTTCTACCAAATACCATCAATTCGATTAGTTTTCTGGCATTGTTCATGCTGCTTCACAACATATCTTGCAATCAACTCTTTTGGTTTATATGGTCACTACCCTAGTTCAGGCTTCCTACACCCTTTGCCTGGACTACTGCAATAACACCCATTATAATTGGATTCCTGGCTTCCAGTTTCTTGTCTGCTCAATATGACCCTGACATTGTTGCTGAAAATAATACTCCTAAAACATTTTGTCACTTACTTATCTATGAACTTCAATTGCTTCCCATTGTCTAAAAGATAAAATGCAGGGGAGCAGACCAAGATGGCTGAGTAAAAGCAGGGACTTGCTTGAACTCTCCCCCAAATCCCTCCAAACATTTGTAAAAAAATGAATCTGAACAAATTGTAGAGCTACAGAACCCCTAAAATGACAGAATGAAGCAAGTCTCCAGCCCAAGACGACCTGGGTGGTTGCTGGGAAAGGTCTATTTCACCATGTTGGGAGCAGAGCACAACCTAGCTTGGGCTATGCCAGGACAGATCAGAATTGAGCAGACCAGATGGAGCAGTCCTCAGGGTACTGAATCACTGAGCTGTGGTGGTTTCCAGACTTCTCAACCCACAAACAACAAAGACAACTTAGCAGGTCAGTGTGAACACTCTGTTGAACCTGGATGAGAGGAGGACATAGTCTGGCCCCACCCCCAGGGCAGCAGAGGTGGCTGCAGCAGCAATGATGGCAGCAGAAGCAGCAGCAGCATGCTTGCATAACTCCAGGTCCACAGACAGTGGGGGGAATCAAGTGGCTGATCAGAGTGGGAGTGCAGGGATCTCTTTGCTGACACTGAGGCAGGATTCTCTTGCTTTTCCCTGCTTGGATATGCATCTCAGTCCTGGTTGGCAGTCTAGGGGTGAGAAGGAGTGCTGGTGTGGCAGAGCTTGTGGCAACTGTGGAGAGGGAGTCCTCCTAGCAATTCCAAGGCAGAAAAGAGTGCTTGAGGTCATTCACAGACCAGAGCACAGGCCAAGAGAGGAGTAAACACCTCTCGTTGGTTCATACCACCCTAGAAGAACTGAAAATTTACAGGTGCTTACAAGTAGCTCATAAACAGCAGTGCAAAAGCCCTGAAGCTTGGGACGGAGCATTCTCCACTCTGGAAGCAGAGTCATACCTTGACAAAGAGCTCAAAAGTCAAGTAATTGGCTGGGGAAATGAGCAGACAGTGTAAAAAAACTCAGACTCAGAATCTTACTTTGGTGACAAAGAAGATCAAAACATTCAGCCAGAAGAAGTCGACAAAATCAAAGATCCTACAACCAAAGCCTCCAAGAAAAATATGAGTTAGTCTCAGTCCATGGAAGAGCTCAAAAAAGATTTTGAAAATTAAGTAAGAGAAGTAGAGGAAAATTGGGAAAAGAAATGAGAGGGTTGCAATAAAATCATGAAAAATGAGTCAACAGCTTGCTAAAAGAGACCCCCCTCCCAAATACTGAAGAAAATAACACCCTAAAAATAGACTAACCCAAATGGCAAAAGAAGTCCAAAAAGCCAAAAAACAGAATTGGCCAAATGGAAAAGGAAGTCCAAAAGCTCACTGAAGAATATAATTCCTTAAAAAATTAGAATGGAGCAAATAGAAGCTAATGACTTTATGAGAAATCAAGAAATTATAAAACAGAACTAAAAGAATAAAAAAATAGAAGACAATGTGAAATATCTCATTGGAAAAACCACTGACCTGGAAAATAGATCCAGGAGAGATAATGTAAAAATTATTGGACTACCTGAAAGCCATAATCAAAAAAAAAAGCCTAGACATCACCTTTCAAGAAATTATCAAGGAAAACCGCCTTGATATTCTAGAACCAGAAGGTAAAATAGAAATGGAAAGAATCCACCGATTGCTTCTTGAAAAAGATCCCCAAAAGAAAACAACTAGGAATATTGTAGCCAAATTCCAGAGTTCCCAGGTCAAGAAGAAAATATTGGAAGCAGCTGGAAAGAAATAATTCTAGTGTTGTGGAAACACAATCAGGATAACACAAGATCTAGCAGCTTCTACATTAAGGGACCAAAGGGCTAAGAATATGATATTCCTGAGGTCAAAGCAGCTAGGATTAAAACCAAGAATCACCTACCCAGTAAAACTGAGTATAATACTTTAGGGGAAAAATGGATTTTCAATGAAATAATGGACTTTCAAGCATTCTTGATGAAAAGACCAGAGATGAATAGAAAATTTAAATTTCAAATACAAGAATCAAGAGAAGCATGAAAAGGTAATCAAGAAAGAGAAATTGTGAGGGACTCATTGAAGTTGAACTGTTTACATTCCTACATGGAAAGATGACATATGTAACTCATGAGACCTTTCTCAGTATTAGGGTAGTTGAAGGGAATATGCATATATATAGACAGAGGTCACAGGGTGAGTTGAATATGAAGTAATGATACCTAAAAAAATAAAATTGAAGGGTGAGAGAGGAATATAGTGGGAGAAGGAGAAAGGCAGAGATAGAATGGGGTAAATTGTCTCACATAAAAGAGGTAAGGAAAAGCTGTTATAATGGAAGGGAAAAGTGGGGAGATGAAAGGGAATGAGTGAACCTTATTTTCATTGGATTAGGCTTAAGGAGGGAATAACATACACACTCAATTGGGTATATTACCCTACAGGAAAGTAGGGAGGAAGGAGATAAGAGTAGGGGGATGATAGAAGGGAGGACAAACTGGGGGAGGAGACAGTCAAAAGCAAATTTGAAAAGGTCAAAGGAGAAAATTGAATAAATTGGGGATGGAATAGGATGGAGGGAAATATAGTTAGTCTTTCAGAACACAACTATTATGGAAGTGTTTTGCATAGTGATACATGTATAACCTATATTGAATTGCTTGCCTTCTCAAGGACGGTGGCTGGGGAGGGAAGAAAGGAGGGAATTTGGAACTCAAAGTTCTAAAAACAAATGTTAAAAACTGTTTTTACATGCAACTGGGAAATAAGATATACAGGCAATGGGGTATAGAAATCTATCTTGCCCTACAAAAATGTAAGGTGAAAGGGGATGGGGGGGAGAATGGGGTAATAGAAGGGAGGGCAGACTGGGGAAAGGAGCAATCAGAATACATGCCATCTTGGGGTGGGGGGAGGGTAGAGATGGGGACAAAATTTGGAACTCAAAATCTTGTGGAAATGAATGTTGGAAACAAACAAAAAAAATAAACAAATGAATAAATAAACAAACAAACAAATAAATGAATGAATAAATAAATAAATGGATAAATGAATGAATGAATAAATAAATAAATGGATGAATGAATGAATAAATAAATAAATGAATGAATAAATGGATGAATGAATGAATGAATAAATAAATAAATGAAGGAATGAATAGATAGATAGATAAATAAATAAGTAAATAAAAAGAAAAGACAAAATACAAACTCTCCATATTAGCATCCAAAGTCCTTCACCAACTGGTTCTGGCCTGTCTTTTCTGGTTTATTTTACATTATTTAACATTACTCCTCTTCACACATTCTATGTTTTAGCTAAACTGACCTAATTGTTCATTTCTGAACTCAGCATTCTATCTCTCAGCTCTATGCCTTTGCACAGGCTATGCCCCAGTGCCTGTAATATACTTTCCTCAACTCTACTTCTTAGAATCCCTAGCTTCCTTCAAGTCTAAGCTCATATGCTACCTCCTATGGAAAGGCTTTTCTGATTCTCAAAATCAGAGATTCCAATTGGTGATCCTGTAGCTCTGTGTCACTGATCACCTACTAGACATTTCAAACTGAATGTCCTGTAGACATTTCACACTGAATATGTACAGAAAAACCCATTATCTTTCCTTCTGAATCCATCTTTTTTCTGAACTTTCCTCTCTCTGTTGAAGACACCATCATTTTTCTAGTTAAATAGGTTCACAATCCCTTGTTGTCATCATTGGCTCCTCACTCTTATTCAGCCCACACTTCTGACAAGCTGCTAACTCTTTTCATTTCTACTTCTACAATGTTTGTCACATCTGTCCTCTGTTTTCCACTCACAAAAGCACCATCCTCGTTGCTTCTCACAGGGACCGTCACAATTTCCTCCCAATTGGCCTTCCTACTTGAAGCCTTACCTCATTCCAATCCATTCTTCACACAGCTACCCAAGTGTGGTGAGTTGGCTAAATGATTCATTTAAAGTCACTGAGGAAATAAGTAGCCACATATCTTGAAGCTAGGATATACACAATTTTATCCTGCCTCTCCCACATTGATTATAGTTATATTGCATTTCCAGGTTACACCATTATGCACGTGGAACAAAGAGTGGTTGGTGAATGGCTGTCCTGGTGTCACTGCCTCACCGACCACATGAAATATGAGGGGAGAATTGGGAAGCCATGTAAATTATAGCATTTTGCAAATGCATGCTAGGAAAGAATCATGTTGCTAGGATGATGTATAAAAGAGTTGAACATAAACAGATGTAGAAAAGTGATGGCAAGTTTGGAGCATCTTAGAATTTTTATATATCTAAAGGGGAAAAATACCTTTCTCAGAAAGTAAGGCATTTTCTCCCCAGAATCTAAATATCTTTACAGTAATGGGGTTTTGTTCCCAGAAATTAATCAAAATAAATCATATTATTCCCAGAAAAATACAGTATAAAATCTGCTCTTACTGAAAGGAAATACTCTATTAGAAATTATTACTCTAAAGACTAATTTCTTGCCTGCGTTGAGGTAAAAAAAAAGAGTTGGATGGTCACCAACATTCTGGTTCTAGATTTTTATTTTTTAGCTGATCAGAAATGATTTAGTATATTTAGAAATCTATTTTGAGGGACACTATTCTTGTTCCCCAACACAACTTACTTACGATACACTATTTTAGAAAAGAAGCTCTTTTTCATTCCCCTTTTTAACATTAAGAGCTTATAAAAAAAGTTTATACAACAGACATGCAATTTTGGCTCCCCCACAATGTACTTTAAAATCTCTCAAAAGATTTACAGAAAAAAGACCTCCTTTTGAAAAAAAAAAAAAAACAATAAAACTGCTACCAGTGTGTCAAGGTCCTCCATTTTTTTTTCAAGACGGAGAAGACTTTATTGTTCTAGAGAAGATCTTTGTCACTCAGAGTCCTTTCATTTCTTTCTTGTGAACAAAGATTCAGACCAACATGTTCTTTTATTATGAGCTAATACACTTTGATTTACATAGAAAACAGATGTTTTTAATTTCAAATCATATTACTATTAAAGAACATCTTTCCTTTAGTTCTTTTCTTTTTCTCTTCCTTGTCTTTGTTCCCCCCTTTTTTCTATTTTCAAATTTGTTATTATTTACAGATCTCCTCAGAGTTTGCCATTCTTCAGAGGAGTATGGCCTTCCATGTTAAACTACTTAAAGCAGGCCTTCTCTAGGAAATACTTCTTTTCACTTCTTAAAAAGGACATTGCTTTGACATTACTAAGATGAACTCTTTCTTTTCCTCCATATCTTTTCCTCAGCTATCTTTTTTCTCTATTAGTCTCATTTCTTCTTATTGCTATAAGTGTTCTCTCTGCTTCTATAAGTCTCTCTCTCCTTCTTTAATCAGACATAATCCTTGATATTTGCTTTGCATTGAACTGCTTAAAGATCGCTTTCATTATATATTCATTAGCTTTCTCTCTTTACCCTCTCTCTTTTCTAAGTGGATGAGAGTCAAGTTTGCTCACAAGAAAATAAATCGATGTCATAAAAGGGTAGAAAAAAATGGTATAGTTTGAGTGGTCACAATAGCAATTTCCTTTCTTCCATCCTGTTGGATTGAACAATGTCAATTCTGAAGTTAAAAGAAATTGGAAAAAGTTGGTGGCTCTAATTGCTAGTACTATTGTGGCTACCATGATTATCACATCATAATTGTGCCATTAAAAACATACTTCTGTGGTGGTGGTGTTCGTTTAAAAAATTCTCAGAAGAGTTATTATGTGGAACAACTACAATAATAATGATCATATCTGGTATTTTTATGGCACTTTAAGGTTTACAAAAAAAGTTTGAGTTGATCTTCCCTCTAACCATGTGAAGTAAGTAATTGAAGCATTATTATCCCCATTTCATAAGTAAGGAAACTAAAGTTGAGAGAGAAGTATCTTCCCTGTCATCACTAAGCCATTGAGTATGTGAGCCGGGATAGAGACATCAATTCCAAGCAGGTAGAACAGTTTAAGATTTCATAGCTACAAGGCAAGCCAACATTCCCCTGGAAATTTCTGGCCCTGTATATGTGAAGGTCACCTGAAGTATTAATTTGGAAGTGTGTGTTGAAGACTATGGAAATAAAGATGGCATTTTTATCATCAAATGATCATTATTTCTTTTGTATTGAGGAGTACTATCTATTTATTTCTTCAGAATCAGAAAATACCTATCTAACTTTGACAGTCAGGAAGATAAATTATTGTTGATACGTTCCATTTCTAAGGTAGGAAAAAGTGAACAGGAACTCCTCCATCTCAATGGCATTTTTCTATAATATGCCAACAGACCTTTTTGCCCACTGGAATATTAGAAGAATAATTAGGTATCAGTGTTCTTTATACTCATAAAATATATGTTTGGACAACTGGGCCATGTTATTTTCTATTATAGATATAAATAGAATTACCCACAATGAGAATATTTTACATTTGCATAGTTCTTATATCTTATATTATATAGTTCTTATATCTTTTCTATTAACCTCATAATATTTAAAGGTATGTAGTCTGGATAATTTGCAAATTAGTATACTCAGGCATTGAAAGGCTAAATGATTTATCCAAGATAGTGTAGATAGTGTGGCTCTGGGATCATAACCAATAATTTCTAACAAGTTCAAGGAATTTTCTCCTAAAAACACTACTTCTAGGTTGGTCTGAAAGACAAGATCATCAAGTAAATATTTCAGTAACTTCTTGTGGCAATGTCTCAAATCTATTCTGAGAAAATCTACATTGTGCAGTATTTTTTTTAAAAATCTCTTCTTTTGCTTAATGCAGGTCAAAGGAGAGGTAATCTTCTGTTAAAAGAAAGCCATTGGGCTTCATCTCTCTAATAGTGCTAAAAAGGAAGACTATGAAAAGAGGCCAAGATATTAATGTACTTTAGTGTAAAACAAAACAACGAATAAAGTCAGACATCTTGCAAACTTGGCCAGGCTTCTGGATAATCATAGAATTTCAGAATTAAAAGGGAACTCAGAAGCCATCCAATACAACCTGTGCCTGAAAAACTCCACCTTGATCCCCATAACATTTCACAAGTAGTTATTCAAATTTTGATTGATGACATAAAATAAAGTAGAACTCATTACCTTCGAAGACAAACTATTCCACTTTTCAATAATTCTGTTAAGGAGCTTTCTTAACATCTAATTTAAATTCATCTCTAAACTCTCATCTATTACTCCTAGCTTTATCTTCTGATATTACAGAAAAATTCATATACTAATGACAGCTATTACGTATCTCCCATCTTCTCTTTTGTAGGCTAATCTTTAACTACTCCTCAAGGCATGAACTAGAGACCTTTCAATATTCTGGTTGCCCTACTCTGGATACTCTCTAGCTTATCAATGCCTTTTATAAAATTCAGTGCCCAGAAGTCAACACAGGACCTCAGATATAGTCACAGAGAGGTTGCATATACATGGACTATTGCTTCCTTGTTACTGGAAGGTATGACACTCTTAATTTAGCCTAATTCCACATTAGATTTAAAAATTTTCTATATTATATTATATTATATTATATTATATTATATTATATTATATTATATTATATTATATTATATATCATTGACATGTCAAACTTGTAGTATGTTTGCTATATACTATACTGCAAGCTGAATTATTTAGTAGCTACATTTTGCCAGAATCCTTGTGAAATTGATTTTTTGAACCCAAGTGGAAGACTTTACAATTGTCCCTATTAAATTTCATCTTCCATCCCAATGTCTAGATTTTTGTGTCCAGTCTGTTTAGACTTTCAAAAAATTCTACTTTGTTATCCAGTTCCTTTGCAATATCTCTCAGTTTTCTCATCTACAAACTCATTTGGCAGTCCTTTCACTCTCCTTGCTTAAGTATTTAAGCATATATGATTTCATAGCTGTATGTAATCCCTCCACCCACAAACCTCAAAGCCCTTCAATCCCTTAACATCATCTTTTTGAGTTGCAATGGACAAAGTTGATCATCCTGTAGCTAACTCTGTAGTGAACCTTTCTCTATTTTGCTTGTCCTCAGGTGAATAACAGGGGGCCCATTGATAGTCTTTTCAGTGTGCTAGACCCTGTTAGAGGAAGAGCTCTAATGGTTAGAGGAATGGCCTTGAAATCAGCAAGCTTTTTAGAACTCAGGTCCACAATGTGCGATAATGAGACATTGAACTTTGGTGGAGGCTTCCCTATAGATCTATGGTAAAAAGTAGGCAATACAAAATAAAAGTTCAGGATTCTAAAGTTTTTAAAGTTGATTAATAGAACAGGAATATTTTTCTAGCTAGGGGAATTCTAGCAATGTGGTTTTATTTGGTCAGAACCTTTGAATTCATTAGATTGTAGGGAAGTCCAGGTCTGAAAATTCCCTCCACTGATACAGATTGGCAACCTGCCTAAAAGTTCTGGTCTTTCTTAGATGCCTGGGGCATTGAGAATTTAAATAACTTGCCAATATCATTTAGCACAGTTGGTTGTGTTGAGAAGGAATTTAACTCAGGTCTTTCTAACTTTTTTATCCTGGGTCTACTTCTCTCTAAAGGGGTTATGAGCCCAAGTAGCTATAGATCATACATATACCTGAATTAACAAGCCACTGAAATGGTGTTGATCAGATTGACAACAATTGGTATCCTATAGGAAATATTGCTCTCCAGTCACCTTTTGCACATCAATCCAAACCAAGAATTGTAGGGTGACTAAATAACTTGTGAAATTGGAGTTTATTTTTTTAGGATCTTAGAGTTAGAAAGGACCTTAGAAATCATCTAATCAGACTTCCCTCACAGTGCAGGAATCCATCTATAATATTCATTCATTCAGCAAGCAATTATTAATTATTATGGTCATCCAACTTCCAGTGATTGAAAGTTTTTATTGACCTAGAAAGCACATTATTCTATTGCCAGAAATGTCTTTTATATTGCATGCATAGTTTATACATTTATATTCACTCATTCTTTAGTAGGAGAGGTTGAAGGAATTGGGAATAACTAGGTGGAAAAGGAGAAGACTCAGAGGAAATGTGATTCATGTTTTCAAACATTTGAAAGGCTGCCACAGGGAAGAGCAATTACATTCATTGAGTATGAGATTGGAGGTAAAAATAAGACCATAAGCAGAAGCTATAGCAAGGCCTCTGTCTTTCTCTGTCTCTGCCTTTCTTTCTACACACACTTATTTACATACATATACATGTATACATACATATTTCTTACAATTAGAGCTATTTGAAATTGGAATGTGTTGTATAATTAGGTTGTGACTTTCCTATCACTCAAAGTTACTTATTAATAATTAATATTTATATAGTATTTTGAAGTTTGTAAAGAGTTTTCCTCACATTAGTCCTCTGAGGTAGGCAATGTAAGTATTACCACCCGCATTTTATAGAGGAAGAAAGGGAGACTCTGAAAGGTTTAGTAATTTGTCCATGATCATCAGACAAAGAAACTTTTGAGGGATGGTTCAAATTCAGGTCTCATGATTCTACAACCAGCACTTTATCTATTTGTCATGCTACTGAAATTTCTTGAGGAGAGGTTCTATAGAGAACATTTAGAAAATTCTTGGAGTGTTAGGAAGATAACCTTTAGGTTCCTTTCCAATTGTAAGGTTCAATGAAAGGGGTTCCTGGAAAGGGTAGAACTTCTAGTAGCAAAGACATCCAGGAAAAATTAAGGGAAGGATTGATCTATTTTAGATTACTGTTAATTTTTATTTTAAAAATCTGAATTATTTTTGAATGAAGTGTGTTTAAAATTTACTAGACACTTTCCTATACACTAAATATAATTTAATTTTATTATGATAGAGTCATTTTTAAAATTAAATTTCTTGCTCCCTCCTCACCCTCTGTCCCTTTCCTTATTTTTGAATAATTAAAAAAATCTGTATTCAAGTTCTGCCTTTCACATATATTGACTAGGTAATCTGGGGCTAATCATTTAACCTCCCAGTATTCTAGGCAACTCTCTAAGACTTTAAGATTCAGACAGAGTGCTGACCTACATTGGCAAAGAATGCTTCTTTGCTTGCGAATTTCCTATATCCTTGAAATTCTGGTAGGGCCCAGTCTCTATCCTAATAATAATAATAATAATAATAATACTAATAATAATAATAACATGCACTTTTTGAAGTGCAAATGGCTGACTATGTTGTTTTTTGTGCAATATGATGGAAGCAATGCTATTGCAGAAATGTAGATATGGTCTATGATCTGAGGGAAATGGCTTCTGGTGGGAAAATCACCACTACATAGTGGTAATGGGAATTAACCAAGGGGTGGCAAAATTTGTCAGTGAGATTTTTTGTTTTGGAGACTGTTGTGTCCTTTGTTTCATCAGGAGGCTAATTTTACTCTGGAAGCATTTCTTCAGACACCATTAATAAAGTCTTAAAACACAACACAAAATAAACCCAAAAATCCTGGGACAACATTTAAAAATTATTATGCTTGAGATTCATGCATTGAATATTCCTGGGAATTTCTAGTCTAAATGCTGGACTTTAATCTTTTCAGATAAATTTAATTGTGAAAGTTGACTACAACTGAAATCTTAGAATTAAAGGATGTCAAAATTCAAAAGGATATGAGAGATCACCAGATTATAGGATCGTAGATCTAGCACTGGAAAAGGCCATAGAGGCCATCTATTTCAACCTTCTCATTGCAATGATGAAGAAATTGAGGCCCAGGAAAGGAAAGTTACTTGCCAAGCACCACAAAGAGAGTCAATGACATACAGGGTGCTAGATCTAAGGTCTCCTAAGTCCTAGTCTTATATTCTATCAATTACATGTCTTTTTCATGGCCAAATCATTTTAGAAATTTTCCATCTTCCTTTTCAATGTGGGGAGGGATTCAGCTGCTTAAATAATGTTATCCGGTGCCAAATTTTGTGTTCAAATTTAGAACGGGTTAAAGATGAGGAAGCCTCCATTTATGAGCCTCCCTTGTGTCAGGCAAGACTTCCTTTTGAGTGCATGTTTCTGTCTGCTTAAAAAGAAAGAGAGGCAATTGAAAGACTGCATAAGCCATTGCATAGTGGGTTCAAATACAAGTGAAAAACTATCCTATATGTCATCTTTAAAAATTTCATGAAGAGAGAGATTCATAGATGGGGCAATCTCTCAGGATAAGGATGGCCTATAAGGTCAATTTATAAAAATGATACCCATTTAATTAATTTATAATCACTGTTTATATATTTTCCCATCTCCCTCTTAAACATCAGTCTTTCTTACTTATGGTAAGTTAAAAAAAAGCTGAAAGTACCTGTTTTTTCAGTGATACTTTTTAAATAGCTATGGAATTTATAGATAGGCAGTGAGGTACTATGGGAATAATATTGGATTTGATGGGGAAGATCTGGGTGTTATTAAAATCTGGGAGGCAGAGCAGTTGCACTCTGCCCCAGGAAAGGTAGAAACTGCTATCAGCAGTCTTTTTTTTAAAAAAATTTTTTTAATTTATGGAATAAAACAAACATTTTCATAAAATAGTGTAATTAAAAAGATGATCGCACATGAAACTGCAGATTGCTATTCCTTTAAAATATACAACAAAATTATCATATACATTTCTTTTTTTCTCTTTTTTCCTTTCTTGTCCCTAACTTCCCTAGAGATGACTGCCATTAGACACAAATAGGTATACATATGTAAAATTATTCTATACATACTTCTATTTATTAGTTCTTTCTCTGGAGGTAGAAAGCATCTTTCTTTATGTGTCTTTTATAGTTAATTTGGGTCTTTATAATAGACAAAATAGCTTATTGGCTTAAAGTCACTCAAAATAATTTTGCTGTTACTTTATCAGTAGTCTTAATAAAAGCATAATCCTCTTTCCTACTTTAAAAAAAAATAAGAAGATCCCAGGTCTCTTTGTTAGTGCTCCTAAAATGTCTTTCATGCTATGGATGGTGTTAGAAGCAGAAGTGTGGTGAGATACTCTTGTACAAGAAAAATAAAGCTCTAGGGAATCTGGTTATCTGAGTGGCTTTTCTGTGGGTCTCTGTGTCTGTGTCTCTGTTCCTTTTTATGTTGTTTCTAAGAGGTTTTCTACATTGGACTGGGCTTAAAGCTGCTTGAGATCTTATCAAAGACTATAAGGGCTATGCCATGATGACTCTTTTGCGGTGTCAGAAACATTAGCTTCCTTAACAGTGACTTCAGAACTCTTCCTTACTGTCTTGGGAATACCTTTGATAGAATTTGGTTGGGGGAAGTCAGTGATGTTGGCACCCTGATGGTGGATTCAAATCCTAGCTCTGTCCTTAAATCTCTGTGTCACTTTGGGAAAATTGTTGGGCCTCAATTGCAAAAGAAGTACGAGAGGCAGTTTGAAATAGTATGTAGAAGGTGATCCCTAGAGTAGGGAAGACAAGGACTAAAGTCTTGCTTGCAATATGTAATAGCTATGTGTCTATTGTCAAGTAAGTCATTTAATCTCTTTGTCATTTGGGCAACTCTTTGTTAGTAGAAATTGTAGATTAGTTTTTAATCTTTAACAGCAGAATGAGTTTCTATACCATGAATTCCTTATACAAATGAAATCATAGATCCACACCAAAAAAAAAAATAGCATTTATACTACCTACCTTATATGGTTGCTCTTAGGATAGTATGAGAATTTATATTTATATTTATATTACCTACCTTATATGGCTGCTCTTAGGATAATATGAGAATACTTAGAGGAAGCTATACAATATAATGGATTGAACACTAGACTTGGAGACAGGAAGACCTGAGTTCAAATTTGACCTCAGACAGTTACTGGTTGTGTGACCCTGGGCAAGTCACTTAAATGCTCTCAGCCTCAGTTTCCTCATCTATAACAATAAAGATAACAATAGAATCTATATCCCAGGGTTTTTATAAGAATAAAAGTACTTTGTAAACCTCAAAATGCTATGTAAAAGCTAGCTATTATTATAATGTACATTAAAGTTCCTTATAAACAGGATAGCATTATTGTTATTATTATTACTATTACTATTCTTATTTCAGTGTCAAATTGGATTTTACATAATTTTTTTTAGTCACCTTTGCCAACAACATTTTAATAAAGGAATGTGGCCCTTTTGGTTCTAGTGGGGAGAATATTAGGATCCTGAAAGGAGGGAAAATATTAACGTGAATCACAAAGAGAGACTAAACATATATAGGTCTAATTCTCAGATGGCTTTCATTGACTTATCTTTATTTTTTTAATTTTCATTTTTATTTGGACCTTTTCTTTTTATATCCCTTCATTTATATCTCTTCATATATCCCACCATATATTTTATTTTTATTACAGATTTTAAAAAGAAAGAAAAAAGGTCACCAAAATCAACTAACATATTAATTATTTCTGACAACATATGCATATAATTCCAACCCAGAGGCTCTCAAATCTGCAAAAAAAGAAGGGAGGTGCATTTTCTTAACTCTTCTTTGAAGTCAGTCTTGGTTTTATAATGACGTAGCATTTCTTTTCCTTTTTTTGTTCTCTAAATTGCTTATTTCTTCTTGCATCAGTTCAGGTAAATCTTCATATGCTTCTTTGAATCTTTCAAATTCATCATTTCTCATGACGTAGTAACATTTCACTACATTTTTGAACCAGAATTTATTTACAAATTCTCCAATTGATGGACATCCACTTAGTTACTAATTCTTCATTGAAATGGTTTGATTTAAATGAGCAGTTTGAAAGAATCCACCAAATTCTTGTTGAGGAGACACAAAGAAAAAGTATCATTTCCAAAGTTCTCCTTCCAGCAATACTAAAATTAAGCATCTTTACTACTAAGGATATAAGAATGAAAAGGTAACAGTTACTAACTGTGGCCATGTGATGTGGCTAAAATTGAGGAAGAGGAAAACCGAAGTGAGAAGCAAAATCCCAGTTTCTTCTGAAATCCATTTGTATCAGGACATGCTGCTCTGAATGAATTTGCCTCTTTTTACTCTTCCACTTACTTTCCTATAAGTGACAGTTGAGAATGTGGTGTCCTTCATTAGAAAATGCTGCAGCCTGCCGAGCAAGCCACTAGTGAGTTGCCCCAGTCATTTTGACATTCCTTTGCAAATTAGCTCAGCTTTGCTAGTACAGGTCTGCTCTACTGCACAGGGGGGCTTTCAACTTTGAGAATCTGGCAGGAGTTCAAGATCAAAGTGTTGCTTTGAACCCACTTGTTAGCCGTGCAAAATAAACACAATCCACCTTGCAATAAAAAAAGCATCAGCAGGAGAAAAAAAGAGAACATTCTAAAACCCTGCACGGAGACTTCAAAAACTCTCACTCTGGCTGCTAAATTAGGGCTGGAAAAATAAATCCTGGTCCTGAAAAGGAGTTGGGAGGGGTGGGGGGTACAGAAGAGAGAAGAATCATCCCATAACAAACAACAGAAAAATTAGAATCGCTGAGAACTAATTATGTTTTCATGATCACAAGTACATTCAAAGTTTGAAAGCACATGGACGCATCCTGATGTTGCCATAAAATGTTCCCCTGGCTAATGATTTGCCAGTACAACTGTTCACTTCCTGTGGTGGATTTATGCTAAATCCTGTTATTAGTCTTGGTCTGCAATTGCCATTGTCTATGACTAGAAGCAAGGCTCAAAGGCTACAGTCAGCCTTTTATTACACAACATGTGAATGGAGATTTGACCCAATGTCCGACCACTTCCCCCCTTTGGTTTTTATGTAAGCTTGCTGAGCCTTTCCCTATAAATCACTTGGTTCCAATGAACTTTTACTCTTCCCCATCCCCCTTTTCAACTCTGTAGGGTTTTTTCTTTTCTTTTCTTTTCTTTTCTTTTCTTTTCTTTTCTTTTCTTTTCTTTTCTTTTCTTTTCTTTTCTTTTCTTTTCTTTTTTTTGGGAGTGTCTCTTAAAAAATAAACCATCCCATTTCTCTTTCTCCTAATTTTTTTTAGGTACTTAAAAACATTTCATTACATGTGATTCCTACAGGCCTTTGCTACAGAAAACATATGAAAGCAATACTTGATGTTTTGATTTAGTTTGATACTTGACATTGGGGGTTGCAAAAATAAATTACAAATAAATAATTGGGGGAGGAGTGAAGAATAGCTTAATACAATTTACATTTCAGCAGGGGGATAATTTAAAACAAACACAGCTTTTGTAAAAGTTAAATACTTCCTGTAGTGCTCCAAGTGACCAACATTTTCCAGAACGTTTGATATTTGCTGCATTTCATCTTAATTTGACATCACCTTAAGTATGCCTTTCTGTTCTCTGTTTAGATGGAATTGAGACAAATAACATAAACTAATGGAAAGAAAAAAATCAGGAGGACAGTTTGTACTATTCTAAATCTCTGAATATAAATATAATGTGCTCTGTTTTCAGTAAGATGATACTCAATGATGGATGACTTTGAAAAGGTTCTCTAATTTAGAAGCAAATTTAAAGCATTTAATGGAGGCCAAGAAATGTTGGACTTTAAAGGACAAAGTAGATTCTCCATACCTTCTGAACCTGTTCATCTACATAATGTTGTATAGAAACTCCCACCATTGATATAAACCACCAATTTGTCTATAACTTATTATCTTAAGAAGTTATGAGAGGTTTTGAAGTGTTAAATGATTTGAACATGGTTACACAGCTACTGTACGCCAGAGGAAAGACATGAAACCAGTTCTCAATTCCAAGGCTGGTCTTCTATCTACTACACCATATTGACTCTCCAAAGGTGGATAAAGTATACTTGCCTTCTCTTGGTACAGAGGTGAGGATCTCTGGGTGTGAAATGTCCCATATGTTGTCAGACACAGTAATTGCTTTTGCTTACCTACTTTTGTTTGTACAAGGGAAGGTTCATTTGGTGGTGGTGGAAAATTGGAAATCATGATTTAAGAAAAAAAGCATCAATCAAACATTTGAAAAATAAATTCAGAAGTTGGAAAACTAATAAGTGAAAGGAAGTATTAGTGTCTTTCACAATATGACTATTACGGAAATGTTTTGCATAACTACACATGTATAACCTATATTGAATTGTTTGCCTTCTCGATGAGAGTGGGTGGAGAGGGAAGAAGGGAGAGAATCTGGAACTCAAAGTTTTAAAAACAAATGTTAACAAATGTTAAAAATTGTTTTTACATGCAACTGGGAAATAAGATATACAGGCAATGGGGTATAGAACTCTATCTTGCCCTATTAGAAAGTAAAGGGGAAAGGGATTGGGGGGGTGGGCTGATAGCAGGGGGGGCAGACTGGGAGAAGGGGTAATCAGAATGCATGCTATCTTTGGGCGGGGGTAGGGGGGAGATGGGGAGAAAATTTGGAACTTAAAATCTTGTGGAAATGAATGTTGAAAACTAAAAATAAATTATTTTTTTAAAAAAACATTAGTGATGACATAATTCACAATGTCATACCACTGCAGAGAAGATAACTAAAAAACCTTTAGCACATTTTTAATATTTCTTTCTTTTTTGCGAGGATGGAAGGTCTACACCTATGATTTCATCAGAAAGGGAAATTCCCATGGTGAAAATTCCCTTTATTGATACAGATCTATAGTGATTTTTAATTTTTGAACACTGCTTGGGGTCTCTGACAGCATAAGTGACTTCTCCACATTCACACAGCCAGTGTATATCAAGGGTAACTTTTGAATCCAGGTGTTCTAGACTTTAGGACTGGCCCTCTAGTCACCAGAGTATGCTCTCTCTCGTTTCCTATACGATTCTGCACAATGTACATTGTTTTCAGAGCTTTTGTGATTAATGTACACCTTTGTGATTAAATGTATGCTGCTGATTCCTCTCAGAATATTAATTTCAATCTTAAAGCCAAGAACCAGCAACTTCTTGACCTTTCTGAAAACAATCTCAGAGAGTAAATAGGAATATGTGTCAGTGGCCTTAATTTTTTTCCCTAAGAGTTTCTCCTTATCTAGTTCAGTCAGCAGCTACTAAAACACCCTACAATTTGATATGCTGCTAATTCTTACATGACCTGGAAGGTGTGTATGTATGGGGCAACCTGTATACTTACTTAGGCAGCTGTGTTCCAGTTACTGAAGCTGATACATTGGAAAGTCTTTAAATATTGCCTTATGCGTGTAAGGGTGTGTTACATAATAATACTGCCTTTGACCCAGATGTCTAGTGAAACTATGGAACCTATCTAGGGTTCAGGTAGTTCTTCCTTTGCTTGGTCCACTGTAGTCTGTGGCCCCTATGGATACTCATTCAATAGAGACAGGAGGGAATCTGGAATAAACTGAACAGGGATCTTTTCAACAGCACTTACATCCCTTTCCTCAGGCCTGAGAGAAGAGAGAGAAAGAGATGAGCATTCATAGCTACTACTTCTCTCTCTCTACAGACTGACAGACTTTCACAGTTGGAAGGGTTTATAATGTCCACCAAGTTCAACCTATGCCTCAAAAAAAAAAAGACCAAAGCAAAATCCTCTACAACATACAAGAAGTGGTCAGTCATCCAGCCTTTGCTTAAAAGCCCCCAATGAAGAAAACCCACTGCCTCCTGAGACGGCTTATTCCACTTGTGGGTAGGTTCAATTTTTAGGAAGTTTTTCCTTTATTAAGACTAAATCTGCCACTTTGCAACTAGTACCTACCCATTGCTCCTAGGGGCCCTCTGAGTTTGAGCAGAACAGTCTACTCTCTCTTCCAGATGATAGTCATTCAAATGTTTAAAGCCTTTCAACATTTAAATTCTTTCCAGATTTGTTTCCTACTCTTCTCTCCAGGTATGGTACCCTTGAATAAAGAAAGTACTTCTTTTTCTGGCTTCTGAAGATTCTTGCCCATAGATTCTTTGTGTTCTGTATTGATCTTACAGTTATTTCTCTTGCCTAGAATTCTCATTGGCTTTTGCCACTATAAATCCTATTTTTGCCTCCCTGTCCATTTCTCCTTAATATTAGGTTTTATATTTAGAAAGGAACTCAGAAGCTATCTTGTTAAGCTTTCTCATTTTACAGATGAGGTAAGTAAGGCCTAGGGAGAGGTTAAGCCCTACTGGGGAATGTATCACATGGCTCATTAGAGTGTAAATAGCTTTTTTTTTTTCTGTTTTGGCCAGAAACCCTGAGGGTCTTCCTCTCCCAGATTAATTTTTGTTTTTTGACTAGGTAAAAGAGGCCATTTTTTGCTTTATTTCTTACCTAGTTTTAATCATTGAATTGGTGTTGCCTCAGATGAACTGGAACCTGGGAAAGACCTTAGCTTAAAAATGCCAAGGTCTCTCACTACATCAGGGACCATCTCCAGTTTCCCTGATCTATATCTTGCCACTGGACTCAGATGGCTCTGGAGGAGAGAGTGAGGCTAGTGACCTTGCACAGCCCTGCCTCATTTAAATCTAATTCACTTTCAAGTCAAGACATCACCTTCCCGATGTCATTGGTCCTCTTCAAGAACATAGGACAAACTACAACACCACCACTTTCTTCTCAGCCATTTTCTTGCACTCTGCTACATGTATTCTTCCCTTATCTCCTATTTTCCAGATGTGAAACTGTAGTCATATCCATACTGCGATTGCTACTAGAGAGGTTGTGCCAATCAATTCCCCAATGTATCCATTCACGTCTCTTTCCAAACTTAAATGCCTTTCTTTGACTATCATTCCCAGATAATTGTTGTCTTCTCCTAATAAAATGTACATTTCTTGAGAGCAGAGACTGTCTCATTTTTGTATTTGTATCACAAGTTCTTGGCACAGAAAATAAGTACTTAATAAATTCTTCTTCATTTATTCTTTCAGTGACTTGCCTAAGGTTACACAAGAAGTAAGTGGTAGAGCTGGTATTTGAACTCACGTCCTTTGACGCCAGTGACAGTGTTCCCTCTCCACCATCCAGTCTGCTGTTATTGGCTCTATTCATTTGGTAAAGCTTGGCTTCAATGTCTGTTATTCAATTCTAGCATTTGCTCCTTCATCTTTTTAGATGTTACATGACTTCAGGAGTAGGTGTTATTGTGCCTGTTTATATTATATTAGCCTCCTACAATAAGTAGTATCTATTTGTCATCTCTTCCTGCCACACCTAATTGGTGCTTATTCTAAACAATCGTAAAATCTGGGAGGAAGAGAACTGAGATTTCATCTAGTCTCACCCTGCACTCAGTGCATAAATCCTCCCCCTGCCCCATCATGCCCCTTGAATGATTATCCAGAGTCTTCCTGGATACTTCTAGCAATTGGCCAAGGCCCTCCATTGTTTTGCTTAGTTTTGTTTTGACAGATATGGTTGCTGGAGTTAAACAAGAGATGAAAAATATTATCACTTGTGTTTGACACAAACACATGTTTGAATCATTTTCAATTATTAGAGAGGATTAATAAAACTATTTGACATGATAGCAAATTTAAAACTAAATCATTTTAGGATATTTTTAAAAAAAATTTAATCCAGCAAAAGCTGGGGTATCTATTTTAGCAGGTTAGTAAGATAGTATAGCTAAAGGCTAGGGCATTTCTCTTTGGTGCTGTTTTAACTTCTGTGATAAATTACAAGACAAAATAAATGTTTCTTATTAGCCTTAAGACACTGGAAAATAAAAAGAAATGATTCCATGGAAATACAGATACCAGAGAAATTCTCTCATACTTATTAATATAACTTTTCCATAATGAAAAAATTGAGATAACTAGGGGCTAAGCTTTTTTTTTTAGTTTCATTTAGTGTTAAATGCACAGAATTAGACAGGATACTTATTTTTGTGAAAAAAGCCATGGCTGATTTCTGAACACATATGGTGGTAATAAGAACTTTTGATAGAAATGATACTATTTTACTTACAAAATTAACAAGAAGCTCCTCATTCTAAATCAGTCACCTTTCCTATGTGATCTCAGTGGAAAGAGCTCTGTCTTTGGAGTAATATGACTTGGTATAAGATCTCAGCTCTCTCACTGTGTGACCTTGAACAAATTATTTAACCTCTCTTAGCCTCAGTTCCCTCATATGTATGTAACTCATCACCCAAGCCATCTCTCTCCTGTTATGATTCTGGGTTCCAACAAGCTAGATCTGATCTTTGGGGTTGACCCATTCTCCCCATTTTTAGTTTACTCTAAGAAAATCTCCAAATATAGCTCTGCTTGGATTTCCACAACTGTGGATAAATAGGGACCTGCAATTCCCATATGAGCATAGATTAAAAAAAGACATATGCATTTCACTCCACAGAAAATTAAAAGGACTTACAGGAATCTATAAACAGATACAGAAAGTGCATACTACATTCAAAGGACTCATAGGAGCCCATAAGCAAATGCAGAAATCCCACAAAGCATGTATGACACCCCATACATTTCCTTTTAGAAGGAACCGAACTTGAGTTGCTGATGGGGCACTACTTCAAAATCTAGTGAATATTCAGCGCACTCACCGGGTCCTGCATAGTCCCCCTCCCAAGCATGGAGTGCCCACTCCACTTGAACTTCTACCAGAAAAGCGAACATACTTTGGAGCTGATGAACAAACAATACCCTACATTCTGGTGAGTTTCTCTTTTTCACCCCCAGAGACTCATACAGGCATTCAGTCTTATGGTACTATTCTGACTGTTTATATTCCCCAAGAAGCAAAACATACTTTGGCTCTATTACATGGCAGTTCCCTTTTTCATCATACTTGTATGGTCAGAACAACTCTTTATAATGGTGGTAGTGGTGGTGGTGGTGGTGGTGGTGGTGGTGGTGGTGGTGGTGTGTGTGTGTGTGTGTGTGTGCGCGCGCGTGTCTGTTGGTGGGAACAAGATCCTGGGCTTTTGACTTCACCATGACATGGCTTTAAACTTTAGCATTCCTCCAGTTGTTGGGGCCATGCCCAAAGGCTTCTGCTTTACTCTAGTTACTGCCATCTCTTGGGCAGGGAAAGTCCATTCTCTAGTCTCTGAGGTCTGAGACTTGTTCTCAGAAACCTGTTGGCAAGCCAGGAAATTCCAGTATGCTTCTGCTCTAAGGTAGCCATTTGGGGAGACACTGACAGAAAAAGGAAGGCTGAGTGAGAAATTCATTGTCTTTTCTCTTTCCCCAGAACACAGGTCTATTCTTTGTTTTCTTCGGTCAGTCCTCTAAAAGACAAAGGCCAAAAAAAAAAAAAAAGCGAGCTTCATAGGCACAAGTCTGTCCTCCAAGTTCTAACCAGTTGTATTGGAGATTTCCTCACTCTCTGAAAGTCAATCAATGATGATTCCTGTCTTCTCAAAAAGACACAAATGGGTACTCATTATAACAAAGTTCTCATCAGATGCCCCAAAGAAAGGGTCATCACTCTGTGAGCTCATCAAAGTGATCTGAGAACTGCCTAGATTTACCCCCTTGAATATAAAATGAATGGGTTGGGCTGAGCTCTCTTCCAACTCTGATGATGATCTTTCCTCAAGGCTCATGAAGTTGGCATTTCCAGTCTGACAGATGCTTATAGATCAGCTGACTGGTGTACTGGGAGCCTAATGAATGATCTTAATTTTTTTCTAGTTCGAGTGGTTAGCTACACCCACTTCCCCAGATTTTCTTTGATGACTCATTTAGGTGCTCCCCATAAGGGAGTGACTTTTTTTCTGGAATGCTTCCACTATAGATTTACAATGCAAAAATACCTTACGCATAAAATAATAACAATAATAACAGACAATTTCTACCATTAGTAAGAAAAGATTTTTCACGTCCATTTTGCTTATCCCATATTATCACCTTGAGAGGAATGGGGGGAATCCTCATTCTGACAGTGAATTTTGACAATGTTTTCTAGGACTCTGTAGCATTGCACTTTCAGGAAATCCTCAACTCTCAGGTAGCCAAAAATGAGAATCTAGTGTATTGTCTATTTCTGTGTGTGTGTGTGTGTGTGTGTGTGTGTGTGTGTGTGAGAGAGAGAGAGAGAGAGAGAGAGAGAGAGAGAGAGAGAGGGTGGGGGAGGGGAGGAAAAGAGAGGAGAGGACAGGAGAGGAGAGGAGAGAAGAGAGGAAGAGGAGAGAAGATGAGAGAAGACAAGAGAAGAAAGTAAGAGGTGGGGGCATGGAGAGAGGAGAGGAGAGAGAGAGGGAGGATGAAAGAGAGGAGGGAGGGAAGCTGGTAAAATGTTAGAATTTGGCAAATGTCAAGCTGTAACTTAATCAACAATATTGAGGTGGAACTTGCTATCTTATGTAATAATGAGAGATAGTTTCAGTAATATTTTATTTCTTCCAAGAAACTGACAACTTGAAATTCATGACCAGAGATGTTCAAAGGTTTGCATCTCTGAACCACCTCCTCATTGAGCCTGTCTTGGTACCCGAAATCCCTACTATTAGAGTCATTCCTGGGAGCTGACATTATCTCCAGACTGATAGTTTGGCCAGGGGATGGGTTCATAGCTTCCTAAGTATGGGAGAACACTTCACTTGTCTGAACCTTAGTTTCCCCCACACATAAAATGGGGCTAATAGTATTGGCATTACCTACTTCATATGCTGGTTTTTTAAGGAATTGCTCTGCCAATGTGAGCTGTTATTATTATGTCTCCTGTGAGAGGTAACATATTGGCCCATTTGTCACAGCATAGATTAATTAGTTAATGAGATTAACTGGTTACCAGAGAGTAGGGCCCCAAGAAAGGGAGAAAAAGGACAGAAAAGTTTTGAGAAAGGATCAGGGAAATTTCAGGGCACAAAACACTTCCCAAGGAGGACAAGTGTTAGTAGGGCTCCATAATGAGTGGCTTGGGGCCAATGAGAAACATCATAATGGCACTAAATGCTTGAGGTTAAGGTCTAGGGTGCTAAAAAAATTCCAAGAGAATTAAGGCAAACTTTTCCTTCTTTCCGCCTTTATTTAAGAACAATCCTGTTCACCCATCATTATCACTTTTTCTTTTCTTTATGGAAGCAAAAATAAAACCATCTATAGCATAAAAATGGTGCTACCAACCTTCTCCCTTGGGTTGCTTCCCAACCTTCCACCTGTACTCAAAGGCTACAGTCCCCAAGGGGACTCCTCTCTCATTTGTGCTTCTAACTTTATAGACTTCAGCTGCCTTGTTTCAGTTATAATATCACCTTGGAGGCTCCCGCAGTGCCTGGGGCCTCCTCATCTTGGAACGTGCATTCTCCCTTGTGGTTTTCTCACCCTGGAATAACCTTTTACCACAATGGCTCCTTTTTCTCATTGATAAATTCCTCCTAGGGTCTCCATTTTAGGGAGGGGCACAGGTTAGCTAACCTTCATTCTCCTCCTGGCTATGGTTCTGACCTTCTGAACTTCAGCTCCATGCTTCTCTATGGTTGCCTTCATCTTCATCTTCCCAAACCATCCCATCCCATACTTTTTAGCTCCTTTTCATGTATTATCTTCTCTCATTAGAATGTGATGCTTTTGAGATCAGGGACTGTCTTTCTTTTTGCTTGAATTTGTAACTCCAACACTTATGCTTGTCACCTTGTGCTGACCAGACGGATGACTTCTTCTTAGGGTTTCAGGGTTAACACTTTGGGTCTATTCTTTTAATACTGTAGGTTACAAGCCCCCTCTAGAGTGCCTCCCATTAATAATCAATCAGTAGAGTATAAATTAGTTCTTATCAAAAATAATTTATTCAAATGACATAGTGAAATAGAAGATATAGAATATTTCTCCTGAAAACTAGGGGGACATTTTCACAAATACACACAGCATCCATGAGAAAAATAGACTCAAATTTGTAACATAATGGTACTAAGCCACACATGTGTAATATATAATATATATAACTATATATATATAAAATATATTTATGATATTATATATATATACATAACATGTATGATATATATATGTAGCACAAGGTAACTCAGAATGCTGGTATTGTCCTTTCTTGAATCCAAAGGTGGCATTCTTTGGTGCCATGAGTGGCCTTAATCTAAGTTGCCATCTTCCCTAAATCACCCTCTTTCCCAACATGTCTCTGACATTGGAGTTTCTCTCTGCTCCTAATGCAAATATTTCTTCCTCAATGAGCCAGAGGATGGAATACCATGGTATACTCCCATGATATATTGCCATTTCCAGGATTCTGCAACAGGTTTTAGGTTTCCAAGTATCTTTGAATCTTTCAAATTGAATTAAGTGGCCTGGATACTTAGGTCTCACAATACTTCATGTTAACTCAAGAAAGAACAAATAAAAAGAGATAGAAGTAACCATGTATTCATAACTCCCATGGCCAGGTAAGGTGTCCAGCTATTCCTTACCTACCCAGCTCTCAGGATGCATCCCAAGCTAGTTGTGTCTCATATGTCGTTGGGAAATAAAACATTGGGGGATGAAAGGGGTTGTTATTTTTGTATATCTACTTAATTCTGGAGTAGCAGTTAATCTGAGTCTCTTTATCATCACTTGTGTATAAACCTTTGCTCATGCATAGCCAGGAGCAAGATCCCCTCATATTTCCACGTGATAGACTTTGACAGTGAATATCTACACATGTTCCAAGAAATGGCTAGCATAGACTATTCTATCCATGCAACATCTATACTATAGTTTTTGGACATTTCTTCATAAATACCAAAAATCTGATTATATTAGACCCTATCACCTATCATAGAATTGCACCACTGAGCAGATCAGACCACCATTAATCAAGAAATCAATCAGCAAGCATTTATTAAGTACCTAGTGAGTATCGAGCATTATGCTAGGTTTTGGGGACACAAAAATACATCAAGCCTGGAAACAAACCTCCTACAATGATCCAGTTGTAGTATTTAAGAAGATTTAAAACCCCAACAATATGTTTGATCAATGGTGCAGGCCAGTACTTGGAATTTTTAAAAATCCCTTATATTTTCCCTAGTTAATTGACATGTTATTAAGAGGCACATAATTTTAATACATAAACCATGGAGGAATAAAGCGGTGAATGAGAACTAGATGTCATTTTCATTAATAAATATTGATATAAAACTTTTAACTAAAATTCTAATAAAAGGACTATATATGCACCCAATTATTCATTATGACAAAGTCATATTTATACCAAGGAAGTTCAATATTAGGAAAATAACATAATAAATAACATTAAAACCAAAACCAACAAAAGCCACAAAATTTTTAGCATTAAAAGGGAATTCAGCAGCTATTCAGTCCAGCAAATACCTAGGAAAGATCTTTACTGTACCACAACCAATTCTTCATTACACATTTGTTTGAAAATTGATAATGAGGAGACACTTGCTACTTCATATGATAGCCCATTACATTTTTGTATAGCTCAGTTTTTGTTAGGAAACATGTCCTTATACTAAACTTGAATTTACGTCTTTGCAAGCTCTACCCATTTCTACTAGTTTTTTCCCCTCCTTTGGGGCCAAACAGAATAAGTCTAATTGTTCTTTTCTCTCTCAAATACTTGAAGACAACTGTCATATTTTCTCTGAGCCTTCTCTTTTCCAGGCATCCCTAATTTCCTTTGAAACCAAATTTATCAACTCAGACACGTCCAACTATATACTTATGATACCATAATCTCCTCCATTTCTTCTTTATTGGAAACTTTTTTTGTCTTCAGAATTTCATTCTTGAGTGACTTCGACTTCCCTTGGGTTCATTTTATCTGTAGAATTTTAGACTATCCTACTAATTTTTCTTCGGCAATTAATTCTCCTAAAATTAAGGGCATATGTCAGACCTACCTTTCTTCTTCTTATCATGAAGGTTAGGCCAGAGTGGTCACTTGACCCCAAGTTTGTCAACATTTTTTAACACCCAGGTCTTACTTTTAGGTCAGAATCAGATACAGAGTAGTGTTTGCCTTGTTGTTTCCTCCATTTTTTGGAGAATAAAATTATAATTAAAGCAAGAAGTCATCACAGACAAAGCACCAGAACCTATGAAGAGTTGAAATCACCATAATTACTGTATCCTTCCAAGTTTCAGATTTATTTCCCAAAGCCCTTTTCAAATTGTTTCTTCTGAATAGTTGGTCTGGTTCTCCTTTTCCTGATCCTCACCAAAATGTTCACAGTCATACTTTCTCCCTTGGCTTTCTGGATCTCCCTACATGAGAATATCTCCTTCATATATAATGCCATTCATTTGCTATGCTATAGTATATGGCAACCTGACCTACTGCACAGTTTATTGGGATCATGGGGTGGATTTGAAAAGAGGCTAACTAAGGGCAATAGAAACCAAGAGGACACTGTCCTTGTAAATGATTAAATAGCTTGTTCATTTGAACGAAACAGTAATTTGTTCTCTCTCTCCTGGCTAGACTCTTTACTCATTGGAGGATTTAAATATTGATGACAATTATCATGTGTCTCCTGTGTCTCTCTTCTCCAAAGTAAGCATCCCATGTTATTTCTACCTGTCTTTAGATGGTCTGGAAGTCCCCTGATCATTCTGGTTGCCCTCTTCTCCTCACTGCTTCTTATCAATAATATACCTTACTGCCTAATATCAGGCCTGAAATTTCACTATCAGATATTCATTCCTCTGGGTCTTAAAGGATTTTCAATCTTTGAGTCCCCTGTTAAAATGCAAATTCTCTGGGGAATTAACACTTTAAGCCTGTATCAACTAGCATCTTATGAGGATTAGCTTCTAAGTGATAGCTAGGTGAGAGAACAAGGTCTTTCTGAAATTGGACATAAAATAGACACCTGAAGGGGGAAAAGAGAATGCAGGGATGAGTATGAAAAAAGAAGAGGTGGGAGGATGCCATAGGTAAATAAATGTTAGCTGTCAACAATTTTAGAGAATCTTTAGCATCTAAAAGTGGTAAAAATCCTAAAGAATATATCTCTTATGAAGGCATTTTGTTAGAAATGTCATGTTCTATCTTTAAATTGTCTCTAGAACCTGAGAACTTACCTGTGTAAACACATTTAAATCAGACCTTAAAAGAATTTAAATCTGATCTGACTATGTGATGATTGAATAAGTTTTTAATGCTGGAAAATCCTCCATACTTTTGAAAAAGTTTCAGAATCAAGAGTTTAGAAAGGTCACCAGAATAATAAATGATTATGTTGTGATGAAATTTGAAAAATGAGATCCACTATAGAAAAAAAAATTATGAATACCCACGCTCCTCCCCCTTCATACACACGCTTGTTTAAGATACATTTCTCAACCTCTGTGTACATTCTTCTGATGTTTGTAAAAAAGTTATTAATTTTAGATCTTATGAGATTGTACCTTAAAACTTACTCTTTGTCTCATCAAGTTTAAACCACTTTTCTCTAGTTCTTTGCAGGATATGCGAAAAGGAGAAAAAACTGATTTCAAATGGCAATTGAAACTGATCACATATGCAGGCAAAGTAGGTAGTGTAATGTGATTTGAGGACCTCTGAGATATCTTCCTCCCTAAAATCTCTTCAAACACTATCACCTTTCAAGTCCTCACATTCAGAATTACACTGTAAAGGTAACGTTATTGTCTCCAGAAGGCCACAGTTAAAATGTGCATAGGTGTTAGTAAATTCTTTAACGCTCTTTTATTATCATAGTTGAGAATTCTGAATTGGAAATAAGCTGGACTAAATGAATTCTAAGATTCCTTCTAAATCTAAGATTTGATAGTTATATGATCAGTATAATAAGGTCGTAACAGAATAAACCAATTTCACCTTTAGAGAGATCATGGCAACAATAAAGCCTGAACACTAGTAAAACTCAATGGATAGAGTAGGATAGTTTGGTAGAAAGACGCCTGAACTAGAATGAAGCAGCCTTAAGTTTTAGTATTGCTTCTACCACCGACCACTTCTTCAATGTATGATTTTGAGTAAGTTATTATGCTCTTTTTCTCTAAGTTGATTTTTTTAATATCTCCAGTTCCTACAATAGATTCTTAGATGTCATGATGTTAGGATCCTTCTCAATTCTCATTACTCTTCTCTGAATTTAGTCAAATTTCTCAACATCCTTCCTGACATGTGGCTCTTGGTATCTTGTATTTGTGTCAATTCCTTGTATATATTGGATGTTTCACTTTTATCAGTAATATTTGAGGCAAAGATTTCCCTCCTTAGGGATAGCTTTTCTTATTCTACTTGCACTGATTGATTTTTATCCTTGTAAAAAATTAATTTTATGTAATTGAAAGTGTCTATTTTCTTTTATAATCACCTCTTTTCCTTCATTTGTTAAGAATTATCCACCCCTAGGAATCATTGTGAAAGGTACCCCTTCTCATTCTCCTCTAGTTTTGTATGATATAAGAATTTATAATGAAGGCATTTTTCCATTTGCAACTTATTCTGGTTGTGTGCTGTAAGATGCTGGTCTTAACATAGTTTCTCTTAAACTGCATTCCAGGTTTCTTAGCAGTTTTTGTCCAATAGAGAGTCTTTCCTCCTGTGATTTGCAGTCTTGGGTTTATTAAACACAGTGCTAACTGAATTTGATTGGTTTTAATTTTTACTTGTCTAGTCTTCCATTGCCTATTTACTAATGAGTATCAATTGCTGTAATGATTACTATTTAATAACATATTTTAAATGTCTTGACATTCCTGCTTATAAAAATTATTTACTGATTAAACAATTCACTAACACAACAGATTCTTTGAAGAAAAATTATCAATGATTATCTTTAACTACCAATGATCCTACTATAAATTCAAAAGTAAAATCACAAAGATTAGAACTCAGACATGAGAGCTCAGAAATTTTGCATGGGGCCTTTATATGAGGTTCTAAGTATCTAAGGTAACCTTTTTATCATTATGTCTCTATAACACCAAATATCCCCATGAAAAGTGCAAAATTTAATGATATATATTTTGAAATTGTGTAGCTAAAATATGGATCTGTCTACATAGACACCATTTTATTTTTCTTCTGGATGTTGAGATGCCATGGAAATATGATTGAAGTGGTGACAGCAATAAAAGCTTCCAGCTATGTTCCCCATAACTTTGGCATCAGTGGCCCCATGGTACAACTTGAGCCACTAAGCTCTGTATCATCAAAGGACACTGATGGCGTCCTTGCTTTTAAATCCATCACAGAGCCTTTTTATGTCATAAAATGGACACAGGTACCTCTCACAATGAACTAGTAACAGGGTTTGTCTATATTAGCAAAGGAATATGCAGAATCATATATTTATGTGTGAAATGTAATGTGTAATATAATCTATAGGACTAATCAACCTGAATAATTTGAGCCAAAAGAACTTACATCAGGGGACTGAGTTACTTGAATAATTCAATTCTCAATTCTGGGATACTTTTTAAAAGTAACTTATTTCCTGAGTTAGTTGTGAATAAATCACCAATACAAATATCTCACATTCACATAGTGTTTTAAAGAGTTTTCATATACATTCTTTTATTTGATCTTCATATCAGCCCTATGGCATAGGTTACTATTTCCATTTTACAGAGGATAAAACTGAGATTCAGAAGGATTATGAATTGCTTAAAGTCATGGCTATGAAGTGTAATCATAGAATTTTAACATTGCAAGAAATCTCAAAAGTCATCTAGATCAGGTATTCTTAACGTGGGGTCCACAGAAGCCCAGGTGGTCCATAGATAAATTTCAGGGGGTTGGTAAATAACAGAACTAGGACCTGATCTCAGGTCTGTGCTCCTTCCTGTAGGTGTTCTAACTCTTATAAGAACTTTAGACTCTGAGTCAAGCACTCTTTCTACAATACTGGAATGTCTGTTTAGCTCTGTTTTCTTCTGAAGCAGAGAGGTATGAGCATTCTGTGAAATAGTCATTTATCTTTGCAACCCAAACAAATAAACAAAAAATATCATAGCATACCCCTAAAATGTTTTTGCTATTAAATTGAGAATTATGACCTGTTTTGACTTCCAATAATTTTACTATAAATTTATTCTAAAAGAAAAAGGAGATACTTTAAGAAAAGCACAATTTGTATTTGTTAAATTGTATTCAGCTGCTTACAGTCCCATAGTGTAGAAAAATCATTCACACCGTAGTCTGTCTACTCCTTTGTTACCTTCTGGAAGAAATCTGGGTTGTAAAGATTTACAAACAAGACGCTAAAAGACAAAGCTTGCATATTTTCTTTGGGGATCAATGGCTGGCACCAAGCTCATTCTTTAGGAAGACTAGACCACTCTGGCCAAATCTTATGCATGATTACTCCGTGCCCCCTCCTCCCTTCCATTGATGTCAGTTTGGCAATTATGACTAGGCCATTCATAACTCTTTAGCAGAAGGTCCTGGAATCAAACTTGCAAACTGAATGATGAATATTTGGAGGTAGGGAAAGATAGAAGAGAGATGCAAAGAGCAAAAACATGGGCAATATCTGTTTAAATATTTATTCGGTGAGGAGAATAGTAATAAATTCTTTTGAGAAAAATATCTTAATGGACTTTTATGTTTCTTGATAGGTAAATTGTAAATAACTCCATTATGATGTCATCAAGATGCCCCTGTATGTACAATTGCTTTTTTTTTTTCCTTTTTGCTCAAAAGCAGGACTAATTAGCTATGCTCAGCTCAACCACATTTTATTTCATTAATGTGTTACCTTTCTCTTTTTTCTTCTCTTTCCTTCATTACCCGCCCCCCACATTTCTTTCTCTTCCCTCCCCTCCTGTCCATCTTTGTTTCTGTCTCTTTCTCTGTCTTTGTGTCTCTGTCTCTCTTTGTCTCCATCTCTGTCTCTTTGTCTGTGTCTTTGTCTGTCTCTGTCTCTGTCTGCCTCTCTGTCTCTGTCTGTCTGTCTGTCTGTCTGTCTGTCTGTCTCTCTCTCTCTCTCTCTCTCTCTCTCTCTCTCTCTCTCACTCACACACACACACACACACACACACACACACACACACACACACACATACTCGCCTCTTTACCTCCCTCCCTTTGCTCTGAAAAACATGTAGTTTATGAAAATGTGACTCTGTTCTGTCTATTTATTAACATTCCCACCTTCTCTTTCCTGAAATATATTCATAGAAATGCCACATGTATTTGAGGAGTCAGGCCTGGGGCCCAGTTTTCACAAGCAAAGCACAATGCCAAGGACTACAGTTGAATTGTGTAATAATACCTATGTATTTTAAAGACTGGCACTGTAGCCAAAACATGTCTACTTGCATTCCTCATTTCACTTAAGTGGCATTTCTTATAAAAGGTTTTGTTTGTATTGCTGCAGTCAGGGGGGAGAAAAGGGAACCTCACTGCATGAGGGGAGCAGAAGAGAAAGACTTTAAAGAGGGTAAAACCCAGATTCTGTCCACCACCACCTGTTCCAATTCAGATGTGAAAGCAAACTTGTGAGCACTTAAGCAGCTTCTAAAATTTAATGCCCCTATTCAGAGTGCAGAAGAAGCTTATGATTCTCAGAAGAGATCCAAGGGATGCAGAGGTGTGAGGAAGCAGCTCAAATCTAGAGAGAAGGCTTGACAATGAGAAGAAAAGAGAGGAAGTTGGATATCTTCATTTTCTGCTTGGATAGCAGAATCCATTTTTTATCTTTTGTAATGCAAGAAGAATGTACTATAGATAGTTGAGAGTAGGCATTAATTATGAGTCAGATTGGGGTTCCATGCACATTTATTGGGATTCTTCATACAGCCTTCTACACTATATTTACTAACAGACTAGATTTCCCATAATTCATTAGAAATGCAATCTAATATAAAATAACTCCCCTGCTGAAATCTGCCAATATCAGACTTACATTTTTTCTACTTCTTAAACCTGGTTGTTTTATTGAATATTCAGTCTATAAATGTCAAAAGAATTTTTTTTTCCTTTTGAATTTAGGGTCTAAATGTGTTTCAGATTACCGCTTCAGATCCTTATGCTATCATGAGCTTGTTTAAAGCATTTTTATTAACATTCACCAGCTGATTTTTTTCCCACCTCAGAGAAGCTGATTTCAGTTTGAGTATGTTAACTTTTGCCCAAACACACACGCACACACGCGTACATACTCTGGTAAATGTTTTCACATTGAAATGGAAGACGTAAATGAAACCCTGCAGTCGCTGTCTGGTTTTAGTTACAATGTCTGTTTGTTGACATCTCAGATGAAGAAGGCCTGCTGTGTCTCTGGCTCTGTCTACTCCATTTCCCCTCTAATTAGGCTTTGCCCTCAATTAAGTTAATGATGCAACTTTTCCTATAGATCATTTGCCCTTTCAATCAATTAACAGAATATGAAGGGTGCATCCCTCCCTGGCTTCGGATTCATTTGCCTGAGGGCAAACTGTTCAGTTCACTGAAGTACATATGCAAAAAACAAGATGTTTACTCTCAAACCATAAACCCAGGTGAATTAGGTAGTCCCCATGAAAATCTAAACAGGATTAAAAAATGCAATTCACTAATGATTTGTGTCACCCTGCAGCCCATATCTCATATCTCTTAAGAGAGTCACAATTTAAATTTATATAAATGACATAAATTCAAGAAGGATTATATGAATTTTGGTGCAACCCTTGAAAAAAACATATGGACACTCCTGAGATTGCAAACAGAATTAGTAGGTTCAATGTAAAGGAAAGGTTCCTAACAATTTAATCCGAAACTTAATGGGATCATGATATATTTAGAGTGGTCAAGGGCCTTGGAGGCCATCTGGTCTAATCCCCTCATTTTATAGATAAGGAAACTAAGGCTCAGGGGAATCATAGGACATATACAGGGTCATACATCTTACAAATATCAGGGGCAAAATCTGAATCCAGGTCTTCCTTGTTCTGAGTGTAGGATCCTATTCATTCTACCATAATATTTCAAAGGAGATCTATAAACAGAGATTATAAGACTATTCATTAGGGGGTCTTGTAGAGCTGATTTCTGTCCAAGTGCTTGTTGGACCAAATGGTTTCTGAGGTCCCTTTTAATTCTGAGAATCTGTGCTTTTTTGACACTAAATAATAAACAAAATAACTGTCTACTAAAATGTCTTCAGATTTCTTCTCTGTATGTGTGTTCATTATCTACTCTCATGGCTTCATTTATCACTCCAGTTCAGATAACTAATAAATCTATTATCTCTACTTTAGGCCTTTTCTCTAGTCCTGCATTTCCAATGGTCTGTTGGACATCTCCACCTAGATACCCCAACTTCTCCAAAACTAAACTCTTTGTCTTCCAAATCTGTCCCTCCTCCCAGTTTTCCTGTAGTTGTTAATGGCACTACCACTCCTCTAGTCACTGACATTCAAAATCTTGAAATAATCTTTGATTCTTCCCTATCCCTCCCCTTTCTGTCCTTCCCTTCCCCCAGCTAATCAGTTGGTGAATCCTGTTGACTCTATATCAGCAATATTTTTCACATCTGTCCTCTTCTTTCACTGAAATGAATTGAAAGCTTTAATACTCTTAGAGTTAGAGAAAGAGGATCCCTCTCTAACAGGACCATGGTTATGTGTCATATTTCCATTACTGTAGTTTCAAGCCTTCATTACCTCTCTGCTAGATTGTTGTAGCAGCTTCCGACCTTGTGTCTCTTCCTCTTGTCTCTCCCCTCTCTACTCCATCCTTCACAATATTGCCAAAATAATCTTCCTAATGTATACGTCTGAACATGTTATTCCTCTACTTAAAAATCTTTAATCATTCCTCATTGTCTCAATGAATAGTCACCAGATATATAAAGAGGGGAAAAAATACGATCTCCTTTCTTTAGCCCCGAAGAACCTCCATAAGCTGATTTCAACCTACTCTTTCAGCCACATTCCACACAACCTCTTTATTCCCCCTACATTTCAGCCAAATTAGATTTGTTAGAGATTCTCTAATCTTGTCCTGTGCACTATGCATTTATGTACACCATCCTCCATGTCTAGAATAGAATCTGGTCTCTGCTATTTACTGTTGAGGTAGTCTTGTGGAGGAAATTAGTCCTCTCTAGGCCTCAGGTTCTTCATATGTAAAATGAAACTCTACAGCTATGATCACAGGGTCTGAGGATCCTTCTACAACTACAAGCATATTGAAATCCTTCCTGTGGTTCAAGGTGCCATTCTGCCATGAAGGCAGCTAAGGGTTGTCCCTCTTTTCTCAAATCATTTGTGCCTTTCCGCTTGCCTTTTCCTAGATGTTTATCTCTTTCTAACTCATATCTAATTATCTATGTTACATTTCACTTGCCTATAATATCGTAAGTTCCTAGAAAGTAAGGAAGGTGTGATTTTTCCTTTGATGCTTAATAAATGTTCACTGAACTGACTTTAATGTTGAGCTTTAATGTTCTTGGATGAAACCATTCCAATAAGACCGTGTTTGTGTGTACAGTATGTTTATGGATAAAGTTGTGGCTTCTGAATGACTTGGTTTTAAATAATAAAGATGAGACCATGACTAGATCCATTCACAAGCTCGAGCAACATTGAAAGTTGAAAAGAACAAAGTTTTAGAAGGGAAGTTACTGCCCAGTGAAATGTATGAAGTTTTGGATCATGAAAGTAGTCATTAGAAATGTTTGATTTTTTGTTGAAAAATAGCAACAAGATAGAATAGGATAGCCACAGGGAATATCTTTTTCACAGCATCTCAAGAAATTTGTGTGTTGGACTACCTTCAGCATGCCATATGAAGAGAGCAGTATCCTTTTTATATGCTACTGCTTCCTTTCTAGAGTGTATGTTCCTATTATAAAGTTGTATGTAGGGAAACCATTTATAGTCTCTAATGAGAAGTATATTAACATACAGGTGGGACATTTCTCCCTTTAAAGTTCATCCTCTCAGAAATTTACTAGCTGTGTAACCTAGGGAAAATCATTTATCATCTGTCTCCTTCACTTTCCTCAGCTGTAAAATGGAAAGGATCATAGCACCTACCTCCGAGGGTTATTGTGAAGATCAAATGAGTTAATGTTTGTAAAGTGCCTCGCAAACCTTAAAGTGCCATAAAAATCCTAGCTATTCTATCCAGTTAAATCAGCCTTTGGAAACAATAAAGAAATGAAAATAATAATACACAATACAAAGAAATTCCACCAAAAAATGCGTACAGGAATTAAATTTATACCAAGCTAGCCTACAGAAGCAAAGACCAATAGAAGACTTTATTTTTATTTTCTTTCAATTTTTTTTATTACAAACTTATAAACATAGACATTTCCTTGTAGAAAAAAAGAAGAGAAAAAAAGATTGTATGTGACAGAAATGCATAGCTCAGCATTGGGCCAAAAGCAGCGGTAGGATTGAGCCAGTTCACACTGGTTTGGTAGAATGGGTACCTAATTTTAGGTTGAGTTCAGAGAACTGGTTGCTAGCTGGGGTGGGGCCTGCACCCACCACATCAGTAACACGCTTCAGCTCTGTCCATGGAGAACCAGTTGTTACTTTATTTGAATACCACCACTGGTCAAAAGTGGCCTGCAAAACTCTATAGTGTAGCCTAAACCATTAAAATGAAATTGAGAAATGTTTAACAAAGTAAATAAAAATGCAGTACAACCTAGATAATGTTAATTTGTGGTTTTCTAAGTAAATATGAGGTTTGCAAGGAAGTTTTTCTATTTGAATTTGACATTACTGGCATGTAACACTGAATCTCTCTTACATAAAACTTAGGATTTTTAAAAGCATATATTAAATTTAAATCAGTAATTCCAACATCATCCTCCTTGTCTGTGCCCTCTTCTGACCAAAAGGTTTTAAAACACCCTAAAATTATATGAAATGACCTTTGAATTTCATTAAGGAACTCATTTTTAATTCCACTGAAGATAGGAGCCATAGTCCCAAAATAGTAGAGCTGGGTGGGACTTTAGTGATCTAGTCACATGTTTTAGTTCTATATGTAAAGTTAGTAAAAAGAAAAGAGGGAGGAAATTGATCCTCCTGAAGCCCCACCTTACTCACAAATGAGTAGGGTAAGATTACCCTTCCAGGTCTACATCTATGATCATCAGATCTGAGGGGTCTTCTACAAATTTGGTAAGCTGTCTAAATTCACATAGCTAGTAAGTGGCAGAGTTGGGACTAGAAGTCAAATCTCCTGACTCAAAGCCTAGTGTTTTATGGGGTTTTCCCCTATTATACTCTCCTACAATCCTCGAAGAAGGTCATAAATTACAGTAGGAGAGCTTTAAATGAGACATTAGTAGGAACTTCCTGGCGACATATATTGTGCCACAATAGATTTATATTAAAATGTACCTATAAGCATATTTCTGAAAAAATTATAATACCATCTTTGGGAAATGGTTTATGGAAATTCCTGTTTCATGTAGTGGAACAAGAGTTGAACGTGGGATTAAGAGACATAGGTTCAAATTCTTACTCCTTTGTGCAACTTTGGGCACGTTACTTCCCTTCCGTGAATCTAAATTTCTTCATTGGTAAAATAGGAATGATGATACTTCCGTTCCCCACCTCAAAGAGGTAAGAAAAGTTTGCATATCTTAAAGTGTTATGAAAATGGGAGTTATTATTAAGTCACCCCTTCAATGTGTCTTAGGAAGCATAAAATTTTAGGACTTGAAACAATTGTAAAGTCTAGAAGTAATGAAAATTGAGTTTGTCTCATCTAAACTTTTTATTTCCTCTGGCACCTAGTTCATAGTTCCAAAGAAAGATGAGATATGCAAATTTAAAGACATCTCCTCTCCAATTGTTCATATGGACCACATGCTCTTGACCTGTGGTACAACCTTCAGAGCTCATATTGGTCTGATCAGACACACTAAACCTTGACCCTAACACAGTGATATCATTTTGGTCCTCTTCAAGTATGAAGGACAACAAACCAAAACCAAATGAAACCAATTAGTACTCTATATAAATAGATGCTGAACAACTAACCTATAGAAGAAAAGATTAAGAGAGGATACTATTTTTACCTTATTTTTCCAAATATTCTATTTACTTATTGAATTAGTCTAGACAAATTACTTAATTTTACAAATAAGAAATTTGAACCCTATAAAGAATTCAGTGAGCTGCTGCTCATGGTCACACAGCTAGTAATGGTGGGCTAAAACTTAAACCCACACTGCTTAACTCTTGGTCAATGGTTTTTCCACTCGGCCACATTGCCTAATAAGTCATTAAATTTATTTGCTGTTTTTTGGTCTTTATACTTTAGTTATTCTGGATGTAAATCCTCTTCCCTATCTCCCATTGACCCCCTCCTTGTAACAGATAAACACTTAAACAAAACCAATGAAAGGAGCATACCCATCAGCATACCCAGCATTCTGCTCTTGTGGATCCCCATCTTTCTTCCTAGACAATGGAAATTTATGTCTTCATTGTAATGAATCTGAATTAGTTGCGTTTTAGCCATCAATTCTTAAGATCTAACTTCAAATATCTGAATTTCAGTTAAGTCATATAACAGAGATGAAATAATGTTGTTACATATAGTTAGTGTGGCTGACACATCAGCTATAGGCCTGACCAACAAAACAGCTGATAGAGTGCTGATTAACCTGGAGATATGTTGGTTGAGGCCATCTCACACTAGGGAGGTTTTTTGGGTTTCCTGAGAAGAAGAATGACATCGTTTGACCTGCGCTTAAGGCATATTATTTTAGCAACAATGTGGACATGTTTTGCACTTACTAAATGATTATTACATTTTTCAGATGTATGTTCATAGGGGCTTATATTTAGGGCTGTAAAGGAACTTAGGGGTTACCTAATCAAGTCTCTCTCATTTTACAGGTGAGGAAACTGAGGGTCTGACAGCCCAAATCTGTAAGTCCTTCAACAGAAAGATAGGAACCAGGAAAGATCTGGCAACTTAGTTATACTTAGTTAAACTGCAAACAAAAGCAAAGTTGCTTTTCCCAAGCACAAAACAGTTATTTGCAATTCTATCACCTAAAAAAGGTTGTGTGGTCTCATGCAGTCTTGTTGAAGGTTTTGCTACCCTATACAAATCCTGCCCTGGCCATCCTCTATCACTCCCTATTAGAGGACAGTGTTTATCTGAACCATCAAATTTTGGGAAACTTCTTCCAATACTGCTTCACAATTCCGAAGAGTTAATAAAACAAACAAATGAACAAATGGATGGATGGATGGACAGACAGACAGGCAGACGGACAGATAGATAGATAGATAGATAGATAGATAGATAGATAGATAGATAAAATAAAATAAAATCTACCTTCCTTCCTTTTCTTCCTTCCTTCCTTCTTTCCTTCCTTCCTTCTTCCTTCCTTCCTTCCTTCCTTGTTTTCTTTCTTTTCCTTGAGGGCAGGGATTATTTTATTTTTGTCCTTGCTTCTCATCATCTTGCACAATGCCTTTCAAATACTATTTTTAAAATGTTTGCTGAATGGTATTGAACTGAAGTTGGAATTGACATGAGGCGGTTGTGATGGTGTAGCCAGATGGATTGACCAGTATACCTTATAACATTGTAAAGTTTCACCAATTCCTTTGATTCAGGCCTAAAACAGAGGCCCTGAAATTCTATTTTTGCCACTTCCCCAGGAACTACAACTCTTGCAGTACTGACAAGTTGTGCTCATGTTGGCACAGCTCTGGCCATGAAGAAGAACTGACCCAGGGATTAACTACCCTCAAAGTTCTGGAAGCTCTTTTGGCTCCCAGAAAAGGTGCTGAAGATACTGTGATAGCACTAACAGTTGACATTTAAGCACCATGACACTAGCTGATTTAAGCTTCATAAAAGCTGATGAGGTAGTTACTTTGGGTATTCTTTCCGTTTCACAATGAAGAATCTGAAGTTGTAAGAAATGAAATGAGTTCTCTGTGTTTTCACAGCTAAGTGTCAGAGATAGGATTCGAATTCTGATCTTTCTGACTCTGAGGCCATCTCTTTATTAGGACATGCTGCCTTCCTAGACTAATCCCTAGTTATCGACATATGCTACATGATAAGCAGCCTACAGTTAAGTATAAAACCAATTTCAGAAAGGCACAGTGTATAGAAAATTGTGGTGGAATAGGATATGGTTATAAAACCCTTCATATGCTAATGCAATTATAGGTCTAAATTCTTTTGTCTAGACCTCAATACAAGTGTTGTTTCTTTTGGGGGATTGTTCTATACTTCCTCAGTTTAAAAAATCCTTGGCATTGTTTAGTTTTAAGGAAAATTAACAATATTGTTGCTGAAATTAAACAATACTTGCTGCTTTCTTTTGAAATTGCAAAATACAAAAATTAAGTCAGCAACAGTATAAATCAAGAGAGAATCATACTAAAAAAATAAAACAACTTATCTTACCTATAATTTCAATGGCACAGAAAAGCATTTTTTTTTTTGCTTTTTATACTTTAGTTATTCTGGATATAGTACTTCCTTTCTCATGCCCCATTGATTCTTTCCTTGTAATAGAAAAATACTTAAACATAACCAGTTACTGAAAGGAGCCTGCCCAGCAACATCTCAACATTCTGTTCTTATGGAACCCCACCTTGCTCCTTAGAGGACAGAAAAGTGTTTGTAGCTCCTAAACTCCCATCCCGGATCACTAGCTCTCCCCTTTCAGAGAGTTATCTATCTCATTCCTCATCTGGAACCCATCTCAGCCAGGAGCCAACTCAGGCACCAGCACCTCTGTATGGTCATTTGCGGCTACCATCTTGATCTGATTCTAATCATTTTGCTATTCTTTTAAGACCACAATTTGAAATAAAGAAAGAAAACCAGGAAGATGGGAAAATTACTTGGAAACAGGACTTAGAGTCATGACATAAGAGAAAAGGAAGTTCCCCAAAAGTCATATAGATTTTGGAGTGTTCTCAGTTTTTATAGCACCTTAGGAACTGAAGCAGAATTGGTTCCTTGGCTATCCCAAATTGCCTATGAAAGAGATGTTGGCCCCAGAATAAAGTCTGGATATGTGATTTCCTGAAAGGTAGTGTTGATCTGGGGTGCTGGTTTAAGAGCTTTTGAAAGTGACTCTATATAGCAGATAGATAAACAAAGGGACTTTTAAAGAAGGAGAGAATGGAGGTGTATCAGCAGAGAAGAGAGCCCAGCCTGAGTTGATTCCAATTACAAAGGTTTTAGTAATCAGCCCCCGGAAGCATATCAAAAGAAAGTATAGATGATGATCAATATGTGAAAGTTAATTCAATCTTAGCTAAGATTAAGGGAGGTTTAATGTCCAGAACACAGGAAATGATAGTTTCCCTATACTTTGCCTTAATCAGAACCTATCTGAAGTATTATTCTCAGTTCTGGGCACCACATTTTAGGAAGGTCGTTAAAAAGCTGAATATTATCCAGAAGAAGGTGACCAGGATGGTGAGGGAACCTCACCACCATGAGGTATCAAGTCTACACTAGCATTTATTAAGAGTTAACCATGTGTTACTGTGCTAAGGCTTGGGAATACAAATGTAAGCAAAAAGAAAAGTAGTCCCTGCCTTCAAGGAATTTACATTCTAATGGGTCAAAATAACGCGTAAAAGTAGCCAAAGGTGAAGGAGAAAGGGAAAAAGAAAAATGTCATTGGAGTATCAACTGAAGGAGTTAGCATGATCCTAATTATTGGTGGAGTTGTTTCCAGGATCAAACACAAGATCGTCTGTCATTCAAAGCCCTTCATAACCTAGTCCTCTTTTACCTTTCCTTTCTTCTTACATCTTACTCCCTGTCATGTACTCCTTGCTGTTCCATCACTCAGCTCTGGGCATTTTCTCTGGCTTAACCCCATATTGGAATGCTCTCTGTCATCATTTTTGCCTATTGGCTTCTCTGGTTTCCTTTAAGTCCCAACAAAAATTCAAACTTTTACAAGAAACCTTTCCCAACTCCTCTGAATTCTAGTGCCTTCTCTCTCATTTATTTTCTATTTATGTTGCATATAGCTTGGTTGTACACATTTTTTTAGCACTTATTTTCTCCCATGTTAGATCATGAACCCCTTGAGGGCAGGAGCTACCTTTTGCTTCTTTCTGTATCCCAAGAACTTAGGACAGTACCTGCCACATGGTAGGTGTTGAATAAATGTTTATTGACTAACTGGTTCTCTAGTGACAAAAGGGATTTATAGCTCATACCTGAATTGGGGGTGGAATTGAAAATTGCATCAACATAAAAGATAGAGTAAACCCAAATACTAGAAATAAAAGGAAAAATTAGACCACTTGAAAGGGATGAAATAAAGAATACATATTCCAAAGGTTCAAAATTTCCTGTTTTAAATACAGTCTATGTCATAAGATTGCCTCAATAGTAGGATTAGGTATGTGTGTGTGTATATATATATATATATGTATATATGTATATATGTGTATATATGTATGTATATGTGTATATATATGTATGTATATGTGTATATATATATGTGTGTATATATATATATACACATATATATACCTAATGTGTAAGTGTATAAGAAATGCTTGTTGACAGAGAGCAAAACTAATCAATATATCAACCAAATCTGACATTAAAATTATCTAATTCCTAACTCATAGTCCTTCACCTCTGCAAAGAATGATGAGGGTTAGTCATTATAATTATGTAATGTTCAGTTTAATTTTTTTTATTATTTCCATTTCCATTGTTGTCATCATGTATATTGTTTTCCTGGTTCTATTTATTAACTGTGCATCAGTCCATGTAAGTCTTCCCATGCTTCTCTGTATTCTTAATAGTCATTGCTTCTTATGATACAGTAATAGTCCATTACATTAATCTATCCTAATTTGTTTAGCCATTCCCTAATCAATAGATGTTCACTTTGTTTCCTATTCTTTGCTATGTAGCATGATTAGTTGAAGAAATTGTAAGTGTTTAGCTTGGAGACAGAGGAATTTGGAAGGACATGTTTCCCATATTAAAATACAGAGGCCATCCTGGATGGAAGGTTTAAAATTGTTCACTTGACATTAGAAAGAAGAACTAGGGCCACTAGGTCCTAGGGAAACAGATTTTAGTTCACTACAGGGAAGAACATTCTAACAGTCAAACCTTTCCCAAGGTGTAATGGGCTATCTGCTAAGGTAGTTAGCTTCCCTTAATTGGAATTGTTCAAGTGGAGTATGATATCTACTTGCTGTATATGTTATAGAGGAGATTTGCCTGTTGGGTAGGAGGTTGAGCTAAATGACAATTAATGTCTTTACCTCTAGAGTACTAAGATTTGAAGTCATCATGCCCTTTAAAAAGGCAGCCAGTTTCCTGTATGTTAGTGATCACCATAGGGAATACGGCATGACTGGGAATCCTAGAACTTTGGTTTTTGGAGGATAAACTCCATGGTCATCCTTTGGTGGGTTGAGGGGGACAAAAGAAATTTATGTGAACATACAACAGCAAGATCCACATAGGGATTCTCCTGTCCAGTGGCTCAATTAGAGGGTCAAAGAGGAAAAAGAGTGGATTATTTGAGGGGAACACAAATTGTAAATGAAGAAGAAACAGAAGTGATTTTTGGAGGCATAAGCTTCCAGTTTTATTTTCTTTTTGGCTGTAGATTCTATCACAGACCCTCACTTCCCAGGGTAACTTGGAAGACATATTTACAATTATTTTCATTCATTCATTCATGCTTGTCTTTGCAAATCTTCATTCATTAATTCTGAGGCTATTTTATCTATAACTGTAGAGTGGCAACAGCATAGTTCCCTTAGCCTCAGTTCAGTGCCTAAAAGGGAAAAAAGGTATGATATGTCTATAAAATTTTAGTGCATGAAAGCTTCAGATTCACTAAGTAAAGTGGAACCAGTCCAGCCTCAGAGGCAATTCAGTAATTTGAGAAATGCCAGATGAAGTTCCAAGTGAAACTGTAATCTTTCCCAGAGTGGAAAAAAAAGAGGTGGGGAGCATGTGAAGAGGTCTATGAATGGTTTAAGAATAGTTGTTTTTTTTTAAGAGACCTCAAACACCATGTTGATACATCATTAATGAATCACATAGAGAAACATTGTGCTAGAAACAGCTTGTGGCCAACATATACATATATGGTTCCTGCAGACATACAGATGGTATTACAAAGAGACCATCAATGAATCCAGGATGCATATAGATCTGAATTATGAATAGGCTGATTCCTTTGCAGATAACACAATCACAACTGCAAATCCTTCAGGCAGGAATAAAATTAAAAGTGCTCCCCCAGGGTCTAGAGCCAGATGGAATCTGGCAAAATGGACACTGGGGTGTGGGCATAATGAACACCAGATCCCAAGTGATGCCTCTGGTCTTAGGGGTTGCCATTATGATACTTCCCAGACTCTACCAGCTCCCATTTAGCTTCTTATTCCCTTATCCCATTGGTGTGCTTTTAACTTATTTCTCCAATCAGTAGAATGTAAGCTTATTAAGGGCAGGAACTGTGTCATTTTTATTTGTGTAGTTCCAGAACCTAGCATAGTGCCTTGTACACAGAAGCCATTTAATAAGTGTCTGATGAATTGAATCCATGGCCCAAGGAGTGGAATATCAACGGTGTTTGCTGCAGCCTTTCAGGTGTCTTCCAACTTTTACTGGAAAAAAAATGTTAAATGTCCTGCTACATGCTAGTAGTTTACGAGCTTTGCATAAACCTTTCCTTTCTTCCTCCCTCTTTCCCTCCCTCCCCTCCTTCCTTCCTTCTTTCCTTCCTTCCTTCCTTCCTTCCTTCCTTCCTTCCTTCCTTCCTTCCTTCCTTCCTTCCTTCCTTCCTTCTTTCCTTCCTCCCTCTTTCCCTCCCTCCTTCCTTCCTTCTTTTTCCTTCCTTCCTTCCTTCCTTCCTTCCTTCCTTCCTTCCTTCCTTCCTTCCTTCCTTCCTTCCTTCCTTCCTTCCTTCCTTCCTTCCTTCCTTCCTTCCTTTCTCACCCACAGTGGATTTATTAGGGATTTTAAATACAAGTGCCCAGTTAAACCCAATATAATATACACAATTTCAATCTCATGCAAATCATTATCATTCTCCATATCACCATTCTCAAAAAATATTTACACATTAAGACTGTACTTGTGCTGGGTCTGTGCTAGGCACCATGCAAACACAACCCCTACCTTTTAGGAGTCTACAGTTGAAAATAATAATAATAACAACAACAACAAAGAAAAAAACCAAAGGGGGAAAAAACCACCCTGGATACATAACTATTAGATATACAGAGGGCAAAACAAAAACACCTCAAATAGTCATCCTGTCTAATCAGAATGCCTCTGGGACAACATTGTGTAGTCCTTCAGAACTTAATTGGGCATCAACAGAGAACTGGATTTAAGTTCTGGCTCTGATGCCAGCTGACTGTGTGGTGCTTTCAATTGACAGCCTCCCTGAATCTGTAATTTATGTAGCCCATATATCCTCTGGAGAACCTCATCCCAACTCCCATTCATATTGTCAGCTTGGCTGGCTAATTTTAAGGGTACCTCTGGAGGGCAATGAAATAACTCTAATGCTATCCACTGGAGCTTTCATTCAAATGTTTTCTTCCCAGGATCAGTCACCAGTTACTCCTTTAATATTCTCTAAACAGTGTCAGTTGATTGACTGACCCTGTGATTAGTGCCTCACTATTATTTAACCAGTTCAAAGAAATACTTACCAAGGAGGTAATTGTCCCTCCACACCAGGAGCACACTGCCTCTTCTACCGTCTTGGTCCCTGGGGAAGCTCAAGTGCCATGCTAGTGAGATACACATAAAAAGAACACTTTATTATAAAGTATTTATCCCAGGAAATCCACTTCTAAGTCCAGCAAAGCTTAAAGATGAGTTGTTCCTTTGCTGTAGATCATGACACCTCGGCTAGTTAGGTTGATCCTCTCCTGGACTAGATTAAGTGGGTCACTCCTGAGGGACTTGAGAGTGCATGGGGCTTGGCTGCTAGCAAACTTAGCTGTGGACTCTAGTGACTGTACTTCTAGTGGCTTACACTCCTGACTTTTTTGAATCGCACAAGGTTGCTACCCTCTTTAACACTCCTTCACCTGAGAGTAAGAAAGAATAGATAAAACAGTGACAGAAAATAGTCTCTATGCTCTGATGGCTTCCTGGCAACCAGGTAAGAGAAGGCCACTGATGTGACTGTTGGGGTCTTTTGGATTCACTCATTACTGGCTCATTGGCAAAGCTAAAGGCTCCTTTTTGTCACAGCAAGTGTACAGAACAGTCATAAAGCATCTGAGCATCCCCTGTACTGGAGAGCAGGCTCCACCATTATATATTCCTGGAATTCAGTTTACCCAACTCAGGCAAAACACTGCACTTCCCAGAAAGGGAGGGTGGGACACCCTAATTGTCCAGGTTTCTTTTACTTTGCACTTTCATAATATAGGGATAATGTCTTCACTACCTACCTGATAAACCATTCTGTTAATATTATATAAATGTGAATTATTGTTGTAGAGGATTGATCGGGGATCCTGAATGACTTGCAATAAAGGCTCACAACCAAACACTCCTGATCAATGTAGTCTTTCTGAAAATTTCCATGTCTCACACTGGAATGTCCATGTTTCATGCTTGTATAGCTGAGACCCCACTATCTAACCTTTAAGGTCTTCCTGCCTAGGATATCATATACGAGAAGGTAAGCTTATGTGCTGAATTGAGAATCTTCTCTCTCTGTCTTTACCTGAGTGTCTCAGCTACTGTATCAAAGAGGTAAAGGTGCCAGGTATCCTACACGTCATAGATGATAGGAATTTTGTTGAACCTGTGTGTGCCATACCCAAGGATGGTCTTTTTTAAGGCAATTGTTGACCTCATTTATTTCTTCAATCATGATCTTAAGACTTGGAGATTTCCTTTTCCTGAGCAACTGAAGTTTTGATGAATTCTTTGCCCTGAACCTCTCTTCCCTTGTCCCTAATCCTCCATATCCTTGCCTCTGAGGTCTCATTTTAAGGATTTATGCTTTCCCTTATAAGGGTTTTTTTTGATTTTTGTTTTTGTTTTGTTTTTTGCAATGAGGTAGCAGAGTGGATCGAATCTGCATTTCAGGTCAGTAAGACCTTCTTTCAAGACCTGTCTCAGGCACTTATTTCATGTATGACTGAGCAAGTTACTTTATTTTCCTAAGCCTCGGTTTTCCAATCTGTAAAGTAAGAATAAAAATGGCATCTAACTTACAGGGCTATTATAAGGAACAAAGAAGAGACTGTGTATAAAATATTTTGCAAACCTCAAAGTGCTTACATAAATCTTAGCAGTGATGATGATGATGATGATGATGATGATGCATTATTGGTCTCTCTCATTCTTTTAAGAAATTTCTTCCAAGTCCTCAAACTGCTGTAATAGACTGAGATAGATACTTAGTAGTACTGAAAATTGTATTTTTTTTTTCGCTAACCTGATATGATGCCTTCAGGCACTGCTGGTGTGTAAGACTGTTTGACCCTACACAAAGGGGCCCAGACTACTGCATATTTTTAACTCATCCATCCTCTTTCTGTATTTCCTTTGTTTCTCTTTCTAACAGCTATCACCATTGGCTATTTTCAGTGTGTTTGTTTCCAAAAACAGCTATGACCCCCATCAGTGGATCTAATTTACAGGTTACCATGGTAAACAAGATGACTAGACTTATTAAAGCAGCTTCAATTTTACACAGAATTAAAAGATCTAATAGACTGCATGATGCTGTAGCAATGCAATGAGCCAGGTGGATTAGGATCCAGCTAGGGCAGTGATGATGGGAATGAGTCAGGGAAGGACAGATGAGAAATATATTCGAATAGTATTAGGAAGCAAACACGTATCTTTAATTGAAACAGACTGTTGCATAGAAAAGTTAGTATAATTTTGAGAGAATGATTCATCTTATGATCCTAATAATTTTTAAAGTGCCCAGGGAATATGGACTGCTTACAAGGCTAAATTGTGGATCTTTCAGGAAAAGTTAAGAGGCAAATAACAATGTTAAAGCTATTTTTATCTCTTTAAAACATCTACTTTGTTGGCATGGTTGATGTGGAGTGCATCTAGTTATCAAAATGAGTTGTAAACAAAAATATCATAGATGATATTTAATGTGAATCCCTTATCTACCTGTGCTTATCTTTTGGGGGGTTAAAATGTAAAATTGGTGACAAAGCCCAGTTCCCACAATCTGTCCCCAACTTGATGGTTAACACATGGTGACATAAATCCCCATTTTTACCTAAAGTTGAAGAGTTTTCAGGCTTCTCTTATAATATGGGTCTTCTTGAAAACTATAAGCTGGCAATTTATGCAAAGAAAGTTTTTAAAAAAAATGGGGAGGGAAGATATTCTATTCTACAGTATTTAAATGATGGTAAAAGAAACAGGTCAGTAATTCTTTTTTTTTTCCTCTTTATGAATGAATCCGGATACACAAAAACCATATAACAATTGTGCCCAAAGATATATAAGCATAATTAATTCATATTTTCTTTCAAGAATTAGTTGCCTTATTTTTAATGAGTGTGACTCTCCATTAAAATAGGAGTACACAACTGTTCATTTTATTATATTATCAATCTGATAACAAACTAATGATTAGATGTAATGGGATCATAGGATCATAGATTGAAATTTGGAGAAAGAATTTTAAAGATCATTAAGTCCAATTCTTTCATTTTACAGATGAGAAAACTGAGGCCTGGGGAAATTGTGACTTGCCCATAATTATAACCATGGATCAGTAACCAAACTATATAAATACATGTAACACAAAAGAGATGGCTGCAGTGAGAAGACATATTATTTATTGCCCAAGGAAAACCTCAAATAAGGAAAAAATTACATATCTAAGACTGTGTAAAGGGAGAATCAGACTGTGTCTATGTACATTTACTAAGTCAAAAGTTTTAGTCTTAGTTGGTTTTAGAGCATGCACACATTACATGTGTGTAAAATGTATATAAGTGTGTATAATGCATATTACATAAGTGTGATAGGTACATACTAATAAAAGCAATACATGCATTTTGCATTGTATAATGTGTACACATTACATAATACAATATGTGTATGCATTCCATCCATGTAATATATACACACAAAAAGAAAGAGAAAGGCTGAGAGAGAAAAAGAGAGAAAGAGATAGATGGGTATGCATGTGTGTGTGTGTGTGTGTGTGTGTGTGTGTAGTCTGAATCTTACATTATAGATTGAAAGGTATAGAGAACTGTTTATCACTAGGGTTTTTTTGTTTCACATTATTCTCTCTTTCTTTATTAATTTATTTATTTTTAGTTTTCAACATTCATTTCACAGATTTTGAGTTTCAAACTTTCTCCCCATCTTTCCCCTTCCCCCACCCCAAGTTGGCATGCACTCTGATTAACCCTTCCCCCAGTCTGCCCTCCCTTCTATCACTCCCCCACCATTCCCTTTCCCATTACTTTCTTGTAAGGCAAGATAGATTTCTATGCCCCATTGCCTGTATATCTTATTTCCCAGTTGCATGTAAAAATGATTCTTAACATTTGTTTTTAAAACTCTGAGTTGTAAATTCTCTCCCTTTCCCCCTCCCTGTCCACATTCATTGAGAAGGCAAGCAATTCAATATAGGTTATACATGTGAGTTATGGAAAACACTTCCGTAGTAGTCATGTTGTGAAGGACTATTTCCCTCCATGCTATCCTGCCCTCCATTTATACTGTTTCTCCTTTGACCCTATTTAAGTGTTTGCTTCTGAGTATCCCCTCCTCCAATCTGCCCTCCCTTTTATCATCCCCTCCACCCCATCCCCTTCCCTCCTACTTTCCAGTAGGGTAAGATACCCAATTGAGTGTGTATGTTATTCCTTCCTTAAGCCAAATACATTGACAGTAAAGTTCACTCATTGCCTTTCACCTCTTCCCTCTTCTCCATTGTAACAGCTTTTCCTTGCATACACACATACATACATACACACATATGTTATATATATATATATATATATATATATATATATATATACACACACACACACACACACAACACATACACACACACATATATATACACACACACACACAACACATACACACACACACACACATATTCCCTTCAACTTCCCTAATACTGAGAAATGTCTCATGAATTACAAATATCATCTTTCCATGTAGGAATGTAAACAGTTCAACTTTAATAAGTCTCTTATGATTTCTCTTTCCTGTTTACCTTTTCATGCTTCTCTTGATTATTGTATTTGAAAGTCAAATTTTCTATTCAGTTCTGGTCTTTTCATCAAGAATGCTTGAAAGTCCTCTATTTCATTGAATATCCATTTTTTCCCCTGAAGTATTATATTCAATTTTTCTGGACAGGTGATTCTTGGTTTTAACCTAGCTCCTTTGACCTCTGGAATATCATATTCCATGTCCTTTGGTCCCATAATGTAGAAGTTGCTAGATCTTGTATTATCTTGATTGTGTTTCCAGAATACTTTAATTGTTTCTATCTGGCTTCTTGCAATATTTTCTCCTTGACCTGGGAACTCTGGAATTTGGCTACAACATTCCTAAGAGTTTTCCTTTAGGGATCTTTTTAAAGAGGCTATCAGTGAATTCCCATTTCTATTTTACCCTCTGGCTCTAGAATATCAGGGAAGTTTTCCTCGATAATTTCTTGAAAGATGATGTCTAGGCTCTTTTTTTTGGTCATGGCTTTCAGGTAGTCCAATAATTTTTAAATTATCTCTCCTGGATCTATTTTCCAGGTCAGTGGTTTTTCCAATCAGATATTTCACATTGTCTTCTATTTTTTCATTCTTTTGGTTCTGTTTTATAATTTCTTGATTTCTCATAAAGGCATTAGCTTCCATTTCCTCCATTCTAATTTTTAAGGAATTATTTTCTTCAGTGAACTTTTGGACCTCCTTGTCCATTTGGTCAATTCTATTTTTTAAGGTATTCTTCTCCTTACTGGCTTTTTGGATCTCTTTTGCCATTTGGGTTAATCTATGTTTTAAGGTGTTATTTTCTTCAGTATTTTTGAGGTCTCCTTTAGCAAGCTGTCAATTCATTTTTCATTATTTTCTTAAATCACTCTCATTTCTCTTCCCAATTTTTCCTCTACTTCTCTTACTTGATTTTTTTTTAGTTTTTCCATGGCCTGAGACCATATTTTTCTTGGAGGCTTTTTATGTAGGCTCTTTGACTTTGTTGTCTTCTTCTGGTTGTATATTTTGCTCTTTGTCACCAAAGTAAGATTCTATAGTCTGATATTTTTTAATGCTGTTTGCTCATTTTCCCAGCCAATTACTTGACTTTTGAACTCTTTGTCAAGGTAGGACTCTGCTTCCAGAGTGGAGAATGCTCTGTCCCAAGCTTTAGGGGTTTTGGGCAGCTATTTTCAGAGATAGTTCTAGGCTTCTGTAAATTTTCAGTTCTTTTAAAGTGGTATGATTGAAGGAGAGCTGTTTACTCCTCTCCTGGCTTCTGTTCTAGTCTGTGAGTGACCACAAGCACTCTTTTATGCTTTGGAACTGTGAGGAGGATTCCCAATCCACAGCCACCACAAATTCTGCCACACCAGCCCTCCTTCTCAGCCCAGGACCACCAACCAGGGCTGTGACCCAAATCCAAGCAGGGCAAAGCAAGAGAATCCTGCCTCAGCAACAGCAAAGAGATCCCTGCAATCTCCCTCTGATCAGCCACTTGATTCCCTCACCTTCTGTGAGCCTGGAGCTTCAGAAGCAGCAGCAGCTGCTGCTGCTGCCAGCACTGTCACTGCAGCCACCTCTACTGCCCCAGGGCTGGGGCCGGACCACACTCTTCTCTCACCCAGGTCTAACAGAGTTTTCCCACTGACCTTCTATTTTGTCTTTGGCATTTGTGGGTTGAAAAGTCTAGAAACTGCCACAACTGCCAGTGATTCAGTCCCCTGAGAGGACTCTAGCCCCAGCTGTGCTGGCATGACCCATGCTGGACCGTGCTATGCTCCCAGTCTGGTGTGATAGAACTTTCCTGTAGACCTTTTAGGTTATCTTGGGCTAGAGATTTGTTTCACTCTGTCATTTAATGGGTTATATAGCTCTAGAATTTGTTTAGAGTCATTTTTACAGGTATTTGGAGGAGTTTGGGGGAGAACTCAAGCAAGTCCCTGCTTTTACTCTGCCATCTTGGCTCAGCTCCTGTGTTTCACATTATTCTTGAGGAATAAAGGTCTGAAGCCTTTGAGACACCAGCCTGACTCTAGGATCCTCTAGAGAAGTGCTCTATGAATAGAAAGCTATGTATCCCAAGGGACCCATAGTGTGATCCCAAAGTGTAACCAAGAAGAGAGTGCTTGCATAGAGTACATCACACTCTTCTCATGATAGTCAATTGTGGGGCTTGTGTCCAATACCATCCCCTTTTTTCATTCAACTAAAATAAACCAAGCCTAGAACCAGACCTTTGAATCACTGTATCACAAAATCTGAAATAAAGATTTAAAAAACAATGAATTCAATTACATTGATCTCACTAAAATATTATGGTTAATAATATTTTATTAAGAGAAAAATCCTTCACACCATTAATAAATTATTTTCAAAATATGATTTCATCTTTCACTTGTTCTTTTTCATTTCTGTTTCTGTGCAAGCAAAATGTGTGTACATCTGTACCTGTATATATGTGTGTGTGTATGTGTGTGTATGATATATACACATATGTAGGGTATATGTTCAAATTATTTTACAAATGGGTTGCATGATCAAAAATGTAGGAGAATACTGCCCTGGAAGAAGGGAACAAATCTTGGGGGATGTTATTAGAAATGTCTGGGGCAGACACAGTATAATGAACTCTCATTATAATAGTGCAGAGTTGCTCAAGAAATTGCTGAGAGTAAACACTAAGGCTAGGAACCTTTAGAGATAGGAAAGCAGACAGAAAAACTGAGAACTAAGATGACATACTAAGAGAACTTTAGAACTCATTGGTGAATGGAGTCAATCAAAAAATAAGCTAATAAGAGATTTAATGCTAGTGAACATCTGAGAATAAACCGAAACATGAGGCCAGTCAGAAGCATTCAAAATACATCAAATTCACAGCTTTATAGGAGTTTGGCTTAGTTCCCTTGGTTAGACTATGGCATCAGTGATGCTAAGTTAAGATGGTTCAAATCTTTTGTTGATTTGTAATTTGCTTTAAGTATGCCACACTTAATGATGTCCAAACCATGGTGTGTGTGTGTGTGTGTGTGTGTGTGTAGTGAATAGGAGAAAGGTGTAACATCCAAACATCTGAAGGAGGAATTCATAGATGTTTAGTTAGCAACAGGGAACACCCAATTAAAGTGTCATAATGCTGAAACTCTAGAAATCTTCATTAGAGTTCCACTGTTTGAATTTGTAGGTGAAGAAACAGAGGACCAGAGAGGTGGTGACTTGTCCAAAGCAGTTAGTAGAAGAAGCTGGGATTTGAACCCAGATCTCATAACTCTTAGACTGATGATCATGATGCCTCAAGAATATAAGCCAAGACTGTGCTTGTCATAGTCCAACTTCAGGGAAAGAAGAATAGAGAAAGGCAATGTTTTAAGTTGATCTAGAAACACATATAAAGAAAAATTCAAAGTTTTTATCTATTTTGAGCTGAGCCACAATGGGTCTTTACTCTTAGATTGGAACACAGTATCATAAAATCTTACAGTTCTAAGAGATTTTAATAGTTATCTAGTCCAAATTCTACCCCAGAAACATGAAAGCCTTTTACAATATGCTTGATAAGCGTCATTCATTCTACTCTTGAAGATTAGATGGGAGTGAGAAGACGATAGAAGGGGTAATCTGCTGGAGACGTTGGGATACAACAGAGTAGAAGATGCATTTGGAAGGGTTTGCCTTTGCAAGGAGAAGGAAGAAGGAGATGCTGGGGGAAGACATCTGAGTGATGTTAGTTGAAGAGAAAGAGCTCTTTGTGAATGTCCTGTCTCTGTAAATTTTAATGACTGTTTGTTGAATTGCAGTTATAGAAACTGAATTCCACTAAAGCCTTCTTATATTACTGTTATATGATGAATTGGGAAACACCCTTAAGTCATTATAAAGTGGTTTGGAAACCACTTCAAACAGCCACCTAAAAAACAGTTTTGAAAAATGAAGTAAGCAAGCTAATGGTATATGTCTTCATAAATATTTTTGGGGGGAGAGGGCAGGTAATCAGGGTTAAGTGACTTGCCCAAGATCACACAGATAACAAGTGTCAAGTGTCTGAGGTCACATTTGAACTCAGGTCCTCCTGAGTTCCAGGATCGGTACCGTATACACTGCACCACCTACCTCCCCCCACTTTTTTTTGTCTCCTAAGAGACATAGTTTCAACATCAAAAGAAACTCACCTTCTCATGTTACTGAATTAATTTTCCCCTTTTCTCCGTTTGTGTCCCTCTTCATATTTGTAGAGTAGGGGGAAATGTTTCAAGCTTGCTTATCCACATCTCCTTCCCTATTTCCCTTCTTGTATCAACCAACCAACAATAAATCAAACAACAAGTATTTGTTAAGCACCTACTGTTTGCCAAGAATTGGGGATACAAGTACAAAAAAATGGAACAAGTAGCTTACATTCTAAAGGGCAAGACAACAGGTACGTATTAAAACATGGATTGATGGCACATGTGAGAGATGTTGTAGAGGGAGAAAGAACAAGATTGGGTAACCATTTGGACATGAATAAATTAAGCATTTACTAAGGGCTTACTAGCACAGTGCTAACACTGGTGATACAAATAGGAAAATAAGACAGGAACATGAAGATTAAGGAATATTGAGAAGTTGAGGATGATATCTAGCTAAAATGGAAGCTACCTGACAAAGATTTATAGTTAGAGAGATATTGTGCCATAGATTGGTGAGCATTCCTTCATACTGGAAGGAAAAAGGTGGAAGTGGCAACCTGGCCAATAAAGAGAAACATTGCTTGTCTTCTCTTGCCAATCACAGCCTTGTAAAAATTATTTATTTATGTCATTTGGCATAGTGGATTGAATGGTGGACTGAGCCAGTAAGACCTAGGTTCAAATATTACCTTAGATATGTGCTAGGCATGTGACCCTGAGTGAGTTACATAACTTTCTGAGTCTTGGTTTTCTCTTCAGTAAAATGGGGAAAACATTAGCACATAATTCCTAAGGATGTTGTGTGGAGCAAATAAGATTATACACATAAAGCACTTTACAAGCCTTTAAACTCTACACGAATGTGACCTATGATTATTATTACTAGTGTTGTCATTAACATTTTGTTATTTTGTGCCTCACAAATTGGGTGGGAAAAGTGGGCAACAAGTCATTAACTAGAGGTTTGGGTTTAATTTTATAGCTCTACTACTACTATACAACTTTTCTTTTTAAATAATCTATTAATTATAATCAAAAAGATAAGTCATCTTTTTTTTTCAGGGGAGAGGCTGGGGAGTAGGGCAAGAAAGATATAAAGTGGATTTGTTACTTGAAAAAAAAAAGGTGTGAAGCAGTTATCCAATAAAGGTAGGCAGAAAATGGAGAATTTTCTGTTGGTGGAATAAGAAAAATGCACATGGAAGAGTAATGGTATTGATTGAAACTAGACCTGGAAAAGAAGGGCAGCAAAATGGAGACCCTCCCATCTGAAAATAAAAGGAAAGGCTCTGATACTTGATCTTTATTAGTTCCTTCAAAGGCTTCTGTAATTCACAGTCTGACAGGGTTTTGTGAGCAGCACTGAATTGGGTATCTAGCAATTCACAAAGCAGTAATTTACCTTAGGAAGAAAACAACAATTAACATGGTATATCATATAAATATAATTATAAACTGAAAGCAATGGAATGAAATGATGAAATCTTAAAATGCTGCACTTCCTAAATTCTAGCTTACAAATTGAAAGTTCTCAACATGTGTCTTTGCCTCTTTAGCAAAATAAGGTCTGTTTTTGTGCCAGTGAGAGTGTGAATGGTATACAGCCGGCACCTCCTCAGAAGCTTTACAAGAGTTTGGTCTAGTTCTCTTGTGGCTACATCAGTAGATTGGATTCTGTCTCTGTAGTCCACCACCTCTCTACCTAGGAGAGAGAGGTATGTTTCTTTGGCAATCCTCTGAAGTCAGTATTAGTGATTATATTGAGATGAGTTCTAATGTCTTTCATTGTCGTTTTTCTTCACATTATTTTATATTTATTGTTCTTTTGGTTCTTGATTCTTTATGCTGCGTTAGTTAATACATGTCTTCCCAAGCTTCTCAGAGTTTTTCATATTTGTCACTTCCTATAATGAAATAACAATCCATTATATTCATATATCAGGGTAAGGTATATTCCATTACCTATATTGCTGTGGCCTCCAACCTTTTTATAAGAGAAGAATCCTTAACCTGATTTGCAAACTGGCATTTTATTCATAGAACCAGTAAGACAGCATCTCCTTGAATGGGTCCAGGAGACAAGCATTGTTGATAGTGTAGGTTACCAAATGAAACACTCCCCCAATTTCCATAGCTGCTGCATCTGAGTACAGCTTTTACCCAATGGCACAGTACCATCTTGCATAGACTACTGAAAGTGATCAGAGTGTCAGAAAGCACTACAGCTTGGGTAAATTTGACTTTTCCCAGTTTGGAGGAGGCACTTTGACCAGGCTCAGTGATCCTTGACCAGAAGAACCATACTGCTGGTGTTGTAGATGTGACTGTACCTTTTGAAAACAGATATTCTGTTTCATTTAGCTAGAGTGAGTAAGAATCTCATAATCACTCATATCTGTCACTCCCTACAGTGAAATTTCATTGCATTCATATACTACAATTAGAACACTTATTCCTCAATTAGTGGTCACCCACTTCTACTCCTTAGCCTCCATTCTTTCCCTTTTTCCCATAGTGAAAAGTATTGCTATAAATATCTTTGGACATATGGGTCCTGTCCTTTTGTCCTTGACTTCCTTGATGGATGGCCTATGGGGATAGCTTTTCTCCTCTTTACTACTGGACTTTTGAGTACTTTGCTACTCATTGAAATGACATCAGAAATTAAGAAAAAAAGTATATACTGCTTAATTCAAAACACAAATCCTTGCTAGACATCTCACAAAATATTGGATGAATAGAAAACTAAAATTATTGACTAAAAGGAGGTTGCTGGGATGCAGTCAAGGTGTAATGGAAAACTCAGTGAATGTAGTCAGAAGTGGCTGAGTGGCTGAGTGGCTGAATTAAGACCCAACTCTGCTACTTATTATTTGTGCGGCCTTTGGCAAGTCAGCCAAAACTTACTTTCCTCGTCCATAAAATGGGGATAAAAATATTTATATTACCTCCTTCGCAGGGTTGCTGTGAGAATCAAATGAGATAATGGATATGAATTCCTATACTAATGTGAGAAATTATTATCACCTATGGATTTCATTTTCTTTTGTTTTCTGGTTCTAACCCTGTCCAAACATTCATAGCTGAGACTTTCCTATACAAGCAGCCTATTTTCAGAAACCTAAACTCATGGGATATCAAAATAATATTATACCCAGAAACGTATCTATGAAGAATATTAAAATATTCTTTAAAATTCTTTTAAAAATTCTTAAAAATAAAAAATATTTTAAAAATTAATTTTCATGGATAAATCCATCTTCTGAGAATAAAGCTTACAAGACTAAGAGAACTTGAAAAAACTAATTTAAGTAATATGGCACAAAGAAATAAGTGCTTGGTTTGGAGTAAGAAGGCATTTCCATATCTTAGCTCTACCTGTTTGACCTTAGGTAAGTCACGTTACCTCTCATGGCCTCTGTTGTATCATCTGTAAAATAAAAGGTTTAGGAGAGATAATATGGTCACAGGAACTTCAAAGGTCATCTAGTCTAAACTTTTCATTTTACATATGAGGAAATTGATACCCAGTGACTTGTCCCATGATACATAGCTTGTAAATATCAGAGCAAAGAAGGAAAAGATGACTTCTAGCACCCCTTCCAGCTCTATGTCTATAATCTTTGAAATATATTTGGTTAGTGATTAATTTAAAACCATTTCAAGAAAGAAAAAAAGTGCTGTTTAGTTTTTTTCCCCAATGCTGTACTCGGGCACCAAGAGCATTCATTAGGGATTTCTAGCTAAGTTTATACTGTTGTAAAAAAGGATGATATCAATTCCAATAAAAAGGCACCCACCTTAATTATTGTTTGTTACAACACTTCCAGTATAATTAATTGAGGCAAATTTCAACCACACTTGAAAGCCAAAGTATAATCCAGTTCAGGAAGACTCCTGCAAGTGACCTTTGATCTTTATTTCTCTCAGTTAAGGATATAATAATTCCTTTTATCTCATCATGTTGGCACACATTCCTAAGACTCAGCCTTCAGTTGTGCAAGAAATGATCTGTAGCTTAAATAAAACATTCAAAAAGGAATTCAAAAGGCTCTCTAAAAATTATTATTCTCCAATATCTTGACACAGACACCATTTTGTTATGTTGTTTTCTTCTCTCATTGTAAAGTTCACAATACTTAGTATAATCTAGTCAGCAAAATATGGACCCATATTCAAAATCAAAACTTCTGTTATTCCAAGTTGTTTCCCATGAGAGATTTCATTCATTAGGGAAACACGTAGGTCTTCTATGAGGCAGAGCCTGAGTCTTGAACAGGTCACAGCAGTGTCATTTATGATGGGAAGTAAAGAATCTCTTTTTCGGTTGAAACTGAAGAAAACTTTTAGGTAGTAGACTCAAGGTATAATTATGTGGTTTGGAATTTAGCCAGGACACTGAAATTTATACTTCTCCACTTACTAGATGTGTCATGGACCCTTTAATTACCTGAAGTGGGTCAGGACTTCTGTTTTCTGCCTATCCCATCAGAAAGACAACATACCTTCATACCTTAGAATAGCAAGTTTCCTTTATGACTCTCTGGGGTATTTGCTATGTGCTGAGAATGTGCCCAATCCCCTTGATTGAGATGTTTTCTGATGTCATACATTTAGAGTTCAAAGGGATCTTAGAGGTCATTTGATCCAACCCCCTCATCTTACAGAGTTGTTTTTGTATACAGAGATTAAATGGCATCTTTTGTATGAGAATACTGTGGTTTAAAACGAAGGAAGGCATGGGCACCCCACCTCCACTCACACATACCAAGTCAGATTGACCTTTTAAAAGAGAAGATCTGGACCCATGGATTCTCAGGCAAAGCAATAAACTCCATATGTTTCAGGTAAATTAACTCAGTCCAGAATGAACCACTGATTCAGAGGGTGTGGTAGGAGACACTTTCTCACATTCAGGCAGCAGGTCAGAGAGGCAGAGAGCTGTCTGTAAACAAGTTAACCTATAGTAGCAACTGAAATTAAGCCAGGACTTGCCTCTTATCCTGTAATAAGTAACCCAGTGTAGACAAGCCTTTAATAGGAGTTGCACCTGTTGAATCATCATCCGGTCCTTTTTTTCTTCTCCACCCCACCCCAGGAACTTGTCCCAAAGTCAGCATCAGAATGTATAGTGTTCACAACCAGACATCTTCTCCCTGTTCAGATCAGACACAGCATGTGGTAGACTCAGTTTGATTTCATCAATATCCCCCGATGATATTCATATCAACAAAATACCTAGATTTAGAGATGGGTGGGATGGACCTTAGGGGTCATCTAGCATAACCTCTTCATTTTACCATTAAGGAAACTGAGGCCCTGAGAGTCCCAAGTGAAGCGATATTTGCCTAAGTTCATACAGGTACTAAATGGAAAAGTTAGGATCTGAACTGAGGTTGTCTGACTACATGGACAGCTAAGTGGCTCAGTGGTTAGGGCATTAGGACTGGAGTCAGGAAGACCTGAATTCAAATCCAGCCTCAGATACTCACTAACTGCGTAACCTTGAGCAAGTCACTTAACCATGTTTGCCTCAGTTTCTTCATCTGTAAAATGAACTGGAGAAGGAAATGGCAAGTTGCTCCAATATCTTTGCCAAGAAAACCACAAATGGGATCATGACTGAACAACAGCAAAAACAAGTGCTGACTCTGAAACCTACACTCTCTCCACCGTACCATGCTATCTTTCTATCTCAAAGGAAGCATAGGATCATAGTTTTAAGACTGGAAGGGAACTTACAGGTCATTTAGTGTAGACCTTCTCATTTTATAGATGTGGAAACTGAGGTACAGAGAGTAAGTGATTTGCCCAGGCTCACACAAATAGTAAGTAGCAGAGTCAAGATTTGAACTCAAATCTTCTGACTCTAAACTCAACAAATTTGCCACTGTACTATGCTGCCTCTCAGAGAAAACTTAATTCAAGGCCGCTGAAGAAACTCTAAGGTTAGGGTAAAATGACTTAGAATTTAGACCATTCTTATTTCTGAAGCATTCAGTGCTCTTGTCCACACCTTTCTTAGGTAAACTGTAAGCATGAATTAATACAGGTTTTGACAAATGAAAAGGGCCAGAAATTTGTATCATGGAAGTATCTTTCCTAAGTTGGATTATGCCTATACTAACAAATCAGAGTAGTGGAAACTACAAATAAAATTGGGTCAGGATCCACTACAATCACTCATCCTGCAACAGTGCTATTATAGGAGTTGTCTGGGCAACCAATTAGATGATCTAAATTGTTTCATATAACTCTAATGGCTACTGTTTCCCATACTCATTTTGGTGAATAATAGTCATGTCCTATCCCCTTTGCCTCTTTTACCCAGTAGTACACTTAGACTGCTTCGTTGAAGCAGTTTGCTCTGAATATGACCCTACAATATATAGTAGCTAATTATCTGTCATCATCAGGAATAGGGTTTTCTAGATCCCTGGAGCTCATCATTATCATCATCATCCTCATCAAAAATTATAATAATAGCTAACATTTACGCAGTGCTTTAAGGTTTACAAAGTGCTTTATATCTGTTAACTCATTTGATCTTTATAACAACTTTGGGAAATAGGATGCTGTTATCAACCCCAATTTAGACATGAGGGAACTGAGATGAAGAAAGGTTAAATAACTTGTTCAGGGACACATAGGTAGCAAGTATATGAGGTGGAATTTGAACACAAGTCTTCCAAACTTCACATCCTGTACTCAATGCACTGTGCCACATGATGGACCTGAAGCATTAAAAGTTTTCTTAAAACTTTCACTGTTTGTGATGGAGATCTTTCTAAAAGATATTACACATCAAACAGATTATGCTGAATGTAACAACATTTTTATGGCTATTGATTATTATTATGAAAAATTTTTGGATGTATTGTTATGAAAAGAAAATTTTAGATGAGGCGGTGTGATCCAAAGAAAAGGATCCTGTATTTGAAGTCAGGGGGCTTGATTTATCTATGTCGGTCCTTCCCTCCTCCTACTCCGACCTCCACTGGCAGTTGAGTTTTGCAACAAATACAAGTAGCAGCATTCAGTGAAATAGAATTAAGTCAAAAGGAGTCAAGACATCTCTTTGGAGATATGGCAGCTCCCAGAACCAAGATTCCTGTTAGTTATTAGGTATGGGCTCTAGCTCTTTCCTAAAGCATTCCAGGCCAAGATGTGTCAACCAAATCACATCAATAACCTAAACCAAGATGTCAGCTGAGTCCAAAGTGAAAAGTCATGGTGACTACAACCAAGCAATGAAGCCATGTACTTTGGAGTAGATAAAGCAGCATCCAGTGGAGCAGCATCTGGCAAGAACCAATGGAAAAGATTATAGGACCAAGGTCAGCAGGAGTACTGGGAAGACACTCATGACCTAGAGCACTAAGAGGGATCAGTAGCTGCTCTTCACATGTGCCTTGGCCACCTGTGTTCTCTACATATGTGCCTCACCAATTAAGAGGTCTCTGTGTATTCATCCACTTCTTACACTGAGTCTGGGTGTATTTGTGTGAGAATGTATCCCAGGTCTATGAGGAGATTGTTTTTATTGCAACTGTCCTTTCCAGGCTATATCAAAAATGCTTTTCCTCAGAGATAATTATATCTTCTGGTTGACTAGAGACAAGCTAAATATACTTATGAGCTGTAGTCTTAGGAGCGTGAACCCATAGAGCACCTGAAATTTGAGGCAGTCATTTCTCTATGAACATGAATTGTAGGGTAGCCCAGAGGGGGTGCTAAAAATATTGGCTTTTATTTTAATCATAGTTATTAAAATACCATTAATATTAGCAACTATTCTATTTATACAGGTTACAATTTTAGTTCTGCCAAAATTCTCCTCTGGTGCCTCATTGTGGAAATACCTTGAATTTTCAAATCATAGATCCTGGAGGTATTAAAATAAGTATAATTTTAGTTATTACTGTTCTCTAGGTTTCAATATAAATGGATGTCTAATATCTTTATTAATCATTTCTTGTTCATGAAATTTGGAAGACCTTAGCAAGGGCTCATGTCTACCAGTTTTCAGAAAGATTAGGTGAAGGTTTGACCAACCCTGAGCAAAACTGTGAAGTAGGTAAAATTTGTCCTTCATGCCTTCCTCAGTCAGTCAACAAGCATTTATTAAACACTTACTATATGCTGGGCACTGTGTTAAGTGTTTGGGATGTAAAGAAGGGCAAAACATGGTCCCTTCTCTAAAAAAATGCAGTCTTAATGGGGGTGGAAGGGAGGGGAAGAACAACGTGGAATCAACTATGTACAAACAAGCTATATACAGTATAAATTGGAGATGTCTCCTTCATTTCCTGCATAATTTCTCTGATGCTGAGTTTCTACTTCTTACTTTTATTTACTGGAGCCCTCATCTTTCCTTTTCCCCTCTGTAAATCTCTGCTCTCAGGGTCTGATAGCAGTTGTTTCTATTTCAGAGTGAATTTATTAATGTGTTGTCTTTTCCAGAGTAACCATCTGCACTTAAAGCAAGATTTCTAACTGGGAAATGGAAGGCCTTTTTTCTTTCTTAAAAACATTTCAGACTTCTAAGAGCAGGAATGGTGGGGAAATGTTTAGCCTCGGAGAGAACAAGAAGCCATTCTGCTCCCCCTGAAATTGCATCAAGTCCAACCCAATCCAAGAAGAATGAACAAGATTCAGCTATGTACAAAATATTGACCTAGGAGTTGGGGGCAACAAAACCATAATGAAAATTCTCTGACTTCTAGGTACTTAGATCCCAAATGATATGTAAGGAATACAGTATGTAAGCAGTGTATACATGATAGTTTGAGGATGAAGAGTATGCTTACAGCAAGAGTGGGAAGGAAGGAGAGACTTCTCTTAGAAGGTGAGCCTTGACAGATACAAGAGATTCCAAGGGGTAATATTTCTGGCTCAGGAGACAGCTTGTGCAAAGGCAGGAATGGAAGAAGAATGTGCAATGCTGAGTTCACACCACTTTACATGGAATGTAGCATGTAAAGGGGATTAATATATAATAAAGCTAGATAGGTACTCTGGAACCAAACCTATGAAAGCTTTAAATGCCAAACTGAGGAATTCGTAGTTTATCATAAAGGCACAAGTGAGTCACTGAAAATTCTTGAGCAGAGGAGTAACAATAACTTAAAAAAGATTTTTGTGGTACCTTGAGAAATCATTGAAACCTGGACTTACATTCCTCATATAAATCTGTTTTGGAAATAAGTACGTCACACACATTTTCCCCCTAGTTCTTTGCTTAGTTAAAAGGCACTATGGTATCAAACATAAAATAGTGCAGCCTGTGGTCCAAGGCTCCCCCTTCCCCCATTCCTTGAGTTCACATGGATCAGATCCAATTTGGGTGCCTGACCCCAAAAGGTTATATTCTCTTTGGCTTGTTGCCCCTATATGAAGTTTATTCTGGGAAAATATCCAAATATAACTTATTACAGCTTGTGTCCAGGTCTCCACAAATGTGGCTAACAGGATTCCCATGTAATTACTCAACATGACAAATGTCTATTAAGTATAGGACTACTTCTGTTTCATCTCACGAAAAATGCAGAAGACAGAAAGGACTCACAGGAACCCATAGGCAAATGCAGAAATACAAAATACAGCCACACATCAGTACTTAACAACAACAACAACGGCATTTGTATAGCATCTACTATGTGTCAGGCGCTGTGTTAAGTGCTTTACAGATATCTCATTTGATCAGCACAATAACCTTGGGAAGCAGGTACTGTTATCATCCACATTTTACAGATAAGGAAACTGAGGTAAACAGAAGTTAAGTGAGCATGGTCACATAGCTAGCAAATAGCTGAAATTGAATTTCTTCCTGACTCCAGGCCCCAGGCTCTATGAACTGTGCTACATAGATGCCTCCCTCTTCGATGAGTCCTGATTTTTTTTTTTAGCGGGTCCTGAAGTTCTTCCAATTCAGCACCTTTATGTGGTTTAGGTATCCCTTAGAAGGAAACTTAATTTGAGATTGCCAGTAATGCAACACCCGCACATTCTGTGTGAATCCCTCTCCAACTGAATCTTACGCAGGCATCCCAAATTAATGTTTCTGTATCTTAGACTCCCTCCCCACCTCCCTTTAGCCTTGACTTGAAGGAAGCCAGGGAAGCCAGGAGGCAGAAACTGAAGAAGGAGAGAGTTTCACAGATAGAGAATAGCCAGTGAAGATTCCTGGAGTTGGGAGATGGAGTGTTAGTTTCTGCTCTTGGGAGGACAGACTCCTGATTGGAGAAACCAATTAAACCTTGTGTGCTGACCTACAAAACTTACCTGATCATCCTTTGTGGCTCTTTCTTTCTTGTCTTTAAGATCCTGATAGAGTAGCATAGCCAAGAGTGAACCTGGGACCTGGAGGTTGGGAGTGGAGAAATATCCTTGGAGCATTATAAAAATGTCAGTTATTATTATTAGCACACCTTCCAAGGCTCTCCACAATCTGGATTCAACCCACTTTTGCATTCTTATTACATTGCTGCCACTAGGACATTTTTATTACATTGTCCCCTGGCCTCCTTGGGCAGCCATTCAATTAGGATCCACATACTCTCTCCAGTCACTTAAATTCTATGATAGTTAGCTTGCCTTTGAGCGCCTGAGAGGGCTCTCCAGACTTCCAGAACATCCATTAGATTAAGCTCTAGGCCCCCTCTCCAGCCACCTACAACTGCACAGCAATTTTCTTTGTTATTTCCCTTCCGGGTCACCTCCACACACGATTTCCAGCTACACACCATTGTCTAAAGCCCTGGATTTTGTCTATAGACAATGCTTCCAGGCTAAACCTGTATAGACTGATAACTCGGTAACTGAAACCCATCTCCCAAGAGGCACAAGGGACATCTCTGAGCCAACCAGCTCTCCTTAGGGTAACAACTACTTCTGGATGCAGAATGTAATTAAGAGTTGTCTTTTGCCCCTTAAACAAGGTGATATTCTATAGGGAGAGGCCCCATCAAATGTCCTAGAAAGTCAAAAGATTGATGGGGGATTTTTGCGGACCTACCCAAAAGAGAGAACAAGGAAATGGCGTAGGGTTCAAGCAAAGCACATAAACCAGGAGATACCTAGGAAATGAAGAGGAAAAAGAGCATGTAGGAGCATATACATGTTTCCAAGGCAAAAAAAAAAAATATATTGCTTCTCTTTTGGCATGAACAAACCTCATAATGGCTCTGCTGAGGCACTGCAGGTGGCAGTGGTTTGTGAGGTCACCTGGCTGAAGTCAAGTGTGTAGATGAGGGTGAGAGAGTAGAAGCTTTTGGTAGGAGGATCCAGCCTAACATGAAAGAGATGGAAGGACATAAAATGGTATGTTGTTAGGGAAAAAAGAAGGAATAATGGGAATGATGGAAATTTTTGAAAGGGGTTATGCTGGGAACAGCAAAAGGGCACTAAGCCCTTGTCTGGGCCACTGAAAAGAAGCGGCTACAAAGAAGGGACAAATGCACATCAACTATAAAATAAACCACTTCAAAATTTTGCTGGGAACTATTTTCAGTGCTTGGAAGTGTCATTACCAGCCCCCACATTTAAAAAGTCTCTGATAAAACAAACAATGAATACTAGAGATTTTCTCCAAAGGCACTTTCTTTTAAAAACCCAATGGTTCACACAAGTATCGTTAGTATAAAAATATTTGTTATGGTCTATGCAACACGAATTTGGAAATGAACATTTGAAGTTGTCAACAATCTTGTATAGTTTCTCACAAGTCATGCATCAATAATGCATTAATAATGCTGTAGGAACAACTCCAATATCCGCTTGCTATTAAAAATAATTGTCTGTCATGAATGGATTCCTAATTTAAAAAGGTAATGACTACATTTTCAACTGTGAGCCAATTATGGAAACTGCCATAGATTAAACAGAAAAAAAAATACAGGATGTTCAACAGCATCCTGAACGCAGGAAGGAAAATAAACTATGAATTGCCTTGTCTTTGTTCTGAGAGTACAGATGACTAAGAGCTATAATTTTTGATACATTTTCCAAAATTATAACTGATACACAGAAATTTATCTACTAGGCTGTACTTTGATAGGATACTATATCCAACACAACTGTAATATCCTCATTTGGTAGATATAATACATAAGAAAATATGGTCAATAACAATAGATTATTCTTCTATAATAACAATGTAATCACACATAAAAGAATTCATACTTAATATTACAAAAAAGCAATTGTTTTGCAGCCAAAAAAAAAATCCCAGTGAATCTCTAAGTAAGCCTGTTACTCTTATCAGGTTTGTTCCTGCCAGAATGTTTTGTGACTAATGCACAGGAACAAACAGAGGAGGATAGATATTCAACAAAAACAGAAATGCTTTTATTTTTCCTGTGTATACCAAGACTTTGTTATAGAGCTAATTCAGATTCAAAAAAAAAAAAAACCCCAAACCTGTGATATCTTTTAGCCAGGCTTATTATGCATCACTCTCTTCCATGCTCTCTATTGTCCAGCCATCTCCAGACATCTCCATGTCTTTGCATGCAAAGACTGCCCTTTAATCTTGGTATGTACTCCCTCCTCATTTCAACCTCTGAGAATCCTCATTTCCCTTCAAAGTTCTGCTCAAAAGCTGTTCCCTAGGATTCTTTGCCTTATTCCTCCAGCTACTAGTACTTCCCACCCCCAACCCCACACACACTCTAATTAACTTATATTTGCTCTGCATATACTTGTATATGCACATGCTGTCTCTTTCCATTGAAAATACACTTTTTAAAAAAGTTCATTGATTGACATTTTTCCAGAAGTATACTTCTAGAACGTATCATGAAAATCAAGAATGCTTTATGGAAGAATCTGATCCATAGAAAGAAATCTTCTTGAAATATTTAAAACAATGTGAAATACTGAATTGTAAACTCAATGGATTTTTAAAAAGAAGACTGCTAGCTATTAATAAAAAGCTATTTTAAATCCCAAATTATATAATGTCTACTTTAATACAGCAGTGGGTTCATGACCTCATTGCTGTCAGTGTCTCCACTAGTGTAGACAACAACTTCTTCATAATTCTCATACTAAGTGAATCTTGTTCATGTCTTTCTGGAAACCCTTCCTAGAGAATCTACCTAACGTAAAGAGGTCATCCTCTGGTTCCTTTGGTACTTAATGGATGAATACCAGAGCAGTTCTTGGGCTTTTCATCTGTTATCCCTTTCAATACATTACCAGCCTGTTCTTTTCCTTTCACATGTCCTCAATGATCCACTTCACATATATAAGTCCTCATAGCTAATGTATTGCAATCTGCTTTGCCCGCCATATGTTTTTCCTCTTCCCTTTGAGTCATCTTCAATTCTGATTCTTTAGACTTCATTGATGCTCTTGGAGAATCTTCGTATTCACATAGCACTACCAATACAATATCGGTATTGATATTGGCATATATAATATATGCAAAAGACAGTGTGAGCTCATCGGTGGAGAGCTAGCCCTTGAGTCAGGAAGATCTGGGATTGAGTCTTGCACTTGACACATAGTGGCTATGTGACTGTGGGCAAATCACTGAACCTCTCAGTGACCCCAGGAAGCTCTCTAAGATTTTTAGTATATTAGTGAAAGGGTTTCCTTATTGGATGTTTCCTATGCCAATAAAATCATCGATCTAAGACAAAAATATTAGGCACAATTACGTAAACTTCCCAAACTATGGATTATTGGAATCCTTAAGTTCTTCTGTGCATGACATGTGTATGACATACTTTGCCATCAAAGTAGATGATATGCATATAAAGTCAGGTAAAGACACTGGGAATGAGAAATGAAAACAGGCATATAATTTTTTAAATGATGTTCTTTGATGCCTTTCTTTTTACATCATAGTCATTTATACTTATATTTCCACCACCACCCCCAGTCCCAGTGAGCTTTTATTTGTGACAAGGAAAGACAATTAAGCAAAACCAACCAATACTGTTTCTGCATCTGACAGTGTAAATAATATTCCCTCCACATTCTGTCCCACCTCTCCGATGAAAAGAAGAGGGTTCATTTTTTTTCATCTCTTCTTTGGGGTCTAATCAGTTATTATTATCTTACTGTGTTGGGTTTTTTATTGTTCTTTTCATTTATGTCACTGTAGTGATTTTGTATATTACATTCTTGGTTCTGTTTACTTCATTCTGTACCAGTTCATATTAACTCCCCATGTTTTCTGAAATCTTTATAGCTTTTGTTTTATTATGGCCCAATGATATTCCATTATATTCATGTGCCACAATTTGTTCAGCCACTCCCCAATAAATGGGTATGCACTTTGTTTCTAGTTCTTTGCTAACACAAAAAGTGTTGCTATGAATCACTTGGTATATATGGGACTTGTTTTTTGTCTTTTATCTCTTTGGGTTATCAATGTAAATTAGCAAAGGTTTAATTCCCTTGAATCCCATTCCGCCCTGACCATCTCACACTTCCATTTTGATAACTCCTGTGTTCTTCCTCTTCTACTCCTACTGCTTAGCTCTTGAATATTGCTAGGAAAAACAACACCCCCAAAAACTGTGTTGTCTTGGTCTACTATAAAATTGTTCTCTCTCACCTTATTCGGCTCCCAGTGGCTGGAAAAAGCTTTTGTTCAGCTTCTTATTGACCCTCTATCACATTCCCCACAGTGGCTCTTCCAAGTCATTTCTCCTCTTCTCTGATATTCAATTCAACTCCAGTCCCTCACTCTCATCAGATGGCATTGCTTCTTGCTTTACCTATAAGATTAAGTTCATATGATGTGAACTCCTTCAACTACCTTTGTCTAGTCCTCTTAATCTTAGTGTCTTCACCTACCCTTTTATCCTTAATTCTAGTCTCAGAAGAAATGGTTTATCTTTTTGCTGAAGATAACCCCTCCCCTCTGATCTTCTCTCTGTCCTTGCTCTTTCAACCATCTCTCATGCATTTTAAATTCTCCTCCCTCCCCATCTCTCACCTCTCACTTCTCTCTCTCTCTCTCTCTCTCTCTCTCTCTTTCTCTCTCTCTCTCACTCTGTGTGTGTGTGTGTCCTCTGTCTCCTCTCTCTGTGTCTTTTTTCTGTGTATCTTCTCTCTCTCTCCTTCATGACTTCTTTTCTTTAGCCTACAAACACAATCATGTCTCCTTTATCCTAAACTAAAACAATAAAAAAAAATCTGCTTCTGAACCCATTATTTCTTTCAAGCTCTCATTATAGAATCATAGAATCTGAGATTTATTAGGTACTTCAGAGACTATCTAATTCAACCTATACTTGAACAAGAATCTCTTATTCTGTCTCTCTCCTTTCCTCTTCTGCCTACATTCTAAAAAATAGGATCTCTACTTGTAGCTTCCACTTGCTTCCTACCTCCCTATTCCTCTTGACGAATAATACCTGAGCTCTGGAGGGATAAACACAGGGCCAGATGAATGTCTTCAGCCAAGTTGTTTTCAGGTACTCCAACAGAGCTGATGTCTTTGCTCTGGTACTCAATTCATAGATTTGCTGAGGCTAGTGTTTTCAAAATAAGTTTAATTGTATAACTACATGGCAGTAGGAAACAACTACTCTGCTGAGACAGTGCTAAAAAGCATCCTGAAAGTTCTTTTTCTTCTGCCTTTTTCCTCCCTTAATACTCAGGAGGCATAGAGCTGCAGGGGACTCTTTTTTTTAACTTTTTTACTACATAAAGAACAAATCTACAAAGTGTATAGAGGCTCTTGAAACTCACAAAGCCCACCATGAGTGATGGCTGAGAAGTTCAGGATTAAGGGTTAGGAAAAGGTGTATCATGAGGCAGGGCTGCAGGGCTTGGCCTGGATACAACTGGAAAAGGGTACAACAATGATCCACCCATCCACCCACAACAATGAACAGACCACTCTGCTGGAAATTATTAAGCCAGGGCAACATGGATGGGCTCAACCTAGAATCCCCTGAGCTTCATAGACCCACCTTTGTTCTGCATTTAATTACTGGTAGCTAGGCCAAAAGAATTGGGATGGGACACTCACAGCTTTGGTCATGACTGAAGTCAGAACTAGATATAGTGGGAGAAGGAAAGGGCATAAACATTTATATAGTACTTTCTATGGGTCAGGCACAATAGTAAGCACTTCACAAGTATCATCTCATTTGATCCTAACAACCCTGTGAAGGAGGTGCTGTTATTATCCTCATTTTACAGTTAAGAAAACTGAGGCAAGCAGAGGTTAAGTGACTTGCCAAGAATCACACAGCTAGTAAATATCTGAGGCTGCATATGAACTCAGGTATTCCTAGCTCTAGCCCCAGAACTCTATCCATTATACCAACTAACTGCTTCCTAAAATAGGCATGTTACTGGATGAATACAAGAAAGGTAGTGGTAATCTATCTCCAGACTAATTCATCATGAAAGAGATAGTTTAAAATCTTTCGATGACTAATCAGGGGAAGGATCATTGGATATTTTTCTTTTTTGAGCAGGAGAATCCAGTTGTTAGCAATTTCTGATTGAAGGGGAGCATTTCTTTGAGCTCTCTAAGAAATCTTTCTACACTATTCAATAAGGGGCTTTTTCCTGTCAGGTGGGCAGTTGTGGGATCAGATGATAGGATCATAGATTTAAAGTTGGAAAGGACCTTAAAAGTCATCCAATTCAACCCCTCCATTTAACAAGTGAGGAACCTGAGGCTCTCAGAGATTAAATGACTTTCCAGGAGTCAAAATCAGAGCCAGGATTTGAACTCAGGTCTTCTGAATCCAGATCCAATGCTCTTTTCACTACACAATGCTGACTTGTCATTTGCCATTCCAACTCCCTAAACAAGATATGGTACAGACTACTTTGCCTCACGGAAAGACATGCACCTGGTCTATAAATGGTTTTGTTTTGTTTTGCTTTTTGGTAGGGCAATTGGGGTTAAGTGACTTGCCCAAGGTCACATGGCTAGTACATGTGTCAAGTGTCTGAGGCTAGATTTGAACTCAGGTCCTCCTGACTCCAGGGCCAGTGCTCTACTCACTGTGCCACCTAGCTGCCCCAATGGTTTGTTGTTGTTGTGGTGGTTATTCAGTTGTATCTGATTCTTCATGACCCCATTTGGGATTTTCTTGGCAAAGATACGGGAGTGATTTGCTATTTCCTTCTCCACCTCATTTTACAATAAAGAAACTGAGGCAAACAGGGTTAAATGACTTGCCCAGGGTCACACAGCTTGTAAGTGTCTGAGGCTGGATTTGACCTTAGATATTCCTGAGTCTAAGCCTGGTGCTCTATCTGTTGGGCCACCTTGCTACCCATAAATGGTTTACATTATGGAAATAGTTACATTATATCAGATACCATGGGAAGTCTCATATATAATCAATGAAAGAATTAAGGGGATTCACTGTGCCATTAGTGGTATGATGACTAACTTCACTCACTTTCGGAGCTACTCATTTGCTTCCTGTGAAGATTCAAACACTGTCATTTGCATAGCCAGTTTTGCAGAGGTCTGTTTGGTTAAGCTGTGATTCTAGTACTGTACTGTATGGTCCCATGACTGTTTGCTAACCTCTGGGTCCTACTTCATATTACCAGTTCTATGTACTTAGCCCATGCCTTTAATAGAGGATGCTCTTCATCAGGTATTTTGCTTCTGCTTCTGTGTCTTTACAGATCTCAGGGGACCTTCCCCAACTTGGTCTTTCCTAACTTCTTCCCTTGGTGGTTACTACAGCAATGGTATCCCAGGATCTCCATCTGGAATGGTTATCCCGTTATCTCTTTCTTTTTACTATAGGTCAATGGTATCCTAGGGTCTTTCTCCCATGGAGCCTTACGTCATCTTCCTAAATCTTTTCCCCACTTTCTTCTTAACTTAATTTTTTTTCCCCCAGAGCCAGAATTTTTAGCCATCGCTCTGGTTCTCAGGTGAACCCAATCTAAGTCTTAAGTAGGATCAAAAAGTTGTTCCTAACAATGTGTAAAAGACGTAGAAATTTACACAAAGTAGATCAGAGAAACATGCTATGAAAGGTGAAAACAGATATTGGCAAAACTGTATTTCGTCTCTCTAAACATCTTGAAATGAGAGTAGTGATATCATAGTCACAACTCTCCTTGAGTTGTGCCTTGCTATTATATTGTTATCAACGTGGGCTTGGGCAAGTACAAGTGTCTCCTATTCAATGGAGACTTACCTTCGTCCCCCTGGTGCCAAATGAAATTATTTCTTTCCAGTCATATCACTCACAGAATTTTCTCTGGGACATTGTTTGTACACTTTCCCTCCCATGGGTTATCTGGATTGTTTTATTTTCCCCTTGAAAGGACCTTAAGGCTCCTTAAGAGCTGAATCTGGAGTGTCAGGATTGAAATTAAGGAAAACTGAAGTACAGAGATCTGAGTATATTCAATCTATTGGTGAGGCTAGCAGTTCCTAATAAAAGGGGTCTTTGGGTTATATCTAATGCCGTATCTCTACCGCTGGGTACAATGTTTGCTCATTAGAATCTAATAAGCATTTACCAAATAGGTGGATATGGTGGTGTCATAATGAAAAGAGAACTGGTTTTGAAAAGAGGAAAACTTAGGTTCAATTCCCTTACAGAGGGGCTATCAAGGCAAATCATTGAATCTTTCAGTGCCGCCCCCCTGCCAGCTCTCCCTTATCTACTTTTCTAGTAACCCATTTTTTTAAAGACCATAAATTTTAAACAGTTGCCAATCTACATTGATGGAGGGACTTTCCTCACCAGAGAGCTAACTAAACTGATTAAATCCCAGATATAATACCCCTACCCTTTATATATGCAAAAAGTATTAAATAAACCTAGACAAGCACCAATGGTATGGCCAATGCCAGATATATCTCTAGAACTGTGTCATCTTTCTTTTTTTTCAACCATTGGCAGATCACATAACCTTGGGAGAGATTGGTTATACATCACATAATCAGGACCAAAAATGAGCTTTCAAGATGGATACACTGCTTTGAAACTAACACTACCATTATCAGTATTATTGTACTTATTAAGTTTAATGGAAATAAATGTAAGTACTCTATTAGCTGCATTATTATTAGATTATATATATATATATATATATATATATATATATTAGATTGAGGTGACCTGCCTTAGTAGCAACTAAGAAAAGTGGGTAGGTGATTATTTGACTAAAAACTCAACATGATTATGATCAGTATAATGATGTAGCTGCCAAAATGTTATTATGACCTCCATGAAGGCTCAGGTTATGTCTTGGTATTCCCACAAAAGCCAGCACAGGACTTGTTACATGGTTGATATCATAACATTTGTTAAGTAAATTAGTAAATATCTAATATAAATGGCATATCTTAATTTTCATATACTTTGATGTACTATTTTTAAAAAATTAATTCTTTGGGTTACTGGAAACAAAACCAAGAATGATTTTACTTCTAGCAGTCAACACGGAGACATGCTTGTCTCATGGGTAGTATCAGGGCCCACTGGACACATTTGACTAATTAAATAACTGAAAGAACAATCCCTTTTTTCATTTGACAGGATATTTACCTTCTGTATGTGCTTAATCTGCAGTATTTACTATTGACAAATCTGGGAGGGAGCATATTTGCATTTGCTAATTCAAAAGAAGTTATAATTGGAGCCATTGTTTTGATTGTGAGGTAAAACTGAAAACAGAAGGTGGGGGGAGGGAAGGCAATACTATCCAAATTCTATTTTGACAGATTATATGAATTACTATTTATCAATTAATGATAGTGACTGGACCTCTTATTTCATTGGCATACATAGGGAACTTCCAGCCTAGAAAACTCCTTCTCTGCAACTTGTAGCCTTAGAATGTTGCCCAGAGCACTGGTTCAATGATTTGTCCAGGCACAGTTAATGTATGTGAGAGGCAGGGAGTTAATACAGGTCTTGCTGGTTTTGTGGTCAGCCTTCTAACTACTATTCCATGCTGCCTCTCCAGTTTACTAGCTGATAAAGATTAATCTTCATTATCTTATGCCTTTAAAAGATATTTTATTTTCATAGCCATCTATTGGGGATTGGATTCTAGGATAATGCATTTTAAAATTGGAAATCTTATTGCATTTTACATATACTATCCCTCTACCACTAAAGTTTCCAACAGACTAAATTTAAGGGTTTTGGCAGAGAAAGGATTTTTAGTGTAGTCTGGCCATATGGCATACTAGGTATTCTCCAACTTCAGCTGCTTCATATTGAAGAGGGGCCTCAGCAAAGTTCTAACATTTCTTTTTTTTTAAAAAAAGAATAACCAAATAATCTCTATGGCATATTAGGGAAATTCTGCCTACTTCTGCAATTTTCAACTTGCCTTGCATTACACAGGGGCAGGGATCAGACTCTCCAAAATGGTGCCATGGAGCTGAGGGAATAACTAATACATTCTTTTACAACTTCGTGTAGTTTATAATGCTTCAATATTTGGCAAGATAAAGACACTTACCACCCCAAATGTCAACCTCTGTAACAATTAAAAGATAGTCTTTAAGATCTGATAAGCTGAAAAAAATCATTACTTTGTGGTTACCCTTGGTAGTGCATCTCTCTGGATTTGTCTTGTCTTTCAAGGACAGACACATTCTGTTACTGGAACCATAATTAAAACTAATAAGGTAGTAACAAATTACACTGTGTGTCTTTCTATACTTTTTTTTAAATAGAAAAATTTATTTTCTTTCCTTTATGCATTTCCTCCATAAAACAAAAGAAAATCCTTCCAACAAATATGCATAATGAAGTTAAATTAATTCCCACCTTGGCCATGTTTAAATCTCTCTGTCTCTCTGCCTCTGTCTCTCTTCCCTTTTCCCCCACCCACTCCAGTCCATTACGTCTTTATTAGAACTTTGGTAATGTGCTTCATAATGGGTCCTCTTGATTTGTGGTTGGTCATTTGGTTAATTAGAGTTCCCAAGTCTTTCCAAATTGTTTGTAAGCACAATGTCTTAAACTTTTTTATTTCTATCTTAGTAGCTAATACTGTGCTGACATAGAAGTTATGGATATGCCTATGGCACTGCTGAAGGAATCATAGAACATTAGATTTTAGAGCTAAAAGGGACCTCAAGAGATGATCTCCTCCAGATCCTGAACCTGCAGGAGGGGTGGTATCAAACAAAACTTAATTTTACAGCTTATTCAAGTAGGACCTACAGAAGTTAAATGGTTTTCCTAAGGTCACATTAAGGTGAAAGGGGAACTAGAATTGGGGTTTCCTATCTCCTAGTGCTGTGTGTTTTAATCTCTTTATCTCCACACTTCCTTCTTGAGGGTGCAATGGTGCAGAGACAAGTGGAATGGTGACTCTAGGGAAATAGACAGTGCCTGCTGTGTCCCCAGTCCTGTGCTAGGCACTGCAAATGAATGAATGATTCAGTACAATAGGGTCACGCTGGTCATCTGAGCTGTGACCTTGATCGACTTTTTAGACAGGCTGTGCTGTGCTCCTTTGGGTTTCTGTTCCCCACATGCTCCCACCCCCACCCCCATTAGAAAAGCTCATCAAAAGTTGACTGTATGCCTGGCTAGACATTCATCGAAGACAGCATTTAGTATTCTAGCAATTGTACACTGAGTACATTGTACTGATTTATGGAAATGAAAAAATTTGTTTCTTTTCAAATAAAATATGTAGAATATTACTGGATCGCCTGAAGTGTGGTTTGCAAATGTAGCAGGGGACCACACTCACATGTATTGATTCCAAGGACAATTTATGTCTAAGTATTTAAAGAATTTATTCCCGTGAAGAGAAGAAAAAATAGTCTGACCCTGGTGGTAGTATTTCTAATGTAAAACTTCTTCTAACATGTATTAGTCTAGTTTCTTCCTTTTACTCTTCTTCATTTTTTTTGTTGTTTATGTCTTTTGTTTTTATTTCATAATAATTCTTTACATGCTATCCACCTCCCCTGGTGCCCTATCTTTAAACTAAGACAAATACTTAAATGAAGTCTATCAACACAGTATCTATGTCTGGCAATGCATTCACACCTGTAGTTGTCCCAGCTGTTTATAGAGAAGAGGAAAATGTTTTTCATCATCTGTTCTCCTGAACCAAGATTGGTCATTATGATTAACCAGAATTTGACAACATTTCAATGTTATGTACATATGTATGTAAGTAGCTTGGACTGGCTTTGGGAGAGAGTGGAGGATTAAAGAGCCTGGCATGCTATGGTCCATGAGGCCATAAAGAATCAGACATGACTGAAAAACTGAACAGCAATATACGTATATACATATATGTATGTATGTATGTATATACACACCTGTGTATGTGTATACATATGTATCTTTGTTCTACTTAATTTACTCTTCATCTTCCACCAAGAATTTATGTTTTTTCTATTTTGGAAATTAATAGGTATGATTGTTTCAATTTTCCAATGTAAGAGTATAGATAAATTAGGAGGAATAATATATGGAATGTTTTAGACCAGAAACATGCCATAGTCAAATCAGTCAGTCAATATTCAATAAGTACTCATTAAGTTATTTATCACTTGACCTCAGTGGTAAGTGCTAAGAATTCAAAAAGGAGTAAAAACAGTCCCATTTCCCAAGGAATTTACATGTAAATGGGGGAAAAAGTAAATGAGTAGCTTCATACATAGAGTAAATAGGAAGTAATCTTAGAAGAGGAAGCAGCAGCAGCTGGGGGTGATTGAGGAAGGCCTCCTGGAAAAAGGTAGGATTGAGCTAAGCCTTGAAGGTAGCCAAGAAAACCAAGCCCTGGGGGTGAGAGAGGCAGGGTATTTGAGACATAGAGGATAATCAGTGGGAAGGCACAGGACTGGAACATACAGTTTTGTGTTCAAGAAAAGCAAATAGGACATTGAGGAGGATTGTAGAGTCAATTGAGAGAAATAAAATGGAAGACCATTGGAAAAAGGTACTAGGATTTGGAGAACTTTAAATGTCCAACAGAGGACTTCACAATTTTATCTTTGATCTTGGAGGTAAAAAGGAGCCACTGGAGCTTACAGAGGTGATGGAGGTGGTAGAAGAGTGGCGGGACTTTTGCTTCAAAAAAATCCCCTTGGTATCAAACTAGATAATGGACTGGAGTAGAGAGAGCCTTGTAGCATTGAGTCTTGCAAGAATCCAGGCTAGAGATGATGGTTATTTCCAATGTGAGTGGAGAGAAGTGTGTGTGTGTGTGTGTGTGTGTGTGTGAAAGAGAGAGAGAGAGAGAGAGAGAGAGAGAGAGATGTTATGAAGGTATAATCAAGAAGATCTGCCAATGGATTGAACAAGGTGGGGATGGGGGTGGTGATAATGGAAGAGAATTCTAGATGTGGATTCAAAAGGCCTGAATTCTAATTCTAACTCTGGCTTTTTTTCTAACTAATAATGAGCATAGTAGTTTAGTGGTCTTGAAGTAGTTATTTAACCTTTTTAAAGTTTTAGTGTTTTTTTTTAACTTGGGAAATGAAGAGAAAAATAATCTATCTTAAAGGGCAAGGCTGCTGTGAAGATGAAATGATATGAAATCTCATTTGAAAAGTATAAAATACTCTGCAAATATGAGGTGTTTCTATTACTATAAAATGTATGCACCAATCATTCTACATGATAAATACACTAATAAGCAATTAACTCCTTGGGAGAAAAGAAAAGCCAGAGAGGCTGGGATAATTTACATAAGGGCCCATCAGCCTTTAGCTAAGGTTTAACAATCTGAAATAACTACAAAAGACTGAAGGGTTCAAAGCAGAGAAGGAAGAAAAATGAAAAGTGAGAAAGTTCACTTTCCCCGCCCACCTCCAAACAAAACAAAAACAGAAAAATAAAAGAAAACAAGCAAGGGAGACTAAAGCTCACCACAACAAACAAGAGGAAAAAGAGGAAATGGTATCAATTTTTTAAAAAAATACACAAAAGAAAACATACCTAATTTTAATCAGATCTTCTCCATTTTCCCCTTACAGCAATGTTCCATTTGTCTAGTCAACGAGTTAAATGATTACATATGTCATCTTCTCTGTAACTTTCCTTCAATTATCCCTGGTTTTAATGTCTTTGGAATCTCTAGTTAAAGACACTTTATTCTTCCTGTTTTTGAGTGCTTTCCTGCAGTCTCAATAAACTAAGGTTTGTTCTCTGGTTGATCTTTCTGCTTCTATTCTCTCCCCATTCCAATTGATCCTCTACTCAGCTGCCAAAGAGAGCACAATAGTCCTCATCATATCACCCTTCTGCTACTGAATAAACTCCATTGGTTCCCTGTTACCTCCAGGATCAAATGTAAGATCTTCTGCTTGGATTTGAAAGTCCTTCACAACCTGACCCCTTCCTACCTTTCCAGTCTTATTATACTTTACTTCCTTCCACATATTCTATGATCCAGGGACACCGGCCTTCTTGCTGTTCCTTACACACAATACTCAGTCTCATGAAGGAGCATACCTCCAATATCTGAGATCACCTTCCATTTTCCTAGGCTACCCCTGATATCTGAGATCACCTTCCATTTTCTTAGGCTACCCCTGATATCTGAGATCACCTTCCATTTTCCTAGGCAACCCCCAATATCTGAGATCACCTTCCATTTTCCTAGGCTACCCCCAATATCTGAGATCACCTTCCATTTTCCTAGGCTACCCCCAATATCTGAGATCACCTTCCATTTACTTTCATATTGTCTTCTCATTAGAATGTCTCCCTCTTCAAGACAGACTGATTTTTGCCTTTCTATCCTCAGTGTTTAACGGTGTGCCTGGTAAATAGCAAGTACCTAATGAAAGCTTGTTGACTTATTGGTCTTTTTTTCTCCCTTACCAGTTATATACAGATGTGTGTGTATTTATACTTATATGTAAGTATATATATATATATATATATATATATATATATATATATATATATATACATATATATATAATATATATATATGTAAAACATGTTTTATATGTACACAGTATGTGTGGTGTGTAGATGCATAATATATGATACTTATACGCACATTTCTAAGCAGTCAAGCATATTATCTTTTCTACTGTAAATTTTTCACCCTTCACAGATTTCATCCAGGTCTCCAAGCTACCATGCAAATCAAGACATTATTCTTTCCACAGCTTTATCAAAGTTTCATATGTATAATACCAACTCCATGAATGAGCCAGTTGCTTTTCCAAACTTTTGGCAGGTGGTTAATGAAGACAAAGTCTATTGGAAAAACGAATGTGCCTGTATATTTTTGGATTTGCGACTACTATAAAAGGGTTGGTCAATATTTATTAGTTTCCCCTGTAACACCCTATACTCACTTTCAATCCAGCCTACAGCTGCAGATAACAGGTAGCTGCCCACAATAATGAAAGCTATTTTTTTAATGGAGTTTAGAAGTAGAATGAGTTTGGGGAAAGAGTAGGTAGAACATTGCTATGATAGCTATAGGAATCCTGCTTCATTAGGTTAATAAGTATTCTAACTATATTGAAAAAAATTTTACAAACCTTAAAGCACTATGTAAATGGTAGATAGATAGTTATAGAAACAAACTACTATTATTTGAAACACAGAACAGTAAAAATCTGAGAATATAGGATCATAGATTTATAACTGGAAGAGATCTCAGAGGCCATTTAGTCCACTCCTCCTCCTTTTATAGATAAGGAAACTGAGACCTAGACAGTTTGAGAGACTAGCCAAGGTTCATCCAGGTCATAAGTTATCATTGAATCCAAATCATTTGACTTCGCACCTAGGACACTTTCTACTCTACTCTGTATCCTGAAATAAGGAAGCATCTGTGTAAGAACTGAGAGTAACAAAGCACCATTGCAGATACTAGTTTTTCAAAGCATCTTAGACTCTTGTCTTGGTCATTTATTCATTCAACCTGTATTTCATTTGTTTATTTATTCATTCCACCTATATTATTCAACTTACATTTATTAAACATTTTCTAGGTATGTGCTTAGTATTACTGTATGGTCTGAAATGTGGTTCGGATACTTGGTGTTGTTACAGCACCCAAAGAACACACAGCCCACAACCAACAAACAAGTAATAGTGACTGCCTGTTGAAAATAATTGGTAAGAGAGCACATCAGGAACGTGGGAGATCTTAGAAAAATTATTAATGAAGAAGGGAGACTTCTCTGAAAACAATCCCCATAGTTCCAGAGAGGTTGATGTTGTAATATCATCTTATTCATGATTACAAAGGGACAGCTTCAAGTAATAGATATCATCTACTATCTTCTAGGGCTAGGCTATTGAACAAGACAAATCCCTAGGGCTCTTAACCCTATAGGAATAAATCCCAAGAATTTAGGAAAAGGGAACTCCAAGATCTTCCAGTGTAGCAGTTCTGCTGAATTCATGGTTCTTTCTAATCACCTTTCCATCTCTAAAACTAAATGGACAAATATATTAATGACCAATTTAAAACCCAAGTCTGATGTTGATTTAAACAGTCCTGCACATAATGAGTACCCCTGAGGAGTAACTAGCAAGAGTTACTTGCAGTCCTAATCGTTGCTGCACTAAATTTATTTTGGTGCCCATCTCTTAATGTGTCTTCATCCACAGGGGCCATATGAGCTTCCTTCCTTTGATAAGTTACATCAAGAAACAATTTTTTGCTTATGTTTCTGCCTTTTGTGGGCAGATTTACCCTCGCCCTCTAAACCAGGGGTAGGGAACCTGCAGCCTTGAAGCCACATGTGGACGTTTTCCTTTTACTAAAGAATTTGTTCTGTGAAGTTTAGATTCAGTTAAAGGGCCACCATTTAAAGACCTAGAGGGCCACACATGGCCTGGAGACCACAGGTTCCCCACCCCTGCTCTAAGCTATTCCCTGATACTAAAGTTGTATTTCCTATTCCTTCTGCCATTCCTAGGGTTTGGTTTTTCCTGTTATTCCCAGCATTCTCTTCTCTTTTCCTGTTTTGGTAATCCCCCTCTTCCTCCTACCTTGTTGCTATATTATATGCAGACCCTGAGACATTCTGCCTGTAACCACTTCTTTTCAGTCCCTGACAATGTCAGCCTTCTTTTCTGAAAGATGGATTTTCATTTCCCTTCCAATTCAAATGCTGTCCAGAAGTCTTTGAGTTTCCTGAAATTTCTATTAAAAATTCAGGCTAGCCCAGTAATTGTTTTCATACACCACAATTTCTGCTAACAGTGACTCACTCTTCAGGCCCGTTTGCCGACTTTAAGGCCCAGGCAGCTTCTCTGCCAACTTTCTGGCCTCTTTTTTTTTTCTCCCCCTTGGCTCCATGACTTGTTGTATTTCTTGTCATGCCAAAGAAACATCCTCTACAATCCAGACCAGCCCTGGAGGAAACAAAATATAGGCCAATGAGTAGGGACTCACTTCCATTGAGCCCCCTTGTCACCAGGCCCCACTTGCAAGCTTTATTTGATCATTAGAAAGTACAGTGTTAGCCAGGGGTTTTGGAGGCCTAGTGAAATGAAATGTTGCCTACAAGATCCGTCTGGAAATTTAGCTTGGAGTCCAGAGCTACATTACTCCCTTCCCCCTCCACCCCTAGGACAGTAAGTTACATGCCTGATGGCCTGGGAGCAACAGGGACTTGTTATCCCAGGATATTCTTCCTAGTGGTCTGCCCTCATGTGAATCTGATAAATGTGCAAGGAGAGTGTCTCCTTGCCAAATGTATGCTGTAATAAGGGCTGGCTTTATGAGGGTGGAGTTACCTATATAATATCATTTGAAAGGACCCAAGAAAAGCTCCTGCCAAAACAAACAAAAGAACAACAAACCACCACCACCACCACCACCACCCTCCCCCCCCCCCCCACTGCCTCCATTAATGCTTTAAATTTTAACATCAGAAATTCACTACTTTAAGTTAAACATTGCCCTCTCTCTGCTGGTCTCTTTTATATGCAAATATTGAGGGGTGGGGTGAGAATGGAAAGAAAACAAAGGAAATTCCTAATACCTTAATTTAAATGAGCTTATCAGGTGGGTGATGGAAGAGACCTAGGCAGCCAATTGGGGGCTAGTAGGTACAGGATGCTTAAAGAGGAGAAAAGAGCACAGAGCAGAAAGAATGAAACACTAAAATAAAAAATTCCACCAATTTGACAATTTCCTTGAGGGCTACAGCCCTTACTGTAATTGTGCCTTTATTTAAGCTTTCTGTAATATTGAAAATAAACTTTAAAAAGCATTGACTCTATTCTAGACATTGTTCAAAGTCATATAATCACAGAATCTTGGGTTTGAAAAAGACCTTAGAATTCATTAAATCCAACCATAAACCCTACAGAGGAATCAGCATTCTTGACATGTGGCCATTTAGGACTGAGTTTTACCAGAGAAAGGGAACTCACTACTTTCTACTGCATCCACTGTTAGCCATCTAGAAAATCCTTTGTATTGAGTTGAAATCTCTTTTGCTGCAACTTCCTTCCACTGGTATTAGGTTAAGTCCAATTTCTCTCTTTCTCGTTCAAATATCTGAAGATAACTACTTTTCCTAGGTTTGCTCTTTTCCATGTGAAACATTTCCAGTTCTTTCAAGTCAAATTCATAATGAAGTTGTTTCAAGTCCCTTTACTATCTATCCACTCTCCTGTGAAGATATTCCAGTTTGTTTGTCCATAAGAAACTGTTCACAGCCAGCCATAATACATCTGAAGCTTGTTCCAGAGATTTCTCTGGAGGAGAGCCAGCTACCATCTGCAACGGAATTCCCTGTGGTAGATGAGGGAAGGGCAGGTCAGCTCTGGGTGTTCTAGTTTAAAAGCCTACAGGGATTCCCAAATAAACTGAGCACAAAAGATTTCTGCCAACTCTTTGCCATACTCTGAACCTCTGATCCTGACCAGCCTCATTTCCAGTCTTCTCAATTACTGCCTTGGCCATCTATGATTTTAGTCTCTGCTTCCCTATACCTTGTGTAATGGCAAGCAAAGTGGGACATTTCCCCATTTTTTCTTTTGGAGTGCTTCTCAACCCTAAGGCAATCAAATACCTTTGACTGAATCTTGCCCTTGATTGAATCAGGAGTCTTTGATGACCTGCTGAAGTCACAAGAAAGCCTGTCACATGAGTTTTAGTCACATGATTGTGATGCCCTCTGACCTTTAAGAAGTATGCATATACTTTGAGGTTAGCATTTTCCTTTGGGGGCTCACTCATAGGAAGAGCATTCATGTGACTTGGCCAGACAAGACTCTGGGTAGCCATTAAGGAGCCCCCTTAGTTTTGAAAACCCAGATGTTGGTGCCTCTCTCTCTGCTAACTATGTATGTATTATTATAGACAGACAGTTAGAAGCCCTGTCTGCTGATTTGTGTTCTTTGCTCTGTTTATGTAATTTCTGTTTGTGTTTTCTCTGAAGTTCAAGGTGCTGACTTTCCCCCCTGAACTAAGTGTATGATATATGTATGTTTAATTAAAGTGAAATTGTAAACCCCTTAAAGTTGCTTTCCTTAGAAAAGTAGATCAAAGAATCTGTGCTAGCAGCCCTCCTGTGTGCTAGTGTTATTGGCCTTACACCTCCACAGCAGCTGCAAGCAGCATTGTTGTTACACCTTGTTGCTCAGCTATATTAAGCAGATATACCCTTTTGCCTCTGGTCCTTTCTGAATGTTTTAGCTGACCAGTTGACAGCCTCTTTGCTGAAGACTGTGGCCCAGATCCTGCCTACTAATCTTTTAACATACCATCAGTCTTTTCTTCTATGGACCAAGATGCTTCAGTCTCATATCTAGCCCATGTCAAGTCAATAAGCATTTAAGAACCTACTATGTGCTAGGCACTGTGCTAAGTGCTAGAGACAAAAAAGAAGGGAAATAGTCTTTACTCTGTATCAGTAAGGCAAGTGTCACAATATCAATGGTGACCATGAATATGCCTGTATAGTTCCGTATTGCAGAATATAAGAGATTCTCCATATAGAGCTCTCAGTCTAGTAGGGAAGACAACATGCAATCAACTACGTACAAACAAAATATTTGCAGGGTGAACTGGCGATAATCAGCAGAGTATAGATACTTGTATTTGGGGGAATCAGGAAAGAGTCCTTACAGAGAGAAGAACTTTAACTGGAATTTAAGGGAGATGGAGATGAGTAGGAAGAGAGTTCCAGTCATGGGGTGAAAAGGCATAATTTGGAATGAGAGTGTCTTGTGAGGAACAGCAAGGAGGTCAGTGTCACCGGCTGGAGGAGGGAGAGAGAGTAAGGTGTAAGAAGACTGGAAAGGCAGAAAGTTTACAAAGAGCTTTAAGGCAAGACAGCAATCCTACAGAATGACTTTACCTACTTTAAATTCAAGTAAGGATAACTTAAACTATAACCCTTTCATCAGGGAATTACCTTTAGATCTATCATAGGAGGCCATCCAGAAAGTTTGAGGGCTATGAGTCCATGGCCTTTGAGAACCAAGTCAATGTAACAGGGAATTTTCACTTGAAGAACAGAAGACTCAAGAAGAATGTAACATCTATCTTCAAGTACTTGAAAGACTGTCAAGTAGAAAAGGAACAGACTTGTTTGGTCCCATAGCAGTAGCATGTTGGAGCCAAATCTTACCCTCTTGAGAGCTGATTGTTAAATTTTCAGTGAGAGAATTTATACCTCAGGAATCTGCAAAAACTGCAAACCAGGGCTTTATTTATCACTTTTTCCATTGTCTAGACATAAGAAAGAGATGGAGAAAATGTTAATAATGCAGATTAAACTTAAAAGTATATGATATTTACATACTCACACACACACACATACACACACAAGCCAATTGTTATACATTCACCAGCATGATATTTCCCCAGAGGTCAAAATTAAGAGCAAAAGTAATAGTTGAAAACAAGGAAAATTTAGGCCTGGTGTTAGAGGTATTAAAAGTGGAATAGGCTGTGAGGCCCACAGGAGGCCATGAGCTCCTTCTGACTGGAGATGTTCAAGCAAAGGCTGGATGATCATCTGTAGAGAGGGTTGTAATGGGGATTCATTTTTATGTATATTTTAGAATAGATGGACACTAAGGTCTAGACCAATAGCAACATTCCATGGTCATCTGATTCTGTCTGAACAGGCAAATTTTATCTCAAGAGTTGGAATTTCATGTAAGATTCAAAAATATTGACACTAGGCAAATTTAAAGAAATCAATACAATCATTGATTGTTACAAAAGTATATCATTTGGCAATACTCCTTTAGCAGAATTTATCAATTTGTGGGTCCTTTAGCAAAGGATATTTTAAAAGACCTGTTTATGTCAATGTTTCTATCAAAATGATCTCTTTTCATGGATCTGCTATTTACATGGAATTTTAAGTGACTCTGACCCCACAAGGCTGGGCTATTACATTTAAAAATCCTAAAAATCTTGGTCTTGGTTTAAGCTTCGCTTCTGTAGCTGCATTATCAATGCATTTTTAAAATAAATTTTTATTAATATCTTTTGGTTTTATATTTCCTAAATATCCCCCATGTCCCTTCTCCCCCCTAGAGAACCATCCAATATTATCACAGTATTTTTAAAAGAGGAAGAGAAAAAAAAATCAGCAAAATTTATCAATACATTTTTTTAAAAATCTGGTAATACATCCAGTGTTCCACACCCATGGGCCCTCCACCTCTGCTAAGGAGTAGAGGGAAGTATCTTTGGGACCATGTTTGTTCATTGTAGCTTAATGCAATTGTTTAATTAGAACATAACCTTACCATTCCTAGTGTTCCTCCTTCTTTTCACCTCCCTCTCTAGCCTGTGCATATATCCATCTCTTAGGGCCGGTTATTAGTATTTTCTTACTTTAAATGGAGTTCACAATTCTTTCTGCCGAGAATAAAATTTGGTCTCTGAATAAAGCACTTTTGACTCTTTCTAAACTGCCAAAATGTGAAGTCTTGTGGTTAGATATTTTGGAAAACTGGCAGGTTTTGTTTACATATTGTGGTCTGTCTCCAAATTTATCCCACATCCCACACCCCACAAGTCTAGGACCCCTTCCAATGTAATTGCTGTGGGACAAGTGCAACGCAAAGGCTTCCTTGCAGTTACCAAATCACTTCCATGTCCAAATCGGATGACAACGCATTCTAGGGGAGCGGCCTCCACATCCTCGTGAAAGAAATGCCAAGCTCTAGAAATGTCCAAATCTAATTTACTCAACAAATAAGAACCTTCTCTCTGGTAGATTAAATGAAGAAGAAAATTATTTTTTTTCAACTTTCATAATAACTTGGCAATTGCTCTGAGCCTTTCACCTGAAAACAATTTATACATGCAGAGCCCAATTCTCCCCAATATCCTTAGGGATTGCCAGTAGCATGCAAGCTTCTACAATTTGGCTTGTTGGCAGTGGCTCCACACCCATTGCAATGTTTCTACAATTCATACACAAGCGTGACTTGAAGGTTGAATTGCAGAGGATTTTCTTTGCTAGGGAAAGGGGAATATCTGGGGTCTATGGCTACTATATCTTTCCCAGAAGGATCAGTCTACAGAGAGCAATGGAAGACTATAAACTCTGGCTTTGAACTGAAGTCAATTGAGTAGTGCAATGGTAAGTTCACTAGTGAATTCCATTTCATACTCATGTAAGAAATGTAACAATATTTTGAGACTGATCTATAATAAACTTACAGTTTGCTTGGGATGTCCTCCCACTAGCATGCACAAACTCCCTCAGACTGCACTGGTCAAGAAATATCGGGTAATGAAAAGGACTTAGGAAAGGTGCATTAATATTTATGTACTAGGGCTTTGTTGCATGTGTCCTAATCTCTTAAAATTGAGGCACCCGTGTGGGAGGCAGCAGGAATCTGCTTCAGGGAGAAGACATCTGCATTCTACTACCAAGTGGGTGGTAGCAGACTCTTTTCATTGTCTCTGTAATTGGAACTGCCTGTATCTTTAAAACTATCCGCACTTAGATATTTTTATTCTTTTTCTAATAGCATCCAGGAAATGAAGGCCCAGGCCTTTAAGTACCATACAATGAGATGGGTGTGGGGAAAGGGCTGCCTTCCCTCACCTCCTTTATTGGGACTGTGGCCCCAAGAATTCAGTTTGAGGTTTCATTCTGTTGTGTTTGTCTTTTTCAATTCTAGTTACAGGTGTTATAGTCCCTGGACTCAAAAGGTGGAGTCATAGTGACCTTGGCTACAGGATGCTAGGCCAGATGTTGCTGCCAGCCCAGGAGAGAATCCCTGAGAAGCCAGGATGCTGGGACTTGAGCTCAGGGTAGGGCTTTGGACTTAGAACTTGGTGGAACCATTCTATACGGAAACTGAGTTAAGCTGTGGATCTAATTCCCCCTTACATCCCCAGAGACTGAGGTGGTATAAGACAGGATGTTACTCCTACTCTGTAGGTTTTGTGGGTAGTATTCATATGTTTGTTTTTGCTATACTTTTGAAGAATTCATATATAACTTCATAAATAATTTGAAGTATTCCTTTGTAAAAGCTAATCTGACTCTTAAATGGTTAAATAGGACTAGACTTGTGTCGCTGTTGTTTTGTCGTTGTTTTCAGTGCATCCAACTCTTTGAGACCCCACTTGAGGTTTTCTTGGCAAAAATCCTGAGGTGGTTTGTCATTTCCTTCTTCAGCTCATTTTACAGATAAGGAACTGAGACAAACAGGGTTAAGTGACTTACCCAAGGTCACACAGCTAGTAAGTGTCTGAAGTCAGATTTGAACTCACAAAGAGAAGTCTTTGTAACTCCAGGTTTAATACTCTAGCCACTGTGCTACCTAGCTGTCCGATTAGGCTTCAGGGGACCCCTAAAATTGGAGAATGCAATCAGTGGGTACTTGAGTCAATGGTAAAGAAACTAAGCACCCTCGAGTCCCCTAAAGAGTACCAGTGAACCTTGAAGAAGTGAAATGTAACATAGCTGGTCTTCAGACAGTGGTGGGGCCAATATGGTCACTATTAATATTTATATTAGCCTGAGGAAGAAGGAAGTTTAGTCTAACAGATAAAGGATTGATGGAGAGGGAGGAAAAGTCAGAAGGGCCAGTTATATATTTCTAAGAAAATGTTTTGGATTATCCTCACATACCACCCTACTCCCACTATTACAGAAAACAAAGCATTAATTATTTTTTTGTAAAAGTAACTCTAGCTGAGAGGTAGAGAAGAGCAGTATGAATGGGAAACTGCTCTCGGGGTCAGGAAATCAAGTCCTGCCTACCCTCTGATCCACACTAATGTGTGACTCTAAACAATGTGTAACCCTAAAGCTCTCAGTGCAAAGTCTCCAAGACAACTATCTGAGATTTTTAAGTTATAGAGAAGGCATCAATCTGCATTTTTAGAGGAAGTTCTTCCCATGGAATTCTGATGGAATCATACTTCTTATTAATAAAGAATAATAATCCTATAACCAACCTGCTAACATTTACCACTCACTTCTCCATAGCTCTTTGGGTGATCTTCAGCTTTAGTTCTTTGGAGATGATAGTGTTCCTTGACTAGAAGAATATTGGTGCTAAAAAGAGGGGCTTGTTTAAGGGAGAAATTTGGGATAAGCAGTATGAAAGGTGTTATTAAAGAAATATATGACCAAAAAAAAGTTGTTTTGGTCACATTGTGAGAGCTAGGGAGAAGTGGTGGGCAGCCTTATGCTCCATTGGTATCCTTGGGATGTCAAGAACTCAAGGAAATCTCCCATTCCCACCTCTTCTGCCACATTTTGAATGGACTGCCTATGGTGAACTTATGGGGTGACCTAGACAAGAATTAGATAGGTAGGTTGGGTGGGTATGGATGGAATATCATTTGCATCATTGGAGGAGACAACCTTATTGATGATATTGATGAGATCATGGATCCACTGAGTACCAACCAACAACAATAGGCAATATGCTGGGTGGGTCCATCTAGAATTTTAAGAAGTAATTTAGGTTTTCTAAGTATAGTGCATTTGGGCAAGAAGAGTTACTGCCTTTTGGAGTTTTGAGGAAGACACATGGAACTGATCAATGCCCAGGCAGTATCACTGAAACATATCATGGAACTGCAGAGGAGAGGCTTTATCCACTCTATATTATTGGCATATGGGCAAACAACACTTTCTTTTTCAAACATAAAACTGCCCACACAATTAAACATGTGGCAATGATTAAAGGGGTGGAGTTTGGGGAACAAGGATTTTAATATGACTTAGTAGGTAAAGTCAAGGAAAATTTTGCTGATAATTTCAAATTAACTGAACAAGACAGTTTTCTATTTTATTACTGTTACAAAGCACTTTGTCATACATAATCTCATTTGATCCTCAGAAGTTTACCCTGGCATATGTAATATAAGTATTATTATCCTACTTTACAGAAGGCTTCAGGGTGGTTAAGTGACATCCAAGAAAAGGGACTAGAACCCAGGTCTCCTGGTTCTAGATCCAGGACTGATTTCATGACACCAAACTGCCCAACTATTTGATTGGTCAGTAATTAAGAATATGTCACTATTCCATATTCTTATTTGCTTTTAATGTCTAAGTTTGCCTTTTAGCGATTAAAAAGTCTTCAGAAGAAGGTACCTACCACAAATTAAAAATAACTATCTAAACAAAAATAAAAGCATACTTTTTATGGAGAAATGTATAATAATATTAAAAATATAAGAAAGAAGTCCCATATAGCAATAGCTTTGATTGGTTCATTTCCCTGGTTTTGGAATGAAAAGAAATTGAAATTATTGGTAAATCATCTTCAAAATTCATTATGAATGAAATATTTCATATATATATTTTGTGCTAGTGTTTTGCTCTATAATCCCCAAGTTAAAGACCTATAGAATCTTTTTGTTTATAAGTTTTGCACAAGATGCATTTTTCACTTTCCAGACTGTAGTATCCATTGATATACACACTAAAGAACCTTTGACACTATGAGATTCATGCCCATAAATTGAAGGAAGAATATACAGCAATTGTGTTAATGACAATAGAGTTATTGTGCAGATCAAAAAGGCATCTCATTGACTTTTGCCTGGTGGGTTAACATTTACGTGTTCTCTGATGCTTGACTACTGAATTCAAATATTAATGAGTTTCATATCAGTTTTACTTCTCAAAATATCCCTCCCATGTGATAATTATAAACTTAAATAGATTTATATTTGCATATTTTATACGTCAGATAACTGTAGTTTAATTTTTTCTTCCTTGGGTCCTGTATGTCGTTTTTTATCTCTCTTATGGTCTTATCATATTTCATTCTGCATTATAATTATTACATATTTTTGCGATATCCCCCTTGCAAAACTTCAAGTCCCACAAAGGCAAGCAAACAAAAGCAACAACAACAAAACAGTAAGAAAAATGCTTTGATACTTGTGCACTTGTGCAAATCACAACCATTTTACCCATTCTTGTCCTATTCTATTCTCATCCATGTCTTCCTATCAATCCTCTATAAAAGATCCATTCTAGTTTATTTCATTTATTATCTTCTGGGGGCAGATAGGTGATGCAGTGGATAGAGTGCTGGAGTTAAAAAGACTCATGTTCTTGAGTTCAAATCTGGTTTCAGACCCTTATTATCTGTGTGACCCTGAGCAAGTCACTTAACCCTGTTTGCCTCAGTTTCCTCATCTGTAAAGTGAGCTGGAGAAGAAAACGGCAAATCACTCTAGTATCTTTGCCAAGAAATCCCCAAATGGGTTCAGGAAGAGTCAAACATAACTGAAAAATGACTAAACACACAAGGGACAGATGTTTTAAGATTTTGATTTTTTTAAGTTACTAGGGAAAATTTTGATAGTCTATGTAGATACTTTAGAATTTTGGTCTTGGCCTTAAATTCTAAGGTCTTGATTTAAATCTTTCCTTATACTGTGATTTCTTTTTCTAAGTATTGTACTAAGTGAAGTTTTTGTTGTTCAGTCCTGATCAACTTTTCTTGATCTCACTTGGGGTTTTCTTGGCAAAGATACTTCAGTGGTTTGCCATTTCCTTCTCCAGCTCATTTTGCACATAAGGAAATTGAAGCATACGGGGTTAAGTGACTTGCCCAGGGTCACACAGACAGTCAGTGTCTCAGGCCAGATTTGAGCTCAGGACAATTAGACTTCCTGACTCCTGGCCTAGCACTCTATCCATAAATTTTCCCTTCAAAAACTGGGGGTGGGGGTTGGGAGGGCATGGTGCATCCATAATAGTGCACTCCTTTCTTTACTTCTCGTGGGAACCAGTAAAAAACTGGGGCTATCAATTATGTCTCATTTTTTCTCTGTGATAAGTCCACCTTTTTTCTGATCATATACGTACTTGATTAAATCATGTATACCTCTCCTTATTCTGGAGGTTGCTGTAAGTGATATACTGTCACCTGCTTACCAAGCATCTTTTCTTTGCCATCTGAGTCACCTGCAGTTTGGTCCTTCTGAGGACCAGGAGAGTATACATATTGATATTAATATATGCAACACACATAATTAGGTTACTCATGGACTAACAGCAGCTTAACAATCCAGCAGCATATTGTAATCTGGATAATATATATTTTCAGCCACTTTGCTTTTCTAATGTGAATTGTTAGGTTGATCAGTTTTAAATGACTATAAATTTCAATGTAATTAGTAAAATAACATCAGCCAATGGCAGCATTTGGAGGACCTGGCCATCGAATTGGCCTGGTCACAGAATCACTTTCTATTTGGATTCTATATAGGATTTCCTCCAATGTATTGGAGTATAGAGATCATGTATTTTTTTCCCTTATTTGCTATTAATTAGTAAATTGCTGAATAAAGTTATGCCCACGGTCTTGTGTATCATAGCATCTTGTTTGATTTCAAGTAAGAATAGCATATATCTAGTTAAAGAGAGCCTTTAAAGTTATTTTGTCTTACCAAATCAAGTGATTTAAGAAAAAATTAGGAAACAATAACAGTATTTCATATTTGTAACTTTCAGAGTTGATAGAGCTCAAATGTGGTTCTGCCATAAGAATTATTGTTGTTTGTCTTTGTTTTTAAACAGGACCAATGACATCATTGGTGATATCTTGACTTGCACATGAATTGGATTTAAGTGAGGCAGTTGCACAAAATCATCAGCCTCATTCTTTCTTCCAGAGTCATAGAAGTCCAGTGGCAAGACAAAAGTCAGGATGGTGATGGCACAGGATGCAGTGGGATGACCACATCATCTTCTATGCCTCTAAGGGCTCTAGAGTGCCTGTTTCAACTGTCTTCATGGCCACCGGAACAAATTGTTCTCCCTTACCCATTCCAAGATCGGAGTGGGGTGAAAGACTGAGGTGAAAGTCTTTACATGCTTGGGGTAGACATCCCCTGAACTCATCAACAATTTACCTCGATTACCCTCAACCTGGTTTAGCTCATCTGCCAAGAAGGTTTACCACAGTGTGACCACTGCACATGCTACAACTTCTTGGAGCCACAGATGAGAATTGAATGACAGGTGGACACTGAAAGTTGATGAGCAGCCCTGAGAAGGGCTTGGCAAGCCCTCACACCAGAGCTTCTAGTCTTCTTGAATACCCCATCCATCCCAAGATAAATCATACCAACAGTTATATTCCATTTCATATCCATTTGTTTTGAACTTCCAGATTCATCTACAGCTGTAGGTGACAGGCTTAGCTGAATCTCATGCTAAGCTCTCTGTAGCCTTGTTCTCTCTCGACTGTTTTTTGTTGCCTTGTGAGGCAATACTGACACCTCTTCAGTTATCTTCCTTCATAATGTATTGCAAATGAGTTTGTCCTCTAAATGGTGTTGCTTTTGGCTACCACATAGGCCAACTTGGCAAAGAGACCAAATGTTTGCTAGCAGAGTTTTTTCTTGGGTTTTTCTTCCTTTTTATTGTGTCAGCTATTTTGCATGAGTTAAACTTCTCTAGGGAATGTTCAGAGAACCAATGTCTTTCCTTTTGTCTATTTCCCATTTTGCGAATTGCAAGTCTGTTTAAATTGGGTAACTTGAAACTTCTATAATGACATGGTATCTTATTTTCTTTATTTTGTTTTTTAAACTAATTGAATAATACTACAGGTAGCTAGTGCCCAGAACTTGGATACAGGAAGATTTGAGTTTGAATCCTGCCAAAGTTACAAGCTGTATAACCCTGGAGAAGTCACTTATCCTCTCTGTACTTCAATTTAATTATCTATTAAATGAGGCTGTTTTATTTCATAATTCTCTCAAATCCCTTCCAGCTCTAAGTCTATGGTCTTAAGATGAGTAAACAACCTGGCTAACTAATTCAAATAACTCTCAAATCAGGAGCTTTTTGTCTCTTGCCTATTAAGATATAGTCAATTTTAATTTTTGTGATATGGTTTGGTGCTTGCTATGTATAAGACATTCACTAATTCATCTTGAAGAAAGTTTTCATGATGCCTAGGTGTTACATTACTGAATAACCTATAAGCCTCTTTCATTCCTTGGCCTTGAATTATATTTCCCAATACTATCTTTTCCATTCATCAAAGTATAGGTGCCCTTAGTTTAGAAGGACTCAAGTTTTTATTGGCCAAAATATAGCAGCAAAACAAGCAGACTTTCCTGGTGATAGATACGTATAATAGACAAAACTATGACTAGGTGGATGGAGAATGATGATGCCCTTGCCTCTTGAGATTACTCTTTGTCCTGGTTCACATTTATTTGCATGCTAAGCTAAAAAGCATCTTGAGAATTTCTGATCCTAACTTAGTTACCTTAAATAAAGAACTCTGATTGTTGTACAGACATAAATGGAAAGACAATGTTACTCGGGGTCACTCTTCCTGGCTCTTGTTATCTAAAGGAAATTGTTGAGAATGAAAAGCTCTCTCAGTCTACCCTTCCCTGAGAAAGGATACAACCATAGTAGCCTAGAAGATTGGCACCAAAATGGCTTAGGTTGTCCTGAAGAGATGAGACCAGAAGTTGATAGGCAAAGAATAATGCCCAACAAAGATTATGGGCCCAGAAATCAGATTAACAGGGGAGTTAAAATGCTCACTTGTCATTATGAAAGAAGATAAGAGAATGACCAGCAGAACAACAAAAGCACTATACCCGTAAAGAAAAGACCCAAAGAGAAGCAGCATCAGAAGACCTCAGTAATCCTGTGGTGTTGGAGTTATGGTTGCCCTCCCATATGTATGCACTGGCCACACCGCTTCCTTTACAAATGTACCCCTTATGTATGATCCATATGTGTGCTCAATCTCTTCATTGGTGGTGTTTGTGTTTGTGGGAAAGTGTACCCTAGGTTCATGGAAAGAATGTTTTATTGAAACTTTTATTACTATGCTATTTTATTAAATACTTTGGCTTTGAAATAATTGTGTCCTCTGGCTGACTAAAGAAAACATAAACACATGGTAGAGGTTCATGAACTGTGGTTTTGAATGGATATAGAACCACAGAGCACCTCAAAACTAGGGAACTATTCTAGATGCCTCATGTGTGAGGGAGGTATGCTCCAGGTGCTTCATTAGTGTGGAGGCTCTTAAATTTTTCATACAATTCTTCTCCCTCATTTTTTTGAAACAAATATAGGCCCATAAGCTCCAATTTTCTTCATGGTGGTCATGATTATGTTTGTTGTAGGTACTACAAGGTGAGATGACCAAACTATTCCATAAAATATTTATTGTTGCCTTTAGGAACACTATGAAACCAATGCCCTGGACCCCACCTCCAGCTCCTTTATTCACCTTTCCAAGCAGAACATGAGATGTGGCAGCTTGCCACCTCGAATCTATGGTACTGGGGAAGGCTGAAGCTCATGGGTTGCTTGAGTGAGGGAGTTCTGAGCTGCAGTAGGGATTGAGTGCCTACAGTAATATGGTGAGTCCATGAGAGTGGAGGGCCCTTCCCAAGGAGGGACAAATTGGCCCAAGTTGGAAAGGGGTGGGTCAAAACTTCTGTGATGATTGGGTCTATGAATGACCACTACATTTTCAGTGTGGCTGAGATAGGGTGAGCCAGTATTAAAACAAATAGACAAACTTATAGTTCAATTCAATTTGCTTTCATTAGAGGCAGTCTTGCAATATAAAAAGAGTAGGCCTCAGAGTCAGGAAAACCCAAGTTCAGATCCTGCTTCTGAACTCTCAAGTATGCTTGAGAGCCGTCTAAGCCTGTGAGTTGCAGAGAAGGACAACTAAATTGGTAGAAAGAGCTTCCTCACATGGGAGATCCCTATGCCAATAAAGTCACAAAGTCATAGAACCAGTATATGTCAGAAGTAAGATATAAACCCAGGTCTTTCTGACTCGTGTGTGTATATGTATGTATATGTGTATATACATATATACACATACACACATACCTATATCTATGCACTTGTATGTAAATGCATGCATGTACTATATTTGTATATAAAATGTTGCATATATACTTATATAATTTATGTACAGATATTTGTAGGTATATAATATGTAAATGCACATATATGTACACATATGCTTGGTCTTGATTCTAGAGTAATGTTACATTTATTATGCTGCCTTAGAAGCCTTCTAGCTTTCATGATTTTGTGTTTTTGTTCTTTCTCTATTATGTGTCACTAGACCTTGGACTGCCAGAGAAACAAAATATAGTCAGCTTTCAACTCTATCACCAATGAAAATCTTTGCCTGCATAGGTAGTTTTCTCATACAGGTTTCTACATGGCTCCAGTCTTCTTGGGGCTGATTGTCAGACCATAGCCCAGTGCTGACACTGCACAGTGATTCATCATCTGTTGTACCTTTTCTTGGGTGTGCTCTTTTGAGTACGGTAATTGGCACACAGTGATTCCTGAATGATTTTCTCAAAGTCTTATAATGCCTTCTGCCAAATATTGAATTGAGAGAGATTCCATATGAGTATCAATGGTAAAAACAGTTGAAGTCTTCACGATTCTCCACATTACTCACAAACCAAGTAATGCATTTTTTGCTGCAAAACTGTTTGGAAACCATAGCAATGATCAAAACGAAGCATGTATGATGTGATTCTGACAACAGACTTTCACTCTAAACTCATTATTTGACTTGCTCTAGAATCTTGACACCTGACTTTATTTTTTAATAATATGTTTTTGGAGGGGGTAAGCAGGGCAATTGGGGTTAAGTGATTTGCCCAAGGTCACACAGCTAGTAAGTGTGTTGTGTCTGAGGCTGGATTTGAACTCAGGTCCTCCTGACTCCAGGGCCAGTGTTCCACTCACTGTGCCACTTAGCTGCCCCAATAATATTTTTTATTGCTACCTTTTGTATAGGTCACATTCACTTCCAAAAATGCCCCTTCCCTTACCTAGAAAGTCACCAGTATAATTAAAAAAGGAAGAGAAAAAAAGGCAATTCACTGAAACTTAGCAATATATCAATAAAATCTGAGAAAAATATTCAATATTCCACCTCTATAGTCTTCCATGCCTGCAAGGAAGTGAGAATGGGACACTCTTGTATCTCTTCATTGGGGCCAAGCTTGGTCATCATAATTATACAATGATCAATTTTGATTTTTGTACTTAATGTTCTTTTCATTCATATATGTGTATATATATATATATATTATATAATTTATAGTGTTTTCCTGGTTCTACTTGTTACACTTTGTATTAATTCATATATGTCCTCCCATGTCTTCCTGTTCTTCATATCCATCATAAATGCAGTAATATTTCATTGCATTCATGTACCATAATTTGTTTAGCCATTCCCCAGTCTTTGTTACCACAAAAAAAATGTTGCTATAAACATTTTGTTAACATTTTGGATCTTTCTTTCTTTCTTTCTTCTTTCTTTGATGTCTTTGGGATGCCCTTTGGATGCCTAGCAGTAAGATCTTTGGGTCAAATGACATGGACATGTTGAACCTTAGCAATTGCCTAATTTAGCTCTCTTCTTCTTAATCATTCAAAAATAATTATTAAATGCTTGTTATGTGATAGGCACCATGCTAAATTCCAGGTATAACACAAAGAAAGACAAAAACTCTGTTTCCATGGAACTCACAGTGTAATGAGGGAGACAAAATGCAAATAACTATTTACAAATGTATGTTACATGTAACGTATATGTAACCCAGGCAAATATAGGGCATATTCAGTTCTCCTTACATGAAGATGCCTTTGAGGGGTCTTTTCAGCATGCCCCAGTTTACCTGACATGGAGCCCACTCTATCTCCTACTTAGGTCTATGCCCTATAGGTGAGGGGAGCCTGCTTTGATTGGCTGCCTGCGTCTTTAAAACTAGCAAGACTGAGCCATTTACCTTTTATGACTGTGCTCTTTACTCTGCTATCTCTTCTCCTGCTAATCCCATCCCCTGCACCCCATTCTTTTTCTACCATACTCTTTTTAGTGGGGAGAATCTTATCTGCTATGACCAGCAGGTGAAAATCCCAGTTCACCCACAGCATCAGTACCATGAACTGAATTGGTGAGAGGGGAAGGACTATCCTTCCCCTGCTCCCTTTCTTTTACCCTGGCTCTTGGGAATGGACCTGGGAATATTTGTTCTCTATTCTTTGTCCTTCGCTTTAGGGGCCAGAGGAGGATCCCCAAGGAACCTAGGAGTTTGAGCCATGGTGAGCTTGCAGCCCAGATTGCAGGTGGGACCTAACATGGAAGCCCGAAGAAACCAGGATGCCTGAGACTTTAGACCTGAGCCAGAGGGTACTTTTGTATTTGGAATTAGGTCTATGCCCTAGAGGAACAGGGTTAAGCTATAAATATCATCCCCTTTCCCCCTTTACAGACTGAGGTGGTACAAAGAAGAGGAGAAAGATTATTCGGTCCCCACAGTAAAATGTAAATTACTCTAGCCTTCAGGCAGGGCAGGCCAGTGTAGTCTGTGTTACATATATAACACATATAATTAGCTGAGAGGATGGTGGTACCCTTGAGAGTAATAGAAAAGTCAGGTAGAGAGAAGGGTTTGGGGAAAAAGTATAAATTAAGTTTTGGAAATGTTGAATTTGAGATGTCTATGAGACATCCATTTTGAGATTTTAAGAGGCAGTTAATGATGTGAGATTGGATGTTGGGAGAGAGCAGTCATGTGCTGGTAAATGTTTAGCAACTTCTCTCCAAAGGGAAAATGTATGTACAACACAGGTTTAAGTTCAATCTGAATTATTAACATTTTTCCCATTACTTTAAATCTAGACAATCAACATATCAACATTTCCTATCTCCAAGGTGTAAATGTTCAAAATGAAAATTTAACAATTGGTTCTTGTGAGCTGGTTTGAGCTGGCTCCAGCATATACCTGGGAGAAAATTTGGGGCTAGATAAGTATTTCTAAGATTCATATATAGAGAGAGATGATAATTGAACTCATGGGAGTTGACGAGTTCACCAAATGAAATAGTATAGAAGGAGAAGAAAAGAGGGCACAGGACAAGGTCTTGGGGACTCCCACTATTACTGGCATGGGGTGGAGGAAGATTTAGTAAAGGAGAAATACAAGGAGTAGGTAGCAGAAGGACCAAGAGAGAGAATGGTCACAGAAACATAGAAGAGTATATAGGGGAGAAGAGGGTAATAGACCATGTTGAAGGCTAAGGAGGATGAAAATTGAGAAAAGGCTGTTAGATTTGTCAATTAAGAGATCATTAGTAACTTTTGAAAGAGTGCTTTTAGTTGAATGAAGAGGTCAAGTGCCAGACTGCATAAAGTTAAGAGAGAGAGAGGAAAGGAAGAGTAAGCATTTATTATAGATGGTCTTTTCAAGGAGTTTAGCCTCAAAGAGGAAAGATATAGGATGACAACTAACTTGGATGGATGAATGCAGTGAGGATTTTTTGAGCATGGAAGAGAAATGGCATATTCATAGGCAGTAGGGAAGCAGCCAGTACACAGATAAATTAAAGATTAATGAGAAGGTGGGAATCATAGAATGAGCAGTTAGTTGAAGACATGGGAAGGAATGGGATCACTTGAGCATGTAGAGGGGTTCACCTTTAAAGAAAAGGGCCACCTCTTCATATGAAAGTTGAGTGAAAGAATAGATAGTGGTAGAAGACATATTTGAGTGATGTAAGATGGAGAGAAAGAGAACAGGGAGCTCTTGGCAAATTGCCTCAATTTTCTCAGTTAAATATGAAGAAAGGTTCTCAGCTGAGAAGATGGGGGACAGAAGAGGAGATATGAGGAAAGATGGAAAAGTTTGTGGTGAGTAAGATAGCGTACTTTTACACCTCATTTAGGAAGACATAAAAGGATTGCCTTGCTGCAGTGAGGGCCCCTGTGAGATTATGCAAAATAAATTTGTAGTAGACCCAGTCAGGGAGTCTACATGACTTTGCCTATCTTCATTCAACAGCAAATAAATAGGAGAGAAGGCAGAAGATTGTGGGAGTAATCCAAGGCTGGGGTTTGGAAGGACAAGATCTTCAATGGGAGAAGGGATCAAGTTATTTAAGACAAGAGTTTAGAGAAGAATTGAAGTGGTTCAAGAAGGAGTCAAGATGGTGAAAGGAGCCAGCGCAGGAGTGATTGGTTACTCATGGAGCAAACATAGTCATCCCAGGGTGTCAGGCAGTAGTGTGTAGCTAGCAGTAGAGGGTCTCCCAGTGGAGGCAAAGTGACTGCTCATAGTTGGAGGTAGCCAGATACAATGCCTGGAGCTCAAAGGAATAACTGTTCTTCCCCCAGCAGGCAGTTTCCTGTCTGTACAATTATATAATAATACAATTCTATTTCATAGAAGAATTATGGGAAATCAATGATGGGTATGTCTGGTGAGCTCTTGAGAAATCCTCTTTTTGAAAAATTTTATTGATGTTTTGTTTTTACATGACAAACATTTCCAGATTGCTCCTGCTTCATGAGAAGTCTCTTGTAAGAAAATAAAACAGTTAATAATAGAATGATCTCATCTTAAAGTTCATGTACACATTTCACATCTATAGCACTCCTCTACCTCTCTAATAAAAAAATTAACAAAAATTTTTTTTCTCTCTCCTACCTCCCATGTCATTGAAATGATCTATTTTCTCATTTCTTACAGAATATCAGTACTCCATCACATTCATATACTATACCATAACTTATTCAACTGTTTATCAAATAATGTCATTCCCTTTATTTCTGGGGGAAGGGGCAGCAGGCAGTTGCCCCCACAAAAAGAAAAGTTGTTAAAAATATTTCTATATATTAAGGACCTTTTTTTCCTTTGTTCTCTTTTAAGTATAGGACTAACAATGGTACAGCTAGGTCAAAAGGCCCTCACTGTTTAGTAACTTTTTATATATAGTTCCAAATTGCTTTTCAGAATGGTTGCATGCAATCTCAGGCCTTTCAAGCAGCATTATCCTTTTCCAGTTTTTTTGGTCATTTTTGCCATTCTGAAGAATGTGAGACAGAATTTCATAATTGCTTTAATTTGCACTTCTCTAGTAGTGATTTGGAGCATTTTTTTTTCATATGGCCATAGAGAAGGTCTGGGTTTTTTTCCTTTGAGAACTGCCCATATATTTAGACCATTTATCAATTGGATAATGTCTCTTTTTCCTATAAATTTGAATCACTTCCTTAAATATCTTGGAAATGAGACCATTAGCAGAGAAACTTGAGACAAAGATCCAAATCCTCTTTAACTTTAGGTCGGAAAGAGAATGGAAAGGAATGATCCGAGAATATTCTAGTTAACAAGCCATGACTTCAGCATAGGCACAGTAATAGCTTCTATGGACCCAGAATATTCCAGAATATTAAGTTAGGATGAGATATTGTGGGCCAAGAATTCAGCTTAGTAGACTGTCTCTGGGGATGATTTTCCATATGCTAAGAACAAGACATTGCTTAGGTTGAAAGAAAACTGGAAAAGAAAATTTCCTTAGCCTCCCTAGACATGAACTAGTTCTTAGAAAACAACATTTTGATGAGTTAAGTATAAATACATTAGAAATACATGAAGTACATTTCCCTTCAAAAACACATGTGTTCACAGTCTAAGGCAAAGTGATTTTGGCAAAACATTTTGAGGAACCCAAATATAGTCTGGGATAGTTTGCCAGAAGGCTCTCTTATCCCAAATAACGATTATTTCCTAGGACTGTACATTAGCTTCATGAGACAGTGTCAATAAGAATAATAGAGTTGTTTTTTTTTAATCTGGAAAAGATCTCTGCAATTATCTAGTCCAACCTCCTCATTATATAGATGAAGAAACTGAGGTCCAGAGAAGTTAAATGAATTGCCCAGGATCACACAGCTTGTTACTGGCAGAGCTGGGATTTAAACTCAAGTTTCCTGACTCACACTCCATTGGTTTTTCCACTACACCACCCTAAATTCCAATTTTAGCATAAAGAAGCTGTGCCAAATTGCCTTCAAAGTATTATTGTATTTCTGGTTACTGTCTGGAGTTGTAAGTTAGTTATTTCACTACTTCCACAGACCACCAGTTTATCGGTGTGAGTACTCATTCCTTTTCTTTTTAAGAACTGAAAAATTCATTAACATGTTGGCAATCCGATGAGGAGCTTTTTCTGAATGTAGCTAAGCTGGTTCTGTTCTTCAGACATATAAAATTGCTGGGCATATATTGTAAGGCTTTTGACATCTATAATAAGACCTGTGAGAACTTGATCTCTGTTGACATAGCCATTGAGAAGTTGGGGACACCTCCATGCTATGATGAGATACTAGAGTAGAATTTTTGTGTAGCTGTAAAAGAAAAAATAAACAGGATATGTTTTGCCTACTAGATTCAGTAAAGTGTCATTAGCTCAGGGAAGAGTTTGCATTATCATTATTACTATTGGCCTTTTAGGCTACAGGAATGTCAAACAAAAGGATTACTCCCTCAGAGGCTGCTCATTTGACTTGCATCAGAATGTATCTTTCCCCATAAAACTTTCCCCTAGTTACTGAATGGCATTTAAGTTTTACATTTAAATGTTTGCACCATACTGTTTCTTGCTTGTAAAACAACCATCCAGGGAATATTCTGAAACCTGATCTTTCCTCAGACCATTCTAACCAAAAGGAAATATTTCCCAAGAATGAAACAAATGAAAAGTCAGATAAGCAGAGAAATAGAATCCTGAAACTTTTATGTAGTTACCATTTTAAGGAAATGGCTTCTATGGTATCCATGTTCTGAATAGTAGTTTCATTCTATCATTAGAGGATGAGTGCCTGGGGAAGGGGAGGTGGGGGGTGGTGGGGAGTTTTTCCCCATTGACTACATCACTCAGAAGTATTTGAGGGCAAAAGGCACTTTAATCAGACAAATAAGCAGATTTTGAATCCAAATTAAAGAATTTTAGAAAAGTGAGGATTTAATTGGAGATAAGGAAATTCCACCCCCTCCTTTTCTAGGCAAGGAATGTGCCAGCTAAAATTAAGTTTTCCCAAGGTAACACAGATAGGGATAAGAAAAAACTCAGGTCTCCTGACTTCCAACTCAGGGCTCTTTTCATGGCATGATGCTATCTTCCAGGCTGAAGAGAGTGAATAAACAGAAAAGTGTCTTTAATAACAATAACTCACATTTTATGCAGCACTTTAAGGTTTGCAAAGCACTTCACATACATTATTTAATTTGACTATTACACCAACCGTACTATTATATACCCCATTTTAAGGAAACTGAGTCTTAGAGTGACCAAATGACTTATCTAGTATCACACAGGAATGTGCACCTATTATATGCCAAGCAACATGTTAAGGAAGCACTTTATAATTTTATTGCATTTGATCCTCACAATACCATTTTACAACTGAGGAAACTGAGGCAAACAGAAGTTGAGCGACTTGCCCAGAGTCACAGAGGCTTGGATTCAAATTCAGATTTCCCTAATTCTAAGCCCAGCATAGCTATCATGCCAGCTAGCTTCCTGCAATAGCAGAAAGGGTCAGGAAGTGGAGTACTAGAAAGAACCATGGAGTTGGGGAAAAAAAACCTTGATTCTAATCCTGGTTTTCTCACCACTTACTCCCTTTCCCACTCACTTACTCATTTCTCTGGGCCTCAATTATCTCATCTTTAAAATAAAATAAATGGGTTGGACCATACGATCTTTCAGGTCCCTTTCAGTTATAAGGCCTATGTCATATGAAAAAAATAGCTGTTTTAATGTGTGCTATATGTATATAGGCCTATATATACTCAGATATATTTGGAAATTTTTTTTAAATTTAATTTTTGTTTAGTCTATGTTGTGAAATAAGAAAGGAAAAGAATTCAGGAAAGAAAGATCTTCTGTAATACCTGGGTATTAATATCTATTCTCACTTGTATAATGGGTTTCCCTCAAGAAAGTCCAAAGTTCTCCATGGAATATAAAATGTAAACAAATTCTAAACTGTATATATTAACAAAAGCTGCAAGAAATATATTCAGTCCCTGCTTGTACCAGCTAGGAGTTTTGTAAAGAATTGGACTATTAAATGTGCATCTATATCCATATATGTGTGTGTGTGTGTGTGTGTGTGTATGCATATATATACACATACATACATATAGATATATTTTGAGGTCTCTAAGGTCATAACCAGGAATCTAATCTCAAGGATTACTTTATTAACTTGATTTTTTAATGCTTAAAAAAAAGGATTTGGCTCCTTTAATAAAGAGAAGCCTATTTGCAAAATACAGGTGCAAGGCAAACATCAGAAAGGAAGGAGAAGAATGCTAAAGAACAGGAGCACTAGAGTACCTATACTTTGTAAAAGACAAACTATTAACAGAGCTGACTGGGGTGGGGGTGGGGGTGTGGTCAGCTCCGTAGAATAAAGACAAAATAGAGATATTTTTCACAGGTGGGGGTGATAGGTAGAATAACTAGTGATTTAGTAGATTATCCCTAGACCAGTAGTTCTCAAAGTGTGGTCCAGGGAACCCTAGGGGTCCCTGAAACTTTTTCAGAGGATCTGCAAGGTCAAAATTATTTTCATAGTAATACTGAGGTACTTACTCTTTGCCTATTAAAATATTTCTCCCTTTTCCAAATACATATCTCTGTGAGGCCAGATTTTCTTCATATAGTTTAAACATAACAACATACCATAATAAATTGACTGCAGATATAGGAATTCGGCTGTCTTCTATTAAGCCGGACATTAAAGAGATTTGCAAAAATATGTAAAACAATGCCACACGTCTAATTTTTCTTTGTTTTGGAGAACACAGTTATTTAGAAATATGTTACTTAAATTAACTTGTAATGAGTTTAATATTATCACAAATGAATAAATATATTATTTTTAAACTAATTTCTAAGATGGTGAGTATAGATAAATATAACCCATCAACAAAAGCTCTTTGGGGTCCTCAATAATTTTTAAAAGTTTAAAGGGATCTTAAAACTTTGAGACTCTCTGTTCTAGAAACTTGCCTGAGATATGTAGATTTCAAATGATTTACCCATAGTTAGACAGCTAATAATGTATGAGAAGCAGGGTTGGAACACAGCTTTTCCTGACCCTGAGCCCGGCACAGTATCTGCTATACCATATACTTCATTTAAAACTGATATCATAATTGATTCTTATCTGATCTTTGAAGCCAATTCCTTATGGAACTCTAAGTGGGAACCAATTTTGAATTACTACATGAACCAGGAAGTAATACATTGCATTTCTTTTTTTTAATTTTTTTTATTTATTTTTATTTATTTATTTATTTATTTATTTATTTATTTATTTATTTATTTATTTATTTATTTATTTATTTATTTATTTTTAGTTTACAACACACGGTTCTACATAATTTTGAGTTCCAGATTTTCTCCCCTCCCTCTCCCCTCCCTCCCCAAGATGGCATGGAATCTCATATAACTACCACGTATAACTTCGTATTGAATTAATTTATACACTAGTCAAGTTGTGGAGAAGAATTATGACCAATGGAATGAATCATGAGAAAGAAGAGACAGAACCAAAAAAAAAAAACCCAAAAACAAAAACAAAAGAGAAGAAAAAAGGCGAGCATGAAGTGCGCCTCAATCTGCATTCAAACTTCACAGTTCTTTCTCTGGATGAAGATAACATTCTCCATCATGAGTCCCCTGGAATTGTCCTTGCACCTTACGTTGCTGAGAAGAGCGAAGTATGTCAGGGTTGGTCCTCATGGAATCCATATATCTGTGGTTGTGTACAATGTTCTCCTGGCTCTGCTCCACTCACTCAGCATTATGTCGTGTAGGTTTTTCCAGGTTGTTATGAAGTCCGTATCATCCCCATTTCTTATGGCACAATAGTATTCCATTACCTTCATATACCACAGCTTGTTTTTTTAAATGATTAATAGGTAAAATTTACAGAAGCAAGTTATACTTTTACTCAGAAAAACAGTTGACAATAAGCCAGAGAAAAAATCCTAAAATAATCCATATATGTGGAAGAGAAAAGAATAAGGGAGCTATTGATCTGTTGATAGCTGAAATTATTCGTGGAGGACATATTGAAGTCACAAAAATAGTCCCATGGGAGCTTAATTGATCCTGCTGATCATTTCAAGTCAGCAGTCAGACAATAAGCATTTATTCAGTGCATATATAGGATGGGCATAACAGCCAGTGAAGAGGCTAAGAGGATACACTAAAGATCCCAGCAGGACTTTTCTAAAACTCCACCAGTTTGATTCTATGAGAGAAAGGTTCCCATTTGATTAATCATTGGCCTATCCATCCCCTGTTAACTGAAAGTGGAACAAAATGTAGGAGCATAGCCTATATAAGGATAAAGACATGTTGCATGATTTGACAATTATTGTGCCAAAAAAGGATCAAAAGACATCAGGCCTAGATAAGCTATTCAAGGGTCAGCCTGCACTTTGTAGGACAGAATCCAGCCAAGATCAGTTTGTAGAGTGTTCCTCTTATGCCTCTATTTTAAGACTTAGTCTCTTTTCCAATGTCTAAAGAAATCAGGTTATCAATCATTCAAGGCCTAAGTAAAAATCCAGCAATTTATTAAATAACCAATAGCATGAGAATTGTGAATAAAAGGCTATAGAATAGGTAGAAGAATGGGAATGTTTGCAAGACCAGGGATGGGCAGAAGGAAAAGGGAACAAAATATCACAGAGAAATAAGGATATTCTTGCCTTATAAAAGCAGTCTGGAAGAGAATATAAAAGGAGACAGGATGGGTGGGGTCACTATTTCTTTCATGGAGACTTGCCCTCTCTCGTCTCTTGGCTGGAATGAAGACTTGCTCATTTTCTTTCTCTATATGCTCAAATACACATATATTCCCCAAGGAATTTCAAGGCAACTGACCAAAAAAGGTGCAACATAACCTTGGGAAAAGTACCTTTATTGTTCTGTTCTATGTTATTTTTTTTAAAGTTATATTGATGTCTTTTGTATTTTACATTATAGTCATTTTTGTATATTTCCTTTCCCTGAACCCCATAATATTCTCCACCACACCCCCAGTTAAGTCTTTCCTCTTACCAAAGAAATATAATTAATTACAACTAACCAATGCAGCAACTGTATCTGACAAAGTATGCAGCATTCTTTAACCGTATTTGTCCACAGCTCCAAGGAAAGGAGGGAAATGCATTTCCTTATCTTGTCTTTTGTTTCACCCTAATTTCCCAGAAATACTTGATGTCTCTTACTACTTTTCCACGTGCATATATGCACAAAGAAATTCTCTAATGAGCCTTAGCTCTTTCTGTCCATTCTACATGCAAGATTTTTCTAGATGACTCTATATATAAGTCACTGTCACTGATTAATAGTAATTATCATTAGTGAAGGTAATTATCTACTGTTTAAGAGTTCAAATCTTTGCTATTTATTTATTAACTGTGTGACCTTAAAAACATCACTTGATTTTTTCTGAGCCTCAGTTCCTCATATGTAAATGAAGTAGTTAGACTAGGTAATCTCTGAAGTCCTTTCCAGCTCTAAATCCTATAAACCTGTGATTTTTATGTCCAGGAAGGAAGGCTTAACAAGGGAGTTAATAATAGTTAAGTAGTGACTTTCAGCAAACCAATCTTGTTGACTTTCGGTTTCCTCAAGCATAAAATGAGGGTGTTGGACAGGGACATGACCACATGGAGGCATTTGTGGGCATTGTCCCATCTGGGGATGCTTGGGCGCTAGATGAATATACTAGCTTTCTCCTTCACTCCCTTCCTCCCAAAGTTACTTTTGTGTTGGAGATGAAGGTATTAAGTAGAAGCCTGAGAACCTCAGAGTGTCCATGGTTTTGGAAGTAGGTTAAGGACACTTTGCATCCCTAGAAGACTGTGCCAGACTGTTCTTCTTTTATTGAATGAGCAAAATAAAGGGAAGGAGGAAAGAGAAGAGGAACTATCTAGTAGACTCCAGAATTTCACTAGCTTTCTGTACCAGTCAAGTCATTAAGATCTGTAGCAACCAATTAGTAGCTAAGATTTGTATAGTGTGCTAAAGTTGACAAAGCATCCTACATGAATTTTTTTATTTGAGCCCCACAACACAATTATGAGAGGTAGATAATATAGACATTAATATCCCCTCTTACAGATGAAGAAACTGGGACTTGAGAAGGTTGAGTGACTTTGTTAAGGTCATATAGCAGTGAGAGTCACAGGCTGGATTCTTCCAGATTCAAAGTCAATCAGTCTATCCACTATATCAGCTTTCCTCTCAACCAATTACAATTGCTTCAGCTGGACTGTTAGTTGTTGACAGTTCAGCAAGCCAGTGATTTTGGCAAAAAAAAAAACATATGCTTTTATTGCTTCTAGGCCAACAAGAAATACTTTTTTTTTTCCAGTGAAGCACGTTTTGTCTGTTCTTGTGGAGAGTCCTATCAAAAAATTGCATGTTCAAGGAAATTATGGGGTTTATTGGTGGAAGATCATGACTGACTTTGATTGAATATATTCACAATAATACATCTTTTCCTCTAGATAGTGTATATGAACAACTAGAGACTACTAGAGTGAGGTAACATGTGATCAAGGCCATTTGTGAATGTGTATTTATGTGTTTGTGTTTTCTTTAAACTTTAGAAGAATAGCCTATATTAAGGGGTGGCTATTAATCAAACTGGAGGCAGCTAGGTGGCTCTGTGGATAGAGGACTGGGCCTGGAGTCAGGAACACCTGAGTTCAATTTTGGCATCAGACACTTACTAGCTGTGTGACCCTAGGAAAGTCACAACTTCTGTTTGCCTTAATCCACTGGAGAAAGAAATGACAAACCACTGCAGTATTTTTGCCGAGAAAGCATCATGGACACTACTGCTGTGAAATGGTCCATGGGGTCATGAGGGGTAGGATATGACTGAACAATTATTCATATCAATGTTCTATATAGTCTGTAAAACACTACACGTGTTAATAACATTTAGACCAGACCTGCACCACTTGGCAGTAGTTAGGAGCTAAAATTAAAATAGGATAAACTTCTTTGGGCTGCAGATAGATTAGAGGAGAGACTGATCATAGTTGGTTGCTGTGGGTCATGTGACAAACAGGAGCGTATGTAATGGCAACCCTACATTTTTTGGGAGCCCCCCGAAATTCTTTGGTGGGCTGCAAACTGCCAGCAGACTGTATGTTGTACAGGCCTGATTAAGACTATTATGATATTAACACAATGTTTTTATTTTTTTTAACAAATTAATGTTTTTCTCATTTTTTGTATTAAATAGTTGCTCTTTACAATATAAATTGACATCAGACATTTTAAAGTTTGATGACTGGGCCTTTTATCATGGTAGTAATGAGGAAAAATCCCAAGATTTCTTGTGGATGAGTTAGTTTTCTACAGATAAGTGCTCTCACTATACATTGCATGTGCAAGCTTACTCCTTATAAATGCCTGCTGTTGATTGCCAAAGATAACAAAAAGATGGGAATGGTCAATACCAGAGGGGTTTGGAAAGATAGTTTAACTAATTCATAGTTGTTGGAGCTTTAAAATAGCCCAGCCATTCTGGAAAATAAGTTGCAATTATTCGGAGAAAGTGACTAAAATATCCATCCATTCCAAGGTCTCGCTGCTAGGTAGCAGAAAGTCAAAGATTGAATTAAATGTCCAATATGTACCAAAATATTTATAGCAGCACTTTTGTAATAGCAAAGACCTGGAAAAAATAAATATCCATCAATTTGGGAAGGGCTGAAAAAATTGTGGTTCCTTAACGTAACCATATCGCAAGAAACAATGAATATGAAAGAATACAGGTGGGCATGAGAAGACAAAAACTGATGCAAGGTAGAGTAAAGAGAACCAGTGACAATGCAAGATAAATTGAAAGAACAGCAACAAAAATAAGAACTGAACACTGTATTACCAAGCTTAGCCCCAAAGAATGCACTCCCTTACCTTCTTTCTAGAGGTAGGTGGCTATGGAAGTGCTACACACGATATATTTTCAAACTTGACTGATATCTTGATGGTTTTTTGCTGAATTCCTTTTTTCCCCTGTTTTTCTCTTTTTAATTTTGTATATAAAAGGCATCTCTCTTGGTAGGAGAAGGTGAGATATATTGGGGAATATATAAATATAAAAATGAAAAATCAAGCAATGACTACTTCATAGTCAGATAATGGAATAGGAATGACTCTGCAAAACCAATATTTTTTCTTTTGAGAACAATGTAGAAACTTGGGAAGAGATCGAACCTCTGGACCTCTAGTTTGACTATAGAATCTTAGTTTAGATTTAATAAAAATTAATCTGACTTATTTTTACATTATAAACTATATTTGGATTTATATTTTTAACAAATTTTACTTAACAGAGGAGTTTTTCCTAGAAGGAGCTGTGTGACTTGGTAGATGTAACATTGGATCTGGAATCAGAAAGACCTGAATTCAAATCCTGACTCAGTTGCTAGCTGTGTGACCCTGAGTGAGTCATTTAACCTCTCTGTTTGCTTCAGTTTCTTCATTCGTAAAGTGCATATAACAACAGCACCTAGCTCTGAAAGTTGTTGTAGGAAATAAAATAGACAATATATATAAAGCATTTTGTAAACCCCAAAGTAGTATATAAATCATAGTTCTTATTACTAATTCTAGTTTGTCATGGGATGAATACATTTATATTTATTTAGGAAGCTGATCCTTGGGAAATCTCATTTTGCAAAATTGAATCATCCTTAGTGTTTACATCTCAGAGTACTCTCTTTCCTCTGATTGGACCCTCTGGCCGGCATTGTCCCCAGGGCTGCCATTTAAGGAAGGGCCCAGCACACTCTTCTCCCTACTACCCACCAGCTATACTGCTTTTGGACTTTTCTGAACTTCTTAATAATGACCCTGATTCAGGTACCTTCTTTACCTGTGTCTGCCCCACCTCCCACCCAGAAACCTTTTAGTTTCCTTTGGTGTGTTGGCTTCTGCCATTAGATTGGAAGCTCCTTGAAGGCACAGATTTTGTTTTTCTTTTGATTTGTATGCTTCATATTTAGCACAGGGCCTCATATAGAGTAGGTACTTAATAAATGTTTATTGACTATTAATTTGGAAATTAAAACGAATTCTCTATTTTTGGCTGTCCTCTTTTTGAGTAATTATCAATTGCCAATGACCTGTTTCTCTCTTAGCTTGATTATTGAGAAAAGGACAATAAATAACAAATTAGTTGCTGGAACTTTCTAGGTTGTAGTCATTGAACTTATGATGAACAGCTACCATTATCTATAGTGAATTATAGTTAAGATGTGTATGGATAAGGAATGATATTGCCTTCATGTGGGGGAAAAAGTCCTAAGGATAATTCTGTTTGGGAAAGAGGGCCATTTTCACAATAAATAAACTCTATCCTATCTATTCTAATAATAGTTTTATGAGCAAGATGGAGTTAGACAGGCTGGCTAATAGTATGGCCTGGTTGCTTCATAACTGGTTGAATGCCCTTTCATTCATTCACTCATTCAACAAGCATTTATTAAGCGCCAACTATATACTAGGTTCTGAGCTAAGTGTTGGGAATGCAGAATAAAAAGTGAAGTAGTTTCTGCTCTCAAGGAGTTTATATTCTAATGAAGGAAACAGTATAAGAAAATATAAAACATAAAGTAAGTACAAAGTCATTCCTGGGACAATATGTATAAATGGGAATATCAAGAAAGACCTCTTGTAGAAAGTGAACTGAGATTGAAGGAAGCTAAGGATTCTAAGAGGTGAAAGTGACATCAGAGTTCATTGGAGGCATGGATCATGTGTGCAAGGCTCAGAAATACAAGTTTGAGAACTCCCAAGTAGGTGAGTTTGGCTACGACACATATAGAAAGATAGTATTACAGAACTATCCTGGAAAGGTAGGCCGGAGCTAGATTATACAGAGTTTCAAATGTCAATTAGAAGAATTTAGGTTATATCTTTGAGGAAATAGGTAGCTATTGAAGCTCTTTAAGCAAGGGCTTGACACTATTGGACTTGTTCATTAAGAATAGCATTGTGATACTTGGATAGGGGATGGATTGAAGAGGGAGGAGACTGGAAGCAGAGAGATCCGTTAGGTTATTTCAGTAGTCCAGAAAGGAGATGATGAGGGTCCAAAACTGAGTGGTGGCTTTGTGAGTTGAGAGAAATGGGTGAATGTAAAAGAAGTTGAAGAGGTAGCATAACCAAGATTTGAAAACTGATTCCATATGGCCAGGTAAAAGAAAGTAAAAGGTTTAATATGACTGAGATTGTGAACCTAGATGACAGTGTCCTTGATAGAAAGAGGAAGTTCAGAATGGGGGGTAAGCATTTTGGGATATATAGTAAGTCATATTTTGTATATGTTGATTTTGAGATACCGTTGGTGTCAAACTCAAATAGAAATGGATTCTTGCAGGACACTGACTTAGAAAACCACAAATTAACATTATCTATACTGTATTGTATTTTTATTTATTTTGTTAAACATATTTTATTTATTTCACTAAGCATATTTATTTTGTTAAAAATTTCCCAATTATATTATTATCTGGTTTGGGCACCACTTTGGAGTTTGGGGCCCAATGGGCCCTTGTTTGACACTTCTGGAATACAGTATTTCTGGTTGGTAATATCCAATATGCAGATAGTGATGTGAAACTGAAACAGGAGAAAGACGTGAGTTTCACATATGGGTCTAGAAGACATCTACATTAACATAATGATTATATCAATTGAAGCTGCTGAGATATTGAGAGTGGGTGTAGAGAGATTAAGGACACATTGGCTGGGGGTAGAACATGGATGTATATCTGATAAAGAAAACATTTATATGACAGAGCTGGTATTCACACCCATGCAACTTCAAAAACCTTCCATCATACTTATTTGGCTTACTCAATCAAGAAAATAATAAATGTAATAAATCCAGAAGCAAAGAATTATTTTGAATATAAGATATTGTGTATATACATATGAGGTAAAATTATATACATAATCTTTTTTTAATACGGAAAGACAGAGAGTAACAAAAAATAGAGAGAGAGGCAGAGAGAAATTTCATTTATCACAGAGGTCCATAACCTTTTTGGTTCCTGTTTCCCCTGACTTTTGGTAAACCTTCTTGTATCCTCTATTCGATTTGAAAGTGTGTGTGTGTATGTGTATAAGTTTACCATGTATATGCCCATAATAAATAAGAGATTTTTTCCACAAAGAAAACTTTATTTGATATAATTATTTTAAATTATCAAAGAGTTGTTGATGTTCATCAAAACATAGTCAAATAACTTAATGAGAGGCTTGATTCTGTTTCTTGATAACCAACCATTTTATTCTTGATTTAATTTTTGAAAGAAATACTTGCATATCATGTTCAGCCTCCAGTTTGTTTCTTGCTTTGGATTTGATTGAGAAGCAGGACTAAGAACTCTGATTCATAGAGATAAGTTGTTATAGATAGAATCAAAGCCTTGTGAGCATGTTTAGGAAGAGATTATGCTTTCCCAAGAGTACAACAAAGGATTTGTACATCCAATGACTAGAAACCAATTCCGAATTCCTGATTGTAAAGATCGATCAGCTTGCCTTTCATTGTGTCCTTGTCATCACTTTTTTTTGGCAGTATGAAAAGAGTTTCAAACTCAAACTTCATTTATTTGGTTTTCACTGGTAGGAATTACTCCTGTAACAGCTATCATTTTTTTCAAATGCATTTTAATTCTCCATCTTTCTCATCTCACCCCAACCTCCTTACCTGCCTCTCCAATCTAAAAATGTATTCACTAAAAACTATTACCTTTGGAATATTTCAATAGGATAAAAAGTATTCACCATAATTCCTTGGCAAGCTTCTTATGTCCCCTAGATTGTCTTTCAGACATTTCAGAATTATTCAATTCTCTTTTACATTAGCCTAGTACTCCTATGAACACATAATACAATTAACATGGTCTATTCTACCACACACAACCTTTGCTACTCTCTTCAAGGAATAAAAAGAAATTGGGGTGCAAGAATAGTGGGGTCTGTGAGTACTTGGCAGAGCTAAAGTTGTAAGAGGTGGACATCTCAAGAAGCTGATGTGGGATATAGTAGGACAATAAGAGTGGGCAGTTGGACCTACAAGCATTAGGTCTCATTTATCCTTCAACCAATGTAAGGCTTTTTGCTTCTTCTTCTCCACTCCCACATTTTTTTCTCTTTTCCTTTTCATGTAATATTAAAAACACTGAAAAATACAAAATATACCATCCCTGGGACTTTCTCCTCATCCCTGTAAATAATAGTATTTGATCTGAACTCCTGGATAATTTAAGATCACAGAGGCCCGTGACTTGGAAATTGCTTCCTCACTTAGGTTGGATTCTCTCTCAGGCTCTTTTCACACAATCCCAACACTAAGGCAAAAACAAATGAACAAAGAAAAAAAGGATGAGTTTTTTCTTTTAAATTGGTCAAAAAAATTGACTAAAAAGAGAAGCAAATGAATTATTTGGTATTGTACATCAATTGATGAACATTATAATAATCACAACAAACATTTATATATTGCTTTAAGTTTTACAAAATACTTCATATGCATGATTTCACCTGATCTACACAATTGCTCTGTGAGGGAGCCACTACAGTTATTATTATCTACATATTATGGATGGGAAACTGAACGGAATCAGGGAATTTCCCTTGGTCATAGAGTAGTACTTATTATGGGCAGATTTTAAAAGATGCATCTTGAAAGTCTAAGCCTTTCCACTAAACTACACTGCCCTTTGTTATATTGAGTATCTACTCTGTGTTTAGCACTATTTGATAGATAACTGTTGCAGATACTTGTACGCTCTGCCCTCAAGGAGTGAGTGTGTAGGCTAATTTTTGGTTTTGGCTTAAAAACATGGTTAACGGATACAAGCCAAATGTGAACAGAAATAAGTGGGAGAATGATAAATGATAGTACTTAATTAAGGGATGAATCAATTGATAATGGAGCAACTGCTATAGATTGTAAATGAGGTAGAAACATGAGAATTATTAAATTAAAGAACATGGGAAATGTAGATTTATTAGATGTCAGTAACTGAAGAAAGTTTCATGGACAAAAGGACCAGTTGATTCCTTTTAACATTTGGTGTGGGTTTCATTTGTTTCAGTACTACATAGTCTATTGCTCTTGGCACCCTTCTCCCACATCTACAGCAGGGCAACAGAAAGCTGATAATATTGCTCAGTTCAGACCATGACTCCTGGTTGAACCCTTCAGACATAGTCAATCTATCTATATGGCAGGATAATCATCAGAAAACTAAAAGTATACTTTTCTATTATCTCAATAACATGTAGAACTCAGATACAGTTAGATGGAGTTGCACAGTTGGACTATAAGTTTTTGGAATCATAACCCATTGGGCATGTAAACATAACCTGAAATGGCTTTCCAATTATTTTTTTTCCTTTGTCTGTAAAATGGGGATAATGACAAGGCACACTTTCTATCACAAAGAGCTTTTATGAGGGTTAATAAAAATGCTGGCAAAGTATTTTGAATTCTTTTGGATTAAAAAAAAGCCAAAAATAGAAGAGATAAGTTAATTGAGAAATTTGGCTTTAAACAACAGAAAGCTAGCTTTAACAAATGACATTTTACTTTTTTATTTAAATTACATCTTCTCTTCTATCCCCATGATTCCTGGAAGTATTATGCATGTTCTATTTTCTTTTTCCAACTGGTTTATGGTATTTTTCTTGGGACATTATGCTACTGCTACCTCAAGTAATTTGCAGACTGTAATCTCTCTTTTGGTAGGATTTTTAAAGTCTTCCTCAGTTGTGAATCCACTTCATCATTTACATATGGAGATATTTTATTTAATACATAGAAGGGGTCAGCATCACCTAGACATGTTCCATACCATGACAGATGAAGCTATTCTATATGACATTCCCATGTTCTGTATTCAAAATCCTGACTATTGACCCAATGAGATAGTCTGAGCCAAACCTACTCCTACCCTTCTCTCAGGAAATTAATACTGAGTTTTCTCTTCTTACTCCTACCTCATTGATAGTAGTTGTTCCAATTCCCAAAACCCAACCATTTTCTGTTCTTTCCTTTTTGGTCCTTTTCTCTGCCCTTTCACTTCCTAATACTTAGGCAGTTTTGTATTTTTTGGCACTCTGGGAGGAAAATCTCTACCAAAAAAAATCTGTCTGTCTCTGGTCCTCTAATTTATAACATGAGCCATGAACAAAAATACAGTTTAGAAACAAGCATAAAACAGAAAATCTTTGTGACACTGGATACTTTTAAATCCTAATGTAGTATTATATCTTTTAAAAACTTAAGGGGAAAAACAGAAATATATTAACTATTTTACCTAAAAACCCTCTGACTCCCCAACCTATAATACAGTCTTAAAAGGTCCACCAAATATCATCTTCGGAATTTCAGGGAATTAAGCCTAGAGTATGAGACATTTCATTCTTATCTATCGTGGGTCCATGTTTACTTATCTGTAAATTGGAAACTGAACTCCTTCAAGTATGAACGGTGGGAATTCATTCAAAATCCATTTTCCTATACTCAGCAAATACAAAGGACTAATATTTGGAACATAATAGCAAATAATAGTTGAATGCATTTGCTTCCATAGATCAGGACCTATGGTGAAATTTCCTCCTTTTTTTCCGTCTCCCTGGGATAGTCTTTTGCACCACACTGCTCTTATTTCCAGAAGTACAACCTACAGATACAGTGACAAATAAGATGACTTTGCCCCATTTATTAGGGGACAGTAATATGTTTAATATAATGACATGTGTGGTTGAAATTGTGCTGTGAAATATCCTTCAAGTTCCTGAAATGTTCCTGTTTGACAATATATGGATTCCATTGGTCCTTGGAATGCTATTTGGTCCCCTTAATAAAAGTCTAGCACCTGCACTGGAAAAAATAGTGAAAGAAGAATGCATCTTACCTGAATGGGTAGCCCATTGAGTTTATTCTTCAGCACAAATTAAATATAAATATAATAAATAAACGTGTGTGATATATACATCTACATACATATATATATATACATATAATATACATATAAGAAATAGTATAGCATAGTAGGTAGAAAACTGACATTGTACTATGGAACACCTGGGTTCAAATCCTGCCTTTGACACATACTAGCTATGCGACCCTAGACAAGACACTTAACCTGTCAGTGTTCTAGGAAATTCACTGACTGTGAGTTGCAGAGAAGGTGCTGACCTGTATTGGTAAAGGGTGTTCCTCACTTAAACTCTGCTACACCAATGAAATCACAGGTTCAGTCCTTATCCCGACTGATACGCACTCAAGCTCATGTAATCAGTGAATAGGCACTGCAAACATGAAATGAATGGGGTCCAGACTTGGATAGCAGGAATATAATGCTGTTTGTGTATTAGGTTGTACTTGGGAAATACAACCTCATTTCATTGATTCTAAGAAACTCACTACGGTAGAAGCATATACTTTTAAATACCAACATTTTTCAAGGGATAGTATGTCCCTGCAGTTCATGGAACACTATGGCCTCAGAAAAATCAAGATTTAAAGTGATTCAAAGGACAAAGTGTGTGTGTGTGTGCATGTGTGTGTGTGTGTGTGTGTGTGTGTGTGAAGGAGATGGACTGGTCATGTTCTGAAATTGAAAATTGACAGACAGTCTAAGAGAAGAGGCAGGACTCCACTGTGAGGGATATTGTACTTGACAGATGATTTATGAAGAGATATGAAGAAAAATTGTATAAATTGAAAAGGGAAGCGTAAGTAGCCATCTGTACTAAAAGAAGTGCTCTTACTGGTGGGATCACAGATCCACAGATCTAGGATCCAAGAAAATAACTCTTAAAATCTTGTACAAACTAGAGTCTAAGAATCTGTTCTTCCAAGAGAGGGGCCTGAGTCATGACAGCATCCTGAGACAATAGAAGAAGGGCATGAAGCAAAAGGAAGGGTCAGGATGAAGTGTCAATTGTTGAGTGGACCCAAAGAATGTTTATTATTGAAGACCTGCCAATGAAGTAGGAGGAATGAGTCCTAGAACCATAAACTTAATAGGAAATATTTTAAACATAAAGGAAAGGTGAATCTAAGAAAAGGCTATATACTTATGGCAGGATGAATGACCCTGGTGCCTGGAAGGGAATCATGGTGGCTCATATTAGGCTTCTAGACTAAATATGTGTGTGTGTGTGTGTGTGTGTATGCATGTATGTGTTGGGGATGGGGGAATTAAGGATATTCTTGGGGGGGGGAGAGTTCAGATGCTAATCTATAGCCAATTTTATAGTGGGGGTGGGGAATGGTTACATTATTTTAAACAGCTAAAGAAATCATTTTAGACCAATCAGGTCATAGGAGAAATTCAGTTAAGTTCAAAGTAGAAGAACATTCTAGGAGGTTAGGCTGCCAATATCTCTAAGAAAATAAATGAAATAAGTATCTGTCTGGGCAGTCTAATGTCCAAAAGAAAGTTTGGAGGTGTGCAGAGAAGGGTCTCCAAAAAGGCAGGGGCACCGACAGAATCCTTATTTAGACCAAAGCCATTTAGTATAGATGAATTCCTTTGGGAGTGGGGGAGGGAGACAGTAAAGTAGAACAGTCCTTATAGACCTAAAGCTAAGATTTGGGCAGTAGATTCCAGAGGCTTAAAGAAATTTAAAGTTTTGCCAAAGCAAATCCATTGGCTAGAAGTTAGAAATTAAGATGCTAACTAGTCCAACCAGTGGGGCACTGACTCTGGAGACAATACGTAAATAAAGAACTTCCGTATGAGAGAAGACCCTGAAGAGCAGCTAGCTATTTCTTTCTAAGTGTGTGTGGAAAATTAAGAATAACCTGAAAAAAAAAAACTATGAAACTCTGTATTGTTCCCCTTTGATTGTTATCGTAACTCTCCTTATGTTTGGAATAACTGAAAAAAAACCAAACCATGAAACTGTATCTTTCCCCTTTGATTGTTACTGTAATTCCCCTCATGCTTTGCTATATGCTATAAGCCCTTCTACAACACTTAAAAGAAGATGTATTGTTTTCATGAACTAGGGTTGATTAAAGGCTTGTTCCCTCCTTCCAAGGGCAAATGGGCATTCAAGGAAGAGCAGATAAGGACAGGTAAGAAATGAAGAGGGGGCATCAGAGAGTTAAGTTTTGGGACATGATGGTAGAAGAAATAACGTAGTATATCACATGGGATAACGGTATTAGAAATTGGTCTTAGCTTTGTCAGATACTCCCAATACTTGCTTTTCTGAATTCAAGGAGTAGGGACTATGGGCATAATTTTGATCTATAATAAAAACCTTAAAGCAAATTTCCTGGGAGACAATACTTATGCTCTAACAAATTCTCACTGGCTTCCAATGAGTAAGTCAGTTATTCACATGCCTTATAAACAGAGAAAATCAAGGTTAAAACTAAGCCTGAAAGCTAAGGGAATGGGGGGTGGAGAGGAAGGGATGATTTTCTTTCCAAAGGCAATCCTAATTTACAGGAATACCTAATGTCATTAATCTCATCCTTTCCAGAATTCATTAGGTTTTTCCACAGAGCTTGGAACAGTTAATCTCAAAGTTTGACTTGGTTGATTTATATTTGTTAATGATAATTCTAAGAATAGATACTTGTATTAGTTTTTTTCAAGCATACAATGTAACGTAATATTATCTTAAGGTTGGAATGGACCCCAAGGATTACCTTGCCCAGCTCATATTTAAACAGGTAGAACCCTCACAACATCCCTTGTAAGTGCTTATCTAGCCTCCACATAAAAAACAAACAAAAAACAACTCCAGTAATTAGGAACCCATTCCCTCCCATGGCAATTCATTCTGCTTTTGGACAGTTCTATTCATATACATAGATACACACTCACACACACACACACACACACACACACACACACACACGTGTGTATGTATATATGTATGTACGTATATGTATGTGTATATGTGTATATATTATACATATTGTATACACACATATGCACACATATATACTCACATGCATATATACATAAATATACATATGTATGCATGTGTGTACATGTGCATGTGTGTGTGTACACACACATCCAAAATCTGTATCTGCAGTTTCTGTTTGTTCCTAATGCTACACTTTGTGGCCAAAGAGAACAAATCTAATCTCTCTTCAAAATCATAGCACTTCAAATTCTGAAAAGACAATTCTCCTTTCTCTCTCATGCTTTCTCTTCTTCAGTTCCTTCAACTATACATGGCATGGGCTCCACTCTCCTTACTATACTTACTGCCTTTCTCTGGTTGTATTTCCTTATGTTAGTATCTAACTATGCAGGCCCACAAGCAGATATGGTCCAGATATGGACTGACCAAGGCAAAGCTTAATGGGACTATCACTTTCTTGGTTTTGTTCTGAGTTTGAACAATAGATTTACCCATTTTAATGGTGATTTGTTTTAGTAGACTGAATGGCAAGAACACTTCTAAAGCTTTCAGAAATGGTCATGAAAGGCTCTTATGCCTGAACAACTTGAAACAATGGATATTTCTAACTATGATCTGTAGGCATCTTAAACTCAACATGAATAGTACCTCACTTCAATGATTCCAAGAAGCTCAGAGCTGCTATAACGCAAATGTGTAACACTACACTTCTTACCTACCCCACCCCCCACTGCCTAAATCCAGCCTTCCCTTCTGAATCTGCCTATTTCTATTGGGTGTTTTCTGACATCTTTCCAGTCACCCAGATATATAACCTTAGCAATTATCCTCAGTTTCTAAATCCACATATATATTTCTAAATCATATATGTATGTAGCTATATATATATATATATACACACACACGTGTGTGTGTGTGTGTGTTTGTGTGTGTGTGGGTGTGGTTGTGTTTCACCTTCCCTCTATCCACTACTCTGGTTCAGAAAATAGTCACTCAATTTTCGCCTGGACTATATAGTTTCCTAATAGATTGCACTGCTTAGAGTTTCCTCTTATCTAACCTATCATCCAGACACTAAAATGATATTCTTAAGGCACAGGTTTGACTGTATCATTTTTCCTACTCAATAAATTCCACTGGCCTCCTATTGTCTTTAGTTGTCAAGTCAATAAACATTTACTGAGCACTTATTAAGGCTGGCACTATGCCAAACTCTGGGAATAGAAAAAAAAAGCAGAAATAAAGATAGGACTACCCTCAAGGAACTTATGTTCTTTTTTAAAGTTATTTTTATTGATGTCTTTTGTTTTTACATCATCATAGTTTTCCCAGTATCCCTCCTCTCACAGAGTAGCATTCCATTTTTTAAATGGTATTTTTAATGACAAAAACAGAAAAAGAAGAGAAAAATATCATCGCAATCAATTAATACATTGAAACAAAAGTAATGATGTATACAATTTGTAACACCTATGGGCCTCCCAATTATATTATGGGGTATGTTGGAGGCATCCTCTCATATCTCCTCATTCAAATCATGTTTGATCTTTATAATTGCATTCAGTTGCATTCCGCTTTGATTGGTGTGTGTGTGTTTGTGTGTGTGTATGTGTAGTTGTTCTTTCCATTTACATTGTTGTTGTCGTGTATTTTTTTTTCTTGGCTCTGCTTACTTCATTCTGTAACAGTTCAGGTTGAGCTTTCAATGCTTCTCTGTATTCGTTACATACAACACTTTTTACAACACAGTAATGGTCCATTACATTCAGGTACCATAAATTGTTTAGTCATTTCCCAAATAACAGGTATTTACTTTGTTTCCAATTCTTTGTTATCACAAAATATCCTCTATAAATATTTTGGTATATATAAGGACTTTCTTCTTATTAGTGGCCCTCCTTCAAGTCCAGTAATAGAGTGTCTGGTTCAAAGACTATAAACATTTTAGTCACTTTATTTGCATAATTGCACATTGCTTACCATAGTGGTTGTAACATTTTACACCTCGACCAAAAATGTATTATTGTGCCTATGTCCCAACCTCTAGAGCTTACATTCTAACGATGAAGGAAGACAATTAATAAAAGGAAGCTGAAAATGGAATCTGAGGAGGTACCCAACACAGGGAAGTGGTAGAAAAAGGACAAAGAAAAGTCAGAAGTGTAGCCTGGAGAGAAATTGAGATAAAATATGAACTTTTATGTTTAAAATCCTTCAAATTTGACCCTATCCTGCCATTCTAACTTTGTTACGTATTATTCCCCTTTCCACTCACTTTGGTCAAGCCAAGACAGCCTTGCTGTGACTTTTCAGGAGCTGTCTCCATGCCTAGAATGTACTCTCTCCTCAGCTCCACCCCTTAGACTCTCTTGTTTCTTTCAAAACTCAATTCAAAAGCCCCCAGCTCCACAAAGCCTTTCCTAATCCCTCCCCCATCATTTACCTCCTTTCCCATACAATTACCTTGTATTTATTTTGTATATACTTATTTATGTAGATATTGTCTTCTCCATAGACTGTTAGTTCTTTGAAGGTAAAGACCATTACATTTTGCGTTTGTATTTCCAAGGCCTAGCACAGTGCCTGTGTCACTTAATAAATGGTTGTTGAATGATTAAAAGTGACTTTGGGGAAAAAATGAGCAAGAATACATTAAGCACTAGTAATTTATGTGATTCTATCATTGAATTCTAGTAAGTCATTCGGGGTATGATTTTATTCAGCAGAAATGAGAGTTCTAACCCTAATAATGTCAAAGTATAATATATATATATTACATTATGAACTATTTTGTCCTTTGAGAAAGACTCTAATATTAAATTCACCAGGCTATTGTGAAGAACAGCTAATAAAAATGATTATAAACTGTTAAGTGAATGAACTGTTATTACTCAGTAAAAGGCAAAAAGGACATTAAGACTGCTGACTTCATTTGGTGGGACTCAGGTCAAAGTCTATTGAAATCATTTTATATTCTAATTTTATCAATGCAAGCAATTAATTTGTTGTTTACTTCCTCTGATAGATCACAAATGAATATATTTTTAAAATGCTCAACTGAATACAGCCTCCTAGTATATGCTGTCAGTAAGATGCTGTGAGCCCCCCCCAGATGCTCCATCTCAATAGCAAAGTCATCTTTGTATGTCAGTAGTCCATGTAACTGTGTTAAAAAAAAAAACAGTTTCTTTAAGTTTTATTTTAAGGTTACCTGTTTTGCTACTGATTTATGAAGGAGAAATGCATATTCATTATTCTATCTCAGGTTTATCTTTTCAGCCAAACATTTAATATTTGGTTAATTGTTGAACTCAAGTACCCAAATTCTTCAATTAATCAGAATCTGTGCAATACAATACATTATGAGCAAAAGGCAAATGGAAAGACAAAATAAAACAAACAAGATCATATCAGGGACTTATAAAATTATACAAGATTACTACTACACCAACAACTTCTAAGACAGATCCTGGCCTAAAGAAGCATTTATCCCAGTCTCTCATGCCTTATACCTTATAGGTATACACACACACACACACACACACACACACACACACACACACATACTCATATATAATATATATACATATACATATATAATGTGTGTATGTATGTATGTATGTACATGCATACATATGTGTATGTGTGTATACACACACACACACACACACACACACACTAGGAACGGGGGAGAACGAAGATTCAAAATAAAGATACTCTGGTCTTTTAGGAGCCTAAGCCAACAAAGAAAGTTAAATTATTTTCCAAATTATGTACCTAAGACAGAAAAGTATATTCATGTATTTTTAAAAGATTTTTAACAATCTAGAAAAAGTTGGAATGGCTGTGGCTTCTGGTTAGTAGTCAGTTGACCAGAAAGTTCATTTAACTAGACACTCACTTCCCCAGGCATTCCAGTTAATTAAGATTTGTTGCTTTAAGCTAGTGACTGATCATTAAACACATTTTCTTTTTTAGAACTAGGTCCCTTTAGCAAATAACCACGGCATGTATGGAACTCTAGAGTAGCACAGCTCAGAGCAATAAAGCTATTTTGGAAAAAAAAATCGAAGCACTCATTACAAAGAAAAATAAAGGATCCCTGCTCATAAGATTTTTCACCTAGTTGGACATGGAGCCTCCTTTCTAGTTTCAGTGATCTGTATTTTCTAATTTTCATTAAAGTGCTGTGTGGGATTCCTCATTTTCAAATTCTAACTCTTCCATATTCCTCTTCCTTCAAACAATGGTATTTGGAAGTAGGATAGTTAGGTAGTAGGGGAAAAGCTAATTTTAATGATGTTAAAACTATATTGATATTTAACGAAAAATATGGCCTTCTTTCCCTCTCAACACATTTTAATTCCTCCTACATGTTAATTATGGCTTGTTAGACCTATAATTTGAACATTTTACTTGCTTCTCTAAAGAAGTTTGAATGAATCATTTCCTTGTAATCCCTGTTAATGGAGAATTTTCCCTCGTCTTTTTCAATTTTCTTTTCTAATTTTCAACACAAATGATGAAACATTGAGTCACTGGGATTTTCCTTAACACAATTGACAATTTCTTTCTCTTCTTCTGCATTAAAGGAGAAATCTTATTTTGGCCTTTCATTTCAAGCAGATGTTATTTTATTATTTGAATAAAGTATATGTTAGTAGATAAGATGTAGCTAAAGAATTTCTTTAACTTAAGATTTGCATTAAGGTATCTTCCACTTTAAAAATCGTTGCATACTATTTTATGGTTTGTTTTTTATAAAAAAATTAGTTGTTTTTTCATTGTTCTAGTGCTTAAATATTGCCACCCATTTTTTTTTCTAAAATGCCAAGTTGGATCTTTTAAAAATGGATTGAATTTAAATTTTTAATCTGATTGTCATGTAATAGAAACCATTCTAAGTACTGTGATTTGTGACTAAACTAGAGAGCATGAACTATGAAGGTATATACTGGGACCAATATAAAAAAACTTAGCATCCTTTTAGTTTACCTTAGTTCAACAAGTATTTAGTGACCATTTATTATGCATGAGACACTAGACTGTGTTCTTGGGACGAGAGGGTGTGGTGAGGGGACAATATAAAGATATAGTCCCTCGAAGATCTTAAGTATTAGAATAAGTTTTATGTTTGTAATAGTTGAAAATATTCAAATGTTATTTCTTTGCTGAAAAATTTATATATTGCACATGACTCGAGTATATTTTTTGTCAAAGTAACTTCTGAAAATGGGTAATTTTAATTTTATTATAGCCAAAGCATCTAATTAACATTCATTATTCTAGACACTATATTGTGGGCATAATGAAATGCATAGACATAGTTCATCTGTAAAATGAGGAGTCTGAATTAGATAATCTCTAAGGTTTCTTCTAACCTAAGATTCTTCTTTGTGGTTAGAACCATATAAAGTAAATCTGGTGCTTAAGGAATTTCAGCAATGAATAGAAACAGGTAACATTTTAATACTGTAAATCACATTTAATAGTAATAGCTGACATTTATATAGTGCTTTGCTTTCAAAATGCTTTATATATATTATCTTATTTATTGTTGCCAAATAAGATCTAATTTAAATTCCATTTTGATAGTACTGTGTCTTGGGTATAGCCTTTTATTAGGTTGATGTTTCTTTGGAACTTCAAAGAAATATTATTTCATCAGTATAGTATTCTCTCCATTCAGTCAATCAAAAAAAAAACTTTTATGAACTGCCTACTATGGACTAGGCACTAGTGAATATAAGGAAAAAAAGGTTTTTGTTTTTGGAATTCATAAAGGAAATCAGGGATTCTAAGGATCAAAGGTTTGGAAGGAGAGAATTGCTGGTATGGGAAGAAGCCAGTAAAGTGGTATAGAGATAAGGGATGGGACATCATTTGCAAAGAACAGCCAAAATGTCTAGAAAGAGGCCAGTAGAACATAAGAAGATTGGAAAGATAAGAATAAGTTGGGCTGTGAAATACCTCACCAACAAAAAGTTTCATATATGATCTTGGAGGCATTGGGAAACCATTGGAGGCTGTTTAGTAGAAGTGATTACATGGTCAAAGATATACTTTAGGAAAAGGAACTTAATGAAGGATGAACGGTGGTGGGAGGAGGGGCAGAAGACAAGGGAGAGTATTAGAAGTTTATTGCAATAGCACAGGTAAGGGAGGGGATAAGGAGTTAAACTAGGATGGTGACTGTATGAGTACAGCAGTGGACATATAGAGAAAAAGTGATTGACAACTAATTGGATATTTGAAATAAGTGAAGAATTGAGTATGGCACCAGAGTTGCAAACCTACATGATTGAAAGTAATATCTGTGTGATGTTTTCTATTTATTTATTTACTTTGCTAAACATTTCCCAATTACATTTTAATCTAGTTTACACTTGGGAGTACTACAAGCAGAAGTACATAAAGTGGGCTGAGTTTTTGATGCCTCTATTTCAGGAGAATGGCAGTGCCACTACAAGAAATAATGAAATGTGGATTATTATTTATCATTTATTAAGATTGTTTGAACCCAGAGTGTCACCCTGGGCTCAATAACTCTCCAGGAATGCCAGTGATGACTGGGAGGCATTCTGAGTTTCTCCCAGTCCTGGATCTAATAAAAACATTCTTGCTTTAAGTCCCTTTAGTCAGGTCTTGTTTTGAGTCCACCCAAGCTTGTGTTTCAGGTTCCCTTGTGGCTTGGCTTAGCCCAAATTTTTTTGAATATTTATATTTACTGATATCCATCTTGGTCTACCATGCTTTCAAGTTGCCTGCTTGGCAAAATTGCTTGATTGCATATGTGTGTTTCATGTACAGGTGCCCTTGTCTAATTTCTATATAATGTAAACCTCCCAAATCCTAGACAAGAGGGAGTCACACCTCCTTTCCAGCTCACTCTCCTCTACCAACCTAATAAATTTCTGTCTAGGTTTATTTCAGATTTGGGGTTCCATTCTTACAAACAACAGAAATCAGGGATAGGAGCATGTTTGGGGGAAAAAAGAAGACCATGTCAATTTTGGATACGTAGGGTTTAAGGTGCAATCAAGTATCCAAGTTGATATGCATTGTAAATAATTAGAAATGCTTGTTTTGGGCTCAGGAGGGAGGTTAAGATTAGAAAAACAAATCCGATGAAGCTCAACAAAGGTCAAAATCAAAGATAGCATTAAAATAGTAAAAGGAAATATAATGGAAAATGAAATTGCTAAGGGAAACATCATAATTAGAAGAGAAAAGAGCTGAGGACAGAACTCTGGGAAATACCCTCTTTAAGGTCCTGGGAAGAAAAATAGGATTGAAGAGGAAGAGATAGAAAAGGGACACTTAGAAAAATAAGGGGAGGACCAGAAGAATGTGGTGTTATGGAAGCTGAGGATGAGAAGAATATCTAGGAGTACCCACTGTTCAATCAAGGATGTAAATCCTATAGAGATGTCAAGGAGGATAAGAATCAAAAAAGGACATTGAATTTGGAAATTTAAAGGTCATTGGTGAGCTTTCAGAGGACACTGTAGTTAGAGTGGTAAGGGTGTTGTTCATTCTTTCTCAAAGAGGACCAATGACATCACAAGGAAAATTTCTTGACTTGCCTGTGAGTTGAATTTAAAGAAGTCTGATTATGAGAGAGGGAGGAGTTATCAGGTGCAGACAGCTTCTTCAAAAAGTATAGCAGTGAAAGGGAAATATTAAATGTTACTTCCATATGGCACAGTGAGTAGATGAAGGATCAATGGAAACCTTACTATTTTTTAATGCAGAAGATTCAAGTACTGGTCATAGGCAGATAAGGAGACAATAGAGATGGAAATGTTAAGGATGCATAAGATAAGAGGTTTGATTGCTGGATTAAGGTTCTAAAAGAAGCTAGGGATATTTCAAAGGGCCTAAGGAGAATAATTAACTTTAGCTTAGAGTAGAGATAGCCATTTCTCAGAGAAAGAAGGAGAGAAGGAAGTTCATGGTTTTGTGAAAGCCTGTAGATTGAAGACAAAAGGCTAAGTGGGAGTAATGGTGGATTGTTTCACTCTTCTCAGTGAAGTAGGAGGCTAAATTTTCTTTTGTAAATGGTGGAGACAAAGAAGAAAAGAAAAAATAAAAAGCTTAGAACAGTCACCTTGAAGAATGAGATAAATTAGTAAGAGAAAAGTAAAAGGATTATAAAGTGGTAGTAAAGGCCCATGTGACTTTATGGACTAGACTTTGTAATAGGCTGACATTCTCATTTTGTGATTCAGAAGCCCTGAAACAGAAGTGGCCGAATTTAAAGTAGGGTTATCCAGAACTGAAGCTTAGCAGAGGAGTAGCAGCAGGTCTCAGGTGTTATGAGATTCTAAGGTAGTAACTAATGAATCATTAAAGTGGTAAACTATGGAATTACTGCTGGGTGTGGAAACAAGTGAAACTAGGAAAGGGGAGATAGACGGGGACAATAGGCAGAAGTCAAGAGACCAAAGGTCATAATAAGGTGAAGAAGAGGAAGGAAATATATTATTTTTATCTTTGTATTCCCAGTTTCTAGCATCATCTTGTGAATGATTGGCACATAATATGTGTTTATAGAACTGAATTTAAATTAGTGATGGAGATGGAGAACTTAAAAAAGTTTTGGTCAGAGAATGGAATTTGGAAGTTCAGTTTTTTGGGAGTGGTGTAATTCTATAATATGCTAAAGTTTAAGATAAGTCCATACCAGTGTGTGTGGACGAAATGAAGTAGAGTAGCATTTGTTGCAGTTGAGGAAGTTGGAAAATTGTGTGGTCAGAGTATTAAAGTGATTATCAGCATGGACAGTGAAGTTTTCAAGTATAATGACAGAAGAAGGTATGGAGAGAAAAAGTGAGGCAGGTGCTAGAGTTGGGAAAGTGATCTTGAGGTCAGTTGATATATACATCTACAGAGACAGATAGGGAGGAGATAGGATAAATGGATGGCATAGACCTCAAAAGTTGTTGTTCACCCATGGCTGACTCTTTGTGACTCCATTTGGAGTTTTCTTGACCAAGACACTGGAGTGGTATACCAGGCCATTTCTGTCTCTTTCCCCCCATCTCCCACTTAGTAGTATTTTATTTTTTTCAATTACATGCAAAGATAGTTTTCAACATTCCCTTTTATAAGATTTTGAGTTCCAAATTTTCTTCTCCCTCCTCTCTCTAAGATAGCCTGCAATCTGATACAGTCTGTACATGTACAATCTTCTATTACACATATTTCCACATTAGTCATGTTGTGAAGGAAGAATCAGAACAAAAGGGAGAAACCAGAAGGAAGAAAAAAAAAAGAGAAAACAGTATTGCCATTTCCTTCTCCAGTTCATTTTACAGGTGAGGAAACTGAGGCAAACAGGGTTAAGTGACTTGCCTAGGGTCACACGGCTGGTAAAATATCTGCGGCCAGATTTGAACTCGGGAAGAGGAGTCTTCCTGCTTCCAGGCCTGGCCCTATCCACTCTGCCACCTAGCTGCCTAGTCTACAAAATAGTAGGTACTATGTAAATGCTTGTTCCTTTGTCACCCTATTAGGGCAATAATATGTACACATGCGAACAAACTAAAATATACATATACTTGTGTGTATGTATGTATATTTACAGACATAGAATGATAAGAAAATAATGCAGTGTGTATATGTGTATACACATGTACATGTGTGCATGCCTGTGTGTATGTATATGTGTGTGTATGTGTGTGTGTGTTTGTCTGTGTAGGAAGTTGCACTTGAACTAGTAGTTTCAAGAGGCAGAGTTGAAGACCGAAATAATTCCAAGCACGGGGGCCAGCATTTGCAAAGGTGTAGAAGTGAGAAATGGAATGTTGTATATAGTGAATAGCAAGTATACCAATTTGGTTGAAGTATAGTATGTGAGGGAGACCAATATGCAGTTGACCTGGAAAGAGAGGTTGAAGATAGATGGTGTAGGATATTAAACTGCAAAACTTTTTATTTTCCTGGAAAGACAATTATAGGAAGCTACTGAATCTTCTTGAGATTGGGAATGACAGGGATAGTCCTGAGGATTGACTTTAGGCCATTGGATTTAGCAATAAGTAAGTCATTGATGACCTTGGAGATGGTTGTTTTAAGATCGGTGGTATAGGGAGATAGAATCCAATTACAAAGGGCTAAGAAGTAAGTAATAAGGGAGAGATCAAAGACAACTAAAGTACTGTTGGAGAAAAAGTTCAAGTGTCTAGGCAAGGTTGTTAAGAATAAAGTAGGTCTTCCAAAAGGCACAGCAAAAAAAAAAAAAAAAAAAAAGGCTAGCACCGGGACCTACAAAGTAGGCTGGAGAAGAGTAGGCTGGTTTGAATAGCAATGATTCTTGTGGTTGAGGCAGTAGGAGAACCCAGTTTGTATTGCATTTATCATGCAACCTTTCAGAAACTCATGGATAAAACAAGGCAAACCTCTATTAAATGCCTTTTAGGCCTGCTCTCCAGCTTTCGGCAGTCCTACCCTGGTTTCTTTTGCTTATACAAATACATGATCTACTGTTTATTTTAAAGTTTATTTAAGTGATCTAGTATGACTAAGATTTAGAAGCTAGTAGGATGGCAATTACCCAGTTAATATATTCAATATAGACAAGAAGATTAGATAATTCAGGTTCTTAAGTGGATTTTTTTTTAAACTAGACCTAGCTGGTTTGGCTGTTTATGTTTATTCAATCAACTGGGTAATTGCCAAATTCTACTTCATTTCATGCCACATAAAGATAGCTTGAATCTGATGTCTCAAAGAGACTATCAGGAAAAGAAGACACATAGGGTGACAAAAAATTCTTACTTGGCATGCTATTAGTGAACTGTTTCTGTATACAGAACTGTCCCTAGGGACAGTATGGCAAATCAGGCCATCTGCCCAGGCCAGTCACTGCTGCAGGGACTGGGGGCTGGGCAGTGAATTAGACAGGAAGGCAGGCTGCTGAGGAGGTGGCTCTCCAGCTGGTGCTGAAAAAGACATAAAGCTCATGTACATACATGCTTAAAACCAGCTCTTAGTTCCCCAGTGAATATCCTTTCCGCTATCAGCACTACCACTGATACCACCTAAGAAAACAAGGGCCTACCCTTTTCCCTTTTCCCTTCTTCCTTACATACATACCTGTCAGGCTTCTTGTTGCTCTGTCATATTTTTCTCCTTCATATGTGTTTATTTTATATTATTGTAAAACTTCTATTGATTTTTTTTTGTTTTTATAGCATCGTTGTATCTATCTCTCTTTGCCCTCCCCCACATTGAGAAGCATCCCTTCTAAAGAAGGATGGGGAAAATGTGGGAGTGGGTGTAGGGGGAAGAAAAAAGGGATTCAGCAAGCTTACCTAATATCTAATCTTCCTTTTAACTGAATTTCACTGGCATGAAGTGTTGGAGGTGAAGATGAGGTTAGTTAAAGGGACATACCCCTCTTTCTCCCTTAAGAGACTTTCTCTTCATTCCCTCAAGATGACTCTGTCCATATACTATTTGTAACCTTAAAAATAAACACTTGTTCCTGTGTTTGTATAGGCAAAAGAAATCAAGATTAGGACTACAGAATATCATAAAAAGCCTGGTGACCTAAAAAGCAGGTCACCTTGCTTTATGCAGAGATCCTGAAAAGAATGTATGTTAAATCAAATAAAATTTTGTTATCGCAGAGAAAACTCATTATTTAGAGGAATTATAAAATGTTATCTTTTTACACACTTCAAGAAACCTCAGACACTCACTAGCCGTATGATTCTGGTCAAGTCACTTAACTATTTTCAGCCTCAGTTTCCTCATCCATAAAATGGAGATATAATAGCACCTATCTCAGGGACTTATTGTGAGGAACAAATGAGATAATATATGTAAATTTTTAAGTGCTATGTAAATATTAGTTATTATTATTGTTATTTATAAAGAACCCTCTTGTAAAGTGAAATATCCCTCATTAATCTGTTTCTCTAAATCTGAGTATTTCATCCTATTGACAAAGGATGAAATATAATCTTTTTCTCTCTCCTGCTCATTTTGTTTGTGTCTTTTAAGGGATATGTGATTTATGAAGGGAAACTCATGAGTGTATTTCCTGTAGGAGGTAAGTAGTTCTCTTAGGAACAGTAGGAGAAAAAGATGGCCAAGAAGCGAATGGTAAATGTGGACTTGGTCAATGGAAAGAATTTCTGTGGGCCTAATGATTTGGGAAAACTCTGTAAGGCTGCAATAATCTTCCCGTACATAAGTGGTTATTTCCTTAGCTCTTCTGGGAGTTACTGTGAGTTCTGGGTGTTGCCAATCAGGGAAGAGAGAATTCAAACACAGTCACAATTTGTGATTCTCAAAAGATATTGCAATCGATTTTTCAAGTGCTTTGCATGTAGCCAAGTCTGAGATATTGTTTTGCCTTTCAAGGGAAATCTGCCTCATTCTGGTTCATTGAACTCCTGGAAACATGGTTTTATATGTCCAGAAAGCCCTTTGAGCCCTTTGAAGGAGTTCTGTAAAGCCCTTTTTTTCCCTTCTCTGTAGAAACAGGAAATCATGTTCTGCCAAATGCAAATGAGCTCAAACTCCAAAAGGTAAAAATTTGATTCAAAACTCTGAACTCCACAGCATTTGACAGTAGTGCGCATACAACAAATGACACTCTGGGGCTAAGAAACCAGTTGAAATCAATGTACCTCATTTTATTGTATTGTATGAACAGCAAGTCTAAAGTGCTTCAGAGTAACATAAGAGCATCTTAGATGCCTTTTAATAAAGCATTTGAATTGCTTTTCTTTTTAGTGCCTTCAGAACCCAGAAGGAAGCAGAGCCTCGTATTAACAGTGGTTTGGTAACAGCAAGTCTCCTCTTTGATTCACATGTCATGGCTGGTCTAAAATAACGCTGATTACCAGAAAGACAACACTAGCTTCTTATATAGGCTTTTCAGAAAGAAAATACAAGTTGATCCAGTAAGGTTGTGACTGTCCCCCAAAGGGTTAAAGGAGTCTGATCCGAAGGAGTTAGGCAATGCCTGAAGCTGGATAATAAATGTGACACTCTCAGACTATCAGTAGCAAATATTTGAGCTTATCAAATAACGGAGGAAGTAGTTTAGTTACAAATAAACCAATCTCTCATAAAACAAGTCTTCACACAGGGTCATTTCATTGAACTGGAGACAGCTAGAGGCCACTCATGGGCAGAACTCCCACTCCTTGTACACTTTGTAACAGTCCCTCATGATTAATGGACAGCCAGGAGGGAAGCTAGGCCCTGTAGCTCTGTTGAGAAATGGAGCTAGGCTTCATATCAGCAAAACAGCAATAAATAGCATCTCAGCATTATTGCTAGGAAGTGACTCATCCTCTGGGAACATAACAGGATTTGTGCTCTTTCTCTCCCGCTCCCTCACCACCCGCCTTTTTTCTCTTTCTCCCTCTCCCTCTCTCTCTTTTTTCTGTATAGCAGAGACCATCGTGTCCTAGAGACTATAGTAGATGTCACTGCTTGGCACTTGCTGCGCAAAGAGAGGACAAGTATGTGGGTGTGAGGGGGATCTGGAACGATACTCTTAAAGTAACAGAGGCTATGGGAGCTAGGTTTCCTAGTAAAGTTTTTCGACCCAAAGCATTTTAAATTAGCTTAGTCAAAACACTTCATTTGGAATCTAGAAAAAGCACAGATACGGCTTTGTTGCTTGTTTAAGTCCTGATGATATATTATGCATTCATTTCCTTGTTTCAAAATAAAATTCACATTTACATGAGCAAAAAAGAAATGATCTGCCAGCATGGCTCTAAGGGAGGCAGGGGATTGGGGAACAATGCAAGTGGTTCCTCATATGTGAACGCATGTCAATTTATAAGAAAGAAACAAGAATTTATATATGCATACAATTTATGCTATCATTTTAAACCATGAACAGATAACTGCTGAACTTGTCTGAATATGCCTTCGTGCCATAAGTAAAAACTGAATGTCATTTTCAGAAGTCTGTGGTTTTTGCCTAAATGAGTTACTTATTAATTTTCTAAATTTAAAACAAATCTGGTGCCGCCCGAAACCTTCTAGAAACTGCATTCTCCACCGGGCATTTGCAGCTGAGGCAGAGAGGGTTCAAGTTTCTCCAGCCTCTGACATGCCTAATCCTATTAATGCTAATTCTAAATGTTTAAGTCAAAACCCTTACTGACTGATTAACCTTCTTCAAGAGACCTGCAGATTGGGGAAAAATACATGGGGGCGGGGATGGAATCCTGGCTCTTATAGTCAGTCCGTTCCTCCATTTCTGAACCCTCAGTACAGATATTGAAGGGGATTCAGTAATGCAGGAGTTCGGAAAATACATTTGATTTCCATGCTCTCTGCTGGGTTCAGGAATCGGCCACCCTGGCCTCAACCTGCACCCCCGACTATTATCTATGGGACCCAAACAGTAAAGCCACTGTGTTTGCTCCACAATGCCTCTGCGTTTCTCTTCCTGGCCTCGGCAGCATAAGATGACTAAGTCGGGGCTGTTGGAGGAGCCAGTTGGGAGCTGGGGCTCCCTTCACAGCGTGTGGCATCCCTGAGCTAGCCGGTCTGAGCGCAGCTCAGCGCAGCCCAGCGCAGCGGAAGGGTTAAAAAGGCTGCAGTCACTTAGGACATTGTGAGGGGGCCCCGGAGGGAGTGGAGACAGGCGAGCAGAATGCTGGAGTTTGCACTGCTTGCTCGGGAAGCATTTAGATTATGTCGTTTCCAAATATATTTCCTCCAAATTGAGTTTATTTTTGGCTTCTCCCCGGGCTTATTTTAAGGAGGGAGAAGCAACGTGGAATAAGATCTCAGTTTACCTAGATTAACAAACACTTTCGAAAAAGGGATATTGTTCAAAAGGTTTTAAAAACTTTTTTGGTGCTATTTTGTTGTGTTTTGTTTTCTGGAGTTCGTGTTACTTCTAAAGATTAATTTGAATCCTTATTTTGTCTCTTACTGGTTATTTCCTCTTGCAGAATCAAATGACATCCATAAATTTGAGATTTTACTCAGGCTTCACGTAGGAAAGCAAATTTCGAATACTGAGGGATGCTGGGATTGCTATGAAAAACATTTAAATTCTACTTTCAGCTCTCTTTAGGGGATTTCCCTTTTCATTCAAATCAGTGGAAACTGCAAAGAAACCAGGACTCTAGACCAATGCATTTTGAAGCAATAATAATTTTTTCCCACTGTTGCTGGAAAAAAGTTGGATCCCACCCCCCCAAAAAAATCCCAATTCAGTCAACATTTCTGTATTACTTGCCATGTGAGAGCACTACTGATTCATTTGGCTTCTTTATTATAAGCTCCCAAGCAATTCTATGCTCTCATAGAAATAAATATCGATAGAAAAGTGTGTCTTTTCTTCTCAAGATGGTAGATGGCTGGGGGTTGGGAATTTTAAAAGAAATTTAGTTGAGCACAAAGGACAGAAGTTGATGTGAGTTTCCTTAGTGGATCAATTAAACCCTAAAAGGTTGGGGGGGGGAAATGGAGGAGAAGAGGGAAGTGCCAAGGACAAGACCATCTCCAGATAACGCACTGCTTCCATCTCCAGGAAATTCCAACTTGTACACTATCAATGGGAGCTTTTTGCTGAGGTTACCAGGAAGGACAGATGAGTACAGTAAACAAGTCAATCCAGGAAATGTGTGAGCCTAATTTCAACATCCCTATCTGATGCTCCTTACTCTGATCAAGTCTCCAGGAACTGACATTGCTCACCTCCCAGGTCCTGCACTTAATGCTGTTGATGTACCTTGTTTATTCATTCTTCTCAACCTTATTTCTGCCAGTTTGAGAGCAGTGTTAATTGCAGGAAAGAAGGGTCAGATGGGCAATGGTGGTCTACTTGGTGATGAGTTGTTATGCAGGGAGCAAGTGTTGCCTTCTGTTGGCTTATAGTCATTTAATTTCACCAGGGGTGTGTGTGTGTGTGGGGGGGAGATAATTAAGTTTATTTTTGTGGAGGTCTAAGTTGTAATAGTTAAGTTTCCATTAAAGGTTAAATGGAGCAGGGGGTATATAACATGTACACAGATAAATAAATACAGCATACATATAAAGTAAATTGTAAAAGGCAAGAGTGATATTTACTGGGGTGATTGGTAAATCAGCCCAGCACTTTCTTTTACCACTATGGCACAGTATCTCTTTTTAACCCTTTCCACCTGAATATTCTATAAAGAACTTAAAGAGTCTCCATTAAATGTGGAAGGGTAGTTGAACAGGTTGAAATTAATATCCTTTGTATACTAGGAAGTAGAAGAGTATATTCTTGAATTTGTCTTGTTCAGTTTATCTCAGCTTTCCCAGGGAAAGGGCTCACATGTTGTTCCAGTATTGGAATTGACCAACTATACTTATTGTTATATTCATTGGGGTCTTCTCCAGCCATTAATTTAAAAAAAAATTTTGGAGGGGGGAGACAAGGCAATCAGGGTTAAGTGACTTGCCCAAGGTCACACAGCTAGTAAGTATCAAGTGTCTGAGGCTGGATTTGAACCCACAGCCATTAATCTTTCTGTGGGACTTTGTGACAGTTCTAGTATGATACATCATTCCTCTGCCTGATAGAACATGTGCCTCAAATCAAATAACTAGTCTCAAACCCCTCTGGCTTTTTCCAGAACTGATTCTGAACATATAATCAAGCTCTCCCACAGCTCATGAGTTTGACAGGCTTTATACAAAATAAATGATATTGTTTGCCAGGTAGGTTTCCTGTATTCCTTCAACTAGAAGGCCATAAATTCCTAAAATCTTTATTGTACCCAACACAGTAGAAGAAATTCCTGTTAATATGCCTCAAATTAACCTCACAATTTTTTCAAATGGAAGTTCTATCTATATACATGAGAGTAAAATCGTTTCTCACAACAACCCTTGACCATGCATCTTTGTCAGACCAACAATCTATTTGAAGTCATACTGTGTGATGTTAATGAGCATTAGCAGCTCTGAAATATCATTTGCTCTGATAACTGCATTGCATAGAAGGACTGGGCTTGATTGACTACAGGGGTCTATTGGAACTATTTTGTAATGACTGAAATCACATATATACATTGAGCATCAGAGGATCTAAATCTGACCTGACATTTTGAAGTTCTTTTTAAGATTATTAGGTATGTCCAGCTCTAGGGGTACACCCCCCAGCACCCAGGGTTCACCCTCAGGCTCCAGGAGTACATCCCCAAGCACCTGGGGTTCACCCTCAGGCTCCAGGAGTACATCCCCAAGCACCTGGGGTTCACCCTCAGGCTCCTGGGGTACACCCACAAGCACCTGGAGTTCACCCTCAGGCTCCTGGAGTTCACCCACAAGCTCCTGGGGTACACCCTCAGGCACCTGGAGTTCACCCCCAGGCTCCGGGGGTTCATCCTCAAGCTCCGGGGGTTCATCCTCAGGCTCCAGGAGTTCATCCTCAAGCTCCAGGGGTTCACCCCCAAGCCCCAGGTGTACACCCCCCAAACCCGGGAGTACATCCTCCGACTCTTATGCCCCCAATGTTGCGGCCTCCTCTTCCCTCGGAAGGACCTGGAAACATTCCTCCTCCTCCACCAACCAATTGAAAAGCTTTTCCTCCTCCCCTACCAAGTTGGTTTTTACTTATGTTGCATCATTCCCCCAAAGACGAGTATTGGTGTTTTTTTTGTGCAGAGGTTTGAACTCTGTCCTCAAAGTTGATTAAATAGGTTTCCACCTTGTTTACATTGAAAAAAAAAAGATTATTAGGTATGTAATGTACAATATGGCATAGTAGAAATAGTGCTGGGTTTGGAATGAGGAAGACCAAGTTCAAATCCTCCTTCTGGCACATGTTAACTGTGTGACTTAACCTCTTAGGGTTCTGGGCAATTCTAAGATCCCAAGCTACAAACCACATGCTGATTGTCAGTAGTTGTGGGAGCATCCACATCACATCAGGAAATTCCCTATACTTGTGATGGTGATGAGAGGTCACAACAGCCATTCTTAGCTTAAATTGAAATCACAGGTACAGGCTATGCCTGACCTTACCCATAAATGAATGAAACAGTATTTATAAAGTGCTTATTGTGTTCTAAGCATTGTGTTTACTGCTGGACCTTGATACAAGTAATCAAGACAGTTCCTGCTCTGGAGAAGTTTGCATTCTAATGGGGAAGACTGAATATATAAGGGAATTCAAATTAAAGAAATAATGGGGTAAGGCTGGATAGTTTGGAGATGTCCAGGAAATGGTAGGACAGTTTGGATCCAGAGGACATAAAGTGAAAGCTCACCCATCAGAGCCCAGGGTTCCAGGGCCAGGAGTCTAAGTTGCACTCAGGGAAAGTGGGAGTGTAAGTGCATAGTTTGGAGATGGCTGGGACAATAATAACTGGTCACTTAGCATTGTTCCTGGAGATTCTATTTTGCCCAAATACAAAATTTGCTACTGTCTTTCTCCTACAAAAACTTGTGTTTTCTTCCATATTTTTTTTTGAGGGGAGAAGGGAGGACCATTGGGGTTAGGTGACTTGCCCAAGGTCACACAGCTAGTAACTGTGTCAGACATCTGAGATCGGATTTGAACTCAGGTCCTCCTGACTCCAGGGCCAGTGCTCTACTCACTGCACCACCTAGCTGCCCCTCTTCTATATTGTGCTAAATTGCTTTCTCAGTGATATGTCAGAGAACACTTGGTGTTCATTCATGTCCACCTTTTCATTACATTGTAGGTGCCATGAGGTTTTCTTGGCAAAGATCTGGAGTGATTTGCCATTTTCTTCTCCAGTGTATTAAGGTATGTCAAGGTTAAGTGTCTTGCCCAGGATCACACAGCTAGTAAGTGTCTGAGCCTGGATTGTTTTGAACTCGGGTCTTCCTGACTGCAGGCCCAATGCTTTATCCACTGAGCCATCTGGCTGCCTCGAATACAGTGGAATAAATTATATTAACATGGAATCAGAAGATATAGGTTCAACTGAAGCTTTATCGCTTATCACCTATGTCAGGACTGTCCAACTTTAGGTTTTTGTTGAAACAATAGACAATATGCTTTGATTTGCCATTTTAGTAAGAGCCTAGGGGTAGCTAGGCTTGGTTTACTAAAGGATTTATGTAAATTTCTATGCTTGTAGGTGGGACGCATAAATCCCACTGTGGGCTGCTTCCAGCTGCGTTTTGGACAGCCCTGACCTATGTGATCTTGGACAAGTTATTTAATCTTTTCAGGCCTCAGTGTCCTTGTCTGTAAAAATAAAGAGAGCTGTGTTAGATGACCTCTAAGTTCTACTCCAGTTCTAAGTTGGTGATCTGACAATCCTATAAAACAAGGCATTTGGCTAATGTATACTATGAGTTGGTTTCCATAGGCTTGAAATTTATTATTTTATTAAAAAATAAAATCATTTGCAGAGGGGGAGAATTAGGGAGAAACAAGAAGGCTCTGGTACACTAATTACTGGATGAATGAATACGTGATTGAAATAGGGAGAACAGAGAATTACAGATTTAGTATCTTTCCTTTACAGTTTCAATGGAATTGCTATTTTTAAATTCTGAATATTTAGAAACACAAAGGAGAGTTCTCTAAATAGATGATTAACAATAAGAATTCCGGTTTTGTGCTAGATCATAGAACAAGGCTGCCTTACAGCTCAAATCCTCTGGCAACTGATCCAAGCTATTGTGAATTTCCAGTCTACAACTTGTGGATATCCAGATGAAATTAGAATTATTGCAATTTCTCTGTTCTCCTGCTAGAACACCGAAGTGCCACTGTGGTTTTCCCACAAGTATTCCTGAAGACAATATGGACCCCACCTTTACTCCAGCGTAATATCATGAATTCAGATCCTCCAAAATGAACCTGGGGTAAAGATGACATACATAGTCTGCCATTCTATGAAAAAGATAACAAGGAGTTTTCCTGCATTTTTTCCCTTTCCCTTAGCTAGCTGCAACTATTTATAACTGACATTCATGATCACTGAAAGAGTAGTAGTTTTCACATGCAGGCACCTATATTTTATATTTGAAAGAAGTGAAATGATGGGGATACTATATATTATATAGGTTTTCTTGAAAAGAAAATTTATCATTTTATATTGAATCCTCTCATGTTCTGCTGAATACATAGAAATGATTTTTTCTTTTCTCATTTTGTATTTAAGTTTAAAATTGTAAAAATGGACAAAAAATGACTGGCATGTAGAGGAGGAACAGTGATAGTTGAAGTCTGCAGCTGCATCCTATAATAGAAACTGGTTCATCATTTCTTGTGAACATTCTTGCACTGAGTAGCATACCTCAAAGGGAGAAGAAACCTGAGTTTGATGATGAGTGTTATGGGTACAATTTAAAAGCACGTTTCAAAGTCTGGCAGATATCGTGGATATTTCTTAAATAGTTCTATTATGGCAGGTTACTTTAGAAAAAATTGTCTTATAGTTAGTTTTATATTCTCCCTTCCATAATGAAAACTAACACCTACTACATCAACCAGAGGGTGGCTCAAAGCTTGGGTTCTATGTTTCCAGCTATACATATAATACAGGCAGGAATGCGAGCTAGAAGATTAGAAGATAATGACCTTGCCGTCTTTGCTTAGCTCTGTTTTTGCTTGGAATGTCATTCCAAAGAGGTTCTTTGAAGAAAAATAGGCTTCAGATTCCAGCTTTCACATAGCTACTGTGGAGGTTTTTAGGGCAGAGCCCTCAGGAGTTTGTTTTAGGGACATAGGATGTCCCTAATGAAAACAATGGGCATCACAAGGACTCCTTAACCATAAATAAATTGAGGGTTGGGAGAAAGATGTGGATTTTGCTAGTAGTAAGAATGGAGTTCAAAAGATGGACCAAATAGCAGTGGGCTCTAACTAGCTAGGTGGCTGGTCTGTGGTTCTAAAATACTTAGCCCCTAAGGCTGTTCCTCTAGAAGCTGATAAGCTTTTTTTCCATTATGGAATGCATATTTACTCCAGTCCAATGGCTCTGTATGCAAAGGCCATTGGTTTTGTGGAAGCTTCACTCTCTAGATTCTTAGCTAAAAGAGAGATGACAGAGCTTGGGTCTCCTCTTATGGGGAAAAGAGCACCTCAGTCAGGGACTCCAGCAGAAGAGTGACAGCAGAGAGTCAGGGAGAAGCTTAGGCATGGCGTGGATGCCTCCCAGGGAAGTGGTGGAGATGCCATACCCACCATGCACATGCACACACAACAGGGAGCAGCTGAACGGTCCCACCAAAGAAAAGAGAGGACATAAGCAGGAAACATCATCAGCACTATGTGTCAGAAGCATGAGTTGCCTTTCCACACATGTGCCCTGATCACATAGATTGCCTATATGTGTGATCACCAATCCATGTGCCCTGACCACTGAATTTCTGACATGTATACTCCTCATGTACGATCACTATGACTGTCTAATTTTCCTGATGGGGATATGTGTATTTGTGAGAGAATATACTCCACATTTGTAGGGTAAATAGTCTATTACTAGTTTTCTTATGCTGTTTTATGAGATGTCTTTGTTTTTAATTAATTGTGTTTTCTGAATCATTAGTAAAAATACAGATATTGGTAGGGGCTAATGAGCTTTGGTTTTGAGTACGGAACCACAAAGTACTTTAAATCTTGATGTAGGTTTTTTTCCCCTCAGGATGTACACCTATATGAATAGGAGTGTGCCTGGTGCTGTACTATCATTAACCAAATTAAAAAAAAAAACAATTGCCCTGACTTTCTATAAAGATCTCCATGGAAAACCCTTAAGGGAAATTTGCAGAGGCATATTTTGCCTGAATATAAGGAAAAAAATTTCTAACTATAGCTGCTCAAAAGTGGAATTGGCTGCCTTGGACAAGCACAGATTTTCCCCTCCTCAGAATTCTTCAGAAGAAAGATGGGTGGACCCTTATGTGATATATTCATAGAGGGCATTCCTGTTGGCATGTATACGTCTTAGTTTTTGTGGCTCCTACCAACTCTGAGATTCTGTGATTCTTATTTTGTGAATAATGTACAGAAAGTGAGCCTTCATGCTGCTTTGTGCTCCACATTGCAGCCATCTGTCTTAGAGAGTTTAAAGGGGGGAAGAAGGAAAGGCAGGGAAGAGCTAATCCTGAGTATTACCCATTATAAACATGACCACTGTCAAGATAAGTCAAATTTAGAGTCTAGCCATCTTGACAGCTGCTTCCTTTAGAGACTCTTTTCTCTTTCATTGTGACTGTCATTGGTTTTAAGGAATGTAACTGTCTGTAACTCAAGAAGGTGATGTGTCAGATGGGGGTTGTTTAGAACTAGAGGTACTGGCAGGAAGGAAGGCATTGTTAATGTACATTGTGAAGGTATAGGAATTAGCAGAAACTTTTGCTTTTCATAATTCTTCAGAAGGCTACTTTTTCTCCTCCTCCCTAACCCGGCTGACACACATACACATAATTAAAAGTGAATTAAGCAACCTCTTCCCAATTCTAACTCCGTCCCCAATACATCTTATTGTTTGTGTATTTTCTCTGGGAAATGAAAATAATTAAAGCACAATTTTTGTGGAATTTACTAGGAAGAAGGCAAACTTCTATGACAAAATCTCTGCCAAATATGTTGTCTAGGAAGATGAATGATCCCTTTTCTATTTACATGGAATTCAAACACAATTCCTTGGTACAAAAATGAAGCTTAATATACTAAGGAGAAATCTTTTCCAGAGTTTTCACTAGAACTCCTGAAATAACATGTAGAACCTTATTGTTATATAGCTGAAAAGGATCTAGAAAGGTTGTTTATTTCCCCCAAGTATTCAGGCAAGATCATGCAAAAAGCGCTGGAAGAATAAAATCCATAATTCTTATCATCTTCCCAACTAATTCCCTACTTCCTCTTTTTTGGACCTCATGGGATGCCCCCTGGTGGTACAAAATAAATAAAATATAAGCTTCTTTTGGAGGAAGTCAATAAGGCACTGAGAGAATATCTTGTTCTCTCCCATCTGGGGCTCCAGATGAGAAATAGGTGTCCCCTGTGTCTGGAAAAAACATACTCTTGCCCTTTCCACAGCAGGTTTTTCCTTATTTTTTTTTTCAGAAAACAAGAATTTCAATGGGCATAAGTTTGACTTTCTTTAGCATTGTTTGCTGACTAGGAGTAGAAGTGGAAAAAGCTAACAACAGGTCTGACCCAAGGACGAGAATAAACAGAATGAGAATGTCAAAGGAGCAGAGGAATACATGGTAATTGTGTCCAGAAATACCACTGCTAGGCACATACCTCACGAAGGTCAGTGACAGAAAGAACAGCTATATGGGTGCTAAAATATACTAGGCAAGGACCTTTGTAATAGCAGCAAACTGGAAAAAAAAAAAGTAGGTACCCATCAATTAGGGACTGATCAAACAAGCTGTGGTATATGATGTAACGGAATATTACTACTGTTCTTTAACAATGAATATGATGAATACAGAGAAACATGGGAACGGTATATGAATCGATTGACAACGAAGTAAGCAAAACCAGGAGAATGACATAGACAGTGACTATGACAATGTAATTGCAAAGAATATCAAGAACAAAACTATTGAAACTTAATCTTGAGAAGTTATAATGTCTAAGACACCACCCCCACTTATTTGTAGAATAATTTGGAAGACTAAGGATATAGAATTGTTTTGGTTAGTTTTGTACCACTGGTTGCCTACCAAACCCCACCTCCATCTAAAATTCGCTGTGATAAGGGAATGGCATCTGGAAGGGATAGGAGAAAGGGATGCAGTGAAAAATGCTGGTTATATTAGATCTATTAAAAAGTTTTCTTTTTAATTGATGAAAATAGGGAGCTGGGGCTAAGGCAAAGTAAAAGGCTGGGTGAAGTGAGAAAAGGCACAATAGCTGGGAGAACAGGGGATAATGGGACCAGATTCAGGAAGCCCAAGGGAGTGACACAGGTAGAAGGACAAGAGACTGTGGTCAAAGAAGGGAGTTTCAGAGTTTACAATCTTTGACTTGAAATAGTTCTGAATAATGGTAACTAAGAGCACCTGTAGCACTTGTCTGAAACATTCACTTATCACCTAGCACATAAAGTTATCCCTTCCACATTGCGATTTTCCCTATCGAGCTTTCAATATATAGTAGGCTGGCATAAGAAATTAAATGGGCCTTTTTGGGGAGTTTAGAAACTCAGAAATATATAAAATGTATGTATAGTATTGCATAATAGCAACATATTTTATCTTTTAATGCCATAATAATTCAGATCTTCTCTGGTATGAAGGGCCAAAAAAAAATTTACTCAGATTTTCCAGATCAAGGGAGAACCCCTGAGATGTGGAAGGGATGACTGTACTTTTATGTAGTGAGCACTTAAAAAGCAAGATTGGCTTACATCTTCCCTTCAGGACTTCAGAGGGTACACCTGAGGAGTGAGGGCTGTCTCTTCTCTATTTAAGCTCAAGTCCCCATTCCAGGGTGGTCCCCACTCCTCCACTGTTAGCTACCCCAGTTATTAACATCCTTGTTTCACATAGCCAAATGACCTTCTACAGAGTGGATTTACTTTAAATACATAGTAAGAACAGAACTACTATGTTTCCCCTAGACACCTGCAGGGCATACTCTCACCTCTACCACCTTGGTCTCTAAGAAGAATGGTCTCAGAATGAGCAGTTCCTACATAGCTTGGTCCTACCAAGTTCATGTATAAATGGAAAATAGCTATAAAGGTTATAAGCACTGGATGTTATCTGAGGAACAGACTAGCCTAGCCTCAGAAAACCAAGCGTGTAGAGACTGGTCACCAGATTATTATTCTTTTTGTCTACAAGAACTCAAAAACATGCTCTACCCTGGCATGAATAGCTATGATCCACATTGTTTGGAGAGTTTCCATACCAATAATATCATTGAATCATTCATCCATTCATTCATTTAACAAATTTCCGTTAAGTGCCCGCTATGTGCTGGGGATACAAAGATGGATATATCATAGATCCTACTCTCAAAGAACATAGAAGTATATGGAGGGGAAATACGTATAACTCAAAGGATAAAAAGATAAAAGCAACAAACTACTATGAAGAATTTAAGGAAGTATACAGAAGTGTGGAACACACAGGTGACTGTAAGCTGCTCACAAAGCTTTCAAGTGTGAACTGAACTGGATTCAAGTGTAATGGAGAAATATTTAACAAAATAAATAAAATGCAATAAAACATAGATGCTATTATATTTTAAAACTAGATCAATATGCGGCCCACAGGGATCTTTCTGTACTTATTAGTGGCCCCCCTTTTTATTTGAATTTAACCTCCATTGATATAGAACACTTACCTGTGGATAGGGAAGGAGAATGGTTAGGACAGACTTCATGAAGGAGATAGTATCCAAGTTGGGTCTTTTTCTGGGGGCAGGGCAGGGAAGAGGCAATTGGAATTAAGTAAATTGCCCAGAGTCATAAAGCTAGTAAGTGCCTGAGGTAACATTTGAACTCAGCTCCTCCTGACTCCAGAGCTGGTACTCTATCCACTATGCCATCTAGATGCCCCCTATGTTGGGTCTTAAAAGAAAGGGAAGACTGAAAAAACTTCATTGTGATATTTCTACTAATCTACTCTTTGTGTATACCATGCCGGAGTCTTATGTTTCTACGTAGTCCTAGAGTTAGTTTTCTTTTTCCAGAATATTTTATTTATCTTTATTCTGAACTGAACAAACACCAAGTTAGATAAAAATTTCCATATATAAAGCAGATCAAGAACATTGTATATGAAACTTATCTTTATTCTATAGTTTCTTTTTCCTTTTATATCCATATACTTGATTTTACTTTCAAAACTTTCCTGCTTATCTGTGTTTCCCTCTGGCCTTCCTTCTCTTCTCTTCTGTGTATTACCTTCTTTGAAATGCCCAAATGACTCCCTTCATTGGCAGTATTCAAAAATATATATATCCTTGCACCTTGGGTCCATCTCCTTTCTGCCTGGAGGGGGTAGCTTGTTTCATCATTGGCCATCTAGAATTGTGGTTGATTATTATAGAGTTCTTAAGTCTTTCAAAGTTGTTTTTCTTTACAATGGCATTGATATTCATTAAATTTTTCTCTGGGTTCTATTTATTTCACTATTTATCAGTTCATATAAGTTTTGTAGCGTTCTTTATACCTGTCTCTTTTGATATTTCTTATGGCAAAATGACAGTCTTACATTCGTATGCCATATTTTGTTCAGCCCTTACCCAACTGATGGGCCTCAAATTAATTTTAAATATTTAACATTTAAATTTAATTTAATGACATTTTCGTATGGGGAAACAGAGAACATAACTGACAAAAAGACAAATGATCATGGAAGGAACTGTACTCTCTTATTCTGAGGCTTAGGTGCCCTGAGTGTATGGACAAGTTGGTACTTGACAGGTTACTTTATTGTTTTCTAAATCCAATAGATTGACATTTGTAAATGTTTGAGTGTGCTTTAGTCTTTCATGGTTGCATATTTCTTAGTTTATAGATGTGATATCAGATGCTATTAAAACTGTGGGAACTTTCCTATTTTGTGGGGAGAAGAAATCCTTCAAGAAACCAATAAAAAACTTGGAGTAAAAGAAAACAGGATTAAGGAGATTGCTCAAAATGTATTCTTAATTTAATATTTCTCTAAAATTAGGTTTTTTTCTTATGGGTTGTGCTTTTGGCTACAGGTCCTGGGGCATCTCTTCTCAAATGTGAACCCTTAATAAAGTTATCCCAAGTTTCAGGCACTCTGTAATTCAGCTTCTACTCAAAACCAGAACTCATGAGTTCTCAACTGATATATTAATTTTTGCCAGTCAGCCCGAGGACATAATTTAAGCAAAATATATTTAATCAAACAACATGGCAAATGAAGTGACAAGAAAAAATGCCCTCCCCACATTGTATGCTTTTGCAGAGAACATGTGAGACCAAATAGAGCACATGGAAGGCACACACAGAGAACATATTTGGCAAAAGAAGATGTGTGAAGAAGTATAATTCAGGAACATGTGTGGACAGTCCACAAGTGATCATGACAACTCACACCTCTGATGTTAACATGTCTTCTGGTGATGTCATTGTGTTACTGTTTTCTGCTTTCTACCTAAGTGTGTCTTTTCTTTTGGGTTTATCGTCTATGATAAATGCTGTATTTTCACTTTCCGTTGGGTGTCAAGTTGTATCTACTGGGTGTTTACACTATTCTTATGGTGGCTTAAATTCTCTGCTACCAACGTCTGGGCTTTTACTCTTCAGAGTCACCTGCTAGACATCTCAGGGCTTATCTGCTAAGGAGAAGTGACTAGAAATCCTCTTCTTGATAATGTCAAGCAGAAAGCCATTTAGTCAGAGCTATGTTCTGCCCCAAATCTAAAAGGAACAAAAATCAAAGTGTGCCTCTAGACTAAGGTTCAATACCTTCGTGTGTGTGTGTGTGTGTGTGTGTGTGTGTGTGTGTGTGTGTATGTGTGTGTGTGGTACTTATCTGTTGTACCAGACAACTATCTGGCTGGGATTTAGAATTTCCTTATAATTCTTATTTAACCATTTATGGTGCATCCTGTTCTCAATTTCTGGAAGTTTTATAAATTAAATACCCATAGACGGGGTAAGTTATGAGCTGACCAACTTGCTCATGCAGCCCAAGGCCCAAGCACAGCAACTTCCCAAGGCTGACACTGCCATTAATTATAGTATTGTTGTATTTCTTAACCATTGAACATACTGCCATTTATTATGTTCTTATTATTTTTCTAAATGTGTCACTGACAAATTTTTTGAGCATTCTGTCCTCAACCCCACCTCCCCCATAAATTCCGTGATTTTTGTTGAGTGGTTTTGTATAGCAAGGCATTTTGAGGGATTACCTATGTCACTTACTGCAGAGTTGCTTGTCCTGGCCTTTTCCTGCCCCAAACCTCACATCGCACTGTATTTATACCTACTTCTCTTAGGAATATATCACATCTTATTTTATACTATGGTTATTTGTATATGTGGTATATCGATCTTCTTGTCTGTAAGCTTCACAAGAGCAGTTCTGATACCTTAACTAATCTATTTATCTCACTCAGGGCCTAGCACAATGAAATAGATTTAAGAATTTTTTTTTGTTGAAATGAACCAAGATGAAATTTGATTTATGAGATGGCTGATTAAAATGCATATATTTTTATTGCAAATATGCTACATTTAAGAAATTCTGATGTATGAAAATCTGTATTTATACAAATCTAATGTGTTTCAAAATGTGGGGGAAGGATGATAGTAATTTCACATTTTTTTTAAAGATCCAGTGTAGTATTTCTTTAAAGGATGAACTGCCAGAGGACACTTAAAATATCATATAGTTTTTCTTATCTTTTTAAGTTCTAGTAAAGTTTTTCCTGTCTTTTAAAGCTCTGGTCTTTTCTGTTAAAGTTACCCATTCCCATTCATTGTTTCAGGATCCTAAGTCTTCTGGGTGGGGAAGGGATGAGAAAAATGAAAGAACAGGGAAATCCTCACAGATTCCTTCTATCATTGGCTATTAAGGGGGAAGAGGGTAGATTTAGAGCAGTGGCTGCTACATTCTTATCAGTATTGTGATGCTATGAGGGGAATCTGTGTGTGAAATACCCAGGAGGATCATCTTAGGAGAAAGGAAGCTATTTATCTTTTCATGTTGAAGATGAGTCCCTTTGAGCTGTGATGACTAGGTTGATAGGGAAGTGATTAGTCCTCAAATATCAGGGTTATAAGACTGTCCAAGGTATGGATTTAATTTTAATTTTGTTATTTAATACATAACTTTAAAAATGGAATGTTTCTGAAAATGAGGATCTATCCATGAGGACTCATTTATTGGTGCTTTCTATAAAATAATATGTTTCTGGGTGATTATGGAACTTACAAATTTAAATGTGGCCAACTTATATCTGTATGTGTATGGTACTTAAAGAATTGGGAGCATAACAAATGTGTATTATAATCCTTTATATTGGTATACTTTAATTTAAACAACATATATAGTCTTGCAAAACAGTGTATAAATAAATGTATGAGGATAGTTGTCCTTTAAAGGAATCCAATGCCTGGCACACAGTAAATGCTTTATTAATACTACCTCCCTTCCTTCCTGTCTCCCTCCCTCCACCCTCCTCTCTCCCTCTCTTCCTCACTCCCTCTCTGTCTTCTTTCCTATCTCCTTCTTTCCTCACTTCCCTCTTCCTTCCCTCCTTCCTTTCCTCCTTCCCTGCTGCCTTCACCCTTCCTCTCTTCCTTCTTCCCTTTCTCCCTCTCTTTGTCCCTTCTTCCTTCTCCCTCCTTCCCTTTCTCTTTTCTTCCCGTTCTCACTTCTTTCTTCCTTCCTCTCTTCTTCCCTCATTCCTCCCTTCTTTCCTTCCTCCCTCCCTTCTTTCTTCTCTTCTCTCCTTTCCTCTCTTTCTTCCTCCCTTTCTTCCTTTCTTTCTCTTTTCTTCTGTCTTTCTCTCCCATAATTTATCTCTTGGGTAAACCTGGATTTTCATATACCAGATTTTCTTCAATGAGGCATATTTGCACAGAAAAAAAGTTTGTTTTTTTAATCACTCTTCTCATAAAGCAAGTTTTAATGTCTCAGCTGTACCTCTTCATGGCTGTTTTGTCTTAGAAGTTCTTCTAGAAAATGAAATTAAGACTTAAACATTAAGGACTTTAATATGTCAGTTTAAAGATAATTGCAGTGAATACTCAAAGCTAAGCCCATTATAGAATAAGGAACATAAAGACATTCAACACAATTGATCCCTACCCTCTGGCTTATCTTGGATCTCATGCTAATGCGACTTAAAAACCATTTCGTTAACTCTTTGTGTTTGCCCTGTCATATTTTATTAAATTTGAAAACAAAAATCACAACATCTTTAAGTGTAGATGACCAGTATCAAGTTACACATCAAGGTTTTACTATGGGGTGCATCACGCAAAGAGAGTGTAAAAAATTAGTTATATAAAAAACCAGAACAGAGACAGACCCATCATACAAGAAGCGTCAGCCAGAAGAAGCCAAATGAGTAGGTTCTTGTAATAGTGCTCACTTCTTTGGAGGGATTCTATTTCCCAACCACAATTGATACTGTCTCCTTGGAAACAGTCCTAAGAGACTAGATGGATTACTGGAAATGGCTTAGCCTAAATTTAAATTATGGTAACATGTTGTCTTCTTCCATTAATCTTAGGATTCTTGTCTTTACACATTTGAATACCTTCTTCTCATCTTCTCATGTACTTAATAGACTGAATCCATTAGAGTCCTGCACATAAGTTGGATCCGTGAGCTGGGAAGAACATCTGGGAATAGAAACTCGTAGTTAATCAGACACATAACAATGTCAACATTATTCATCATTGCTTCATAATTATGAAGATGATCTGGTTACTAGAAGAACTGTCTTGGAAATATGGACTACATATAATCTTGGGATAGATGTAATCTTAATGAGATTTTCATATTTGGAAAATAAGGGTCACCAGTCTTCTTACTTTGTAAGGCTTAAGTGAACTGAAAAACTCTTAATACCAAATAACAATTCTTTATGTAACAATCTCTGGAAGGTGTTGACTGACCACAAAACCCTGGTTCTTCCCCAGTTTGAGAGGAGAGAAAACTAACATGAGATTTGTCCTTGATCAGGAGGGCATCATTTTTTTTTCTTGCATGGGCTACAGTGAGTGTTTTGGGACTATCAGGGAAGAGGAGAGGAGAAGGGTGAAGAGGTGGTTATGCCATTTCAGCGGCATGGCTGGGGAAGCAGCCAGAGTCTTCTACATCTGCAGGTCCCTACTCAAGACTTCCGAAGTAGACAAACTGGGGTGTGTGTGACTATAGGTTTTGATCTCAAGGATCACTTCAGTAACAGGGGCACTTTGCAGAACAAACCAGACAAGGGGAACTGGCAGACCCTGTCCCTACCTTCCTTGTGTTTAATTGTGTGTGGGTTTTTTATCCTGTTAAAGGATACATTTGCCAGATCTAATATTATTTCTCACAAACACCTGCAGTTGCCCCTGTCCTTATGTTGCTCCATGTTTCTTTGTTTACTGCATGAGGGTACAATGGAGCCACACAGGAGAGAGGGACATTTCCTAGAGCCACATCCCCAGACCCATGGTTAGAGAGATTTGCTCTCTAATTGGGAACATAAACATGAGCCATTCCATCACTAACTATATTCCTAAGTGATAGAATTTCTGTGAAGGAGAGCCACAAAAAGAAATAAATCTTCCCCACTGACATGAATCTATGAGTAACTATGTGCTATACTTGCTTTGAGGAATATAACACCATCAATCCTATGTGCAGATATTCTTATTGCTAGGCCCAAGGGAACTGGTATATGGATAGTTTGCAGGTACAGGTTTTATTGAGAAAGAAGGGAGAGAAAAACATTGATTAACCACCAACAACAGTGTCGGGCACTATACTAAGTACTTTACAAATATTATCTCATACGATCTTCTGAACAACTTTGTGAGGCAGGCACCGTTATTATTCACATTTTCCAGTTGAGTAAACTGAGGGCGGACAGAAGTGAAGAAACATCATCAGAGTCAAATAGCCAGTAAGTATCTGAGGCTGGCTTTAAACTTAAGTCTTCTTGACTCCAGGCCTAGCCTTCTACCCTTGTGTCACCAAGCTGCTTTTGGCTAGAGGGAAATTAACAGTCTCATTTATTGCTTTTGCTGTTGTTCAGTCATTTCATTGAGTCTGACTCTTTGTGACCCAATTTGGGGTTTTCTTGGCAAAGATATTGGAATGGCTTTGCCATTTCTCAAGCTCATTTTATACACTGTGGCAAGCAGGGTTCAATGACTTGCCCAGGGTCACAAGCTAGTAAGAGTCTGAGTCTGGATTTGAATTCATAAAGATACTTCTTGCTGATTTCAAGCCTAATGTTCTATCCACTGTGCTACTTAGCTGAGTCTAACAATCTCTAAATGACCCTAAGAAGTCGTAGTTCTTCTGTCTAGTTCTATTGGCCCTGAGAATATCCTGCCATCTGAAGCAAGATGGCCAGCCCTGGAATTGGATCTATATAGAATGAGACTACTATTAGAGCTGAAGAACCTGTGCATGGGGGAGGGAGGAATGATGGGGCTAGTACTTGTGGTCCAAAAAAGGTTTCCAGGCAAAGTATCTCATAGAAAAAGGACTTGCCTCAAGCTCAGTTGCAAACAAATGGTATTTACCCTGAAGAGCATATGGTTCTCTCTGGAGTTAAATATCAGGGATACTAGGGACACCTGCAGATCTGGAGAAGATTTATTGGCTTATGTTTCCTGTCTATTAGCTGCTACCAAAATAAACAGCATATTAATATTTAGCGCCTGTTTCCCCCTATAATGTTCACAATATGCCTTGACCTCTATGGTGGTAAAATGGGGAACTATTGGTATGACCTGGTTGTTTTAGGGCAAGTAAGGGGTGATCTCTTATGGAGGCATACCTAGTTCTGTTCTAGGGAGGATTTTCAGGGAACTGGAACTGGGTAGAGATATTGATTACGGTGAATACACAGTCAATGACTGACACTGGTAGGTCTAGGTGGAGATTAAAGGAAGAAATCTCTCTTAATTATGTTTCCTGATATAAAGACACAAAGAACCCACTCCTAGAATCCATATTCCCATCTGTGACTGACATTTTCAAAAAGCTATAATGAGACAGGGATAGCTATGAGAGAAGGATCTCCCCTACCCCCATTATCATAATAATACCTAATAGTCCCATAGCCCTTTAAAGTTGGCAAAGCACTTTACATAAATTATCTCATTGGATCCTCAAAATAACACTGTAAAACAGGTGCTCTTATTATCCCCATCTTATACATCAGGAAACTGAGTCTGAGAAAGGTTAAGTGAACCTCTCAAGTCTAATTTGAATTCAAGCCTTCCTGATGCCATTTCTAGCACGCGACCTATTTTACCATGTGATTCGCTTGTTTTGATACACAGAGCAGAGATTTTGGCTGAAAGAATTATAAACAAATAGCTGACTCAGGGAAATAGGAAAGCTAATAGATTCTCTCCAGTTTATATTCAGAATTTTGGTGCAGAGCAAAGGCTCCATGATTGCTCAGAGAAGGCGCAGAATGAGTAGACAATGATTTCAGTTGCCTGAAAAGGGTAGTGAGCAAACCATTTTCACATCTTTCCAGCAGGATTATGGAATTATAAAATCATAAATCACAGGATTTTGAATTTGGAGTTAGAAAGGACCTTAGAGGTCAAATTTAGTACCTTAATTTTGTAGATGTAGCACCTCCTCTGGGTACATTGTCCCAACTTGAACTTGAACTGGCAGGTGGGGTCCCTAACAGGTCTTTGACTGTTCCTACTTATGGTTCTGAAAGTAACATTGCGGGGGGTGGGGGGGCCTTTAGTTTCAAACACTGTGGTTCATAAGCCACTATCTGGTGTACTCCCTAATATCACTCAAGCAGGAGATCTTTGGTAGCTATTTTAAAAAATGGTATTAACTAAGTAGGCTTGGCAAGGACAAGTGTCATAGAAACAATACCCCCATCTGGGGGTGCATTCTCCCCTCATATATAGAAGATCCCTGATCAAACTATAGTAGTAGTCAGGCACATATGCGGAGAACATGTGTGGCCAAGGGATACTTCCTGATTTCTTGTAAAAATCCTTTTCTCTTTTTGTGGAGTCCTCACGAGGTTCCCTTCACTGTAACTCTCAGATGGGCTCAGTGAATCAATGGGACTCCTTTGTAAAATAGAATTAAGCTCCAAGTTAGAGATCACGATCCCTAAAGCTGCAGTTGTTCCTCAGATGACTATTTTTCTACCTCTGTGTCTATGTGTATTTTCTCTGCTCTAGGCTGTGAGTTGGCTCCTGACTCCGAGATCTCAGGTAGCTCTAATGAATGGATCCATCAGTCTCCTGGGCACTTCCATCTCAGAATATTCATTCACTTAAGATCAGGAAAAAAGAAATATAAAAGAAATAAAGGCAATGTGTTCATTGTCACACAATGACAGGATATGGGGCATATGAGGTATTCAACCTTTCCTCTATCCATTAGTTCATAGAAGTTCAGCCTCACTTGTATCCAGGAGGGGGGAAAAAGGAAAAAAAAGTCAACCAAGGGGGCAATCACTCCTTTTGTATGCATATTTGGTTCTAGCTTTTGTGTCATTGGTTCTTCCGACTCCTCAGCCAACAAGAAGATTCTCAGCCCTCACCCAGCATTAACTCCCTATTCACTCACGGCAAGAAACTCTCTCCCCAAAGGTCCATGAGTTAGATTGAAAATAGGCAGAGAATATTTGTACAACCTCCTTATAACCCACCAAGATGGGTAAATCTGAGCATATTGTAAGGACTGTGCCCTCATTGGCTGGTTTCCTCCATTAAACAGAAAAAAATGAGGCCTAGAGCAATTAAATCACTTGCCCAGGGTCATATACCTAGTGGGTGTTTGGTGCATGATTTGGCAGTGAGGAAGGACATGGCTGATCAGTCTTACCACCAGATAATAATGAACTTTGGTCCTTATCAGAAAAGGCTTCCACCTAAAGACAGAAAGTGACTAGGGGGCCTAGGATTGGGGGTGGGGTGGGGAGAGATGATATTGAGCTATCATCAACCTTGATGGCCTGTAAAACTGACTATTAATTATTCATGAAAGTTTCCATGCTTTGGTAGTTGTGGCCAACATGTTTTCTAGTGGGAATGTACTCAGCTGCCTGTAAGTTAGCAGGATTTTAAGGGACTTTAGAAGTCAGTAATCCTTTTTCAAATGAAGAGATAAAACTCCAGATAGGGCAAGATAACTTGCTCCAAGTCTCATAGCTGGTTTCAGTGCTGGGATTTAGAACTTGGTCTCATTCTGATCCCAATGATTTTCCAGTACTTCAGTGCCCCTAGTAGTGTGCCTAGATCTAAACAGACATGTGGCACCCCTAGAAAATAATATGTTTTTTTTTTTTTGCCACAGTCATTTCTGATAAATGTTGGCTCCTTAATTTTTAACATACCTAAACAAAATTTGCATCGCTGACAAATGACCTACTTTGCTGGCAGACTAATTTACCAGGAAAAGAACTAAATTATTAGCTTATTTGTGGAAGTTGAATAACCTAAGTCTGGGATGTATTTAGGTCAATTTTTCTGATTAAAGGTATAAGTGGCTGCATGAGGAAGCCCTCTGGGCATTGTTCTTGAGTGTAGGAAAAGTAGGATTGGTTTCTTATTTACACAGCTTTGAAGATGTTTTGCTGAGTCCTATGTCTAAAAAGAATTGGGCTGATTGCAATGATAAAACGATGCTCCTTAACACACTAATTTCTGACACTTTTATTGGATAAGTCAGTCAAAAAGCCATTCAATACGCCATTATTAAGCTCCTACCACGTTCTAGGCACTGAACTAAGTTCTGGTAATACAAAGAAAAGCAAAAAAAAAAAAAAAAAACAACCTTTATTCTTAAGAAGCCCATAGTATAATGGTGAAGACACATGTAAATAACCATGTACAAAAAAAAATATAAGATAAATTGGAAATAGTAGCAGGGAGGTAGGCATTATTAACCCTAGTTTGTGGTTTCCTTTTATTATTTTTGTGTGAAGGTTCTCATTCTCAAGTAGTAGATGAAGCATGGTCATCACCCAAATTTTAAGCCCACTTTGGAACAGCTGTATCTCTCCTTATTTGGCCAGTAACCATGAATTAAGAATTTGGAATGTTGAGATTGAAATCAACATACTATGTGTACTCTCTCAATCAAAATTTTTGGTACCATATATAATGCATCTTTGCATCAGCAAAACGTTATGCTTGATGATAAATTTCTCACAAGTCAGAAAATTTTAATGTGTGTGTGTGTGTGTGTCTTTGTCTTTTTATGTTTTACTAAGGCACTGAATGTTACTTTTCTTCTTTGGACTTCAGTTTTTTTCATCTATAAAGTAAGAAGTTCGTAGCTCTAAATCTGTGATTCTGCTCTGAGGCTTCTTCTATCACTGTTAGATTTGATCTTCAGAGATCCTCTGACTACTATTTCTCTCAAGGTTCTAGGGGTAAGCCTTGAGGCTCATGATATTTTCTTGTATTGTCATTCACAAGCCCCCATCCAGTGTGCTCCACATTGAATATCAACCAGTAGCTTCAATTAACTTTTAGAAAAAGGTTATGTACTATAGTAAGAACAGTTGCTGCAAAACATTCCTTCTCTCTTCCTCTCCCCCAGCTAGGGGCACACTCTCACCCCAAGGAGAACTCCTCCCAAGGTTCCTGGAGAGAATGGGCTGAAACCAGAGGTATACAAATAACAAGGCACATGCTTAAGGAATGTATTTAACAAAGACATACCTTGAATGTCCTCTCACTTGGAGTTCTTTTCTCCCTTTTTGGAGTCCTCGTGTTATTCTCTCTGCAGAGTTCCAGGGGGTCAGAGTCCTTGTAGAGCCCTGAAGCTGCCTTTCCTTGGTGTGTCTAGTGTGTCCACAATATATTTCTCAGATTCTGTTGCAGATGTTGCTATCAATTACTGCTGCTGGCAGTCAAACTACTGGTTCCTATGGACATTGCAACTGGTGGGCAATAGAAGCTCCAGATCTTTTGAAGTTTACAAGGTTGTCAGTTGGTCAATAATAGCAAGAGGGAGCAACAAGCCTTCTGGGCTCACTCTTCTCTCTCCTCTCCCTCCCCACTGCCTTGCCTGCCCTCTGGTATGGTTGGAAGGATATGTCTCTGGAAGGTGCTTCTGAGCCTGGAAGCTCAAGAAATTTGATTGTTTTAGTGCTAGACTATAAGCTTCAGAACTGATTTATTGTGTTATATGTAACCCAAAAGAGTGTAACAAATTTTCTTCATGTAATCTTAAAATATTTACCCTGTGATATAACTTGCTTTCATTCAACAGTAAAAGCACTTCACTCTTCCCCAATTGATTAAGGACTTACTTGAACCTAGTTTATACCTTTGATTCATTGGTTGAATTAATTAAGAAGTCTAGGCCTTCTTGAGTTGAACTGAAATGCATTGGACCCACTCTCTTCAGTATGAGCAATAAATTATATTTACATAATACTTATATTATCTCATTTGATCCTCACACACAAGGTATTGTTACAATGCTTAATTTCTAGGCAGAACAATTCATGCTGAGAGGTTAAATGATTTGTCTAGAGGTGTTGTTCTTCCTCCTTCATTTTCAAAGAGGATCAATGATATCACAGGGTGATGTCTCGACTAACATGTGAATTGGATTTAAGTGAGGCAGAGTTGTGCAAAGTTGTCAGCCTCACTTTCTCTTCCAGAGTCATCAAAGTCCAGCAGCAAGAGAAAAGTCAAGATGACTGGCACTGGCCTGGGATGCAGTGGATGACCTTGGCATCTTTCACGTCTTACTAAGTTCTAAACACTCCACAGGGCCTGCATCAGCTACCTTCATAGCCATTGGAGCAAATTGTTCTCATTTGCCTAATCCACCAGGAGAAGTCTTTACATACTTCCTTCCCTTCCTCTGATACTAGCTTTTAAACTTATGGAAAAATTGCTTTACATATACTGGTGACAATCTCCTCTTATGAATCACATTTTTATTGTTTACTATTAACTCACAATATTTTAGGTATTATGCAACTCTATATTTTCTGCATGAAGACACTTTAAAGTATGCAGATCATTGCTAAAACATTGCATTTATTCAAAAATCACACCTCTGGCCTAGATTGACAAATCAAGTCAAGTCAGCAATCATTTATTTACTAATGCCTATTATGTGCCAAGCACTGTACTAAGTGCTATGAATAGAAATAAAAGCAAAACAAAACAAAACAAAAAACTTTCTTGTTCTCGAGGGGCTCAGAGTCTAATGGGGGAGACAATATGCAAAAAAAAAGATATATACAGGTTAAATTGGAGAAAATCAGAGGGGGAAGGCACTACCTTAAGGAGGATTAGGAAAGGCGTTTTGTAGAAGGTGGAATTTAGCTGCGACTTGAAGGAAACCAAAGAAGGGAGGAGGCAGAGACCAGAAGGAAGAGAATTCCAGCCATGCAATCTGTGTAACTAGATGTTCATATTAATATTTAGATGTTGAACATGATACATACATTAGATGTCCAAAAGTTTGCAGTTGCTGACAGTGTACAAGAAGATATGAGTAATGCTGAGCGATAATTGAAATAGTGGTTTGGCTTATTTGATATTCAGTACTTCAAACTCTTATCCAAATAATTTTTATATACATTTATTGAACTTTAGAAATTTCATAGGAACTCTGGGGTGGAGAGTCCCCAAGGTTGAGAATTTATAGTTAAAAGATTCTTGTTCATCTTTTCTGTAATATACCCATACTAAAATTCTTAGAGCCAAATGATTTGTTAAATATATGAAAGTGATCTTGTCTCCTAGGATTCTAGTTCCTGGATAAAGTTGTCAAGATAAAATTGAAAATAATAATGGGGTCAACCAGGAATAACTACATTAAATTTTATTGAATGAATTAATGACTGGAGAATCCCTTATCAAGCACTTTCCAATGTACCAAGCACCGTGCTAAGCTCTGGAAATATAAATACAAAAGTGAGATAGCCCTGGTACTTCAGGATCTTAAATTCTAAAAGGGAAGGCAACACACATAGGGGTAGGGTGGTCATGGAGGGATGTTTTGATGTGGAAAATCATAAGGCTGATGAATAGAGCAGAAGGGGGTTGATTGACATACCCTTTCTTGTAGCAATAACAGTATTGGTTTGACTACAGTTTTCAGATGAAGAGGTAAAAATTGATGTGTGTGTGTGTGTGTGTGTGTGTGTGTGTGTGTGTGTGTGTGTGTATTCCAGAGCGGTGAAAGGGTAGGTGTAGGCAGTGGCAGGGTGGATGGCAAGGCATTCATGGGGTAGAATTTGAAATATATCTGGGGCCTTCTAGATAAAATGGGCCGTATTACACATTCAGGACAGTTCTAGTCCCAAATGGCACTGTATATCCAAGATAAAAACCAATCTCAAATGGTTATCAATAGAATGACATGTTCATTGGAGTATCAGCTTTGTAAAACAAATCAATAGGATTTCGAATACAAATTGACCTGTATTAAAATTTTAAAAAAACAAGGAAAAGGTGAAGCATAATCAAGGCTTTACTCCTGCGACCATTGATTTGGCAACACCAATGGAACAGAGAAGACCTATCTGCTGCACATATGGTTGGCAGGTAATTGGTCCAAAGGACAGAGGGAATGGCACTTTCTCTAAAGGATTCCATGTGGTAAAGGACAGCCCATATCCTCCTATGTTCAATCAATATTGCCCGCCCCTACACCCAAAAGCTATAGAGGATATAAATAATGTGATAAAAGTGGAACAAAGCTTAAGACCGGCTCACTGATTCATTTATACCTCACAAACAGTTTATTAAGCATTCTGCTCTTAAAGATACAGTTGTGGTTTTTTTTTTGGTTGGTTGTTGTTGTTTTATTTTGTTTTGTTTTGTTTTTGCAAAGACTGGATGAGCATTCGTTAGATATATTGTAGTGAGGATTATTTTTCAGATATGGATTGGATTAGATGACCACTTCCAACTTCCCTTCCAATTTGAAAATTCAGTGATTCTTATTATGTAAAAAGGTTACATTTATTTCCATTCAAGTGTACACACACAGTATAGAAGCAAGTGGGTCACCTGTAATTCTTATTAAGAATTCTATATATTCTGGAAATTGTTTTCTTACACAACAGCTAGTTATAAATTGGAGCCTTTTGATCTTCCAAACCCATTGAAAAAGATGAGTTCATTCATGACATTAACCAATTGTATCTTACTTGATGGTAATGAAATCCTCGATCATCTTTGACATTTTTTACACAAGCAATAGCTAAACTATTCTCAAATAACTTGCTTGTCACACCACTGGTGCTTGTAGGTCAAATGATGGCCATTTTTTTAGTTGGACCAAAAGTTGCATATTATAAACATTTAGATTTGTGACTAATGTTGCTACTGTTTCACATTTCTCACATGCAATCTTAATCTAATGTTTTCTTGGAACAACACACTTTGGCTGCTTTTAAATGATGCCAGATATAGTTAAAAAGTGAAAGATGGAGTCATGAAACATATTTACAAAATGTAAAATACCCCTGTCCGTGTAGTTCCGTAAAAGATTACCGAAAACTTAACTCTCTTCATTTTCAACGTGCCTGAGTTAGCACTGCCAATTTGGCAATCCCTAATAACAAATTTTAGAAATAAAGCTTTAAATAAAGTGTGGGTAGAAAGTGGGTAGAAAAGAGTTTATGTACATTCCAGTATGGCTGGACAATAGCAGATGACTTCAAAGCCACAAATGGACCATTTATTTAATTTGGGATCGAGAAGCCTGGAATGTATGAAAGGCAAAAGAAGTTCTATTCTCTGAGAAAAAATTTTAAAATATAGGTTTGATATTTGAAGCCCCTTTAATTCCCTGAGTTCAACCCCATGAAATCATACTTCTTGAAGTTTGGTCATCCCAAATCCCATAATGACAATTTGGGAAGTGATAAATTGACATAGAAAACATGGAGTATGGTAGAGTTGTAAGACTAGTATTAGAAAGATTTGACCTGATTATAAAACTAATTTGTAATAAGTATTGTGGTTAGAACTACTGGGAAACCACCCAGGTCTGTGCCTGCTTAAATGATACTAACAAGATATAGTGAGAGGTGCCCCAGCTTAGAGCTATTACAAATTTACAGTGGACAACTATAATACCTGCTTCATTTAAATGAAAGCAGATATTTTATTGCATTTAAAATACTTTCTTTTAGAAAAAAAATCCTGGGGGAGGAAGAAGAAAATTTATAGACTGCTCCACACATGCTTTTCTTTGAAAAGAGATTTGTAATACCTGTTATGGGTGGAAATACTTAACTGATGATCAGTGAGATTCTTCCGTACTCTCTCAATATGTTGACCTCACCTTTCCTCCCTGCATTAGATTTGGCAGCTTTCAGAGGTGGTAGTGTATATGAAAAAGGGATTTCCCCTACCCCCTTCTTTCTTAAACATGGGTATCTACAAATTTAAAATGCTAGACTCCCAAAATATAATACAGATTTTTTACCACTCCATAAGGTTTGGGTTCAATTAAAAAAAAAGACACACCATTCTTTTGATAGCATTTGACAGATAGAATCCTACTCCCAGATGTTTTGTGCTATTTTAAAAGAAACAGTACACAGTTGCCTCGGAACAACTCCATGTGTTTCTGAAGTGAGAATCTGAAAACCATCCTTCTGGCCATGGCAGCCTCCTTATGAAGTGTATGTGATCTGGAGAATATATTTAATCTCTTACCATCCTTTGGCTAGGTATGGAACATAATGAGGGGGGAAAGAACTTTTCATTTCTGTGCCACTGTTATGAAACCAAATTAGATTTGAATTGCTCAAGGTGATTGTCTCTGTAAGCAGTTTGTAACTAAATGAGTCTGGTGAATAGTTTTATTTCTAACCGCTACTGGTATAATAGATCACATTTATAGATCATTTTACTTAAATGCTAATGGATCCATGATATAATTTAGGGGTTACAATGTAGTCCCCTCAAGTATAGAGTATAGTCACAGGCCAAATCCTGTCCATCACCTGCTTTTGTATGGATTATAAGCTGTGGCAAAATAGGTAGCCTGGATTTGATCCATAATTCTCTGACCCCTGAGATATATTTCCTCCATTAGTACAGATAACAACCTACCCATATTTTCTTATCTTTTTTTTTTTGGAGGAGGGAGGCAAGGCAATTGGGGTTAAGTGACTTGCCCAAGATCACACAGCTAGTAAGTGTCAAGTGTCTGAGGTCAGATTTGAACTCAAGTCCTCCTGACTCCAGGGATGGTGGTCTATTCACTGTGCCACCTAGCTGCCCCATATCTTCTTATCTTATGCAGTTCTTTTTCATGTTCTTCCATAGATCCTCCACAGAAGATTTACCCAATGGACTGGAATTTTTTCTTATCTTATTTTTATGGGTATAAATACAAACATTGAATAGTCCATCATGTCACCCATTGTTCTCATTTAATGACTGAGCTATCTTCTTTTCTTATTTATTTTTTTCCTTTTGAAAACAAAAAAACTTAGAAAAAATTTTACAATGAGTTTCTCTGATAAAGGTCTCAATTCTCAAATATATAGGGAACTGAGCCAGTTTATAAAATAACAGCCATTCTCCATTTGACAAATGGTCAAAGGATATAAACTAGCAGTTTTCAGAAAAAGATATCAAAGCTATCTATAATCATATGAAAAATACTTCAAATCATTATTTAATAGAGAAATGCAAATTAAAATAATGCTGAGGTACTACCTCACATCTATCAAATTAGCCAACTTAACAGAAAAGGAAAATAGCAGATGCTAGAGATGTGGAAAAATAGGGATACTGATGCAGTTTTGGTGGAATTGTGAACTGGTCCAATCACTCCAGAGAACATTTTGGAACTCTGAATACTCTTTGACCCAGTGATACCATTACCAGGTCTGTATCCCAAAGAGATAAAAGAAAAGGGAAAAGGACCTATGTGTACAAAAGTTTTGAAATAGAAATTGAGGAGTCACTCATCAATTGGGGAATGGCCAAATAAGCTATGGTATATGATTGTGATGTAATACTATTGTGCTATAAGAAATGACATGATGGTTTCAGAAAAACTTTGGAAGACTTAGATGAACTGATGTAAAATGAAGTAAACAAAACCAAGAGGGCATTGCAATATTGTAACAATGATCAACTGTGAATGACTTAGCTATTCTGATCCAGAAGATAGACTGAAACCTGGAGAGTTTAAGTGACAAGTTTAAGATAAGATCACATAGTTAACAAGTGAGACTTGAATCCAAGTCCATTCTTCTTTTCACTATACCACAATGCCTGAATTGATGCAAAATAGTCCATTGCCCTTAGTAGCATGACACGATTAACACTCAAATGAAAAACCAAATATGGTTTGGACTATAGATTCCCAAAGTGGGCATCCCATTCCCTGGGGCTGGGGCGGGGAGCTGGACTGATCGGGAAGGGTCAGTACTAGCCTCGAGTGCAATTGGGAGGCATTGAATAAAAATAAAGGTTAACCTAACCTAACTCCAAGGGGGTGCTGAGTAATTTTTTTTAAAAAGGGGGCTGTAAGCCAAATAAGTTTGGGAACCTCTGGAGAAGTAGCACAGGAAACTCTTGATTCCAGAAATGGTTCTTTTCAGTTAATAGTAATAATAATAATAATAATTGGTAAATTTATAGTATTGTCAAAAAGATCTGGGTGCTACAAAGGAATGCCTGCTGCTTCAGACAGAAATCCTTATCAGTGTTTCTCCATTTTCAGCCTTCAAGAAGTTGCCTGGACTCTGAGTGACTCAGCCAGACTAAGAGAGAGGGCATAAGACATGGAGAGGAGTGCAGGGAGGGGGTGGGATGGTCCTGCACATGAACATGAAAGCATAGGACCCTTGAGAAGGCTATGCATTTAGGGTTAGGGTTAGGAGAGACTAAGGAAATGGACAGGAGAGAGCACCAGCAGTGAGGCCATTAGCACTTGACCGAGCTAGAGGCATAGAATAGATGCTGCGCTGGACTGGCTGAAACCATTCGAACCTCATAATTCCTCAATGTTTTCTCCTTGCATCTGCCTTCCCAAGAGAGATGAGCCTTGTTCTTGAATCTCCTTTTCTTTATTGCTTGCTTTCTATTTCCCCCTTTGATTTGAAAACCAAGTTTTTAAAGATGTGTCTGGTAAACCAATGCGCATTGAACTATTTGTTTCATTACTCAATTACAAAAGAGAAAGTAATAGGTGAGAAACAGCTGAAAGAGAAAAAAATTGATTTCATGACTGATTGTGTATGTGTGTGTGTGTGTGTGTGTGTGTGTGTATTTCAAAGGGTAATTTTCCTCACTAGGGCTCAAGATCAAAGAAGGAATATAAGTTCATTTTTTGCAATTTCTTAGAACACAGACAGGAGAACTTAGACCCAGGTTTTTCTAAGCAATGATTTTAATAGCTTTTGGTTGGAACACACTAGGATGAGCTAGGATTTGTATAAGAAGCGGCATCTCTGGGCATTTTCTTTTCCCGCTGTCTTCCCATGGACAGTTTTAAAGTAAAACTATTGCTACTGAGTGGTGGAACTGGCAGAGACAGGCTACATTGGGGAGCAGTGCCATCTACAAGAGTGGGGGCCAGGATGAGTGACAAACATGTTCACCTGGGCAGAACAACATTACCACTACTACACTGCTAGATAAGACTTAAGGTTTGCAAAGCACTTTATAGACATTATTTCCTTTGAGCCACACCATAACCCTGGGAACTATTTTTCTTTTCTATTTCACATAATTTTTTTATTTTTGTTTCTTGAAGATGAATTGATGCCTTTTGTTTTTTATATTGTAGACATTTACCAGTGCACCACTCTGATTCCTGTCTCCATCCCTTTTTTAAAAAAATGTATATTTTAAAACATACATATATGTTATTACCTTTTGTTTTGATATCATTTATATTTTCTACTTCGTCCCTTCCCTAGCCTGTCTCAGAGAACTATCCATCTTAGTAAAAAATTAAAAAAAGAGGAAGGAAAAAAACATTCTGCAAAAAGAAATCAATATGTTAAAAAAAAAGGTCTGATGTTGTATGCTATGTTCTGCAACCAGGGTCTCCTACCTCTGCAAAAGGGGGGAGGTATATTCTCTTACCTCTCCTTTGTGGCCAAGTTTGATAGTTACAATTGTGCATCCTTCAGCATGTGTGTGTGCACATACACAAACACACAGATATGCATCTATATTCAGAGAAAGAATATATAGCATATATACACTCTGTGTGTGTGTGTGTGTGTGTGTGAACACATTTTGGCTATTGGTCTTTCCATTTCCATGATTGTAGTCATTGTACATATTGTTGTTCTTGTTCTTGCTTACTTCACTTTGTAACAGTTTATATGTCTTTATATGCTTCTTTGTATTGATCATGTTCATTAAGTCCTACGGCAAAGTAATAGTCCATCAATTCACATGTCACAATTTGTTTAGCCGCTCCCCAGCCGATGAACGTCCAAACTTTCTTTCCAACTTTGTTTTGCTACCGGAAATAATACTGTGATGTATAAAAAGTTCAAGAGACATAATTTCTAAGTAATTAATCATTTTATTAATTACAACTGGTGAATAATTAATAAAAGGATGGTCATTTGGCCATGTCTTGAGAACCAAAGATAAATCATGGAGACCTATTGACACTTATATGCCCTTGGAAGAGATGGCAATCAACTCTGATTGGTTAACAATTAATGAGAAGAATAAATATTATAACGAGAGGTGGACTTTTCTAATGAGGAGATGGGGGACATGACTGATTATGTCACTCTTATTCTTAGAACACCCCCAGTCCTGGGCCATCTAGATGTAGGATCTATCATGGACCAATCTTGAACAGAACACAATGGACCCAAATTCACTTAGACTAAAATCTCTTTACCTTTTGATTAGATCTAAGGTTTCCAAGTTGAGTGGGGCCTGAACAAATCCAATCTCATCATCCACCCTATTCTTCAGATGCTGATTTGACTTAGCAGAGCATGAGGAAATAGGAAGGGAAAAAATCCTGGATCTCCCCAGTAGTAAATGGTTATTAAAGTAAGAGAGATATAATCATTTCTCTCAATACTGACATAACTACATTGGTATATATGACACCTTTATTTTTGTCATTGGCTTTTGTGGGCTATATGTCTATTAATAGAATCTCTGGGTCCAAGGGTATGGGAATCTTAGTCACTTTCTTTGTATAATTACAAATTGCTTTCTACAAGGGTCAGACAATTATAGCTCTACCAACAATGCATTCACATGTTTGTCTTTCCATAATTCTTCTGGCATTCACTATTCTCATCTTTTGTCATTTTTGCCTATTTGCTAGATATGAGGTAAAATCTCAAGTTTCTTTTGATTCTCTTTAAATCTCATAATTAGAGATTTGGAACACTCTTTTATATAATTTTTAGTAGTTTGTGATTCTTTTAAAAACTATTCATATTCATTGACCTCCAATTTGGGGGGAAATGGTTTTTATTTATATATTTCTGTTGTCTCCTTTTCTTAGATATTTGAGATTTTTAATGCAAAAAATTTCCCCCTGACTTGACTTCTTTTCTTATCCTAGTTCTATTAATCTTGTTCAAGTAAAAGCTTTTCACATTTCATGAAGTGAGAATGATCTATTTTGGCCATTGTAACTGACTCTATAACTTTTCTGCTTAAGACTTAACTTCCTATTCATAACTCTGGAAGAGATGTAATCAGCTTTGCTTCTAAATATTTTTATGATGTGATTTTTAATATTTATGTTACATATACATTTTAAACTTATTTTGGAATATGGTGTAAGATGTTGGTCCAAATCTGATTTCTACACAGCAGATATTATTAGCTTTATTTTGTAGATAAAAAATTGGAAGCCTAGAGAGTTTAAAGTTATTTTCCCAAGTTGAATTATTCATTAAATGAAAGAGGCAAGATTAAAACTCAGGTCTCTCCTAACTCTACATGTAGGTCTAATGTCTTTCTACACTGTCTCAAAAAGGTTTCAGAAGTTAGACAGAAAATTCGTGACTATGGTTTGTATTCCTATAGCCACAATCTCAGGCAGGAAAAAATATTTTAAGCTGAAAAGTTTTAAGGACCTCTAATGTTCTTTCAGCAAAGGCAGATTTCTATGCAGTGCTGAGGCTAATGCAGCATGGTTATTTTTACAATTTAGTAAACAAATGTATAAACAACTTTTGTTGAAAAGTTTTGGACCCAAGAATTTCTGTATGAGAAAGCCCCAATCTTTAAATCAAGTCAAATTATTAAGTGTTTATCGAATTAAAAATCCATACCAGATATTAAAGAGAGATTCAAAAGAAGAGTTCCTGTCTTCAAGAAGCTCACAGTCTTAATTGAATGACAAACTAAGCATATAAAATTGTCTCTGTACAAATTAAAATAGTAGGTAATGTAGTTTTAAATTACACATCATAGGTGAATACAATAGGGGTCAAATATAGACCAGAAAGACTTGAATTAGAATTTAGTGGTGCAGAATTTGAATAGTAAGTGAGGAAGGAAAACTACCTTCTTGAGAAGGACAATCCTGCATAAGCAAAATATGAAAGGGCAAAAAATAAAAACAAAAACAAAAAACCTCAAGTCACTGAAATAAAATGGAAGGTTCATGTAAGGGAGTAAACATATGCAGTCTAGCATATCAAAAGAGAAAATGGCAATAAAACTGTTTTGCAATCTATGAAGTGGTATCCAAATATATGATATTATTATGAATACTATGGTACATGTAGTAGAAAAAGATAATTGAGTGCCTTGACTATTAGACTCAAAATGGAAGACATTTAATATCAGACTAACAAATTTGGACTTGGTCTGACAGAGAGTGGATAACAGTTTGTACGTGAACCTACATGACTTGAATGAGAGTCATTATATATGCATTACTGGGGATGTTGTAGAATAATAAACAAATAGTTCTGTAGCACTTCATAAAGCCCTTTTCTCACAACAATCCTTTGAGGTAGATACTGTGTAATCTCAGACGTTTGCTATCTGTGTGACTTGGTCAAGTCACTTAACTGCCATCTGCCCAAGTTTCCTCATTTGTAACATGGGGATGGTAGCATCTACCTGACAGTGTTGCTGGGAAGATCAAACAAGATAATATTTGTATAGTGAGGACTGTCCTCCACATGTAGTATGGGGATTGTGGTGATTGATTGTAAGGGAAGCAAAATAGAGGTCTTTATCCCACCCTTCTCCAAGGGAGACTTTAATTCCTGGCAGGAGTAGAAGCAAGAGGTTGGGACCAGAAGCTTAGCCACTCTGTTCTTCTTAGAGGCAGGTACCAGTTTGGAATTTTATCTATCTGCTCCTATAAATATTATAAGTCTAGGGAATGTGGTTTTAAGGCTCAAGCTAAACTTCTGATCACTGCTCATTACTGGGAAATGTAGGACCCAAGCTTTATATCCAAGATGACTCTCTTCCCACCACAATCAGTTCCACAATGAATATACATAAGAAAGTAGTAAAGAAATCCATTTTTCCAAGTCAATAGCAAAACAGAAATCACAGAGAGTGTACATAGGAGAATATCTACCAGACAATATGCAATGAAGGAGCTCTCTCATTGGAAGCAAAATAATTCAGCTCAACCAAGAGAGAGTTCCAGATCACATATTTCTTTACAAAAATTCTTTGAAGTCTCTAGTATAGTAAGCCAAAGATAGAGACATGATAAAAACCACCAGATCCTCTTAAGTTGTCTTCTCCTCAGAGTCTTATTTTTCTTTCAGCAATCTGAAATAGGGTTGGTATTGTCCAATTTATCTCTCAAACCTGGAAGCCAGAAGCTTCTGAAGTGAATGCCCAAAGAGATTTTTCTTTCTCTTGTCTCTAACTCTGCTCCACTCCTCATGTAGGTATGGGGCATTGATCTCTAGAAGAGGGTCCTGTAACAATGGGCTTTGGCACTTGGGTTACATTCATAAGCACAGTGCCTGGCCCATAGTAGGCATTTAATAAATGCTTGTTCCCCACCTCTTCCAGCCCAAATCTAATGCTTATTCTTCACCATATCTAGATGTTTTCAGAATAGGAGGTGAGGAAGGAAAACTACCTTCTTGAGAAGGACAATCCTGCATAAGCAAAATATGAGAGGTCAAAAAAAAATAAAAACAAAACCCTTCAAGTGACTGAAATAAAATGGAAGGTTCATGTAAGGGAGTACACATATGCAATGAAGCATATATGAAAAATATATGAAAAGGTCCAACAGTGTGGATCACACTGGGGAGAGACTAGAGCTAAGAAGAGCATCCAATAGAATATAGTCTCTAGAATAATAACTCAGTGTTTGCTTCTAATAAAAGGAAACTTCTAAAGTGGGGCTCCCAGAGAAGCTATGTTTTCAAAAAAGCAATGTGTTCTTTCTTAACATTGGAAGTATTTAAAGAGCTCCCAAATGAAGTCATTGATCACAAGTATATTTCCTACTCTGTACTTTTCAGAGAATAACTTGCTGAAAGTTATGTGATCTCTAAGTTAGTGTAGTGGGGGAGGGGAGAGGAAAAACACCTTGAAAGTCGCAAGCTTTGTCTTGTCCAAGTTGAGAGCAGATGACTCACGGTGTGAATTCAAGTTATGTCACTTCAATTTTTTGTCTTATTCAGCCCATCTGGGAAGCTGAATAAAAGCACTCCACTATAAACCAGATGGTCTAACAAAGCTGAGTTTTCCCAGATTTAAAAAGGAAAAAAAAATCTAATGTAATTACTAAAGGAAGTGGGAGGAGGACAGGGATAAAAGAGAGGTGAGTTTAAGCTCACTGTAGTCCCTTTCCCTTCGCACAAAGAGTCTTTCCCTAAAACCCTTTAGTTCTGAAAGGCTGAAGATGACTTGGGGGAATTGCTCTGTGGAGTGTTTTGCACAGCACCATATGTATGTGCTGCTCATGAAGGATGAATGCTATGGTAGGTAAAATGCTTTTTATGGAATCAGAAGTGGGGGTGGGAGTAGTGTTCATTTCTCCTTACTGCTCAAGAAAATGTAAAGTAATTTCTAGTACTTTTTAAAGGGGTTTAAAGGGAAAATTTGGGGAAGTTAAATGCTAATGAAACTATTTTCTAAGGAAATTATTTCCACAAGTATTGTAGGTTAGAAGAGATTCAACACTGAGGGACAAATGGGAGACTTTTCAGTGTTGTCCAGAACCCAGTACAGTGGAAAGAGGTTCTCTAGTCAGAGGACCTACGTTTATATCCCATCTCTGAAGCTTACTGTCTTTGTGGCCTCAGGCAAATCATTTAACCTATTTGGCCCCCAGTTTCTGAAATTGTAAAATGAGTCCTCTGAAGTCCCTTACATTTTTAATCCTACAAACAACAATATTCTTCCACAGATCTTTTGAAAATATATACTTCTGGGAGGAAATGATTAAATAGCTTTATCGACCAACTTTTGAATTAGTTTACAAGTCCTAGATGGGAAAATGAATCAAACACCAATACTGAATTTCCGCCATTGCTCATATATGTCATATGTCAGGGAGAGGGGAAAAAAAAATCCAGTCTCTTCCACCTAGGACAAATACAGCTTGCTGAGAAGACTATAGAACACCTTTCTAATTCCTGACTGCTCTGCATAATCCTGGAAAGAATCCCTGATTGTTTAAAAAAAAAATCATGCAGACATTCCAGATGCTGTAATATAAAAATATAGATGGGAAATAAAGATTGGCCTTTGAGCCCAGTGATAGCCTCCAAAGGGTGAGGTCCACTGTGGTTAAAGTAAATGGCGCCTCACCAAGCCAGGGCCACCTTTCTTTGATTAATTCTTAAAAATATATTTATGAAGCAAAAAGGAAAACATATGCATTTTCCTTCAAAGGATCATGTTTTTTAAAATTGTAACTGGGTCAGACAGTTATAGTGAGAGAGGTGAGGCACATTTAAATTGATAAAGATCAATAAAAATTGAGAGGCACCCTATCCTTCACTAGTTGGCAGATTTCCATTTGGTTATAACTTATTTCCTCATGTAGAAAGATAAAGATACAAACTTTAATGATGGTCTTTAATGTCAATAGCTATTATTATTACATAGAAAAATGAATCTCAATGTAATGATACCCTTATAAAGGACCAGAATTATACCCCTTTTTATTTCAATGGGAGAGGGTGGTGGGATTGGAGTTTTAATAAGCATCTCAAAATCTGAATGCTTATTCCAATCTAATCAGAGCTAATTTGAGCTCTAGAGCCTTCCAAATTCTGGCAATTTCACTTTTGTATATTTTCTTTGAAACTCATATCACTTTCAGTTTTCAGTCAAAATGTAGATGCTCCTCATTATTCCCAGCATAGAAGAAGGAAACTGTAAATAAAAAACCTAGGAAAGAATATTAACTTTTGAAGATTTAAAAAAAAATATTGAAATCATCGATAAGATTTGGCTTTAATTTAATGGGTTTGTTGATGATGAGCATATGCAAACTACTTTTTGCATAAATTTCATTCTCTGTTTCATAGAAGCGCCATGGGACACATTGAATAGATAGCTCGCCTCAGAGTCAGGAAGACCTAGGTTCAAGTCATCCTTCTGACACATAGTGCTTTTGTGTCCCTGATTAAGTTCACTGTCCATCTGCAATGACTGTTCGAGATGCATGTATGGAAGTATTAGTTAAATGGGCTGTTCATCTAAGTGTATGCCACGGTCAGAAATATTGTTATCCTTTACTATTTTTTTCTTTCTCTCTCTTTTTAATAGAAAGGTTAATTTACAGCATAAACAGGCATTTTCATAACATAGTACAATAAAAAAAGATGATTGCATATGAAACTGCAAACCTATTAGGTAAAACTTGTTATTCCTTTTAAATATATAATAAAGTTATCAAATAAATTCTCTTTCTTCTCTTTTTATCTTCCCTCCCCCCACCCTGGCCTAGAGATAGCTACCATTAGACACATATAGGGGTATGTATACATACATACATATATACACATATACACATGTACACACATACACACATACACATCTATACATACATATACATCTATACATACATATGTAAAATTATTCTATATATCTATCAGTTATTTTTCTGGATTTTTCTTAATATATCTTTTTTTAAAAAATCTGTGCATTTGTAAGAGTCAAAATAACTTAGCCACTCAAAGTAGTTTTTAAAACAATATTGCTGTTACTGTGTACAGTGTTCTCTTGGTTCTGCTTATTTTGCTCTTCACCATTTTGTGTAAGTCTTTCCATGCTGTTCTAAGATGATTGAGCTCCTCATTTCTTATAGTACTCACAACTTGTTTTTCTCATGTGGGTTTTTAGGACACACTTTTGATTAGTTGTGATTCTCATTTACAGGGCTTTGTAGGGTTACTACTTTGTAGGCTTAATTTACTAGGACTTAATGTGATCACTATATCAGCCATAGCTATCCAATTCAGTCATAGAAAATGTCATTAATAAAGTCCAAATAGAAGTGGGATTCACTTTATTTTTGTCTATTATTTTTATTTTTCAAGTTATAGTTTTTATTGTGTCCCTCCCCTTAGCTTTCCACCATAAGCATATTAAAAAACACAAAACAAAAATAAATCCCTTGATACATATCTACCAAATCCAACAACTACAACAAAAATCTTACATTAACCATGTCCAAAAATGCATAACTCTTTCTGCATATTGAATATACCATCTCTGTTCAGAGGTGAGTGGTATGTTTCATTTTTAATCCTTTGAAGTAGTGGTGCATCACTATGTTGATAAGAACTTCAAAGTCTTCAAATCTGTTTTTCTCTATAATGCTGTTATCATGGTATAAATTTTTCTCCTTTTTCTGCTCACTTCATCGTTCATCAGCTCTCAGAAAAAATAAGGTTAGTAGACTTTAAATATGTTATTAGTTTTATTTATCAATTCAGTGGTCTTTTTCCTTTCAAATTGATTAATATCTTCTTTAATTTTCATAATGTCTATTTTGTTATTTAGTTGGAGACTTTTGATTTGTTGTTAGATTTTTTAAATCTAAAAGGGGCACATTAATGTTCATCACTATTATAATTATACTACCTAAATCTCCCTACCATTTACTTTTCCTCTAGGTATTTAGATGCTATTTATTAGGTATAGGTATATTAAATAATGATTCATTATTTATAATATTGCCTTTGAACATAATATATTTTCCCTACTTACTTCTTTTTATCTTATGGATATTTACTATAACTTTATCTGTAATCATGATTGCTACCTTTGTTTTTCTGAGTTCAGCTGAAGAAAGATGGTTTTTGCCCTAGTCCCTCATTTTGATGCCTATGTGAATCATTGGGGTTCAAGTATATTCCGTGTAAATATCATATTGTTGGATTCCACTTTCTAATCTATTCTTCTATTCTCTTCTACTTTATAGGTGAATTAATTCCATTCACATTTACAGTTATAGTTATTAATTATATATTTCCCATCATCTTAATCTCTTGCACTTTCTCCTCTTTTTGCTCCCACCTTCCCCTTTCCAAATAAGGTGATAGAATGGATGGGACCTTGACTGGCACCTGTGATCTTATAAGTGAAAACATTTCTCTCTGTGACAGCTCTTCTCCTTAGTCTCTGACCCCAGGATTTTATTATTTGTTTTCTTTTTTAAAATCCTCCCTTTATGTTCCACCTTTCAATATTTCAAGTTTGCTTTGCTTATGACTATTCCCTTCCCTAACCTACCCGCCCTCTTAGATCCCTCTCTATCCCTTCTTCTTTCTTATCCATCATCACCTCATGCTTGGACTTATTGTAATGGCTTGCTGATGGGTCTGCCAGTCTTAGGTTTTCACCCACTCTTATCCACTCTCCATTCAACCCCTAAAGTGATTTTCCTAAAGTGCAGGTCTAACCATACCACCCCTCACCTCTTTTCTTCAATAAATCCCGGCAGCTCTCTATTGCTTCTGGGATCAAATACAAAATCCTCTGTTTGACATTCAAAGCTCTTCATAACTTAGCTCTCTCTTAATTTTTCAGTCTTCTCATACCTAGCTCCTCAGTAATACTGATCTCCTTACCATTCCATAAACAAGACACTACAACTTTATTTGCTCTAGGTATTGTCTCTGTCTATCTCCCATGTCTGGAATGCTCTCCCTCCTCATCTCCACCTATTGGCTTCCCTGTCTTACTCTAAATCCCAAGAAAAATTCCATCTTCTACAGACACCCTTTCCCAACCCCTCTTAATTCTAGTACCATGTTTTCTTATTTATTTCTTATTAATGCTAATTATAGCTTGTTTGTATATATTTGCTTGCTTGTTGTCTCCCTTAGTAGCTTGTGAGCTCCTTGAGGACAAGAACTAGCTTTTCCCTTTTTTTTTTTTTGGTATCTCTAGAGCTTAGCACAGTGCCTGCATATAGTAGGTATTTAATGTTTATTGACTGACTGGTTCTCTATCAACAAAAGAGATTTGTATCTCATTCCTGAATTGGGAGTTGAAATGAAAATTGCATTAGCATAAAATGATAGAGTCAACCCAAACAGTGGAGATAAAAAGAAAAATTAGACCACTTGAAAGAGGTGAAATAAGGAATAAGTATCCCAAAGGGTTCGATGCTTTAAGCCCAATTAAATAGGAGTCCTCTCTAATTCCCTTCTAATTTTAATGTAATTCTGAACCAAGATCTGTATTGTGAATGTATAATTATTAAATTGTTTAAATTGTTAAATCTTGCTTTATTTGATTCAGGTAGGAGTGAGATCCAAGAGATGCACATTTTTGGCAGCCTCTCCTCAGTCACTACATATTCTTCATCTTGTATACTTCTATTAGGCAGTGATGATTTCCCCCCCTTCCCCAGTATAATCTACTGTCCTTTCTATTTTCATCTTCTGCTAAGAACACTAAAACTGAAGTAAGTAATGTGCAGAGACTGTGACAGTAACTTTTTTCTGTGACTTTTAAAGATATTAGAGTTCTAAGAAAACATTTATTTCTTATTCATCTTTTAATGTGTAAAGAATTCATTCCCACATAATTCCTTTCAAATATACAAAATGAGTACTTTTCAATATTTCTCTACATTTTTTTCATCTACATTTCTGCTTCCAAATGTATGCTCAGTTCTGTTGTGTTTTTTTTTTCCATCAAGAATGCTAGAAAATTTTCTATTCCATTAAAGGTCCATTTTGTAGGATTATACTTAATTTTACTAGATAGATTATCCTTGATTTTAAACCTTTGTCTATTTCCTTTTGGAATGTCATATTCTAAGGTATCTTTGCCTTTACAGTTGAAACTAGTAAGTCTTGTGCAACCCTTAATACAGTTCCTTGGTACATGAACCTTTGCTTTTTGATGGCTTGGGATATGTTTTTTTTCTTTGACTTGGAAGCTATAGATATTCACTATGACGTTCCTAGGAGTTTTCATTTTTTCAGTTTCTTTTTGAGGTATATTTTTTTCCTTTTTTCACCTTACCTTCTAGTTCTAAGAGTTTGGGGCAATTCATTTATAATTTCCTAAAATATGTGATCAATCCTTTTTTCTGATCACAATTTTTGATAGTCCAATAATGCTTTGCTTGTTTATTCTTTTTCTGATCAGCTGTTTTTGATAATATTTTCTTTAGACTTTCTACTTTTTCTCAATTCTTTTTTTTTCGGTTTTGTTATTTCTTGTTCTATTGAATCATTGTTTTCCCTCTGACACATTCTAATTTTCAGGGCATTCAGTTTTTGAAATTTTGTGTTGTCTTCCTTTCCTAGCTTTTCCATTCTCACCTCTTTTTTTTCCAGATGCTCATTCAGTCCCTGTGGCCAAGGCATTTTTTTCCTCTGATGTTTTCTCTGCATTTGTTATGGGGCCACCATCCTCTTGACAAGAGTATATATAATGTCTTGATGTCTCTGAAACCAAATTACAGCTGTGGGGGTTAGGAACATAGTGGCCGCATGATCTGGAAAATTCGCATAAAATTTTTTGGCCTTCCCTTCATACCAGAGAAGTCTGAGTTATTATGGCATTAAAAGATAAAATATTTTGACACTATACAATGCAAGAGATATATCTTATGTATTTCTGAGTTTCTCAACTTTTTCTGGGCCTTCATGTGTCGTTTGTAGCTTCTGCAAAGACCCCCCAAATTCCCATTTAATTACATATGCCAACCTGCGATATATCAAAACCAGGATGTGGAAAATCATGGAGTGGAAGGAATAACTGTATTTCCTTATGGTAGTTGGGATTTTCCTTTGTTTTCTCTTTGAGGGTCTGACTTGGGGCAAGCTCTGCAACTGAATGGTATGGAAAGGGCTTGTAAAGTTCTAAGTATAGTAGGACAGACTATGTCCCTCATTCAAGATACTCTGAAGTTGATCAGGTCCTGGGATTTGCATAGGAGGTCCTTCTTTGGGACTTCTCCCTCCTATAAGCTCTTTATGAGGTCCTTATCCCTGTTGTTGGGCTCAGGGACAATTTTTATACTAGTTTCCCATCACAAGATTCAAGGACTCCTCAGGCTCGGATTTTGCCGAGGGTCTTTCTTCCTCAGCTTGGCTTTGTATGGCTGCTGGAAAAGCCTAGAATGCCAAGAGCTATTTTCTTTGCTAGGTAGGGCTGGATTCAGCCACTTGTTGGGATTGGGCCAACCGAAGGCTCTATTTCCAGAAGTGTAGCACTGAACCCACCTATCAAGGATGCCTTGAGGTGGCTCTCTCATAAAAAGTATATGCTGCTTAAGTTGAGCAGGGAGTGCCAGACCCACCCACAACTCCCCAAAGTTGCTTTCATATAGACCAACCAGGCCTTGGGGAAGGCTAATGTTTTCTGGGTTTGGGTGTTGTGAATTCACACAGAAAGCACTAAAACTGTCAAGAAGGCTTCAAAGACACCTGCCTCTTCTCCTCCTTCTGCTCTTTGTTCTATTTCAGCCTGGGGATCTTGCATATACAAGGATTTCTGCAGGAATCTGGTGGTCCCTCTGTGAATTCCTGAATCAAGTCTAGAAGTATTTTTTTTGTCTTAGCAGAATGGTGGAATATTTGTAGGGGGCCTGAGACCTTGAATGAGGTGTGCAGGGTGTTGAAGGAGGACTAGCACCTCTGGTGTGACACTTGCCACACTCTTTTCAGGGCTACTCATCCACCTTTCGTGTCTACCTGTCACCCAACTCTCACCTGTGGCTCTAAGAAGCTATAGCATGCCCAGTGGTCACACCAGATGGGCTAAACCAGGTTGAGGGTAACTGACAGGCCTCAAACTGTTCATTGAATTAGGGGAATGTCTACCTAAGCATGGGAAGACTTCCCCAGGTGGAATGGGTGGATGAGGACGATTGGTTCTGGTGGCCATGAAGGCAGCTGAAGCAAGCATTGTGGAGCACTTAGAGCTTGTCAGACATTGAAGATTCCAAGGTTGCCTCCTGGGCCATCACCAGTCTTGCCACTGGACTTTGATGACTCCAGAGGAAAGGATGAGGCTGACGACTTTGCACAACTCTGCCTCACTTAAATTCAATTCACTTGCAAGTTAAGACACCACCTGTGATGTCATTGGTCCTCTTCAAAAACAAAGGATGAACCACAGCAATAAAAATAATAGTGGCACTTTACATTTTGCATATAATGTTCCGTTTGATCCTCACAACAACCCTTTGAGGTAGGTTTGATTATTAACATTTGACAAATGAAGAAACTGAGACAAAGAGATCTTAAGTGATTCATCAAAGGCATGAAACTAATAAGTGTCTGAGGTAGGATTTGAACTCAGGTCTTCCTGATTTCAAGTTTAGCACTCTATTATCTTTCCTAACTGTTTAATCAACAACTCTAGAGTACCTTGAATGAGAGACATAGTCTGTCCTACTATACTCAAGACTTGTCAAGTCCTTCCCCATACCATTCAGTTGCAGAGCTTGCCCCAAGTCAGGCCCTCAAAGAGAAAACAAAGGAAAATCCTAAATACAATGAGGAAATACAGTTATCCCTTCTAGCCTGTGATTTTCCCCATCCCAGTTTTGGCATATGTAATTAAATGGGAATTTTTTGAGTTTTTGTAGAAGCTACAGATGACGTATGAAGGCCCAGAAAGAGTTTAGAAACTCAGAAATGCCTGAGATATATGTCTTGCATTGCATAATATCAACACATTTTATCTTTTAATACCATAATAATTCAGACTTCTCTGGTAAGAAGGGAGGGCCAAAAAATTTTATGTGAATTTTCCAGATCATGGGCCATTATGTACCTAACCCCTTCGGCTGTACTTTGGTTTGAGAGACATCAAGGGAGTATATATACTGTTGTCAAGGGGATGGTGACCCCATAACAAATGCAAAGAAAACATCAGGGGAAAAATGCCTTGGTCACAGGGACTGAAAGAATATCTGGAGAAAAAAGAGATGAGAATGGAAGAAGTAGGGAAGAAAAACAACAGAAAACTTAAAAAACTGAATGCCCTGAAAATTAGAATGAGCAAGTATGAATTTTGTGTGTTGCTACTCCAAGAACGAGTTAGTGACCTGTTATCTGAATCCCATGAAGGTCCCCAATAATCCGCAGTAAACTTTTATCCATGATGGAAGAAGTTGTGCTACACATTCATGGATGTTTCCAGAGCACTTTATGAGCCTGCTTCTTGTTTTATCACAAATAACAAGTCTCTAATACCCAGAGGCATTAACTTACCTGTTTAAGACTATATTGTATGTCAGGCAGGGGTAGGCTTAGTTCAGATTCAAACTCTCAATGCCCTGTTTCCAGAAAAGATTCCCAAATAGCACTGGTTGGTTGCCTCTCATTTATAAATCTCTGGTGTAGCTTACAAAGAAGTTTGGATTACAATAGAAATAAAAAATGGCTTCTGCAATGGGTTGGCTTTGGGGTGTATATGCTGATAATTTGTAGTCTCTAGGAATAAAAATAAATAAATAAATAAAATTTTAAAGCTTGACATTTAATTAAGTACTATAAGGGCCCTTTGATCTTAAATTTCCTTTCTTGATAATTATGCATTTAGAAGCTATTCATGCTTCCATGAGCATGACTTTGGGCATCTGCCCTCTGTTTTCTTGGGTTCTGCTTTTCTCAGAGATGCAGCAGACAGTACATTCAAATACTTTGTAAATTGTGGTAGAGTAGGTCAAAGCCTATTCATCTAACACTGTTTATTTTCATGTTATGGTTTTCATATGCAATATCACTCAACATTTAGATGGTTCAAATGAACAAGCAAAGCATCATGCAAGAAATGTGTACACAGTCTATCTTGGCCAAGGTCTCTGGGAGTGCTAACCACAGCACCCAAACTTTTTCTTTTTTTTTTAAAGGAATACAAATCTAGCTAGTTTTTCCTCCTCCTAAATGAGAGCATGGCTCTCCTACCAAACCACCAACCTGTGATAAGTGAATGACTTCCACTATAATCAAACCTTGAATGAGGGCAATCTTTTGCAAGATGGGAAGTTTTAAGAAGGATGGAATGTTTTTAAAGTCTGGAGTGTTTGTTTATTGCTTATAGAATGTCCATTTTTAGGGAGAATTTACTTGGCATTAGAGATAAATTACAGGACCAGGACAGCAGGAACACATAAAAATTAAAATATGTCTGACTTTTAGTTCAGTGCCTTCACTAGGACACATTTTTACACAGTAGGATAGTGATACTATTCAATACTAATAATCTTTCCTAATAAATTCTTTTTCTGTTTTCTTTAAAATAGATTAATTTTGAAAATATTAGTCTATAAGTTTACATGGAGCCATCAAGAAGACCCAGAATGCCATGTACATCCACTATCTACAATTTCTGTTGGCCCTTTGAAGCCTTTCAATCCCTTTGAGAAGGGTCTCCAGGGCCCCTTATCATTTTATTCCTCTGGAGTAATGTCATCAAGGTGGATGGTTGACTAGGTCCTTCATTTCTTCTGGAACAAGGCTTCCATTGTCCTCTGAAATATGGTCACTACGATTCCAAGGGAGAGTCTGTTATAAATAAGCAGACCTTTGTGTTTCTTAGTGGTCATGAATTTCCAAGATTCTGTGTTCATTTTCACTTGCAAATATGGATGGCTGAGATCCAGCTGAAAGCCTTCACTCCTTATAGCTAAAGAACCATGTAAAGTATATTTGGGGAATTAGAGTACTATCCCAATTTACCAATCTAATGCAGCTGTCTGCATATAGTTTCCCAATTGCCATAAGGACTTACCTGGTTTTTAAAGAAAGTAGCCTTCTTGTGCCACTATCTCTAAATTCAACTGATAATAGAGATCGTCAGTCCAATTTAATATATTAACATTGGACTTCAAGGTAATTTTACTTAAAAAAAATAAGCTGCCTTGAATCTGGCTCAAGGGTTAGACATTTTGGATGGCTATGTTGTATGAGTTATAAATCTAGAGGAATTCTTTAGGTATCACGTAGTGTAACCTTCTAATTTTAGAGATTAAAAAAAAAACTGAGGCCCAGAGAGGATGAAATAACTTGCCAGAGGCCACACAGCCAATCAGTAGGAGAGGTGGAACTAAGACTTGGGGCTCCTGCTTCCTAGGCCTGTAAGTCACTGTGTCATAGTGGAAGGAGTACTAAAATTTGTAGTTAGCGGATTTGACTTTGACTCTTGGCTCTGACATTTACCAGATTTATAGCCATATGAAAGTCATTTTATTTCCCCGAGGCTGTTTCTTCATCTGTAAAGTGGTATGCTACTTTCATCACAGAATAATTGTGAAGAAAGCACTATGTAAATGTGAGCTATTGCCCCTCCTATTATTAATGATGTTGAAAGCTAAGTTGAGCCACATTGAAAGCAGTGATACCACTGCTAAACCTATGCTCAAAGGAGATCAAAGAAAGGAAAAGATCTTTTGAGTACAAAAATATTTATAGCAGTTCTTTTTTGTGGTGGCAAAAAAAAAAACAAACAAACTGGAAACTAAAGGGATTCTAATAATTGAAGAATGGCTGAATAAATTATGATGGAGTACTGTTGTGTAACAAATGAAGAAATAGATGATTTCAATAGCTTTGGGAAAACTTATATGAACTGATGTGAAGTGAAGTGAGGGAAATGAGCAGAATCAAGACAACAAACTGTATTATAACATCAACATGATAAAAATGAACAATTTTGAAGACTTTTATAAGCTGATAAAGAATGAAATGAGCAGAACCAGGAGAATAATTTACACAATGATATTAAACATTGTAAAATAAATTGAAAACTATGAAAATTGTGATTACTACAATGACTATTTATGATTCCGTGGTGAAACATATTATACATTACAGAAAGTGACAAATTTAAGGTGTAGAATGAGACTATACAAATACTTATCACATATAAATACATATAGGTATATATATACATATATATGTACTTGCATACAGTGATGGGAGAATTTGTTTTGCTTGATTGTCTATATTATCAGAAAGGTATTTTTTTTCTTTTCTTTTAATATTATGATAATCTGTTGATTGGAATTACTTTAAGAACAATAATTTTGTCTTCCAATAAGTTTTGGTGTGGCAGTGGTAGGGAGAAAAAAAATTAATTTTTTTCATGGTTTCTTAAAATGTGGCCAGCTTTTCTAATAAAATATTTTAAATTGTAGTGGTTATTAATATCAGAACCAGTTTCCCCACAGCTGCAAGGATATGCTTTTGTGCACCTCTATGTTTTAGTCAGAGTAAGGCGAAATTCTAGGGTGCATACACTATTACTATCAGTGGAGTCAGGTATCTTTAATGGTGTATCGTCATATCAATCCAACTTATTAAATCCTCTTTGAAAGGTTTTTAGACATTCTTTCAAAAGAAATGCTACTGTGTTGTCCAAAAAGCTTTCCAAGGTTCCTCCCTTTCAATCTCAGAAGACTTGGAGATGCCAGCTATAATAAAATGGTGATTTTTTTTTAAATGGTGAAATGATCTTTGACTTTACTTAGCCTAGATGTACAACATAGATCAATAAAATATCTTCCATTCTAAATCCTGTCTCTTCTCTGTTATACCCAAAGTTTTAACAATTAATTGGATGACCAGAAAGGTGAGAGGACTTGAAAGCATGCCAGATGAGGATCACTCAAAGGAAGTGGGGATATTCAGTCTCTGAGGACTTGGGTAACAAATGAATTACTTAAAGATTGCTTTTTATCTTGGATTATCATCTCTATGGCTTTGCACAAGTGATCACTCATGTCTGGAATGCATTCCATCTTCGATTCTGTCTCATAAAATCCCTAGCTTACTGCAAAGCACAAGTCAGGCATCACCTTTTACATTAGGCCTTTTCTAATCCCATTGGTTTCTAGCACTTTTGAAATGACTTTGTCTACAGAGGTGGCTGGGTGCAATAGCAGGAGCTCTGGACTTGGAGCCAGGGAGGCTTGAATGTGAATTGTGCTTCAGGTACACTCTAGCTATGTTAGCTTGGGCAAGTCACATAAATTTCTTCCTCAGTTTCCTCATCTATAAAATGGGGATGATAATAAAAATAGCATTACCTACCTTAATAGGTATTGGTGAGAATAAAATGAGATGATATTTGGAAAATGCTTTGAAGCTTGAATGCCTGAAGCACTATATAAATGTTAACTATTAACTATAGGTGGGAAGGAGAAGCATTTATTAAGCAATTACTATGTGCTATGCACTGTGCTACACTCTTTGCATATATTATAATAGTAGCTAATATTTTATACTATCCTTTCCAGGACTGATGGCAGTAATGATTAATTATGGGTCTAAAACTCAAAGGGGGTGGGGGTAGTTGTATGACAGGAAGTCAGATAGTGAAAGATATCCAGAGAAAAAAAAGTGAAGCATGATGGGAGCCAGCTAAAATAATGGGCCAGAGGAGGGACTTAGCAAGCAGAACATTGTGTCTGTATGTATGTGTGTGGGGGTGGGGAGAGGGAATAGGTGGGGTAGAATGATTTGGCACCTAGGGCTGGAATTCTGGAGCTGAAAGGGAAAGACTTAAGTCTTTTAAAAGGATAATATTTTTATTGTTCTCTGGGATTTTAAAGGGGTTTTGTTTTGTTTTGTTTTGCTTTTGCATAGCCCTGTCCAATTTAATCTTTATAATAACTCTGTGAGTTAGACAGAGCTGAACTGACAACCATGTTCACAGATAAGTAAATGGAGGATCAACAAATTTAAGTGACTTGACTAAGCTCCCACAGATAGTAAGTGGAAAAGCCAGGACCAGAACACATTTTATTTTGGCTCCTCTCAAGTGAAAGAAAATAATATGTTGTTGGTTTCTTCCCCATAGGGAGATTTTTTCCAACTACTCTTGGAACCCTTGTGAATTAGCTATTTTCTTCTCTTGTATTTTTTGAAACACCCATTTAATTAAACATCTACTATGGGCCAGACACTATGCTAAGTACTTTATAAATATTCATCTTTTCCTCCCAACAACCAAGGGAAGTAGGTATTATTATCCATCCCTATTTTACAGATTAGGAAACTGAAGCAGACAGAACTTGTAACTTGCCCAGGATCACACAACTAGTAAATGTATAAAGTCAGATCTGAGCTAAGGCCTATTCTGATTCTAAGTCTAGGGTTTTATTCACTGTACCACTCAGCTTTCTCTATTTGTACAACTACATTCTTCTATTGGATTTAACTCCTGGGTATCATTTTATCAGTCATTTCTTTATTTTGACTGATGTCTTCTTTTGTTTACTCATATCTCCAGCCTTAGTCCTTGGTTTGGGACTCTGTGTCAAGATCAGGCTGCCATCCTTTCCTTGAACTCTCAGATGGGACTTTTAGGCTATTTAGTCTTGACTCTGATTTCCTGGACTCCTGCCTCTGGCTTTTTCCTTCCCTGGTATGTTTTCACTCAGAGCACTGGAAGGTTTCAGGCCTCTCTAGCTCCTACTCCCTCCAGGTCAAAGAGTGGTGGTCTTCAGGCTCCCTTTGAGCATCCCAGTCAGAACTCTGGCAGGCTTCTAGTCTGTTTATCTGTACTCAGGCTGGCTTCACTGGCAGGATCCCTTCCCCAATGCCTGTAAGATTCTGTCTATACATTCTGTCATGGATGACTACACTTTCTGGGTTTTTTATTTCTTTGATTTTTTAAATTCAAATTTGATCTGGTACCATTTATTTTATATTTTTATTGGAATATATTTAGAGATCTGGATCCCTTTATGACTTTTCACACTACTATCTGAACTGAAATTTGATTATGATACTTTCATTACCTAACTCACAAGGTTGTTATAAAAATTAATTCAAAGAGTAGATGTGAAAGCGCTGTGTAATGACAGTATACCATATAACTATAAGATAATTATGATAAAGGCAGCAAACTCAATAAAGTGCAGAAGGAATGCTTATCACAATTGCATGATACATAAAATCAAAACAGATCATTAACATTCTAAATCACAGAATTAGGATCAGAAATAACCTTGGTAGGCTAGAAGGGTGAGTTGAAACTAACTAAATTTAATAGGAATAATTGTAAATTCCTATTTTTAGACATTATAATTACAAACATACTATCACAGAGAAATGACTAAAAAGAGTTTATGTGAAAATTTTGGATGTACTAGTGGGTTTCCTGTTTAATTCTAGTCGACCTAGTGACATAGCAAACAAAAAAAAATCTAATTTGATCATAAATACCACTAATAGAATAGTGTCCATAGCAAGGAATACTTATATATAGTATAACTTGAGATAGTAGTACTTTATTCTGCCCTCATCAGACCACACTTGGTGGACAACACACATTTCTGAGTGCTACATTTTGGAATAGATTTATACTAATTACTTAAAATTGGAGTATATCATAGAGGATGCCTAGGGTAATGATGCATCCCCAAAGCATGTCATATAAGGATACTTTCATATTTTTATGCTTGTCCTTCATTTTTGAAGAGGACCACGACATCAGGGAAATGATGACATGACTTGAAGTTGACTTTGATTTGAGTGAGGGAGGGCTGAGCAAGGTCACCAGCCTCACTTTCTCCTCCAGAGCCATGTGGATCCAGTGATCAGATATTCATCAGGATGACTGGAGATGACACAGGATGCAATGGGAGACCCTGGCCCTTTTAAGCTAAGGACTTTCCATGTATTCACTTAGAGTGAGGTAACACCCATTCAGTGAATAGACTTCTTTAAGAAGTTAGTCAAGGGATGGCCCCTTTAATTAGAAAAAAAAAGAAAAAAATCTGGCTAGGAGGGGAAGACCCTCAGGGTTGCTGCTTCAAAGAGAAATGGTTACCATTGACTTTCACTCTAAGGCAGGAGGGCCCACAATACAGCCATCAAGTGGAGCTTGGGCAGAGACCTATTGTGGTCCAATCTATGAGCTTCACAGTGAACTGGGTTTAAGGTTTTGTGAAAGAAGAAAGGAAGGAAGGAAGGAAGGAAGAGAAATCTAGCCAGTAAACCCCAAGTTAAGTGGGCAACTTCTGGCCATCAAAATTTACCTTCCTTTGGAGAGGGGAGAAAGAGGACAAGCTGAGTTACCCAACTAGCTGGATGCCCTTTCAGGCAGCTTGGTCTACTCACAGGTTGTGTTTGCCCTTTGTTTTCGAAGAAGACCATGACATCAGGGAAACGTAGACATGATTCGCAGTTGACTTTGATTTGAGTGAGAGAGGGCTGTGCAAGGTGACCAGTCTCACTTTTTCCTCCAGAGCCATCTGGATCTAGTGACCACATATTCATTAGGATGACTGAAGATGATCCAGAATGCAGTGGGAGACCCTGGCCCTTTTAGGTGAAGGCCTTTTCATGTACTCACTTAGAAATAAGGATGTGCTAACTTCTTTCAAGTCTTTGAAGGCCTATCATGTGGACGAAGGATTATATTTGTGTTGTTTAACACTAGAGGACTTAAGACCAATGGGTAGTAATTTAACTTGGTGGAAGGAAAAAAAACTCCCTACCAGTTGTTAGGGTTCAAAGAAATAGAATGGGTTACCTGAGGGAGTGGTGATTTCTTGTTCACTGGGGATTGTCTATAGAGCCACTTGTTAGGAAGGTTGCAGAAAAAATAATTATTTATTAGGGGTTGTACTGGATTATTTCTTAGGTTTCTTTCAACTCTGAACATCTACGATTCTAACAAGTCTATTAGTGCAAAATATATATATGAACTTTCCCAGACAAGATATTACTCAGCTGGCTACTTGGGAGACCGAATCTTGGATTCCAGGCTGCCCTCAAACTTACTTTTCTACTCTCATTTTTCCAGCTATTCAAATAATCCCAAACTCTTCCTCATTCACAATCTTTCTTGTTCATCCTGTTCTACCAATACTAGCCTTGTTTGTTTCATCTTCACATCTTCCTGACGTGAAAAGGGTAAATTATTTAAAACTGAATGCTTAAAGTTCAAGCCAAAAACATTATTTGCTTCATGACTTTTCCGATTACAATCCAGAATATTCTGGTTATGAAGGATGAAATTTGCACAGTGCCTAGTACGTAGCATATGTTTAATAAATGCTTTCTGATTGATTTTGGAGGCAACAGTTTTTTGACAATTCATCCCTGGTCTTAATCATCTGGAGAAGGGATTGCAAGAGTTGGTTTTATAATACTATAGGATGTGACAAGAAATATCATGAAACTCTCAAAAGAAAATTACTCTTATGAGATGTGATCCAAATCCAAGGAGTTTGCTTACAAGGTAAGCAAGTGCCAAATCTAAGAACTGGGCCAGACCAGAGAAGTATAATCAGCGATAGGGCATCAGCAGAAGCTAAGGTCAAGGGTTAGTGAAAACTAGACTACAAAAGGACCATTGACTAGTAAGGAAGGCAGCAAGTGGTTGTAACAACAATGCTACTTACGGCTACTGTGGCTGCGTAAGGCCAATAACACCAGCACACAGAAGGACTGCTAGCACAGATTCTTTGATCTACTTTTCTAAGGAAAGCAACTTTAAGTGGTTAACAGTCTCACTTTAATTAAACATACATATATCATTAACTTAGTTCAGGGGAAAAAGTCAGCACCCTGAACTTCAGAGAAAATACAAACAGAAATTACAAGCAGAAATTATATAAACAGAGCAAAAAAACACAAATTAGCAGACAGGCTTCTAGCTGTCTGTCCAAGATATTACATACATAGTTACCAGAGAGAGAAGCACCAACATCTGGGTTTTTCAAAGCCAGGGGGCTCCAATGGCTATTCAGTGTCTCGTCTGGTCAAATCACTCACTCTTCCAATGAGTGAGCCCCCAAAGCAAAACCTCTCGTCCTACAATTCTGAGAGTTCTGGATTCTTGATTTTCAATTCTTGATTCTGAGTTCAATTGCTATCCTCTGGGTATATATACCCTTTTTTAGGACCTGAGGGCTTCACACCTCTCATGACCTAATTAGCAAAAGGGTGTGGGCCTTCCTACAAACCAAGGCATGACTCAAAGGCACTTGATTGCCTTAGTGCTGAGAAGCACTCCAAAAGAAAAAGCAGTCAAAAGCCCACTTTGCTTGCCCTTACAATGGGCTGGATTGGGAGTCAGAGGAACTGGGTACAAATTTCAGCTCTGTCACTGAAAACCTGTGTGACTTTAGATCTTAGGTCACTTAACTTTTCTGGGCATCAGTTATCTCATCTGTAAAATGAGGGGGCTAACAGGCATCTTCCAAGGTCCTTTCCACTCTAAAACTAGATTGTATGATTGCTTTATTACATGTTCCCTTCTGTTAAAATTATAAAATGTACCAATAGTGAATATTGATGAAGGTTTAAAGTTTTGAAAAAAGCTTTTCATACTTATCTCATTTAATTGCTGCAACCAGCTCATGTAGGTACTACAGGCATTATTCTTGCCATCTTATACATCAGATGACTGAGTTTCGAACAGATGAAGTGACTTGTCCATGGTCACACAGTGAGTAAGTGTCAGAGATGGGATTAAACCCAGGGATCTCCTGATTTTATTCTCAGGATTGTTCCCAGTGCAATATGATGCATCATTGATAAAAGGAAATTCATTTTTAATATGCCCCTGAAATATCAAAAGGTCTCATTTCCCATATAGGATTTTATAGAGTCAAAAGCTATTTGAATTTTAACGTATTTTTTTTTTCTGAAGTGGAAATTCAAGCAATTATACAATGAACAGGATCAATGGAGACACAGTCAGGGAATTCAGGCCAGAATTTATGTTTTCTCAATAGTCTTTTTTTTCTACTTCTTCTGAATTACCTGGCTCATTGCTCAGCTTCCACTTTTCATTTCTTTTCTAGTCTCCACAGGCTTAGTTAGTATGAGGACTGAGGCATAGGGCTATTTCTACAGGAAGTCAAAACAACCAATTGATTCAGCCAGTTGAAACAACTAGCCAATTCACTGTTTAGAAAAATAAGGATAAACTTGTTATTTGGCATCATATAGGGAAGAAAAAAAAGTTTGACTAGATTTTTCAATTGGTTATGTTAGTGGCAACTAAACGCTGCTCTAATTTTAGCTATGTATTTTTTCCCCTAGTGGCAAGTTGTTCTAAAACTGAAAAACTGGGAAGCACTTGGGAGCCAGGGTTCCACCTGAGTAAATTCTGTGTGCAATTGTAGCACACACATTTTCCCCCTTCCTTCCCCCCCTCTTCCCCAACCCATTCTTAGGGCTGATTCCATTGTATAATGCCCCTTCAGTGGCAGGTTAGTTAATCTGTTATTCAGAAATAGAAGTATTGCCAAGTTTCTGTTTAAACAGAGGAGGAAGTGAATATGAATTTGGACTCCTCAAAAGAAAGCATGAGTGACAGACTACCGTCAGAGTAGTAATTGTCTAAGTTATTGATGCAGAAATCTTTGTGCGAATGAATATAATCTGGCCTAGAGCAGATTAATACATTACTGAAAAGACTCCGTGTCCACCTCATTAAAAAGCTCAATTATATTTTTCTCTGATATAAGTGTATTGCCCTTTGATTCACTATAATGTTCAGAACAAAGAATAATTATGATCCCCCTCACATTAACAAAACATTCTCATAATGACAAAATAGCTTAATTACTCAAATTAGCAGTTAAGGGAGGGAGGGTTTGTTAAAATGCCATTGTTAGTGGCAGAGCAGAGTGTGTCACACACAGAATTAATAAACCACAGTGAATCATTTTTAGCTTGATAAAAATTACTGACATTTAGGATGGAAATGACAGTCACTGTCTTTATGTAGTTAATATTAGTTGAGCATGTTAGAGCTGTTCCCATGTGCACAATGGCTAAGGAAGCTGGTGGGAGAACTCAGAGCAAATGCAGTCCCAGCCCTCATGGAATTTACAAACTTACATAATGAAAATACAGTCAAATCAGTGAGAATTGACAGGTTAAACACAGTTATACTTGAGAGAGAGAAGAAGGGACTGGAGAACTGGTTAAATATTTCCTTTGGTTTGCCAGGGAAGGGGCCCGAAACTGGATTGGGAAAGCTGAGCTGAAATGAATGGGAAATGAAAAGCTTTATGAGATTTGGATGATAGTTTGAGCTAAGTTAAAGAGACAGGCCAGGGAAAGTGAATGAATTCTCCTTAAGTGAGCTAATTAACTGGTCTTACTAGAGCAGGAGGAGAAAATAAAATATCTCTGTGAAGGGAGGAAAGCAAGGGTAGGATGAGGTACAACTCACGCAGGACCTAGAACATCCCAATCAAAGGTCTGAACCTTGTATGAAAGATCCTGAGGAGACAAGAAGTTAAAAAGAGACAGAAATGAGATCTAGTAAGGAGAAAATAAAAAAGAATCTTTGCTGTAGCGTTTAATGGAAACCAAAGGTGCTTAGCTAGTAAGACAGGCATTATAGGAGACAGATATCTGGGACTTAATGTGAGGGCACAATTAGTGCACTCCTCTGATCTGGAGGACAAAATATGTCCATTTATTTAGCCTTAACGAACTAAACAAGTGAAACTTTAGATTTAACTTTTCTTTGATTACAGTAGGACAGTTAGGTGGCACTGTGGATAGAGTGCTTCACCCAGAGGCAGGAAGATTTTACCTTCCTGAGTTCAAATCCAGCCTCAGACACTTACTAGTTGTGTGACCCTGGGCAAATTACTTAACTCTGTTTGCCTCAGTTTCCTCATCTATGAAATGAGCCGGAGAAGGAAATGGCAAACCACTCCAATATCTTTGCCTAGAAAACCCCAAATGGGTTCAGGAAGAGTTGGATGTGCCTGAAACAAAGGAACAACAATTACAATCATTCCTTTAACCTCTCTCTGTGCCAATCTATCTTATACACTGGTACTAGAATACAGTTTCTAGAGAACAGCTTCTTGAATCACCTCATTCCCTTCATCAAAATCACTAATGACTTCCCATTTCCTACCAAGTAAAGTTGAACCTCATTAGCCTGGCATTAAAGGCCTTCTGCAATCTGGCACCAGTTTACTTTTTTGGTCATATTTTATCTTACTGTTTTCCAATTTCCAGTCAAACTGGGCTACATCTCCTTCCCAAGTTCGGTCCTCCTCTTTCCCACCACCATACCTTTTTTCACACTGTCCTGTGTTCTTGGAATACTTCTGCTTTGATGCTATCTCTTTTAGTTTGTATCTTTCCATTTCTCAAGATTTAGCTCGGATTTTGCTTCCTCCATTGGGCAAATGTTGGTGACACCTTCCCCCCCAGAAAGAAATTATCTCTTCAACCTTGAATTTTTAGTAGTCCTTTAAAAATTTTATCTTTCTTTTGATTTATGATATTCTAAATTATATAATAGTTATTCATTTACCTATCTTTCAGGGCAGAAACCATGTTTTATTAAAGTCTGTTCCTCCTGTAGCATATAGCATAATATGTTTATACTAGGCACTTATTAAATATTTTCCTAGTTGAATTAAATTTAATCATATAGATTAAATGATTTCTCCAGATTAAATTACCTTCTCAGATATTTTAAAATCTAGGATGATGTGATTATTTAGGTTTCTGGGAATTTAGTATATATGAAAGTTGAATATTTTGGGAACTCTTGCATAATTTTGTAAATAATAAAATAAAATGAATTTTAGAAGTTTGTCCTTACTATATTTTTATTTGCACATTTGTGCACATACATGAAGTTTATATATGTATATATACATGTGTATATATAAATACATATGTGAATATATTTATAATTATCACAATTACATTCAAATATTAACTTAAGGAAAACTTGCTGGAAGACAAAATTATTGTTCTTAAGGTTTAAGTCCAGTCAATATTAGAATATCATAATATTATAATGATATATGCATACATACATATATAACATAATAACATAATACTAGCTAGCATTTACATAGCACTTTAAAATTTGTGAAATACTTTACATATGTAATCTCATTTGATCCTTCCAACAGCCCTGTGAGGTAAGGGCTATCATTATAATCATATTTCAGATGAGGAAACAATTTGAGAGAAACTAAGTTCTTTGTTCAAAGTCATCCAGCTATTGTGTCTGAGGCCAAATTCAAATTCGGGTTTTTCTGAATTCTAATGTAGCATTCTTATCCAGCAGGCTATCCAGCTTCTGGGCATCTATTACATGCAAGGCTCTATGCTAGTTAATGTGTGGATTCTAAGAGCAGATGAGAAGACAAGACAGTTTGTGGCATTAATTTGCACATTTGGAGATTTCCTGGAAGCCTATCTGCTAAAAGCAGAATGATTATTAAATTTCTGATTTTATTTTTTCATAAGTTAAAGAGGAATAATAAGAAGCAATTACTAATGTAGATCTATTTGTGAACAGTAAAGAGGAACTAGTTGGAAAAAATAGAAACAATGAAAATCTTGGGAGAAAGTTGCTGTTTTGTTAAAATTAGAGACAAAAAAGGAAGGGAAAGCTAAGCACTCTATGATACATACCCTCCATTTGGAGAGAGGCTTCAAAGGCTTCAGGTAGAACCTCATGGGAAGATTCTCAAGAATGAAATTCTGACAACATAAAGTACAAGTAAAAGTTCCATTCATTAGGAACAATTTTATTTAGGGCAATTCATCACCTTACCACCATTTTCTTTTTCTTGGGTTTTAGTTCCCAATTCCTATTTTATATTTATCATTAACAATACGAAGATCATTCTGTTAATTAAAGAATACAGAAGCTAAATAGTTGAGCAATTCTGCAATGCATCTGTCTTCAGTTATTATAGCCTATCTATCACCAAATTATTATTATTTTTTCAACTTCTTATTCCCAAACTGTAGTATATAACCCTTCTTTTTGTCCTCAGCATCTTTCCTAAGGCTTCACTTATTTACATAGCTGTCTTAACATTACTCTCACGCCACTCTTTTACATATATTATTTCATTTTATTGTGCTTTTCCCATATTTTGTACTTGTTCTCTTAAAAACCTTAATCAACAAACTCTCCAAGAAGCCACATCAGTTTTTTTTAGTCACTTGACATATTTTTCCTTATCAGCATTATTTGGTCAGAAATACACACCATAACCATTTTGGAGGAATCATGGAGGGAAAAAAAAGAGACTGAGAGAGGCAAACTTTGTCAACAAATCAACCAATTGAAAAGCATTTATTAAGCTCCTACTATATGCTAGGCATTGTGCTAGGGACACAAGGAGTGTACAAAGGGTGGCACAAGCTTAAAACATAATGCAATCTCAACATGCAAAGATGTTGTTCTAAAATTCAAAACAGGGAAGAAGAAAGAGGCTATCAACTATAATCCAGGAAGTTTGATGCTTATTTGAGGCAAATTTCTAAAATGTATTTGAAGAAATTGTTGTTGAGCACTTGAAAAGGTAAGTGTTGAAACTTATTAGCTATCATAGATTTATTTACAACAAGTCATATCAGACTTACCCTTATTTCTACAGTGAATAGATTGTTGTTTTTGTTGTTGTTGAGTTGTTTTTCAGTTGTGTCTGACTCTGTGACCCCATCTGGGATTTTCCTGGCAAAGATACTGGAGGGGTTTGCCATGTCCTTCTCCAGATCATTTTATAGATGAGAACTAAGGCAAACAGAATTAAGTGACTTGCCCAAGGCCACACAGCTAGTAAATGTTTGAGGCCAGATTTGGACTCAGGATTATGAGTCTTCCTAACTCTAGGTGCAGAGCTCTATCCACTGTGCCACCGTGCCGCCAGTGATTAGTCTAGCCTGGACATATTGAAGGATGCATATAAGGGAGGACAGACTTGTGTTCTTTCACTTCTCAAGCAACTTTATACATATTTACGTACTTGTTATGATTCCATTGAAGAATATAAAATTTTAAATTTTTCTTTGTTTTAACATATTTTTATTTTGTTAAATATCTCCCAATTATATTGTAAACATTTTAAACATTTATTTATTAAAATTGTGAGCTCCAAATTCTCTCCCTCCCATCTGCTCCTCCCTCACCCATTGGGCTGAGCAATATGATATTGATTGTATATTAGCTATGTTGCAAAAGAAAACACATAAAAAAAAGAAAAAGAAAAAAGTATACTTCAGCTTATACTTAGTTTACCAGTTCTCTCTCTGCATTGGATAGCATTTTTTCATCATGGGTATTTGGGAATTGTCCTAGCTAATTATCTTTTTTAAAAAAATCTTTAATATTTTATTTTTTCTCAATTACACAAAGCAATTTTATCTCTATTTTTGCTTTTATAATTTTGAGTTCCAAATTATCTCTCATGCTCTCTCCCCTCTCTGATCATTGAGAAGGCAAACAATTTGATAAAAGTTATACATGTGCAATCATACAAAACATATGTCCATGTTAGTCACGTGAAAGAAGAAACAGAAGAAAAAACACCTAAGAAAAGTAAATAAATAAACCCAGTATGCTTCGATGTGCATTCAGATTCCCTCAGTTCTTTTTCTGGAGGTGGATAGGATTTTTCATAAAAGGTCCTTCATAATTGTCTTGTGTCATTGCACTGCTGAGAACAGCTAAGTTATGAACCATTGATCATTGTACAATATTGTAATTACGGTGCATGATGTACTATTCTGCTCACTTCATTCAGTTCATGTTCAGTTCACACAGTATCAGTTCATGTAAGTCTTTCCAGGTTTTTCTGAAATTATCCTGCTCCTTATTTTTTACAACACAATAGTATCCCAATACATTCATATGCCATAACTTGTTAAGCCATTCCTCAATGCATCCCCTCAATTTCTAGTTCTTTGCCACTACAAAAAGAGACAAATAAGTCATTTCACCTTTCAAAAAATTCTCTTTGCATACAGACCTAGTAGTGGTATCGCTGGGTATGCACAGTTTTATAGCCCTTTGGGCATAGTTCCAAATTGCTCTCCAAAATTGTTGGATCAGTTCACAGCTCCACCAACAGTGCATTGGTGTCCCCATGTTCCCACATCTGCTCCAACATTTGTCATTTTCCTTTTCTGTCATATTAGCCAATCTGATAGGTGTGAGACTACTTCAGAGTTGTTTTAATTTTCATTTCTCTAAGCAATAGTGATTCGGAACATTTTTCATATGACTATAGGTAACTTTGATTTATTTTTCTGAAAATTGCCAGTTTATAGCTTTTGACCATTTATCAAATGGGGAATGACTCAGATTCTTATAAGTTTGACTCAATTCCTTATATATTTGAGAGACGAGGCCTTTATCATAGAAACTTGATAAAAAATTTCCCCCCCTAATTTTTGCTTTCCTTCTAATCTTGGCTTCATTTGTTTTGTTTGTGCAAAATCTTTTAAATTTAATGCTATCAAAGTTAATGCAATCATTTTTTTATCTTGTAATGCTCTCTATGTCTTGTTTGATAATAGATTTTTCTCCTATCCATAGATACGACAGGTAAATTATTCCATGCTCCCCCAGTTTGCTTATGATATTACCCTTTACCTGTAAATCAAGTACAGATTTTGAACTTATCTTGGTATGTGGTGTGAGGTGTTGTTCTATACCTAGCTTTTGCCAAACTACTTTCCAGTTTTCTCAGCAATTTTTGTCAAATAGTGAGTTCTTGTCCCAAAAGTTTGGATCTTCGTGTTTATCAAATGTAATATTACCATTACACATTATTGCTGTATATTATGCACCTAATCTATTCCACTGATCCACCACTCTGTTTCTTAGCCAGTGATAAATTGTTTTGATAATTACTACTTTGTGATAAGTTTGAAATATGATATATCCAGGCCATCTTTTTTCACATTTTTTTCATCAATTTCCTTGATATTTTTTATCTTTTGTTCTTCTAGATGAATTCTGTTATTGTTTTTTCTAGCTCTTTAAAATAATTTTTGGTAGTTTGATTGGTATAACATTGAAAAAGTATATTAATTTAAATAGATTTGTCATTTCTATTATATTGACTTGGCCTACCCATGAGTAATTAATATTTTTTCCCAGTTGTTTAGATCTGACTTTATTAATGTGAAAAGTGTTTAGTAATCGTGTTTATATAGTTTTTGGGTTTGTCTTGTCAAGTAGACCCTGCCCACCTCTCCAAGTATTTTATATTGTCTACAATTCATTTAAATGGAATTTCTCTATCTCTTTTTGCTGGATTTTGTTGGTAAGTTATAGAAATGCTGATGATTTATGTGTGGTTTTTTATGTACTCAGACTTTTCTGAAGTTGGTAATTATTTCAACTAGCTTTTTAATGGACTCTCTGCAATTTTCTGAGTATACTATCATATCATCTGCAAAGTGTGATAGCTTTGCCTCCTCATTGCTTATTCTAATTCTCTTAATTTCTTTTTCTTCTCTTAATGCTGTAGCTAACTTTTCTACTACAATATTGAATAATAGTGGTAATAATGGGCATTTTTGCTTTACCTTAATCTATTTGGAAGGCTTCTAGTTTATCCCCATTACAGCTATTTGCTTTTGGTTTTAGATAAATTCTATTTATCATTTTAAGGAAAGCTCCATTTATTCCTCTGCTTTCTCGAGTTTTTAATAAGAATGAGTGTTGCATTTTGTCAAATGCTTACTCTACATCCATTGAGATAACTATATAATTTTGATAGTTTTATTATTGATATGGTAAATTATGCTGATAGTTTTCCATTGAACCAGTCCTGCATTACTGATATAAATCCCAACTGCTCATAGTGTATGAGCTTTGTGATATGTTGCTGTAATCTCCTTGCTAGTATTTTATTTAAATTTTTTTGCATCGGGGCGGAGCCAAGATGGCAGCTGTAAAGCAGGGACTAGCATGACCTCCCTGCCGTGTCCCTCCAAAAACCTATAAAAAATGGCTCGGAACCAATTCTAGAACTGCAGAACCCACAAAAGAGCAGAGGGAAGCAGGGCTCCAACCCAGGACAGCCTGAATGGTCTCTGGGTGAGGTCTATCCCACATGGAGCTGGGAGCTGGGATCTGGGAACAGAGTGGAGCAGAGCCCAACCTGAGTGGCGTGGACCAACCAGACCAGGAGCCAGGCGGAGCGGGTCCCAGTGCCCTGAATCAGTGAGCTGCGGCAGTTACCAGACTCCTCAACCCACAAACACCAAAGGCAACAGAGAAGGTTAGTGGGAAAAGCTGCGGGGGTAGAAGGAGTTCGCGGTTTGGCTTCCAGCCCCGGGGGCAGCGGAGGTGGGGCAGCTACAGCTGTTGTTGCTTCCGGCCCCAGGCCCACCTGGTGGGAGGAATTAAGTGGCGGATCAGAGCAGGAGTGCACAGCCTGCTGAAGATCTAAGCCCAGTCCGGGTTGGGGGTTCTTGCAGAAAGAGCAGTGCTGGTGTGGCAGAGCTAGCACATCCCCGCCAAACGTGGAACATAGAACTCTTTAGTCTACAAGCAGTCATACCCCACTGAAAAACTCAAGGGTCAAGTTAGCTGATTGGGAATGGCCAGGCAGTGAAAACGCACCCAGATTCAGTCTCAGACTTTGCATTCTTTCTTTAGTGACAAAGAAGACCAAAACACACAGACAGAAGTTAACAAAGTCAAAGAGCCTACAACAGAAACCTCCAAGAAAAACATGAACTGGTCCCAGGCCATGGAAGAGCTCAAAAAGGATTTGGAAAAGCAAGTTAGAGAAGTAGAGGAAAAATTGGGAAGATAAATGAGAAGGATGCAAGAAAACCATGAAAAACAAGTCAATGACTTGCTAAAGGAGACCCAAAAAAATACTGAAAAATACACTAAAGAAAACAACATCTTAAAAAACAGACTAATTCAAATGGCAAAAGAGCTCCAAAAAGCCAATGAGGAGAAGAATGCCTTGAAAGGCAGAATTAGCCAAATGGAAAAGGAGGTCCAAAAGACTACTGAAGAAAATGCTACTTTAAAAATTAGATTGGAGCAAGTGGAAGCTAGTGACTTTATGAGAAATCAAGATATTATCAAACAGAACCAAAGGAATGAAAAAATGGAAGACAATGTGAAATATCTCATTGGAAAAACCACTGACCTGGAAAATAGATCCAGGAGAGATAATTTAAAAATTATTGGGCTACCTGAAAGCCATGATCAAAAAAAGAGCCTAGATATCATCTTTCAAGAAATTATCAAGGAGAACTGACCTGATACTCTAGAGCCACAGGGCAAAATAGAAATTGAAAGAATCCATTGATCACCTCCTCAAATAGATCCCAAAAAGAAATCTCCCAGGAATATTGTCACCAAATTCCAGAGCTCCCAGATCAAGGAGAAAATACTGCAAGCAGCCAGAAAGAAACAATTTGAGTATTGTGGAAACCCAATCAGAATAACCCAAGATCTGGCAGCTTCTACATTAAGAGATCGAAGGGCCTGGAATATGATATTCCAGAGGACAATGGAGCTAGGATTAAAACCAAGAATCACCTACCCAGCAAAACTGAGTATCATGCTCCAAGGCAAAATATGGATTTCTGCATTTGATTGTAAGGGGGGGCAGGGCATTGTCTTGATCAAAGTAGCTAAGTCTTTCAAAACTGATCATCTTTATAATATTCCTGTTACTATGTACAATGTTGTCCTGGTTCTGCTCACTTTATTTTTCATCAGTTCCTATAAGTCTTCCCAGGTTTTTCTGAAACCACTCTGCTTGTCATTTCTTATAGCAGAATAGTATTCCATCAAAATCATATACCAAAACTTCTTCAGTTCAAGCCATTCCCCACTTGATGAACATCTCCTCAGTTTCAAAATCTTTGCCACCACAAAAATATTTTGTACAGATAGGTCCTTTTCTATTTTCTTTGAGCTCTTTGCAATATAGAGCTAGTAGTGATGTTACTTGGTCAAAAACTATGCATAGTTTTATAGCCATTTGGGCATACTTCCAAATTGTTCTCTAGAGTCGTTGAACCAGTTCACAACTCCACCAGCAGTGCATAAGTGTACCTATTTTTCCACATCCCCTCCAGCAATTTTCATTTCCCTTTTCTGTCATGTTAGCCAATCTGATAGGTATGAAGTAGCATTTCAGAGTTATTTTATTTTGTATTTCTCTAATCAATATTGGTTTAGAACATTTTTTCATGTGATGGTTGTTGATAGCTTTGATTTCTTCTTCAGAAAACTGCCTATTCATATTCTTTGACCATTTATCAGTTGGGGCATGGCTTGTGAAATATAAATTTTTAAATAAAAGATTATTTCATTTTTGTTTATGTATTATAAGTGCTTAATACAATGCCTGCCTGGCAAGGGCAAACACAATAAATGTTTATTGAACTAAAATACATTGAATACATTTAAATGAATACATTTAATACATTGAAATACATGAAAACACATTGAATACATACATAAAATTCATTGAAGGAAGAATCCACAAAACACGATGTGTACTGAATGCTTGGGACAAGGGAAAAGAAAGAGTCAGGAGTAAAAAAATTATGTTTGTACAATTTTTTCTCACAACAGCCTTATGAGATTAGCAAATACAAGTATTATTATAATCCCTATTTTACATATGAAGAAACCAAGGCTCTGTGCAGGGCCACAAAACTGGTAAGTTTAAGAAATAGTATATGAACCTAGATGTTTCCTGTTGGGAGTTGGCATGGAAAAGGGGGAGTATGATGGGAGGACCCAAGAGGTGATTTCCTGGGTCATAAGTGGGTCAGAGTGAGCTATCCCATGATCAACAGTGATACATAGTAGAGAAAAAACACATCCAAGTACCAAGCTCTGTACCTCATACAAGGACTCAAGAGGAAAGTTCTGGAAGGCTGAAATGTGGCAGCCATCACCAAACAAATTTAGCTCTGTCTAAGTTAAGATCAAGACCACAGAGTTAAGCAGGAGTACGACTAAGCAGAGTAGGCTATGGGTTTTCCTGGCTCTGACAACTAGACTCAAACTATAAGAAACTTTGCAACTTGTATTACCATCACCACTTAATTCCCACAACTTTAGAGTACCTGGAGAATAACTAGATAGCCTGAGATGTTTGTTGTGCTGAAAGCTCACTATAATGTGTTTCTCTGTGTGGTGCTTATGGGTTGTTCCCCATGAGCAATATGTCTACCCTAGCCAGTATGTTATCCATAATTCATGGTTGTTATTGCTGTTGCTGCTCCTTCCTAAAGCCATCCTCTTGCTACATTCATCCTCCCTGAGTGCAGCTCCATCTCTCCTGTATCTCTCTCTCTATCCTGCTTTCCACATTGCTGTGGTTCCCCTAATAACCCTCTCATTGGTCTAAAATCCTCTCCAACAAATATAAAAGCTTTCTTTCGTTATCTTAATTCAATCAACAAATATTTACTAAGTACCTACTATACACAAAGCATGGTGTCAAGTTTAGGTGGGAAAACAAAATTTATATGATATAAAATACTTGACCCTTATACTGGGGGTATAAAACTTAAACATAGATTACTGTAATGGTTCATATCAATGATCAATTATCAGTATATTAGAGAGATGCCAAAAAAGTGCTGTATGAAGTCACTTGAAGTAGAACCATACCATTCAGACGCTTAGAGCCTTCTTCTCTTCTATTCTGGAGAGAGATTAATCTCCCTGCCTCAATTTCTCCACACAGTATGAGAGCTGTGAGTCATTCAGCATGGCAGTGTATTGAGAAGGGTGCACCCAAATTACTGAGAAGTGTGTTATGTCTTTGAATGGACAATTCAGTTCAATTGAACTGTGTTAAAAATAAATACAAAGCAATTTCAGAGAGCATAGCATTAGCAATTAAGGGAATTATTGATGATACCTCAACTCATAGAAGCTGAGGATATCACTAAGTAAGAGTACAGAGAGGAAAGAGGGCACAGGAATGAGCCATGGGGGAGGGGAGGGTACTTATAGTGAGTGGATGTGACATGAATAAAGATCTAGCAAAGGAGACTAATAACTGCAGATGATTAAAAAATTCAAGGTCACCTAGTGACTCTGGCCCTGGAAGTCTTAGCCCAGCCCTCAAAAGTTCAGCCTCTTTGAAGTCAGTGTTCCTGTGTCTTGTAGCATCCTGAAACCCAGACTAGCAGGCTGTATTGCAAAGCCTAACCTTGTGGCAAATGAAAATACGATTTGGTGATGTTGTGTCTTGGGAGTTTGCCGGCCCAGGTTGGCAATCATAAGGAGGGTCTATATGTGTTGTACTGCAGATATGGAGTACATTGCAACTGCCACCTTTTTATTCATGGAAGCTTTGCCTCGCTTCACACTTCCCAAGGTCATAGTAGCTTTTTGATGACTGCATCACACTGCTGAATCATATTAGATTCCTGGTCCATTAAGACCCCCAGATCTTTTGCTGACAAACTTCTGTGTAACCATGGTTCCCACAGTTTGTATGTAGAAAGTCAATTTTTGGACACTTAGTAAAAGACTTTACATTTTATCTTTATTTAATTTCATCTCATTAGATTTGGGCCAATATCTTAGCCTTTCAAGGATTTTTTTTTGTGATACTGGCTTTATCATTACCTCTCTTCCTGCTTTCTGTTATCCATATATTTGATAAGGATATGATTTAAGTTTTTGCCTAAGTTATTTATAATAATGTTAATTATTCAGAGACAAGGTCAAATACAGATCCTTGGGGCACTCCGCTGGACACATCTTTTAACGTTGACATCGAACCATTGACTGGGTATCCAGTCATTCCAAAATCCATTTAATTGTACTATTGTCTAACCCACATTTCTCCATCTTTTTTTGCTAAATATCATAAGATATTTTGTGGAATCTAGGTAATTCATAGCTATAGCATTCCCTTGATTTTACTAGCTTAGTAACCTTGTCAAAAAAAGATATTTCAGGTTAGTCTGGCATGGCCTGTTCTTGCTGAAGTCATACCGATCCTTTGTCAATCACGGCTTCTTTTTCTGGGTATTAATTAATCATTGTCTCTGTCTCTCTATCTTTCTGTCACTGTACGTCTGTCTTCTCCCCTCCCTTCCCCTCCCCTCTCCTCCCCTCTCTTCTCCTCTCCTCTCCTCTGCTCTCCTCTCTTCTCCTCTCCTCTCTCTCCCCCTTTCTTTCTCTCTCTCTCTCTCCCCACACACTTTCTCTTCTCTCTGTGTCTATTTCTATCTCTGTCTCTCTTTTTCTATCTCTCTGTCTTTCTCCCTCCTCCCTACACCCCCTCCCCCACTTCGCATGTAGTGTCTAGTAGCTTAACATGTTTGTTGTTTGTGGTTGATATAATGTCTCCACTCAGTTCCTACACTGATGTCTCACTGTGGTTTGGAAATAACTTTGTGTTCTCAGAGGTTATGCCAACAAACTCCTATTGCACCCAGTTGGAAAGTCTTCTAATAGAGGCCCAGTAATAGACTGTAATTTGTGATCCAAGGACCAACCTAAGTAAATTCAAAAAGACTCATCAGCACCTTGGCCACAGGGTAACACTTAAAAAAAATAACTATAAATGACAAAGACATTCTGCTGAGGCACAGAAAGATTGTGATAAGAGTATCCTAACCAACAAAATTACGCATCTTTTAAGTATGGAAGCACAAGTTGATTTAATATTTATCTATTCAATTAATGTGCTTTCTGTGTGCCAGGAATTGCTCTAGGTGCTGGGCCTGCAAATATCATGCTACAGTAATTCAGTAAACATTTATTGAGAGCCTACTACGTGCTAGGCATTGTGCTAAGTTAAAAAGTGAAACAGTTCTTTTCCTCAAAAAGCATACATTCTTATGGAGGAAAATCAACAAGTAGACAAAATATTAAATATAAAGCATGTACACTACAGACAGAAAGCAATTGAGGAGAGGGTGCCAATAACTGGGGAGATCAGTATAGGTTTATAGTATGAAGAGGCAAATGAGCTGAATCTTGAAGGAACTAAGAAATCCCATTTAGGGGAAGTTGACAAGGTAATACATTCTAGGCATGGGGGAAAGGTTAAGCCTGTCCAAAGGTAAAGAGGCAGGCAATGGAATGCCAATGTACTGAGAAGAGAAAAGAATCCAGTTTGGCAGGAACGTTTGGTACATGGAGAGTCATATGTGATAAACCTGGAAAGATAGGTTGGAGCCAGATTGTGAAGAACTTTGAGAGTCAAACAGAAGAGTTTACATTTTATCCGTGAGGCAAGAGTAAGCCACATGACTTTGCTAAGCACATATTAGGAATATTGATTTGGCAGCTATGTGGAAGGTGGATTGGAGAGCAGAAGGACTGAATGTAGGGAGATGAATTTGGAAAGTATCTGAGTAGACCTGGTGAGAGATGACAAGGTGGCTGTGTGAATGGAATTGGGAGTTAGAGGGTGGTGATGAAAGATATAATTATCATCATCACCACCACCATCATCTTCATCATCATTATCATAATCTTGGCTATTATTTATATAGCTCCTATCATATGTCAGGCACTATGCCAAGAGCTTTACCAAAAATACCCCTTTTGATCTTTATTTTCTTTTCATATTCTTTTGGACAGAACTTTCAGATGTATGTAAATTTTTCCTTCTACTTCATAAAATGTGGTTAGTATCCTAAAAGTCTGTTAATACCTCTATAATTTTCTGCAAAAAGCTAGTTTTTTCATTAATAGGCTAGTCAGTAATTGACCATTTATTATGATATTTCTACCATTTCAGAAAAATTTAAAAAGCATCAGCAAGTTCACATTTTAAAATTCATTTTAAAAAATAGTGCTTACTCTCTTATTTTAATCTGCTTTGAATCTTTGTGAACCCTGGAACTATTTGAAATAGTTTTGTATGTTAAATTTATGTTGTGATATTAGGGCAAATTAGTGATTAATTCAGGAGACATTTGTATTCAACACTAACTTAATTGACACATTTTAGACATTTTCAGTAGTGGTAAAAAAGGAACATACATATTCATGAAATGTAAACAATCAATAAACATTTGTTGAGCAAATACCATGTGCCTAGCCATGTGCTTGATAGTGTTTGTAAATATGAGACATGTAAGCCACAACTGTATACATATGAAAATGTCTACAGAACTTCAATTTCTAAGATATTCTAGTGGGGCTGTTGTGGCTCAGTTTGCTCAGGCCAATTCACCAAATCTGATTACTGTCTTGATCAACCATTTAGTTCTCCTCTAGTCACCTGAATGGAATTCATTTTTTAAAGTAGTTTCTACTTATTTAATCATTAACCTTTGTTAGAGGTGAACCTGATGAACCTGTTGGTTCAGGTTTGATTTGGGGGCCATATCGGACACTCTTAAGTCATTGACTAGTTAACAAAAAGGAGGCTTATTTGCCCTGACGTATCAAGGTTATGCAACAAGGATGCCGTGGCACCTACCCTCCATGAATGTGCTTCCCTCCCTTGTCTCCATATGGAAACGTATCTGTTCAGCAGGGTAGGATCCAGTGACTTCTGTGGTCTTCAGTGATGCACCAAGTCAGAGGGGCCCTGACTCCAAGTGGGTGAGAATTTTAATGCTCTTCAGTGATTGGGAGTCAGGGACAGTTTTGTTGACATGAAAGGAAAACTAATGGGGGTGGGGGTGAAAATGGGGAAAGATCTTATCACAACCTCACATGCAAAAACATTGGGCTTTTTTGACACAAATTCTTAGCAAGCTATTCTTATGTACAGGCAGAATACTTATGTTAATAATCTCTAATACTTATATAGGGCTCACTATATGCCATGCTCTGGCAGCTAAATGACTCAATGGATGGATTGCTGGGCCTGGAGTCAGGAAGACCTGAGTTCAGATTTGGCCCCAGACACTTACTAGCTACATGACTCTGAGCAAGTTACTCAACCTCCTTTTGCCTTGGAGGCAGCTTGCTGGCTCAGCGGATAGAATGCTGAGCCTGGAGTCAGGAAGACCTGATTTCAAAAAAAATCTGACCTCATACGCTTACTAGCTATGTGATCCTGGACAAGGACTTAACCTCTGTTAGCCTTAGTTCACTGGGGAAGGAAATGGCAGACCACTCTAGCATCCTTGCCAAGAGATGGATGGCATTGGCATGCCACAGCAAATAGTCCATGGGGTCACGAAGAATCAGACACAGCTGAGTGATTGACCAACAACAAACGTGTGAAGCACTGTGCTAAGTGCTTTAGGATTGTTATCTCATCTGATCCTCACAACAATCCTAGGAGGTAGATGCTATTATTATACCTATTTTACAGACGAGGAAACTGAAGCAAACAGAGGTTACATGAGTTATCCAGGGTCACAAAGCTAATAAGTGTTTGAAGGCAGATTTGAACTCAGATCTTCTTGACTGGAACTCCATCCACAATGTCACCAAGCTGCCTACTGTAAATACAAGTCCTGGTTTTAAAAGTCTTAATTTGTTTGGGGAAGTAAGTTCCCATGGCAGTACTCTTGAGCAGTGCTCTAACAGGTTAGAGAAGCAAAACTTCCAAGGAGGATGTAATTTAAGGCCATCAAAGACGGTTTCTGGTAGGGATTGGAGAGAGCAATGTTTGTTGTGGAGCACACTTCTTGCTAGCAGTTCCTGCCTCAAATGTTGTGTAACAAAGCAGGATTATTTTTGAGTCAATATTAGAAAATCCTCATGATTCACCTTAAGAACTGAAGATAACTATTTGTGGCCAGCTCTAGGTCTATGAGGCATAATCTCCTCCTCCATCTTCACCACCACCACCACTGAGCCCCTCCTGGTAAACTCCGTACTTAAAAGACAAGATGTTATCATTGGCAAGACTTGAAGCGACCAAGAAAAAATACAAGTCACAGCAAAGTACAAACAAACTGACCACTGATTCAGAACAGTAGCAACACAGAATAGTGCTCCACTTAGTCTATGAGATTTGGGAACATTGAGAGGGCCTCGTGTAAGTAAAGCCTGAAGATAAATGTTATTTGGATGAGTGAAAATGGGGGTAGAAGACAGTTCCTATCATTGGCATTTTCCTATACCTAACAATTCTTTCATTGTATGTAGGGCTTTTAAAAAATTTCAGAAAATACTTAAAAAAATTTAAATTATTAAATTTTGTTTCTGTTAAAAATCTGAGTTCTCCCCTGCCCACTGGGAGAGGGGGTTGGGAAGAGGATAGAACCTATAACAAATATGAAAATATATATGTATATGTATGTTTATATATACATATATATACATACACACATATATATACACATATATATATACATACACACACACACACACACATATATATATGTATATATATATATGTGTGTGTGTGTATATATATATATATATATATATATATATATATATATATATATATATATATATATATATATAAATTTTCCCCTTGAATTCATCACCACTGTGTCAGGGGATGGATAGCTTGTTTTATCATGGAGCTTCTGAAATCTTGGTTGGTCAATATATCGATCAGGTTTAAGTCTTTCGAAGTTGTGAACATTTTCATTAGATTGGATTAGTAGTGAGCAGTGGTGACAGTAGTAGTTGTCTGAAATAAGGAATATAAATATTGTTTCTTTTTAAACACATCTCAAATTTAAAGGTAAGAGGAAAAAGGAAAAATAGGGAGGGGAAGAGAGGATTACAATTTGAACTACAGATAAATGAATATAGGATTGATAGATCTGAGTAAAAACATGCTCATCTTAGAAGCTGCTACAAAATCTAAGTTTTTAGAAGTTAGCCATTTGCAGCATAGAACAGGATATCCAAATCAAAAAGAGAAGGAAGGAGTGTTCCTCTGCCTGAGGTGAGGGAGGAAAATTTCAGGGGGAGGGATAAAACCTACCTCTGAAGGTTCAATTTTTTCAAGTAGGTGAAGGTTATAGACCAAATACTCAAATTGGCTGAAGCTCATTTAAGCTACTCTTAAAGATCACAGAGCTACAGGAAATCAACCAAGTCAATTTTGCAATTAACTATCCACATAATGACTAGAAGCACAACAATTCTACCTTTGGAAGTCAAATGGCTGTTCAGACTGTTAGGAAAGTCTAATTGGTCCCAAACTCCCAGCAGCACCTGGGCCCACCATAGCATAATTTAAACTCTAGAGTGAAGAGATGATAGGACAGAAATAATCCATTTTTTTTCCTATGGGTGTTGAAAGTGAGGATAACGGAGAACATGTCCAGATCCCTCAGGGTTGCTGGGGGGTTGTTATTTTTGACATTGCTATTTTTGAATCAACTGTTAACAAACTTATCTGAAATATTTTACAAGTTCCTTTCTTTATCTACCTTATGTTGCTGTTCAGTTGTTTCAGCTGTGTCTGACTCTTTGTGACCCTGTTTGGAGTTTTCTTGGCAAAGATGCTAGAATGGTTTGCCATTTCCTTCTCCAGCTCATTTCACAGACGAGAAAACTAAGGCAAACAGAGTTAAGTGACTTTCCCAGGGTCACAAGTTAGTTAGTGACTGAGACTGAATTTGAACTCAGGTCTTCCTGACACCAAGCCTGGGACCTGTGTTCTTGTGTTTTTTTTTTTAATGATTTAGATTGCATGCTACTAAATGAAAGGACTGTTTTCATTTAACCTCAAGCTATCACACACACAACACACACACACACACATATATATAATATGCACATATATGTAGAGAGAGTGTTGCTTAATATATGTCAAGTGATTTTGACAGTCATACCAAATGTGATGTCATTTAATAGAATGTTTTGATATAATGGTTCACTCTGAATTTTCTTCTCTTGGTTTAGAGGGTTAATATAATAAAATAATACTCATGGAAAAAGCTGATTTGATATTACTATAACTCTATGCTATTGTGCCCAACAAATATTTTAGCCTCTCAAGAGTTCTCTTTCACACACACACACACACACACACACACACACACACACACACTACCTTCACTTTCAATGAAACTGATTTCCTTTCAATCTGAATCAAGTTCCTGTGGAATTCTTTATTAGTTTTACTTGCACCTAAGTTTTATTGTAGAAGACTTTTATCTCATTTTCAAAAGTAATGAAAAAAAGAAATACTATAAACAGAAGAAAGTAACCAAAGGGGAAATTGCCCAATAGGCTTCAGGGTGGAACTTTCCAATATAAAGGTTACACATGGAAAAACACTAAATGTGGCTATGACATACATAGGTTTCATTTAAGCAGTGATTATATGATGCCCTAAGTCCCATGATTATTATAATAAAATAGCTAGGGATATACAATTACATTCACCTATTACATGCAAGACATTGTGCTAGGAACTAGGATGGGAGTGGGATGTTCCAAAGATACAGTCCCTGTTCTTAAGGAGCTTTTTTGACATAGTTGAAAAAAAATGAGACAGGTAACACAAATAACCCTACTGCATACTAAAATATAAGTACATGTAGGAGGTACAACGTTCTACATTATATCCAAGAACCATCAATTTAGAGTTGTAAAGGACCATCAAAGTCATCTAGATTAGTCTCCCTCCTTTTACAATGAAGAACAGACAAAGAAGAGCAAAAATTTTATGATTTGCTTGTAGTCACACAGGTATTAAATAAGAGATTCAAGATTTGAACCAAAGTCCCCAGATTTCACATATGGCACTCTTTTCACAATGCCTTTATTGAGAATACTTCTGCATTGGAAGAAGTAGATATTAAAGAATGGGGATGGATTATAACAGACAGAGATGGAAGGACTGGTGAGATTTGAAGTAGAGAGCAGAGGTACAGAGCTGATGTGGATAAAACTATGAAGATGGTACAGAGAAAGACAAATGTGTATAACAATGCGTTTTGGGCAATGGTCCAATTTGGAAAGAGAGCAGATTATGTGACTAGGAGTAGAACGAGATAAGGTTGGACTCTTCTTTTTTCTTTACCACACCCCACTTCATATCATATCTATTTGTATCAATGCTTGTTCTTATATTTGCCTAAATACTTTATCTCCATAAGGAAATTATTTACAAAACAGGATAATATCAGTTTATAAATGACTTTGAGGACAGGAACTCTGTTGTTTAGGCTTGTATTCTCAGCACCCAGAACAGTGCCTTGACCATAGTGAGTGATAGTAATTGTCAAATTTAATTGAACTGAGTAGTTTGGAACAAAATTGTGGAGGACCTTGGATTTCAGGAGTATGGACTGAATTTATTTGAAAGCCATTGGACATTCATTGAATAAATAGTTAAATACATAAGTTATCACTTGGGCGTCTCTAAGAACATTTGTCAAAGTGTGTTCCTAAAGAACTTTAGTTTTTTGTATGATGCAAATAGAAGTTTCTCGAGAAAATATAAATGCTAGGTAATCATTTGGAAAGGTCTGCTACTTCTCAAAACTCAGTAGAGGGTTTCCTCTAACGCAAATAGAGTTGTACTAGGTTCCAGGTCTCCCTCCCTTTCTTAGGCTCAGTTCTACCACTTGTTTGTCGGGACTATTGGTCCTGGTATCCATGAGAAAAAGGCGAACCCACCAATTCCCATTATCTACTGCTACCTAGAACTATGCAAATGTACTTTCACCATCTTATTCTGGATCCTAAGAGCATTACAGAAATGGACAACCCAGTTTTCAAAAGACCTTTTTTTCTTTTCTTCCTAAACTAGGCCCAGTTTATGTCTCAAAATGTATTGTTCAAAGTCTTGCTATCCTGAGAGAGCTCAATAGTGGGACTGTGTCTTCAGAATTGAGGATAAGGCAACAGTTAGACTTGATGGTTGGCTGTAATTTTTCTCACTGAAATACTTCTATAATATTTAAATATGTGTTTATATTGTTTGTTACTAGTAACTTATTTAAGGCTTGTGAGACCAGGGGTTTTTAGAGAAGAGGAAATAGAGCTTATGGAAGAAGTTTCTCCAGTTCATTTAATAGATAGGCATGAAGACTCAGTGTTAATTGATTGATTAAGGAGAGGCTTTGTGAATTTCTATTAATTCATTAGGTGATATCAGAAGATACTCTCAATTAACCTTAGAATATAGGCTGAGAATGAATAAAGTAACAAGCCAAGTGTCAGGCTGAAGGATGAAGACGTAGTTATTCATCAATGCACATAACCCACATAGGCTAGAGTTGAGGGTGATCATCTCTAAACCCCTGCTCCATGATACTTTATGCAGTCAAATATATGGTTGCTAGGATGTTTTTATCTATATAAAGAGGAATGTTCACAAGCGTCTTCCGTGTGGTGCACTACCTCTGACTAATGTATCCATCTCTGACTGGTAGATGGCTCTGTATTTGTAGATTGTATCAATATATTTCCAGCCACAAAGTGTTCCATAGACAAATTATTATGACAAGCACTAAATTAGACATTTTTGAAGTTCCACTAACTCTTTTAGATCACTAGAGCATTAGCTAATGAACCAAAATATCAACTTTTTGCATGGACACTCTAAGAAATTTGTCAAACATATCTATACGTAAAGGAAAAGCTAGCAAACTGATATTTCCACTACTTCTACCTGCGGGGAGGATGTGTTAGTTACAGTGGATGTGTTACTTACCAGTGGTATTCAAAAGTAATCATGATTTACTTTCAAAAGAATCTCTAAAATGTAGAAAAAGAAAATGGTACCAATAAGCCAGGAATTCTTAACCTGGGGTCCCTTTATAGATTTTAGGATGTCTATGAACATGGATGGGAAAAATTATATTTTATTTTCTATAATCTCTAACTGAAACTTAGCATTGCCTTAAATAATTTTCAAAAATTATTCTAAGAAAGGTCCCTTCAGAGGTTTCCCTAAACCCTCAAACAGATCTAAGACACAAAGTAATTCATTTAAACAATAAACATTTATTACATGACTATTAGGTAGCAGGCACTAAGCACTAAGAATACAAGAAGAGGCAAAACACAGTCCTTGCTCTCAAGAAAATCATAATACAAGAGTGAATTAAGCCTGTTGGGTGTCCGGACTAAGTTTGATGTTAATAAGATAAGCTAGTGAGGTAGACAGAGGGCAGTGAGGCACACCAAGCTAGGGAAGAAATGGAGTAGGTCAAAGCTCTTATGCCAATTGGTAATGAGATAAGACTTAATGAGTAGCCCCTGAACTTCCAATCTTGGTAGGATGGGAAGGAATTTAGGGCAGAAAGTAGGAAGGAATGGAGAGTGAGAGGGATGAAAAGAGGCAGACAGACAGAGACAAAGAGATAAAGGTAAAGAGGGAGGGAGGGAGGGAGGAAGGAAGGAAGGAAGAAAGGAAGGAAGGAAGGAAGGAAGGAAGGAAGGAAGGAAGGAAGGAATGAAGGAAGGAAGGAAGGAGGGAAGGAAGGAAGCAAAAAAGGAAGGAAGGAAGGAGGGAGGGAAGGAAAGAAACAAAGAAAAGAAAAGAAAATGAATAACATTAAGCTTCAAATAACAGTGTTGTCCAAGGGATGACTGGATCAAACTTATTTTGAGCTTTTTGTTTTATGGATTTGTTCTCCCTATCCTCCACCTTCCAATGTCTAGAACATGACATAATTATATTGGAAATGGGGTGTGTGGGAGGGGGGAAGTCTTGTTTGCACTATTTTGCTTCTGCCAAAACACATGTAATTTAGCTTTTTTAGACAGGAAGTTAATGTCTTTTAACTGATAGGGGGAGAAGTAGACCAATGACTACATTCATTTTTAATAAGTATCAAATGTTTTCAACACGCAAATGATGCAGAACAATACTGTAAAAATAGATGTCATGTGTTTGGCTCAGTATCCTATGCTTGATGGGAGATGAAACAGAAAGATTTCCCTAATAAACTAATGAGACTTTTAAAAATACTAACAATTCTAGTAACCATAGGCAATGAAATGTTAAATGCTATCAAAGGTTTGAATTCATTAAAAAAAATAAACTCTATAAATTCACCCTCCAGCTCATTAGGAAATCATCCAAAACTAGAGAGAAGGAACCAAATTGGGAATTTATGACACATACTCTTTAAAATGGTTAGCATGGGAGCTCATGAAACATTTCTCCATGCCAATTCTTCTACAATGATGCACTGCTCCAAGAGTATTATGAATCACCTCTAGGGCTTTACGAATTGCAGATATTAATCTAGAAAACTGTTTTCTAAAAAATAATCCTCATTTGACTTTAAGGATACAGCTTGAGTTTACTAGTTCTAAAAAATGAATAATAATAGATGATACTAGAGATACATGGTATAGTGGATAGAGAACCAGCTAGCTTCAGAATTCATGAAGACTTGAATTCAAGTCCTGCTTCAGACATATCCTGACAGCATGGACATGCCTCTTAGCTTCTCAGTGCTCCAGACCATACTTCAAGACTATAAATTGCAGAAAAGTTACCAATCTACACTGAGAGGTGGAGGTTCCTCATGAGGAATTCCAGTGAATTCACAAGTCTGGAACAGCACAAACAAGTTAAATGATTTATTTGAAATACACAATTAAAAGTCATAGATATTGTTTATTATTAAATATTAAAAAGTTATTATTAAAATCTATGTGCAGTAAATACAATTCTACTGGTAGAAATGTTAGATTCAAATTATCCATAAAAGAAAAGTAAGGTATAAGAACTAGTCACTAACAGAGAATTCCATATTAAGTCCCCATTTGTATTGTGTGATTTTCCTTCCATGGCATTTACAGTCAGGGCAATCAGAATTAACGATGTCTGCAAAAAGCAAATTGCATACTTAAATTGTAAAACCAAATGGACATACTGACCATCGTGCCACTGGCCACTGGGCAATTAAAAAAAATTGTCATGTGTGATATATTTTGTTTTTATTTCTCAAAAGTATGATTTCCCCCCAAATTCCTGCTTTAAATGCAATTGATTCTCTTGTCTGCACCCCCCACACACACCCTGTAAACTCTGCTTCTCTTCCCCTCCTCCCAGGCAGATCTCTGACCTTTTCCAATGTCCTGTCATTGTTTTGGCACTTGACTGGCAGAACATGAAACAACAAATATGTACAATTCGAGTGGTTTCCTGAGATGTTATTCTATCAAACTGGCAATTTCCGAAAGGATTTGGAATGGAGCTTGCAATTCCTCAGACACCAGGGAGGTCTGACAATGACTGCCAAGATGGTCTGTGCCTCAAGCTGGTCCTAATATCTGAGCAAATAAAACATTCCTTTTCTTTACGTTTATTTTTAGGCCTAATCTCAAGCAGATCTCATAGACCTTCCAACTGGCTGGAGAATGCTATAGTTAGCACCTCAGTAAGCAAAGGTGATGATGGCATTGTGATTATGCTGTGGCTGTTGAAGAAAAGGAGACTTTTCTTGCCTATGTTCACCATGGGCAATGGCATAGTAATGAAGGTGATAAAATTACAGGTGAAACAAATATGTGAGCTCTTGTCATTCAGTTGTGTCTGATTCTTTTTGCCCCATCTGGGGTTTTCTTGGCATAGATACTGGAATAGTTTGTCATTTCCTTTTCCAGCTCATTTTGTAGATGAAGAAACTGAGGCAAACAGGTTTAAATGACTTAACCAAGGTCACACAGCTACTAAGTGTCTGAGGCCAGATTTGAACTTAGAGAGATGAATTTTCCTGACTCCAGGCCCAGCACTCTGCCCACTATACTACAGTGAACATCAGAGAAGACTAGAAACTCATTAGGGTAGACATATATTCTCAATTGACTTCATTTACCACCTATGCATTTGTTGTTTCCAAATATTGTTTCCACAATATTTCCAAGACGGTGGCAGCTTTGTTAATTCTAAAATTTGATTTTTATTTGGCTTAAATTAATATTATAGGGTCTGAATAAAATTAACAACTCAGACAGCAACAATACACTCATAGCATCCATGTTAGGCAAGATTCCCTGTTGTACCAACTTGAGATGGAATGCCACAAGTCCTTAGAGTTCATAATACTTAGCATCATGTCCACAAAGTATAAAGGCCCTCAAACCATAATGGATTTGTGCGACCTGTCATGTGTTAGTTCAGCTCCTTGAGGGCTGAACCATCCCCACCCAATTCTATGTGGCTGTTCTAGTACCAGCTCATTTTAATGCACCGATATGTCTAACAACCAACCACTAGTCTCTCACTTTTCCACTAGAGTAGTTCTTGTGGTAACCTTTGTAAGAAATAGTGTGGGTATCTGCAAAATTCCTCTTATATCCGTTTTACAATGACTACATTTGTGCTTTTGTTTGATTCTAATTTAAGAATGGAGTTAAGATACTATTTTAGCATATCCTCTGGTCTTAAAAAAAAGCCATGATCTTTAACCCACTTAAAGGGGCATTGGAAGGATTTTTGAAAACCTTAAATTGGCTTTTGATCTGTTATTTTATAATATTATCCATCTTACATTTTTTTTTTCAGAACTAACATACTGAAAGCCTAAGGATATGACTGTCTATAGTAACTTCTAAACTCCATACAGTGAGATAACATGGCCTTACCCTGGCACCAGATAGTGTCTCCAAGGAATGTTTTGTAAAAAGCAGTAATCCAACACTTAACTCTGTAGGGGCTTCATAAGTCTCCACTTCTCACCAGATGCTGAAGTCCTGGTCCTTACTATAGCAGAGGGGAAAAAAAAGATAGACATACCTTTGACTGTAATGGCTGACCCCATTACTTTGAACTATTGAATCATTAAAAGATCATGGAATCATAAGTGTAGAATTGTAAAAAACCTTAGAAGTCAACTGACTGATGCCCTTCATTTTGCCAGAGATAGAAGAAGTCACGGCCCAGAGCAGTTGTCACCTATTCAAACTCACACAAGTAGCAAGTGGTGGAGTTCCTTAAATTTCTTGTGCTGCATAAATCACTTCAACTTTAAAATGCTGTGATTTAGTTATGAGATCAGTGAGTAACTTCATGTGGCTATTTTAGAAATATTTTAACGTAGTCTTTCGGGATAAATATTGCTCAAATTGGCAGTTTAAATAAGCAGGTACTCATTCTGTGTACCTTTTGTTTGTCAACTCACTTTCAATGATTGATTGCATTGCATATAAGTTCATCCTGAGATTCTTATACTTTTATTATCAAGAAGCAATTTTATTCTATTAAGGAATAAATTGCTTGCTATGGTCACATTAAAATATGTATTTTTATAACCACAAAAATATCAAAAACATTCTCATGAATATAAATATAGTTGGCAGTCATTTGTTCGCCGTTGGGACTTAACCTCTCTTAACAATATCCACATATTAACAACCATATTTATTTTATACTTGGTTTTTATGCCAATACATTTTTTTTTGGTTTTAGTATGAATTTAATTGAAACAAAAAAGACATAATAAAACTGCAGAGTTTGACCTGTCTTGAAGCAGAAAGTGGTGTTTCTTTACCTGATAGTGTCGCCAAGATTCTTGATTCCCTGCCAAAGGAAAAAGTAGAACATAAACTGATGAGGAAATCAATAAAATCTGCCCTTCTCCAAAGAGAATGTACATGCATTTTGCAAAATGCACAGAATCAGCCTCATCTCATATTACTCCCTTTAGCACCTTGTGCCCTTGACCACACTGGACTAGTTACTGCCCTAGGATACATGCCATGCTTTCCCAACTTTGTGAAAAAACTTTTATCTTGAATCCTCTGATCTCCCTAGTTGTCTTTCCAGTCATCTCCTTGAAGGAAGGGATTATTTTTCTCCTCCTTTTTCTGTGTGAGTTTTTCCTACACCCAGACCAAGCACTAGCATATATTGGACATTTAAACATTTATTGATTTTTTGTTTGTTATCCCTGGAATTTCCTTCTTCCTTCCTCTTTTCTTCAACTATTGTGCTCCTACACATTCTCTAAAGTCCAACTTTAATGCCACCTCTTCCATAGGGCCTTACCCAAACCCTTTGTCAGAAACGACCTTTCCCCTTAACCTCATGTAGCACTTTGTTTTGGATTTCCCTAGTGCGTTTATTATGAAATAGTGTGTATTATAGTCATCTGCTTGTTCTTTTTTATCTCTGACTATAAATTTAATAAGGATGGGGACTGTATCTTATCTAAATTTTCTGTCTCCCACAGTGGCATAGCACAATGGACTACATATTTTTTTTTCAGGCTTATTGAATTCAATTGTATGATGGAATGTTAGAACTGGAAGGGACTTAAAGACTGCCTTGTCACCAAATTTTACAGATGAGGAAACTGAGACTAAGAAAGGTCAAGTGACTGGCACAATTGGCGAAGGACAAAGCTGAAACCAGAACCCATGTATAAAGTATTTTGGATAGTGAGTAATAACTAATATGATTAGAGAAACTTAAACTGAAAAGAAACTTTTAGATAGCTTTAGGGACTTTTCTACTGGAAAAAAGTGTTCAACTAGCATCAATTATTTAGATGATAATGAAAACTCTCAAAATTCTGTAGCCTATGCAGATTTTCCATCTGATGAGCCTGGAATCATTGACTCATACTATCAAAGAGCTAGAAAAGATTTCAAGAGGTCATGTAGTCTGGCCCCTTGCCTCCTGGCAGGATTCCATCTAACGCATACAAGCCAGATGGTATTCTTAAAGATGTCCAAGATGTAAATTCCACTGATGAGAAGGCTATTTTTGGGATCTACTGGAGGCCCCTGGGATTCTACAACCTCTTGATTACTCTGTGCCCCAAATTCCCTTTCAAAGTCAATCTGCTGAACTCTCTGGCTAGTGACAGTTTCCCCAAGCCTCAATTTCCTTATCTGTAAAAATAATAATTGCAATACCTAAGTCAAAAGGTTTCTTTAAGCTTTATCATTATCATTATTTTTGATACTTCACCCAGGACCTTGACAGTGGCTGGAGAGTGGTTTTATGGAATATCCCATCCACAGTAAACCACATATATAGCTGCCCTTAAACATATTTCCAGAATACACAGAACTAAAATGCACATTGTTTAATTCAAAGAACTAAACTCAAGAATGTGGCTGGGTGGTGTAGTGGATAGAGTTCTGGGCCTGGAGTCAGGAAGACTCATCTTCCTGAGTTCAAATCTGACCTCAGACTGTACTAACAATGTGACCCTGGACAAGTCACTTAATCCTGTTTGCCTCAGTTTCCTCATCTGTAAAATGAGCTGGAGAAGGAAATGGCAAATCATTTTAGTATCTTTACCAAGAAAACCCCAAAAGGGTCACAAAGAGTCAAACAAGACTGAATGAAAAGCTCAAGAACATATGTCCTGATCTGTCAAATACCAATGATCTGTAGACAAATATAGTTTATCTTCTAACATAAAACCCTGAAAATCTGTTTGCGTACACAGCACACATTCATCAGGAGAGGAGTTAAAAGGATCCTCAGAGGTCATCTAATTGTACTTTTATCTGCATAAGAATTTCTTCTATAACATTTCCAAGCAATTGTCATTCAGACTTTATGTGGCCATCCCTAATGATGGGGGAATTCACCACTCACCAAGTCAGCCCTTTCAGACAGCTAAGTTTTGAAATGTTTTCTCTTCACATGAAGGCAAAATCTGTCTGAAATTTCCACCTATTGCTCCCAGTTTTGTCTTTTGGAGACAAGCAGAATGAGTTTTAACTTTCTTCTACATTACTTCCCTTCGAATACTTGATGGTTATCACACTCAGCATTCCCCTTCCCCTCCATCCTCTCCACCCCCTCTCCCTAGCCATCACCAGAGTTTTTTTTCTAGGCTAAACAACTGCAGCTTCTTTTGTGGCAGTGTCTCTAAGTCTTCTCACTAGCCCTTTTTTCTCACCTTTGGAAGTATTTCAGTTTGTTGATGCCCTTCTTAAAATGTGATGCCCAGAACTGAACACAATGCTCCAGGTGCAAGCTGAATAGGAGAGCACACAGAAGAACCATCGTCTCATTGGTTTTGAACCTGAGTCAGGCTCTTTTTAGCTTCAAATATTTTTTTGCAGTTTGAGGAATTGGTAAAATGAAAGCGTTTTGCAATTAAGCTTGTGCTCTAAACTGGTGTTGATTAGTCTCTCTTTAGCAAAGAGACGAAGTATTTGCTTCCTTATCTATAAAATGAATATATATAAATGTAACATGGGGTGTGATGTGTGGCTCGAAGGGAAACAGGAATAGCTCTGTCTCTGTATATCTTCCCCCCACACTTCTCCAAGAGAGACTTCCTGCCAGGAGGAGAAGCAGAAGGTTGGGGCCAGAAGGTAGGCTACTCTGCCATCCTCAGAGAGAGAGGATGCTGTGGTATAATTAAATCTATCTGCTTCCTTAAATATTATGAGTCTAGAGGATGTGATTTTTTTAGGTTCAGGCTAAACTCCTGATTGCTATTTGTTAAGAAGGAAAGGAAGAAGCCCAAGCTCCATATCTGAAACTTGACTGCCTTCCCACTAAATGCCAGTTCTACAGCATGTGAGTTCACATAGCACATAGCAAAGAAATCCATTTATCTGAGCCAGTAGCAAAACAAAAATGAGAAAAAAAGTATACTTAGGAGAATATATACCAGATAATAAAGAGTGAAGTTGCTCTCCCATTGAGGGGAAGGTAACTCAGCTCAACCAAGAGAGAGTCCTAGATCTCACACAAGAGGAAGAATTCCCCAGAGTCTCTAACGTAGTAACCTAGGAATAGGGATATGTTCAAAGACCAGTAGCTCTTCTCATGCTGACTTCTTCCCAGAGTCTTCTCTCCTCATGACTTGAAAAGAGGTTGGAATGCTATGCATCTTCACCCTGGTCACTGGAAGCTAGAAGCACCTGAAGAGTGCAGAGCCTCAAGACACTATAGAGTTCAGACCTCTCTTCTCTTACTCTTACCAACTTCTTGCCCCCATCCCTCCTTATACCTCATGGAGGCATAGAGCATTAACCTTCACTTTCAATGACAGAGTCCCATACCAATGGGCTTTGGAGCTTGAGTTACACAAAAAAATGACTTGCTTATTTCATTGGTTTTTGTGAGATATTGTATAGGCAAGTGCTATAAAGGCTATAAAGTATCCTATAAAGAATATGGGTTAAGGAACAAAGGATATCGGAAATCTCTGAATTATTTTTCTGCTTCAGAAATTGAGGGCCAGTGTAGAGAAGGTCTCAAGACTTCAATAACTTTTTGTTTTCTTTTGTCTTTCTTCTAGAACCCATATATACTTTTGTAGTCCAGTAAAACACTGGGCAAACTTTTTAATCCTTCTCTGTCTAGATCTTTCTTATCCTCCAAATGATAATAGTAATGAACTACTGTTCTAAAATTTTCTGTCTCTTCAACCCCCAGGCCATTCTCTCAGTATATGGACTTTGCTTGCCATTTATTGAGAAGATATATTTAATCTTCTCAATAGACTGCCCCAAACAAATTCCCTCTATTCCTTAAATTTCTGGTTGTTCTCACTCATCCTCTCTTCTTGTGCTTCAGTCTCAAAATAAGAGAGAACACTTATCTCTTTATTTGAGTCTTTTGTCCTGTCTTCCTGTCTTCTCTAATGATCTTGTTCCACTAATCATTCCCTCTTATTCTCTCCTATCTTCAATATCTCTTTTATCTATTGGTATTTCCACTGCCTAGAAACAGGATTATGTCTTCCTTGTGCTAAATATTTTAGCATAAATATTTTAATGAAAACATATTTTTTTCTTGAAGCTTGAATGCTCTGAAGCTATCACGTTATATTTCTCTTCTTGTTCACTGCTAAACTCTCAGTTAATGCTTGCTATCTCTACTTTCCAGACATCTATTCATTCCTAATCCCTTTACATTATGGCTTCTGACTCCAAGACACTACTGAAGCTGCTCTCTTAAGAATCATTAATGATTCCTAATTTATAAATCTGATGTCCAGTGGACCTCTTTACCTAAATCATCTCTGGGTCTCTCAAATTCAACATGCCCCGAGAAAAACCCATTATCTCCCTTTAAACTTGGCCTTCCTTCTGACTTCCTAATGTCTGTTGATACTACCACAGTATTTTCAGTAACCCTGCTTTGAAACTTTAGTCATCAGCTGCCATTTCCAAACAATGAAGATCTTCCTGACCCCAAGGGTAGTCTTCTATCCTTTATGCCATAGTACTTTTCATAACAGGCAATATCTATACTTCAAGAATTTAGACAGGAAGGATATGTTTGCAGTGTCCCTAGGTTTATCCGGAAGTTTCTGACCTTTCAAAGATAACACATGCTTACATTTAGAAACTAACCCCAGCACTTAACTCACAGCTAATACTGGTTGCCACAGTGACCACAAGAACACTCTCTATCCACCACCACCAACTTCCCTACCTCCAGCTCCCATGGATGGGTTTGTTACTTTGAGTGAGAATGAAAACAATCTCATTTAGCTGCACTCTTAGGTATTTTTCCAGGTTTTAGAACCTAGAGAGGTGAGGTGAAGGATATACTTTTACTTAGTCTAACAAAGATGGCTAGAAAACTAGACTAATACCTACACTTAGGATTTCTGATAACATCATTGAAACAGGAGAATGAAACTCAAGGTCTGCTGTCTCATCAGATCCTTGAAATATGTGCTGTCCTGGTGAACAGTTTTCCTGGTATGTTGTATGTATCTTAAAACCATTCCCAAAATTTATATAAGAAAATCCTGCTTTTTATAAAAAATGAACTTGTTTCTCAGTCCTTCTGTATTTTTAAAAGCTTTTTGAAAATTTTGGTTCCTCTTCTTTAAATGACATCTAGATTTGTACAGATAATACATGTAAATAGCATCACATAAAAGCGTCTTTCAATATGAAGAAGCGTATTTCAGAATGTCAGCTAAAGGAATTATTTAAATAATAAATGTGTTACTAAATAACTTCTTTTAAAAAGGCTGCTTTTCAATTATTCTTATTATTTTATTGTTCACAGAATTAATGGAATATCCATGTGCCTGCTTAGCTCCAAGAAAACACAGTTGGGGAAAATGAAGCTTAATGATTAGAGTCAATAATGTAGTAATTAAGCTCAGGAGACCTAGATTCCCTTGGTAAATCCAACATTTCTCTTCATCTTATTTTTCATTTCTTATTTTTCAGTCTTTGCTTTTAAAATAGCATTCATGTAATTCAATGACTAATTCTACTGATTTAGCTATCAAATAAAATTGCTGAAGTCAACAAAAGAGTAACACAGAGAAGAAAGCAAAGAAATAAATAATAAATGCAGAATCCTAGAAATACAGCAGATGCTCATAATATATTGGCAGTGAATGATCCAAGCTCATTGTCCTTGTCTTATCATGTAAGAATGCTTAAGAGTCAATAGTGTGCCAATTGGATTTTATTAGTTTGGACAAATATCAGACTCTTATTTTCTGAAATTAACACAATTTTTTGATGGTTTCACCTTTTGCCCTTGATGATCTTCCTACTTGCCTTCAACTATTACCTCTATGTGGGTAACTCCCAGATTGAGATCTTTCCTTGAGTTCCGAGCCTTGATTTCCAGCTGCCAGCTAGACACCTAGATGTATTTCTTCAAACTTACCATGTCTGAAATCAAGCTCATTATTCTTTCTCCAAAATTTACCCATTATCTCCAACTACCTAGTCTCAAAACCTCAGAGTCATTCTTGAGTATTCCCTCTTTATCTCCAAATTAGTAAAGTTCTGTCAATTAGACCTCTGAAATTTTCTTTTGCTACTATTATAACCCTATTTTAGAATTCATTTTATTTTTTTCTGGACAATTGTAATGCTTTTCTAACTGATTTCCCCTGTTGCCAGTCTCTCTCCTCTCTAATCACATCACTTCCTACCATACAAGGCTTAGGTAAAAGAAATAAGGGTGTTTAGCTAGCAAAGAAAAGCTTTAGAGGAGATGTGATAGCTCTCTTCAAGTAGCTAATAAGTTACCATCTGCAAAATATAGGGAACCTAGTCAAATTTTTAAAAAATTAAGAGCGATTCCTCAATTGATAAATGGTCAAAGGATATGAGTAGTCAGTTTTTAGAGGGAAAAATCCAAGCTATCAATAACCATATGAAAAAGATAACCTAAATTACTAATGATTAGAGAAATGTATATTTCAACTCTGAGATACTACCTCATTCCCACCAGATTGGCAAAGTTGACAAAAAAGGAAAATGATGAATACTGGAGGGGATTTGGGGGCAGGGGGTAGGAGAGAAAGGTATTTTAATATATTCTTGGTGGAGCTGTGAACTGGCCTAGCCATTCTGTAAAGCAATTGGAACTATGTCCAAAAAGCTATTTAACTGTGTGTGTGCTTTGACCCAGTAATACCACTAATATCCCAAAATAGGTCAATGCCTCAAAAAGATCAAAGAAAGAGGAAAATGACCCATATAGATAAAATAAAAATTATAGAAACGCTTTTTACAGTGGCAAAGAATTGGAAATTGATGGTGTTTCCACAATTGGGAAGTGGCTGAACAAGTTATGGTATATGAAAGAGCTGTAATACTATTATGCTATAATAAATAATGACAGTGATGGTTTCAGAAAAATCTGGGAAGACTTGTATGAATTGATATAAAATGGAGTGAGCAGAACCATGGGAAAACATATAATAATATCAATATTGCAAAGATAAATACTTTATAAGATTTAGAAACCCTGATTGACACAATGACCAACTATAATTCCAAAGGACTTATGATAAAATGTGCTGTCTCCAGACAGAGAGGTGATGGGCTTAGAATACAGATTGAAACATTACCTTTCCTTTTCCTTCCTTCCTTCCTGCCTTCCTTCCTTCCTTCCTTCCTTCCTTCCTTCTTTCCTTCTTTTTTTTTTGATATGGTAAATGTGGGAATTTGCTTTGCTTGAATAAATATAGGTAATGTTTTTGCCTTCTCAATGGGTGGATGAGAGGTGGTGGGAAAGAGAGAATTTGGAACAGAAAATAAATAAAGTTGAATTAAAAAAAAAGAAAATTGTGTCATCTTGGTTTGAAGATTAAAATTCCGTAAAGATTACATTTTCCTTTTGCTCTCTTCTAAAAAACATAGCTTATGGTGCATTTGCAGTTACAGAGAAATGCTTTTTAGGTATTCTTTAAACAAATAATGATTGAAGAGCCTGGTATTTCCTGAGAATTAATGACTAGATGGGATGAGCTGATGGCCCGAGGGATGTTTTTTAATTTAGTGCTTCATGTGGGTGTATCTATGCCTTTGGGAACTATCTTTACCCAAAGCTAGTTTCATAAAGTCACGACTGCCAAGGTTTTTCATTTTAACTTCTTTTTTTTCTTCCCCCCCTCCTTTCTTTTCTTTTCTTTTCCTTTTTCTTTCTTCCTCTCTCCTTCCTTTTCTCTTTCTTTTTTCTTTCTTTCTTCCTTCCCTTCTCTCTTTCTTCCTTTCTTTCTTTTTTCTTCCTCCCTTCCTTCTTTCCTTCCTTCCTTCCTTCCTTCCTTCCTTCCTTCCTTCCTTCCTTCCATCTTTCCTTCCTTCCTTCCTTCCTTCCTTCCTTCCTTCCTTCCTTCCTTCCTTCCTTCCTTCCTTCCTTCCTTCCTTCCTCTCTGTCTCTCTGTCTCTCTCTCTGCCTCTCTCTTTCTCTTTCTCTCTTCTCTTTCTTTCTTTGTTTCTCTTTTTTCTCTCTTTCTTTCTCTCTTCATTTTTCTCTTTCCTTTTCTCTTTCCCAGTCTAATTTTATAACCTCTGGATCAAGGGTAAGGTGGCCCAGGGCAGTGGAAGCAAGTATTGTTACACCCTGGGGAGCCACAAGAAAAAAGGTGAGATGACTGATTTCCAGTTTTACAACTCTGTAAATAAGTACCAAAATCTTACTAGCCCATAAAAGATGTTTACTCCTTTCATAAGTATAAAAGTAAAATCAGTACATAAATCAATATCTTTTACTAGTCTCCTCCCAAATACCACTCCTTACTCCATCCTTCTCTTAACACCAGCACACGCAAACACATGTGCTCGAGCGCGCGCGCGCACACACACACACACACACACACACACACACACACACACACTCCATTCCCGCAGGCAAGTGGAATTCTTACAAGGCATAAGAAATATTTAAATCACTTCACTGTGGCGTACTTTGAGTTTTCAATAAGCCAAAAACAAAAGCCATTGTGCCTGTAGCTAGAATTCCTGCCTTCATGATACTGATAGCAAGCTCTTCTAGCAAATCTCCAGGTTTTCTCTCTCTGTTTGAGTTTTCCTCTTCGAAAGTCAGGTACATTTGAAAGAGGCCTTCCTTGTCAGAACAGGACCCCAGTTCTGAGGCCCAGCTAGGCAGGAAATTGATCTCTCAAGTCTGTCAAACAAGTATGAAGCTCAGCAAAGGACAGGCTAGTGTTACCAGGTGCAGGTGCATTGCTGATGGTAGCTGAGGTGAGGAAGCCCTATTCTCTTTCACAGTTGAAGAAAGAAATTTGTCAGTGACAAGGAGGACAGCTTGCATGCCTCACATTCCTCAGTTTTGAAAATAATAAGGAGCAGGGGAATGAGGGAAAAATCAAATTTCTACTAAAGGATGTCAGCCACGAATTTACTGCAGGTGCAATATTTCTCCAAACAAAGGGCATTTTGTTTCTCCCCTCTGTGCTTCCAAGAAAACCAGCCTATGCCTCTCCCTGTTATGTTTTTCTTTTTATCAGTGCAAGGTAGATTAAAATGTTGATACCCTTCTTTGGCAGAAGGTATTTTAAAAGTTCTTAGTACAACTGTTGAAGCAGGATTAACTTCCTATGAACCCTTAGCTTCACTGGGTGCAACTGAGTTTTCTCTACCCAAAGAGTCATTAGTCTGCTTTGCCTTTGTGTTTTACTGAATTGCTTTCTGTCTAATCCAGATGTACAGTAGTGGCCTTCTGTATTTCTTCATCTCTGCAGTTAAAAACCCACCATTTCATGTAGAACAGGGTTTTTTAGCCTTTTTGTTGCGTCATAGACCCCTTTGGCAGGCTAGTGAAGCCTATGGACTACTTCATACAATAATTTTTTTAAATGTCTAAAATAAAATACGTAGAGTTGCACAAGAAGTCAGTTATATTGAAATATAGTTATGAAAGTAATTTTTAAACCACCTAGATTAATGGACTCTAGGTCCCTTGGTGTAGAAAGAACAGATTTCCTTCCTAGCTAACAAGATGGCAACCAAAAACTCCATTCTTGAGGAAGATTAGATTAAGGGTGACAAATAGAGTGATCACACAAGAGCCAAGATACATGACTAAACCTACCTTCTTTCTCATTATTCCCCTGAAATCCTTGAAAAACTATAAATCAAATACTACAGCTACTACTACTAGTACCATAACCACCACTACTGCTACCACCATTACCACTACTACTTACTACAACTACAGTAATAAGAGTGACATTTCTGAAGTTCTTTAAGATGTAAATGCCATAACTATAACAGCCCTTTGAAATAGTTCAAGTATTGATGTACGTATGGTTATAGATTAGGAAAATAAAGTTGAGATAGAGTCAACGACTTGCCTAGAGTTACAAAATTTAAAAAAAAATTCAGGCCCAGAACTTGAAAACGAATCTTCTGATTCCAAACTTTTCTCACTATACCATGCTGACTGGTAACTAATTATTATTCTTTACTCTAATTAGTCATCTCATACCATCCTACAAACACACCAACATGAGCCCTATTTCTATCCTTTCACACTTAGATGGTGTCTCTTTCTTGGAGAACTGTCCCCTTTCCCTTCTATCTATCTGTCCAAATCCTAGTCATCTTTCAAGGCTCAACTCAAGTTTTGCCGCCTCCGTGGAGCCTTTTCTGGCTACTTTAACCCTCTCCAACTATATCCTAAAGTATTTATAGTCTGTATCCAAAGACAGGGCTCTAGAAGGGAGGCTTCCATGTGGAGTGTAATAAGGAGCAGGACACAACCAGGGATCCTTAACTATACTTTATTTTTTAACTTATATTTTTAACTTCAGATAATTCTGCTCTCCTTGTATTTATTTTATAATAAATATTTGTTTTATAATAAATTGAGTTTTGGGGAAGGTAGGTGGCATAGAAGATAGAGCACTGGACTTGGAGTCAGAATGACTCATCCTCCTGAGTGCAAATCTAACCTTAGACACTTACTAGCTGTGTGACCCTGGGCAAGTCATTTAACCCTGTTTGCCTTAATTTCCTCATCTATAAAATGAGCTGGAGAAGGAAATGACAAACTATTCTACTATCCTTGCCAAGGAAAACCTCACAAGGGGTCACAAAGAATCAGATATGACTGCAAAATGACTCAAAAATTGAGTTTCCTGTATAGTGGGCTGAAAGCTTAACGTCTCAAGCAAATTAGTCACATGCAACCTTTCATATAGTCTAAGTTTGTTTTGTTTTTTCTTTCCTACCATATAGCTATTTTGGTTGCAATTGTTTTCATTTCAAAATGGTTTGATCATAACAACACTGTCAATAAAAATAAAATTAAAATATCTGAAACAGGGGGCAATGTCTTACCCCACACTATTAGTCCTGCCTTTTGGGCCCATGTAGATCATCTCTAATTCCTCTTCTGTATGATAGGCCTTTAAATTTTAAGTATAGCTGCCATGTCTTCTCCAAGTCTTCCCCAAGTCTTCCCTTCTCCAAGCTAAAAATTCTTGAGTTCTTCATATGACATGGTTTCCAGGTTGCTCACCATTCATTCATTCAATTAATCAGTCAATAAGCATTTATTAGGTGCTTATTTTACAGGCATGTGGTAAGAACCATCCCAGTTGCCCCCTTTGGGCTTCATAAATACCCTTCTAAAATGTTGCGCATAGCTCTAGATACAATACTCCAGGCGGAGTCTGACCAGGCCAGAGTATGCTAAAACTATCATCTCCTTCATACTGAACACTATATTTCCATTAAGGCACTTTAATATCACATTAGCCATTTAGCTATTATAGCACACTGCTAACTAGTATTGAACTTGTGATAGTCCATAAAAACCCTCAGATCTTTTTTCTTATAAATTTATTATTGTATTAATTCAAGTAGTCTGTTAGGTTCTTTGTTTTTGGAATTCTAATACTACAATCTCAAACTATTCTGCTTTACAAGTCAGAGGATAAAATATTGAACAGATTCAATTCAAGGACAATAGAGCCTTGGGGTTGTTCTAGAGAACTCATCCTACAGCGCAAAGAACGTTGGTTGTTGGCATCAGAGCCTAAATTCAGATCCTGACTTTGTTACTGGGTGACCTTGAGCAAATCCTTAACCTCTCTAGGCATCAGTTTCTTAGTCTGTTAAACTATTAGGTTGAACTGGATGGCCCCTAAAGTCCCTTCCAGCTCTGTCAATGATCCATTGACATTTATATTAATTCACTAATCAATGCTATTTGGGTCTTGATTGAACAAACAATTCCAAAACCATCTAACTGTGCTATCATCTTGTATACTAGGGTAACATGAGACTCTTTGTCAGGTACCTTGCTACTATCTGGATGTATGATGACCACAGCATATTTGAATAATTCAGATCAGGTACATATATTTTCATTTCTGTATGATGAGGCCAAAGATGAAAAGTTCACTTACTACCTCCACTCCTCACAATTCTCTATATTTCTCAGCATCACAGCTATTTCCAGGACCATTGTAGGGTAAAATTTCTGCATACAGCTCAGATCCTGATTTAAATCTTATTCATAGAATCCTTTATAAGACAATAGGATCATTGATTGACAGGTGGAAGGGACCTCATAGATCACCTACTTCACACTCCTCAATAACTCTCCTTATGTCACAAAGGTAGTAGTAGAGGTCCAGTCAATACATCTCTAAAGAATACCTACTATATGCTATGAAGTTATGAAGGTACATAAGACATGACTTCTGTCCTCTAGGAACTTGAAGAGATATATAATAAATTACAGAGGCTGTGCAGCAGAAGGAGTCCAAAATCTGGAGTCAGAAGTGCTGACTCAGAGTCCCAACTCTGCTATTTTCTATTATGTGACATGAGGCCAATTATTTGACCTCTTCGAGCTCATCAATGAAATGGAGATGATAATGCTTTTACTCCATACCTAACAAACTTGTAGTGATACTCAAATGAGAATGTTCTTTGGTGTGTTGGGAAAAGGGTTTGCATTAAGATGACTGGGTTCGAATGATAGCTGTGCCACCTGACTATTTATATGTAGCTGGGCAGATGGAATAAACTCTGGACTTGGAGTCAAGAAGACCTAAATTCAAATCCAGCCTCAGACACTTACTAGCTATGTGACCTTTAAATTCTGTCTCCCTTAGTTTCCTCATCTATAAACTAAGGATAATAAATAGCAGCTACCTTCCAAGGTTGTTGTGAGTGGGAGAAATGAGATAATATTTGTAAAGCACTTGGTACAGTGCCTGGCACATAGTAGGCACTTAATAAATGCTGATTTTAAAAAAGTTACTTATTCCCTTTGGTTTTCTTTCCTCGTCTGTACAATTAAAGAATGAAATTAGATGACCTTTAAAATCCCTTACATTCCTAAATAGTCAACAAATATTTATTAAATACTTACTATATCTCAGGCACCGTAGTAAGTGCTGAAGTACCACTCTTAAAACTCTCTTTCTGTGGACCACAATATAAAAATCAGTTATTATGTGTGATAGGAGTGGCACAAAGAATGTGTAACTGGGACCTAAACTGTGACGCTAATCTGTAGGACAACCAATCTAAGCCCTCGTTACAACAGTTTATAGGAGAAACAGGCCTTTTCCAGCTGAGATGACCAGGGGAAGCTTCTTGAAACAGGAGGCATTTAAGCTGTGCCTTTGAAGCATGGAAAGGCAGAGCTGGAGGAGGACACCCTCATCTTCAGCAAAGACTAATTTTCTCACTTGAAGATCTCCAATTTGACCATCCTATCCCTTCTCTTGGGGTTTAACCCAGAAGAACAAATGCTAAAAAAGAAAATGGCAAAATGGCCATTTCAGCTTCAAGCAGCAATGGTCCTGACGCTCTTAATGTGAATATTTTCTCTTGCAGACAGCAACGTGAGTTTAAATTCTGGACCCCCCTCCCAAAGCAAACATTTGAGAAAGGTTCCCCTTATCTTTACTCAGTTGCAAAAGTAAAGAAGTCTCCCAAGTGTAGATGGGGCCTCTCTTACAGCTGTATGCCTTTCAATTCAGAGGCTGCCTGTGCAATATTCATGTCTACAACTCCAGCAAATCTCATGGCAGGGAGAAAAGTGGAATTGTTCCTCTGTTATGAATTTTCACCCCAATTCAAGGTAAAAACACATCCTGTGGTGTGATTAAAAGACCTTTCACATTACAGCAGGTGTATTTTGTGTTTGTTCAAATGAATTGGCCAATGCCTGCAAAATGTGAATAGTTCATTGTGGACGCGGGCACTACCGAGGCACTAAATTCTAAGAATAACAAGCAAGAACGAAATTGACTTTCCCCTTTTCCAGATTAAAAAAAATATATAATTTAAAGAGGCAGTTTGCCAGGGTGCCTCATGGGAAATTTAAGGCAAGGTTAATTACTGGAACCACATGCCCAAGATCTCACTCTGAAAATGCCCCTTTAAGAATTAAATGAGAATAGAACAACATGCTGCAAACCAGGTCACAGCAGCTGTACTCACCATCTCTCAGACAGAAAGGAAGGAAAATACGTTTTAATTAAATTGTATTAATTGGTTTAGCTGATCTGGAAATAGTGTAAGAGCTTTGCTGTAATTCTGTTTTGTTGGCTCTGGTCCATTTATCCTTGACATTAAAATAAAGGAATGCAGTCCGGACAGCAGAAACACCCTGGGAGAGACTTTTGGACTGTCTAGGGTTAAAGAGCCTTCAGTGTCTCTTGAGTTTAACCAGAGATTCTGTTGCCTGAGTACAGAAATTAGACATATACCCAAAAAGAAAAAGGTCCGATTAAAAACATCACCTGCTAAAAGTTGTGCAAAATGCACAGTGGAGTCACATAATTTTTCTATAATAGTGAGCACTTGTTATGGGGGGGGGGGAAATCAAGGTTTTAGAGCATTAGGGAATAATGGAACTATTTCAGAGCCAAAGTGTAAGCTTCTGTATGTAAGATATTTGTGATTTTGAAAACATTCAACTCATCAGATTGATGCAAATTTGCAGAATCAGTTCGGGTTTTGCTCTTCAGGAAGAAAAAGAAGGTATCCAGGACCCATTTCTGTAACATAGAAAATATGGCCAATTTGACTTAAAGTGTTCAACTGATTTTCTAAAACATAATGCCAATGCAATATATATATATATATATATATATATATATATATATATATATATATATATATATACAGAGAGAGAGAGAGAGTTCTGCATCCAGGTTTCTGCATGTTTAAAGCTAGGATAGTATCACTATCACTAAGTTTTAAGCATAAAAAATTTTAATATTTTAATATAAAAATTTTAATTTTTAATATAAAATTCATATAGAATATATGAATGACTGAGAATAGTAACCCCAATTTATGTAGCACTTTGAGGTTTACAGAGTGTTTTGCTCACAGCAATCATGTGCATAGGTAGCCCTTTCTTCTACACTGACTCTCACATTTATCATATATCTCTTCACATTCCTAGAAGGAAAAGGCCATGTCTTATGTACCTTTGTAATATTATTATTGTTGTTAAGAATTATTATACTTGGTACACAGCTGTGGAAATAGAGGCTGAGAGATATTAAATTGCTAGCAGGAAGTCCAGCAGCAAGCGCCAGACATGAGTTTTAAACTCAGGTCTCCTGACTCTGTGGTAGAGTCAGCACTTTCCACTACATAACCTTGCCTTTTCTAAGACAATATTAATAACTAGTATTTATATATTGGTCCTTACATATATCATTTGAATTTCACTACAGCCCTGGGAGGCAGACACAACAGATAGTATCATTTCCATTTTACAGATAAGGAAACTGAGACTAGGTAGCCCTTGGGCTTGGATTCAGGAAGAACTGAATTCAAATCCTACCTTAGATGCTTGCTAGTTGGATGACCCTGAGGAAGATAGAATCTTACAGTTTTGTTTTCTGCATCTATAAAATATGGATCCAATCCAATAAACATTTATTAAACACCTACTATATGCCAGGCTAAATACTGAGGATACAACTAATTCCCTCCAGGAACTTATAATCTAAAGTAGAAGATACACAAAAGAAAGTAGGAAAGTGAGGGAGGGGATGGGACACTAAGGAGTACCCTAGAGGGTGACATCTTGTTTTGTGGAGTTGAAATACCAGGCAGAGCAGCAGATGCAAAGTGGAGTGATCTAAGAGTCCAGATTCCACCCTCTATAAAGGAAGGCATTGGGAGGAGTTTGGTACTCTACCCTCCAGTGCTCCAGGCAGAGGGAAGAGAAGACTGAGGGAGGCTGTATCAATCAAGGTGTGAGTTAGCAGCTTGGTAGTGAGTTTAGAAAGTGATGAGCTTGTCCTGAGAGGGGCATTTTGTTCTGAGGAGCTGAAACCAGGCAGGGCAGCACATGCAGAGTGGAGTGAGCTGAGTCCAGTTTCTGCCATCTATAAAGAAAGGCATAATAATAGAAAGTAATAAAAGAGATAATGATAGCACCTATCTCACAGAGTTGTTATGAGGATAAAATGAGATGCTGCCAGTAAAATGCTTTGCAAATCTTAAATAAAAATATAAATCTTAGCTATTTTTACAATTTAGTAACTTGCCTATGGTCAAATAGCTAGTGAGTATAAAGGTGGGACCTGGTCTTCTGGATGCCATGTTTAACATTCCATCGACCACACCATACTGCCCCTTGAGAACTGCTTAGATCTGGACCCTACTTTCTTAAGAGGTCGCTATTGAAGATTTAAGGTATACATATAGGGCACCCAGCCAGAGAAATAAAAACAATAGCTGACTAGACAGTAAAATGTTTATGAACCACAATTATTGCACCATTGAAATAGCATGTGATTTAATTTTACATATATGAAAAAGAATTTAAAAGAATTGCCAGTTGAAATACTTTGTCTTTTTAGGCTTTGTCTTTTTAATCTACGACTGTACAACTTGAATATGACTGCAAGCATCATGGATGTGTTTGTCCCCAAATGCAATGACTGCCACAAGGAAACTGTAATTTCCAGTGACTCACACAGGCAGCAATACTGCATTTCTCATCAACTTTGCCCATTCCAACAAAAAACTACTTTAGCAACTTCTCTGTTGACACACAGACCATGTCTTAATGGCTTAGTAGATAGGGCTATGCAGATGGGATGACCTGGCCTCCTCCTTGACTCAGATGATTTGGGTCATGAATCATTCTTCCTCTTCCACACCTTAATGCTTTTTTAAATCTTTATTTTTCTTTGTGTCACAGAAAAAAAAAAGATGGAATTACTTCTGGCTAAGACCAACTCCTCCATCTCTGAATTTGATCTCATTCCAACCATCTTCCTTCAGGATAAAAACTTCCTTTTGCCCACAAGTCTGTTGATACCAGAAAAAAATAAAACCTGGCTTTCCCCCTCAATTAACCACAGTCCCCCTTTTCCCTTTTTTTTCACAGTCAATTTTCTTGCAAAGTTAATCTATAACTAGCACTTCCGTTTTACTTTTACTCCCTCCCAATTGAACTATCCTGCCTACTCTTCTGAAATTGTTCTGCTAAAGGTCACCAGTGATCTTTCTTTTTTAATATTCAAAACAGTTTTATTTATAAAAATATGGCAATAATCCATATGTCCAATGACTGAGGAATGGCTGAACAGATTTTGAGAGGTTGATATGATAGAAAGCTTCCCTCTCTAAGAAATTGCTTATATTGGGGCAGCTAGGTGGTGCAGTGAATAGAGCATTGGCCCTGGAGTCAGGAGGACCTGAGTTCAAGTCCGCCCTCAGACATTTGACACTTACTAGCTGTGTGACCTTAGGCAAGTCACTTAACCCCAATTGCCTTGCATTTCCCCTCAAAAATAAAGAAAAAAATTGCACGCATTAAAAACACTAAGGAATATGGGAAGGCATAAAGTGATGCCAGGTGAAGAAAGTAGGATCAAGCCAACCAGATTCCCACTATCTATGGCACCAATGATCTTTTAGTTGGCATATGCCATGTCCTCTTCTCAGTCTTTCTCATCCTTGACCAACCTGTAGCATTTGATGCTACTTACCACTTCTACTCCTTCCTTCTTCATCTTATTCTTTTTCTCTTAATTTCCAGAAGATCATAGTTCTAGAGGTGGAAAGGGCTTCGGATTCCATCTAATGCTTTCATTTGAGGAAACTGAGACCCATGAAGGTTAAATGACTTGCCTGAGGTAGGTATATACCTATAGGTAATACCTGTCAGGAGTGGTATTTGAATCAACTCTTCTAATCCCAGTGTCAGTTATTATAAACTCAACACACCTCAAATAGAATTTATTATCTTTCTACCTAAAACTGCTTCCTTCTAACTTACCTGCTTCTAGCAATGGAAGCCCAATTTTCCCCAGTCGATAATGCTCAGAAGCGTAGTACTATCTTTAACTCTTTCTTTTTTTTTCTTTACCCTCTACATGTACAGGACCATCACGAGGAACAAATGAGGTAATATTTGTAAATAAAGCACTTAGGATGGGGTTTGGCACATAATAGGGGTTTAATAAATGCTTATTTCTCTTTCTCCTTATAGGTTGAATACCTTTACCCCATTTCTACCCATTGAATCTCATTCTAGGTCAAATGCTACCTCCTTCATGAAATCTTCCATGATTCCTCCCCATTTCCAGTTGAAAATAATTTTCCTTCATCTTCCCAAAAGTGTAACACTTTGTTTTATTACATATATGTATATATTAAATTTATATATGTATATATATTTAATAAATATATATATAATTTATTATATATACTTCAAACCTAATGTGTATATGTTGTATCCATCCATAGATTGTAAAATCCTTGAGGATAGGAGCCAAGTTTTACTTAAATCTTTATGTCACTCTTAGAGGGTAGTATTGGCCTTCCTACTCTTCCTCACTTCCGACATCCCAGCTCCCATCTCTGTTACTTTGCACAGCCAGTTTTCCTTGCCAGGAACACACTCCCCTTCATCTATTCATCTTAGCATAGATAGTTAGTTTCCTTCAAAGCTAAGCCCCTATGGGAGTCTTTCTGTATCCCCTAAGTTACTAGCACCTCTCTCACAAAACTACCCTGTCCTTATTTCTTTTGTATTTTAACTTGTTTGCGTTGTCTCCCAGGTAGATTGAAGGACAGGTATTGTCTCACTTTTGTCTCTGTATCCTTAGTACCTAACACAGTTCCTGGCAAATAATAGGTGCTTAATAAATGCTTATTGATTGAATACACATAGTAGATGTCTAATAAATATTTATTGAATTGGAAAGAAAGGTAGGATTGCTCATCAAGAAAAGTCAAAGACTAAGAATTGGAAAGTATGAGACATAATTTCAATTGAATTCCTAAGTGAACCTCATTCAGCTATTAAAGATGAGACTATATAGCCAAGATAATCATTCTACTTAACCAACCAGTCTGATTATTTCAGCCTAATGGATAATTATGATTAGTTGCTTGATTAATTCAATTATTCTTCAAAGGTTAGACAATGAAGCAATGGATTTATTGACTGTATAGCTACAGCATTTATAGCATGATTGTGCTTATTACTGTATACCCATGGCCAGATTATTTTCTTGGCTTGCAATACTATCACCCTCTTAACTTTAACAAACTAAAGCAGTGATTGGCCCCTTGTGCCTTCATCTCTAGTCGAAGCAGGATGATCTTCGCTCCCTTGGGATTAGAACTAGAGAGAACAGGGATACTTGTAAAGAGAATTTCCTACTTAAGTGTAAGCAGCTAGGTTCCTTCAGAGTTCTCTTCTGACTCTGACATTCCGTAGAATGTAAACATATAGCGCATGTGTCTTTAAGGTCCATATTAAAAAAAACTAGACCATTTTCAGATGAGGTAACTCATCTGCATTTAGGTAGGTGCAACTTTTCCGGGACCAATTGAAGGTTTAAAAGTCAATGAGGTTATTTTAGAAGCATTTCTGCCAAGTTAAAAACCAATTAAGTTAATAAACAATGAGCTTTATTGATTTTATGATGAAATAAATTAAATAAAATGTCCCCTAATTCATTTTTTTTTGGAATGAGAACACTTTATTGATATAGTTGATTTTGGACTCAGTGATTTTCAGCTCAATACAAGTGCTTTTAAAATGGATTACAGCCTTTTAAGAGCCCTGAATAAAACTACAGCTGCACATTTAGGGAAGTTTAGCAGGAAATTTTTCAGCTGGGCTCTTTTGTTTTCTTTTACATGGAATGTAACATGGTTATTCAGCTGGTATCTGTTGCTTAATATATGATTGTTTCCTATTTATCTGAATGGCAGCATTGGGTGTGGGCTAGTTGATATGGATAGAACTCATAGAATGCATCGTCCTTGTTTCCTAGAAGTCGGCCAGATAAGAAGTCATGTTTAAATGTTGCTCCTTCTCCCAACAAAGCAAAGATCTCAGCAATCTGTTCTTCATTTTAAAGCTGACCCTTGGTGTAGCTATATATCAAGATATATCACTATATTAAGAATTATCTCATGGTACTTTCCTCAGAAATATTGGAAACCTATTTATAAATAATTCACAAATGGAAAATGGCAACAAAACAACTTTAAAATCATGATTTTTAAAAGGTAATACAAAAAATAACCAGGAGAACTTACAAGAATGTTAGGGAAATTAGGAATGGCAAAATATACTCTTCTGAATGTCTGTTTCATCAAGGCAAAACAAGAATATCTTTTTAAGTAGTCTTAAAAAATAAAAATGGACTATATCACACAGTATGTAAATCTTTTAGAATTGCATTACAATTTATGCATCAAAATGTTTATCTCAGATGTTCTGTAAGGATTTGAAAATGTGAATGTGTTCTTCCTGTAAACATGTGTTAGACCTGGGGTGGGGAACCTGCGGCCTCAAGATTATGTGTGGCCCTCTAGGTTCTCAAGTGGAGCTCTTTGACTGAATACAAACTTGACACTGTCAAGCTAGATTGTAGAGGTTGTCCTCCTCTCCCAAATATCCCCACCTGTTCAGTTGATGTAACTACAGGATGTAATCACCAATGTTGGGATTATTTTTGCTGTATCCCTTAAGGAAGAGGTACTGTTTTAGAGTTAGGTACTGTTTCATTTTTGTCTTTAGTATAGTGTCTTGCATATAGTAGGAACTTAAAAATATTTTTTATTAAATCACCTGTTGGATAATATGATAAGCTAATTTATTATTTGTACATCATTTTAACACTGTGGCCTATGTTAATACCATAGATCAGAATGAAAAATTGGCTTCGTCTCATAGGCCTCAGTGAAAAGTAAATACTGATAAATCAATAATCATCATCTGATCTAGGGATATTTCAGTCCACTCAATAGTTTAGAGCTTGAAATGATGTGGAAAGTTTTGATGAAAATATTAGGTTAACAAAGACATAAAAATTTTTGTTAAAAACATCCATTATATACATTATAATTCTACCCATTAAGTTAACAATTGTCCAATTATAGTTTGTGAAGTTTCTACTGACTGTTAGAAGGCAAACTCCTTAATGTCAGAGATGGCTTTGTTTCTGTCTTTGTAGCCCGTACACCAGCACAGCACCTGGCACATAATAAAACATGCTTGTTGAGGGAGTGAATGAAATGATTGGCTAGCTTCCTGCTAAGTACATACTGAATGCCAATAAAGTGCCTAGGTAATTGCTTGCTGGATATCTCCACTTGGCATCTCCAGCTGTCATTTCAGAAATGTCACTCATCATCTTTTTTCACAAGCCTGCCCCCTTTCCCCATGAACCTCTTGCTTTCGATGGCACTACCATCTGCCTCTTCATTTAAGCTCAGAACTCTGCAGTCACTGCTGACTCACCCCCTCCCTCATCCCCCACAGCCAATTAGTTACCACATTCTTTCTGTACCTCAAACCGCTCTGACATTTATCCATCCAGTCCTTTGCATTCTCAGTGACACCACCCTAGTTCAAATCCTCATTAGCTGTTTCCTGGACTACTGTATTTAGCCTCTTAACTGTCCTCTCTGTTTCCAGGCTTTTCCCTTTCCAATCCATCTTTCACGATGCTGCCAGTGTAATCTTCCTGACATACAGGTGAGGTCACATTACTCTTCTGTTCCATGACATTTTGTGCCTTGCCTTAGCCTACTGGAAGAAAGATAACCTCCTTAGTTTTGCATTCAAGGCCTTCCATAATTCAACTCCAATCTATGGGCCTTATTCTATTTACTTCTCATCACACATTTTATATTCCAGACAAATAGGATTATCTGCAGTTCATGATCTTGACTACCTTTCCTCCCCACCTTTGCGTTTTTGCATATAAAATCCCTCATGACCAGAATGCCCTATCTTTACATCTATATTTTAGAGATCCTTTCTTCCTCACCCTCCTCCTCCCCACCCTCATGTATATCCTTCCATAATAAACTTCCTCTCATTTCTCTTGCTATACTTCTTAACTTTTAGGCATTTAATCATATTTTAACTATAGTCATTTGCATGTATCAATAATCCCACCCCACACAAACACGTAAGAGACTCTAAGCTCCTTGAAGCCAGGCACTGTCTTTTTTCGTATTTGTGTTATCAATACCTAGCATTTCTTAAATTGAAATAGGACAAAAGTATGATTTGAATATGCCTTAAAAATATAATTTGTGAGCTGCTTTGCCACTTCTATGTAGGCTATATAGGGCATAGGCATTGTGGAATATTGTATGCTTAATAAGGTAGGTGTTAATCCTATATTACAGAAGGATTATATTTATGTAAAAATATAAACTTGCTGCCTTAGAGACTAAGAACTCCCTTTCCTTCTTAGTAAGATTTGAGATCTTGGGAATTAAAAATTCCTTTTCCTGAAACTAAGAGTAGTTTTTAATATTGTGTTCATGATTTCTCACAGGGATGACCACAGGCTCAATACCTCATGTACTTAGGGGTCAGAATGAGAGGCTGTCTTCTATCACATGTAAGAAGTTCTCTTCTGGAAGAAGACTCAAGCAAATATATATGCTTAATTTGCTGCAAGCTTAATTGTCAGGTTTTTTCTCATAATTTTTAATATTTTAATTCAGTAAGTTTTCTAAGTCACGATAACTAAAATATATCTGCCACAGAATAAGAACAATTGTCTAGTTGTGCCTATTTTTGAAACATTTTAAAGAATTTGAGAAATGAAAATTAAGCCTCCACTCCATCCATGTTGAGGCACAGGACATAGGTATCATTATTTCTGTTTAGAAGACAGACTCTGAGGTTAAGGTGACTCATGAACAGCCAAACAGCCAGTCAGTAGGAGAGACCAAAATAGAACTCAAGGGCCGTGATTCCCACTCCCACGCTCAAACCACTAGACCACCCTCCCTACTGTGATTGAGGCACAAGGCGTTTCCTGGAAATTAATGACTTTCTGAGGAGCTGATGGTCTGAGGTCACCCAAGTGGTCATCGAGTACCTCATGTCTCAAGGTCATTCTCAGTATTCAAAGCTAAAAATGGAAGAAAGAAACTCAAAAATATAAGCATCGACATTGTTGTATATAGATGGTAATGTTTTATTTGCCTTTTACTGAGTAATTTTGAGCAAATGCCATCCAATCATAAGCCTTGAATAATCTTCTTACATTCCATTTATATATTTCCAGTGCATCTCCCCTTAAACACAAGGCACTTTGTATACAGCAAGAGCACACTCCAGCATATTTTACTTGCTTAGAGGAATGATGTTTTATTAAGTGAATTTTACTTTTTGTCTTATGTACTCTAGAGGAGAGAATGAAGGCATTTTCCACAGCAGTTTATATACTCTCGAGTTGATCTTAAAACCATGAGAAATGGCATGTAGCAGTGAAGGGTGCCCAAACTTGCAAGCAACTAATCATTTTCATTTACCTAGAAATTTTAAAGAACTTAAGAAAAAATTTTTTTGGTAAAAGAATATTTTAAAAAATATAATCACTCATCTGGGATTATTGACACAAACAAAATGTCTTTAAGAAGACCTAGGAAGAACAGAATCAGTAACAGATCTGATAAAGTTAATATACATCTTTTCCCATCCTGCCTCTGTCCCTCCCCTTTTCAAATATTAAGTTATCCAATGCAAATACTCCTTTCCAGTAACTGAAGTCACTCATTTTCCTACACCTCTGTAACTGGAGGCATACAAATCTATTCCACTTACTGAGGCTGCTTTCACACGTTAGGTAGGAAGAGAAATTTTTAAAAACCTTTTGGCTCCTCTAAATCTTTTTGCCATGTCCCTACACCTTATAAAAATCAGCACATTGTGATGCAAAGAAGTATTACTGCTGCTTTTTTTTTCTCTCACTGAAGTTATTTCCTTTTCACCCTCAAGTTTTAAATTATCCTTACATTGATACACAGCTGATTCTGTAAGCATTTTAATGTTTCTCATCTCCAAATTTTGAGGATGTTATTTTTGATATCTTTATTATCATTAACTTTACTGTCAAGAAACAGTCTGGGATAGTAGATATATAAGGCTGGTCTGAGACTCAACACCTTGGTTCAAGGCCTATCTTTGACACATCCTGATTGTGAAACCTTGGAGAAATCACTTAAACGCTTTATGTCCCAGGAATCTCTCTATGACTGCAAGTTGAAGGCCTTCTAAGAGTTTCCTGTAATGGGGGGAGAAAAACAAAACAAAACAAAACATCGGTATCATCTTTTCATTTAACTTTGTGGTAGTAGCTTATGTTTTGTTTTCTCCATAGAAGTCATAGATTCAGTTCATGGAGCACACAACAGCCATCCTCAATTAAGAAAGGGAGACAGTGAACAAGACACATTTTACAAACTGAAAAAAATTAAAAATAAAATAAAAACAAGCAAGGCATTCTTAAACACCTTCATATTGATCAGAACTGATTGAAGGGCCTTGGTCAAAATAGCAAGTTCTTGTGGTGAGGCAGCTGATATGACCAGGCTAGGAAACCTCTCCACTACTTCCTGTGGTCACTGAAATTCCATGGGATTGCAGAATGGGAGGACCTGTTGAATAAAGATTCTTTAGAATTTTCTCATCAGAGAGAGGCCTGGGAAACAGCATTTAACTCAAAATAAGATGATTTCAGTTCCTTGAGCAGACGCAAAAGAACTGAAAAAAAATGTTTTCCCTGCTTATCCTGGATTGGTTCCCATGAAAGTGAGAGGCTCCAGTCAAAGGAAGTGTCCTAGGTAGAACTAGTTAAACCTGAAGTTTTGCCAATGTTGTACAATGAGGAGAAGCCTTGGGTCTATCCAAGTGTTCCTCCTTTGGTGCACAGGGTATAAAATAACTATTAGAAACTGTCATCGATAACATTTCCAGACCTTCAACAGGTCTATAGAAACCTTTTTGACACTAGAAGCCACTCTCTTCTTTAAGAAGCAGCAGGGCGGACTGGAAAGTATAAGGAGCCTTGGATCTGTCATTTACTCCATGTATGACCTGGAGCAAGTAATTTATTACCTATAGGCCTCAGTTTCCTCATCTTTAAAATGAGTAGGTTATACCAGATTAATGGTGTCAAATAGAAAGGGAACCACTAAACCATACACATTGATCCCTGTGGGCCTCATATTGAAATAGTTTTAAAATGTAATATTGTCTATGTTTCATTGTATTTTTTTTGGTCAAATATTTCCCAATTACATTTTAATCTGGTTCAGGGAACACTCAGTAGCATGTAGTTTATGGTAGCATATTTAACACCTTTAACATCTACTCACGTAGATGATTTATAATTCCCATCAAGATCTAAATCTCTAATCTGCCTTTTTTTTCCTAGAATGAACTTCATTAAAAAGACATTTCAAAGGAGATGAGTCCATTTTCACACAAAAGAGGATTCATTAAACACTCACCATGTGTCACTGTGTGTACTAAGCTCTGGGGATACAAATACAGAAGCAAAGATAGCCCTTGCCCTCAAGGAACTTACATTCTAATAGGAAGAGACAATGTACAGCATGGGAGAATGATGGCCAGCCAGGAATAATTTGAGCTAAGAAAGGTATAAGGATGGTAAGCTGGGACCTCCAGGAAAAATGTCATTGTTGGTTTAATCTTTGTTCCAGAGCTGGAGTGTGGGGAGAGGAGCTGAGAAGTATGATTTCTTGTCCTCAATGGCATGATTTCTTGTTGAGGAAGCAAAGCAACCGGCAAGGCTATTGAAAAGATGGCTGAGGTTTCCAAAAATAACAGTCCAGAGAAGGTAGCCACTAATCAGAAGGGGAGGCCCTAGGGCAGAAGCTGTAAAGATGAAAGGATGAACACCTCCAGGGTATGGTTGCTGGTCCAGCAAAGTAGTTCAGAAGCTATTGAAAAGATGACTAGGGAGTCATCTTATTAAAGCTGTACAATTTGTATTTTAAGAAAAGAATTTATTGCATATCTTCAGGAGTGCTGAATACTATGTTGACATTAAGAAATTTAAATGATATGATTAATGTGAAAATATGTTTAATAAAAATGTGTATGTAAAGCCTATATTGGATTGCATGCCATCTTGGGGAGGGGGAAGAGAGGGAGAAAATTTAAAACTTATGGAAGTGAATGTTGAAAACTGAAAATAAATAAATTAACAACCACAACAAAAAAGAAATTCAAATGATATTACTGTAATTCTGTGGTGAGTAGACAAACAGTATGCCTAAGAGTCAGAAAGACATGGGTTTAATTCCCATTTGTGACACTACTGGCTGTGGGTAGGTGACCAGTCACTGTACCTTCCAGTGTCCTCGGTGACTCTTGAAACTATAAATTGCAAAAGAGTTGACATTCTTCATTAGCAGAAGGAATTTCTCCTACAATAATGAAATTACAAGTCCAGAAAAAGAAAATATTATTGCAGTTAAATTGGAGTTCAGATAGCCTGTTGAAGTTGATAGCAAGTATAATAGCAAACATGTTGGATGTGGAGTCAGGAAGGCCTGGAACTGAACCCACCTTCTGACCTTTACTAGCTAGTTTACTTTGGGCAAGTCACTTAAATTCTCTAAATCTTGGTTTCCTTTTTCTGTAAAGTGGGGAAAATAATAACGGTTAACACCTACCTCACAGTCTTCATATTCATTGTTTCTTTAAGCCCAGGGTAAAATCCTCCCATATGCAAGAAATCTTTCCCTATCCCTCTTAATGCTAGGCTTTACCACTTAGATTACCCTCAATCTATGCTGTATGTACAGTGTTGTTTGCATATTGTCTCCCCAATTAGAATGTGAAAGCAGGGACTGTTTTTGCCTTTCTTTGTATCTCCAGTGCTTAGTCTAGTGCCTGGCTTGTAGTTAGAGCTTAATAAATGCTTGTAACCTTGGTCTGGTGACTTATAATACAAAAATATTCCAGGTACCATAATTTGTTTAGTAATTCCACAATCAATGAGCATCGACTTTGTGTCAGGTTCTTAATCCTACAAAAAAGTGCTGCTACAAATATTTCAACCCTTCCTTTTATAGAAGAAGAAACTGGAGAGCTGGAGAACTTGTACCGGGTAACCCAGGTAAGCAAGTAGCACATCTTGTGACATCAAAGCTCTCTATCTCCTTGTTTCTTTGTTAGTGTTTGTTTTGAGTTTATTTTACTCAAGTTTTATCTTCATCTCCTGCTACTCCCTTCACCTGGTGGCTTAAAGTTTCTTCACTCTAAGATTTTCCTCTCTCAAATGGATTCATTTATTGCTAAGTTAAGTCTTTGTTAACCCTTGGTGCTGATGTGCTATGATTATACCTGGTAGGACAGGAAAAGAATGACTTTAGGAACAGATTTAGAATGGAGTTCAGAGGCCATCTATAGTAACCCTCATTTTATAGATTGGGAAAAGATGACCTATGAAAGTTATGTGGCTTCCTCAAGGCGACACATGTAGAAACTGTCAGAGGATTTGAAGCCAGAATTAACTCAAGAGCTCCTGTTCTGTATACCAGTGGTGTCAGACTCAAACAGAAACAGAGCTACTACTCTGCAAATGAGAATCCCTACAGGCAGATTGATAGTTTTAAAATATAATTTTTTATGTTTTATTGTATTCTCATTTATTTTTAAATACTTCCCACTTACATTTTAATCTGGTTCAGGCAGTACTGGGGAGTGCTGCTAGCTACATGCACCTGGGGGATGTTTGACACCTTTGGATTACATTATGCCCTATACCAAACCTCCATATCCTCCACATCCATGAAATGAACATACCAGTCAGGGATTCATTTGGGAATATTGAGAGGAGTAGGTGAGTAAAAAGAATAGGAAACTAAATTCATATTCCCTATTATTCTCTGAAAAGAACTTGAATACTCATGAAAGTCATAAATGGTTTTGAGGGCCACTTAGAAATGTGTGATAGTTTGCAGTCTTGGAATCTCCTAGCTAATGGCTAAGTGGATATGTGTTCAACGTAATAACAATTCTAATTGGGGTACAGTATTGAGGAGTACAGCAGAAGGAATGTTATATGTCCCCCTGCTGAAATATTCATAAAACTAGCTGGTATTTTGTTTTCTTATAGAGTCAGAAGAAAATGATGGGAAAATATATTTTCTTGGTTCCCACTTCCCTTTCCATATCTGCATTTGCTCTACTAATTCACCTCTCCTCAATGCTTTAATTTTTTGGTATCTATTTCTTATGTCCTTTTTAAAGCACATATTCATTTAACATCTGTAGAATGAAGGCACTGGATTCAATGGTCTACAAAGTCCCTTCTATCTCTAAAGCTCTGATCCTGTCCAAGCTTTGGTGGAGCAGAGAGGGCTGATTGCCTATGCTTGCTCAATTTCTTCTTTCTGTACTCATTTTGGGAAAGGGTGTGGTGTTTCAAGGAGGTTGCATCAATTCCATTCAGGCAAGTGAAATGAATTGGAAACCCATGCTCCAACGAAAGATTGCAAATCAATTTTAGCTCTCCTTTGCCTCTCATTGAATGTGCTTGCTGCATGAATGATTCATGGTGAACCAGCAAGTCAGCATAGTCATTCTGAGAGAACACTAAGGGTTTACTTACACATAATTACTCAGAACTGAGTAGGAGGAAATCCCTGTCTGGGATCATGGGAGATAATGGAATTCTAACCAGAGATGCTTTGGCAAAGGAGGAGTACTTTCCCTTAGACCTAATTTAACTTTGAAATCCTTAATGAGTTGAATCATGTCATTCAACAAAATAAACAAGGAAGAGAAACATCATTTGGGTTCAATCCAAAGCCTAGTACACTCAACTTTGGTCTTCCCCCATCATTGCCCAAATGTTATAGTTTCCTATAAGCCAAGCCAATGGTTTTATTTCTCTCTCTCTCTCTCTCTCTCTCTCTCTCTCTCTCTCTCTCTCTCTCTCTCTCTCCCTCTCTCTCTCTCTCTCTCTCTCTCTCTCTCTCTCTCTCTCTCTCTCATATCTTTCTTCTCTCTCCTCTCTCTCCTGTGCCTCCCTGTCTCTCTCTCTCTCTCTCTCTCTCTCTCTCTCTCTCTCTCTCTCTCTCTTTCTGTGTGTGTGTGTGTGTGTGTTTTACAACAAATTCCAAAAGCCAGGCACTAGCTAATGGTAATTAGTGAGCATCCGTTGGAGTTTATTCTTGCTGTTCTTCCCAGGCATGCATAATTTTTGTGAAGAGAAAAGAAAATCCAATTATCCCCAAATCCAGTCAGTTTGGCTCATCTGCTCTTGTGTTAGATCTTTAGAAATGGTTCTTTACAACTGAAAGGAAAACATATGGTACTTGATAACAGTCTTTTGAAGCTTATTCATAATGTAACCTTGTTTATAAGATTAAAAAAATACATGGTCATTCTCATTATGGATATACTCTAATTCAACAAAATCTGACACAGGAAAATTTAAACCTACAAAACAAATAAGGGGTGATTATTCATGTTGTAAAAAAGATTTACTAAAGGACTCCTTTATGTAGCAAAGAACCTGATTGCATTTAAAATGATGCTTCTTACAAGAGATAAAATTGATTTACATACAGCTTTTCAAAAAATATATCTATTACACAAATCTATTTTCCCATATACAAAGTGAGGAATATTTAGATCCAGCCCTAGGAGAGTAGTGATGGGCTCTGGACATTGGTAGCACACATAGATATCCTCAGGTTCATGATAAAAGTCCAATGGACTCTACTCTCCTGAAATTGCAGTATTTTATCTAGACAACAAAGATGCTCTTTAGAAAAATATTAATGCACTAAATAGAATCCTACCTACTTTCATAGAAGAAAAGTTTCCTATAGTGGCCCTCTGCTGTTAGTATTTTTGTCAGTGGCTTAGATGATGGTAGGCTTTGCTTTTGTGTTGATCAGATAGGATTTTCTCTTGAGTTATGGTGTAGAAGAAAGAAAATTGGACTTGAGAGGTAAGAGAGACCTGGTTCTAAATCCTGCCTCTTATACTTATTAGCTGTATGACCCTAGGCAGGTGCTCACTTCACCTTTTCCAGACTCAGTTTCCTTATCTGTAAAATAATACCTGTTGTACTTACCACACAAATGAGATGTTGCATATAAACAAATTTAAAACTTTAACACATGATATAAATGTTGGTTTCATATAGTTTTGTAATCTTAGCCATTGCTATGATGTGCAAACATAGGAGAGCAGAAATTGGATCCTAAACCGGTACTCTACAACTGAGTTTTTGAGTTTCCTTTCACAGAAAATGTTCCCTTGACCAATAAAGAATGCAGATAGAAATGTCTAGAACCTACCAGTTCAAAACTCCAGGATGCTTAAAATCCTTTGGATAAACACTTTGATGCCTTTTTAGCATGAAGGATACGAAGCAAACTGCTTCAAGCCTGGCAATGGTCCTCTTTATGCACAGGCTGTCTTTGGGAACAATAGTATAACTTACAAGGTTTCTTTGAGAAGATTTTCAGTGACCCTGAGGAAAAGTTCAGGGAAGTATCTCATGAGTACCATACGTTAACATTTTTTGATATTATCTACATCAAGATCTTGGTTATGCAGAAAACACTCTGGCTATTTTCAATTTCCTCTATTATGGAAGTATTATTATAGAGTGGTTCCTGGTCAAGTGCCTTCAATAGTGTCCTATTGTAAATCCCGAGTCCCTAATCAGCATTCAATTCCATAATCTGACTTCATTCTACTTATTCAACTTGACCTTCCATATTCTAGTCATAACAGCTTGTTTACGATCCCTGACAAGTCCAGATCATTGCTGCCCCTAGGTTCACACTTTAACTCTGCGCTGGAATTCCCCTTCCACTCATCTCTGCCCATCCATATCCAACATATCTTTCAGGGCCTCATTGAGATTGCTTCTTCATGAACCCTACTGCCAACTACTCCAACATATATAGATCTCTCTCTCTTCTGGACTTCTACATCATTCATAATCTATAATACATAATTTTGGGTATAGGTAATTGAGAGGCAATGTAATAAGGTGCAGTAGAAAGAAGACTGGATCCTCCTTCCCTCAAAAAAAAAAAAGAAAATAGAATAACCTTGAACATTATGAGACCTGTGTTCTAGTTCTACCTCAGTGATTTATTCACCAAGTGATCTTGGGCAAGACATGAAGATTTCATCTCCATCAGTCTGAGTTTCCATATCCGCAAAACAAAGTTTATAAAAACCTTACCTGTCTGCTTCACTGGGTTTCTGTGAAAGACAAGATGATCTTTCACACATTTATATGAAAGTACAATATTAAGGACCATCATTTGGGACTAATATTATTTGACTATAACTTTATGAAGACTATAACTTATGTGATCAATACATACTCGTTGAAGATCATCACAATAGTCTCTCTCCCAACTGTAATAGTGCATGATTAGGGAAAGCAGAAAAGGAGCCACATGGTTAATCTATTTTTAAAGAAATATTGATATACTGTGTATATAGAAATATATGACTATATATGAATATATGTTTTATTATGTGTTATTGATATATATTAAAATAAATCTTTGTTATACATGTTAATATTCATCAGCATACATTGATGACAGATTTCATAGTCATCTGTATTAGTTTATAATTTATTTCATTTATTTAAATCAATATAAGAGAACAGAAAAGACTAAAAGTAATTATTTACGCTCTCCAGTGGTGGGGGAAGTGAGGGGTGGCCATGGTATAGTGGATGGAAAGAGGAATTTGGAGCCAGGATCACTGACTGGGAGTGGAAGCCAGGGGGAACTGGTGGTTTAAGTCCCCTCTCTGTTACATACAGGCTATGGGACTGTACATGTATGGCCTGAGCCACTTACTATGTGACCCTGGGCAGGTCACTTAACCTCTGTCTGCTTCAGTTTCCTCATCTATAAAATGGGGATATCAAGAGCACCTACTTCCCAGGGTTGTTGTGAGGATTAAATGAGAAAATATTTGTAAAGTTCTTTGCAAACTTTAGAGCATTATATAAATGCTACCTCTTAACTTCTCAGTGCTTGAGGTTAAACATGCAGCCATGGTCTGTGGTGAACCACATGCAGCCGATTATACTACCTAATGTGGCCCAAACAAGACTAAAATATAATTGGGAAATTTTTAACACAATTTAAAAAAAAAAACAAAAGAAGGTAGTAATGTTAATATATGGTTTTCTAAATCAATATGCAGCCTACAGGAGTTCTCGCATATAGTCTAGTGGACTCCATTTTTATTTGTTAGACACCACTGCTCTAGGCAACTCTTTAAGACTAAATTGAAAACAAGGTGCTGGCCTTTATTGGTTGAGGATGGGTTTCATCAACCAAGAGTTCCCTATGTAAATGAAATCACAGGGCAAGTCCTTGTCTCTTTCTTATTTTCTCCAGAAGGCCATCATTATAACACATGTATTGACTAGGGATTGGAAGGAGGGTCCTGCATAGCTCCCAATAGCTTTCTCTCATTAGCCCTGTGCAGCTCCCTATAGCCATCTACCATTAGCACATTAGTATAATTAGTTTGTTAATTCAATTCAACAGAAGTTTATCAGATTAGCTAATTGGCCCTTTGGAAACCAGGCAGAAACTGTCCCAGAGGAGATGTCTGGAATCAAAGAGAGGTTAGAGGAAGAGGAAAACATGGTAGCAGCTAACTCGGAATTTGGGGGAGGGGTGGTAAAATTGACAACTGTGTGAAATGACTATATATGGCGGAGGTCCAAGTGGAGCATACAGTAGGCCTCTTTGCTTTGAGGTAGAAGAGTGGTATTTTAGAGCTATGGACCCAACCTCTATTTACCTCCAAGGCTAATAGTTTATTGCTTACAGATAGAAGATAATATTGGAATTTTTCCCCTAATAATGAGATGAATCAATGAAAATTAATTTTAGTTAAAAATTCCAGGTACATACTTTAAAAAGCCTTATTTAGAATTTGAGCCACTCTTTGCTATACCTCTCTCCCCCCCCCCCCCTCTCTCTCTCTCTGTCTTACACATTTCCAGCCTATCTCCACACCATGCCATCTTCTTCCCAGCCATCATCCTCATCTTCCTCCCATTGGAACCTTTGACTTTGTCCCCAAATCCCTGATTTTGGTAGATGAGCCTACCTTATCTTGTGGAACGGTCCTCCATGCTACTTTCCTACTATTTCCTCACTATGCCTTTAATATTACCCAGTCCTCCCTTCTTCCTAGCACCTTTTTAGTTCTTGACCTCCCCCATTAAAATATAAACTCCTTGGAGGTAGGGATTTTGTTGCTTGCTTGCGTTTTTTGTTTTAATTTTTTGATTAGCAAGCATTTATTTTCTCTCTTTTCCAATTCCTCTCCTCCTATATGTTATTTGAAAAAAAAATTGTAGCAAATATGTACAGTAAAATAAAACAAATTCCTATACTGACAATGTTCAAATATGCAATTCTCATTTTTCATCTTGAATCCCTCACTTTTATGTTAGGAAGTAGATAGCATTCCTTAACATCAGTCCTCTGGAATCATGGTAGATCATTGCATTGATCAGAGTTTTTAAATATTTCAAATTTATTTGTCTTTAAAATGTTGTTTTTTTTCCCTTTTTCTGTTTACTTCACTCTGTATCATTTCACAGAAGTATTCCTCATTTTTTTCTGAAATGAGTCCATCATTTCTTATACTGAGACTTGCATCAGTTCATAGAAGTATTTCCAGGTTTTTCTAAAATGGTTTCACTATTTTTTAGATCACAATAGTGCTCCATTAAATTTATATGCTATAATTTCTTCATCCAGTCCCTAGCTGATTGGTACCTTCTTCAGTTTCCATTTCTTTGTCACGTGATAAGTATTATATATTTGGGTGTCTTTTCCTTTTTTCAAATTTCTTTGAGGTATAGGCATAATGGTGTTATTGGTGGGCAAAAGAGTATGCATAGTTTAATGACTTTTTGAACATGGTTCCAAGTTGCTTTCTAAAATTACTATACCAATTCACAATTCCACCAACAATTCATTCATATGCTTATTTCTTCTAGCCTTTGTAAATTTGTCATTTTCTTTTCTTTATTTTTTTGGCATTTGTCCAACCTGATGAGTGTGGGATAGAACCAAAGAATTGTTTTAATTTTAAGTTTTCTGATTATCGTTAATTTAGATCATTTCTCATGTGGCTACTGAGCTAGGATTTCTTCTTTTGACAATATGTATTTCCAATGCTTAGCACAGTGCCTGGCATATAGTAAACACTTGATAAAAATTTGCTCATTTGCTCACTCACTCTATGTACTTATCATCTATCTATCTATCTATCATGTGGTACCTTTCAACCCAATAAAACTGCAAACTTTTTGCGGCATGCTATGGATCTTACAATTTTTAAAAATCTCTTATAGAATGCAGCAGACTGCTAAACATATAGAGAGGACTCAACCTATCATTAATTGATTATTGACATAAAGTTTCTACTGACATCCTACTCTTGTACTTCTTCATGGTAGGAAGGTGACTGGGCCTTTTTGGCTTCTTTCAGAAAATTAGCACTTTCAGGTCCTAACAAACTAGCAAGGATTTGGATATGTGCCTTTTAATGAATTCTGTGTCTATCATTAAGAACCATCTTAGCTAAGGTGGAAGAACCTCACTAGAAGGCTGAACATCAGGTGAGAAATTTTTTTGGTCATACTAATTCAGATAGACCATCTACTAAAGTGTGGGGGTTTGCAATCTGCATCAGTGGATAGAGCAGGCACATCAATGAAATCATGGCTCTCATGAAATATTTTTGCATTGAGATGGCATATAACATTACTATATGTACTGGCGTACATTTTAAAACAATCCAACGTCCTCCAAACTAGACTAATGATACCCAAACTAATCTGTTTCTCTTTCCAAAATCTTTATTAATACTCTTTTTAAAACCTGAACCAGAACTGGAGAAGATACCCTTGCACTGAGATAGGGTTGTAAACTTTAAGGAGCCCAAAACACCTCTGTTGAAGGAACTTAGAAGGATGTGCAAAGATCTTTTATAATGGTCACATAGGCATAGAAACCCTCATGGAGTCAAATCAAGAGACCTTGATGTATCTTAGAACATTCTCTATGAAACAAGGCTACTACTGAAGACTGAGAGACTGATGAAAAAGGGAGTACAGATTGTAATCATAGAAAAATCTGTGCAGCCATGACTTTATCTTCTGTATTGGCCAATCAGCTGCTTTGTCATTTTTTTCTATAGCAGTAACCTCAGTCTTAATAGACTGCCATTTGCAATTTTAGTCACCTGACACTACTGACTAAATGCTTATTTTTGAGGCTGCATTAATGAATTTCTAGGATTACTTTCATCCAGAAAGGTCTTGAAGTGTTTTACTGACTGTCAAATTCTCCCAGGCAATTTCACTTATGCAAATGCCAGAGATGCTACAGTCCAGTGGGGGTAGGGTGTGGGAAGGAATTTTCTCACTCAAAGTCTGGCTTCCCTTCAAATCCAACTAGAAAACACATTCTACAGCTTGTATGACTGGAAACATGGAAGGACATTCTTGGGTGGGCCCATGTGTTTCATACAATGCAGTCTCAAATGCTTTCAATTAGTGACTCAGGTAGAGAAGGATAAGCTGTGTGGAATCTCGGTGAATAGGAATGGGGAAAGTATTTGTAGACAGAGATTAGAAATGAGCCCAAGCTGTCTGGTTGAGCATTAGCTTGTGTATGTCTGAGGGGCACAGTGATGATGTGCTGGGAAACAAAATAGTTTAGTGGAAAAATCTGGGCTGTGAGTGAGGATACCTAGGTTCTCAAGTTAGTTCGACCACTGGCACTATGGAATCTGGGACAATTCAAATGTTTTGACACCTTCAAAGTTAAAGTAATAAAAAATGTTCTTGATTACCTCACACATATTGATAGATTCATTCATTCATTCTAGCTACATGTAGCAATCTGGACAATATTTGTTTTTCATCCAATTTGTTATTCCTGTATGGTTGATTGGACCAATTTTTTTTTCATTGCTATGGATTTCACTGAGAAGACTTCAGACTTTTAGGGACTTAATGAATTTAGTACACTTTCATCTGTAAAGAAGAACATTCAGAGGAATATCTACATAGAATCCCTCCTTCCTTTGGACTTCATGTAGGATGCCTTCCGTGGTGCTAGTTGACTCCTTTGGTTAATAGATATCTTTATTCTAATAGGTTGGGGTTATTTTTGGCCAAAGTTTTGATGGTGCCTTTTTGCCCCAATCATTTTTAGTATATTGTGTACTAAATTTAGTATATGGCTTATATATGGCTTATAGCAAATCCAGTGGAAAAAGTGACTATATATGATAGCATATTTGATAAAGCAAATTAGGAAAAGATACTTTACCAAAAGTGCTGCTAAATTCTAGCTATCCTTTATCTATCTGTCTGTCTATCTAGCTATCCATATCTATACCTACATATATAGCCTTCTCCAGATCTATCAGTTTAATAACCCTCTCAAACAAGGAAGTAAGGTTGATCTGGCATGTGCTGTTCTCATGAAGCCCTATTGGCTTCCTTTAAACATATCTTTACTGACTCATTCTAGAGTTTTCCCAGGAATCTAAGCCAAGGCTACTGGACTGAAGTTCACAGATTCTGTTTCTTCTCCTTTTTTTGAAAATGAGGACATTTGTCATATTATAGTCTTATAGTATCTCTCCTACATCTTTCTTTGCTTTCTATAATCCTTCCAATATCATTGCCAGGGGTTCAGCAATTATGTCTGCCAATTCTTTCAGGACACAGAGATATATTTCATCTATCCTACATAACTTGAATTCCTTTTTTTCAACCCCATTTTTTATTTAAATTTTTGTCAATGATATGTAAAACTTTTTTCTTAACATTCTTTTTCTAAAATTTTGCATTCCAAATTCTCTCCTTCACTTTCCTCTACTGCCATCCCCAAAAGGCAAGCAATTTTATATATATTATACATATGAAGTCATGTAGAACATATTTTCATATTAACCATGTTGCAAAAGAAAACACAGACCCTCCCTCAAAAAACAAGAAAAATAAAGAAGGTTAAAAAGTATGCTTCTATTTGTATTCAGACTCCACCAGTTCTTTCTCTGGAGGTAGACAGCATTTTTCATCATAAGTCCTTCAAAAAGTTTGGATCATTGTACTGCTCAGAATAATAAAGTCATTCATACATGATCAATACAGCATTGTACAATTTTGCTATTACTGTGCACAATATTCTCCTCATTCTGATCACTTGTAACTTGACTCCCTAAAGGTCAGCTCGGTGCTACCTATAACCTCCTTACTTATCTTTTTTCTGATTCCTTATTAGCCATTTTTGTTCTGTTAGTTCCAGTCCCATGGTGATTTTCCTTTGCAGAGAAAGAATCAAAAAAAGTATGAAGCAACACTTTTTCCACTATTGACAATTATCACCATCTCATCTACCCCAAGATGAGATCCTATCCCTCCTTTGATCCTTGGATTTCTTCTAACATAGTTAAAAGAAGCCTTTTTGTCATACATAACCTTCTTTACCAGCCTCTGATCATTCTGAGTTTTATAACTTTAGACACTTTTTTTTTTACAGGATGATGCCATGCTCTTATATTCATTGTCTGTTATCATCACCTTCTTCCATCTTATGTATATACCTTTAAGAAAATTGTCAGTTGGTGAGTTCCCTGTGCACCCACACCAGCCTTTTCAGACAACTTCTTTTTTTCTTCACAGTGGAATTGCTTCCTTTTGTTTCTTTAGGACTCTATTCTTGAGAATTTCTTATCCTTCTTGGGTTGACTTCCCCTGTAGGAAGAGTTCTTAACCTGACATCCATGTGTGTGTGTGTGTGTGTGTGTGTGTGTGTGTGTGTGTGTACATATATACACATATAATGCTTTATTTCAATATAGTAGATTCTCTTTATTATATATGTTTTTATTTAATTAATTTAAAAATATTATTCTAAGAAAGGATCCATAGGCTTCACTAAACTGACCAAAGGGTCTATGATACCAAAAAAAAATTTGAAAAACCCTATCATATAGAATTTTAGTCCACAGGACCCTGTCTAGCTTTCCCCTGAAGCCTTTGAAATTTACTTTCCCAAAATATAGGATATAGGTCAAATAATGCCTATTTTTACTCTCCTACAAAATATAGAAGTAATAGTCACATAGTAGGCATTAATAAACATTTGTTGGCTGGATTAATTGGTCACTTCCCTCCTCAGTTTTCATAATTTCTACCACAGCAACCAATTCCTCCCTGTTAATGGAAATCAGACCCAGAGTATAATTTCTACTTGTTAGTTCCTCCATCATTTGAAGGATGAAGTTAGCACCAAGGTAAGTCAAAAAGGTATTAGCTTCTTTGCTTTTGTCAGAAAGAATTCCAGCAGATGTCTGGATAACATCAGTGCTTTAGATCTGTTTTCTTACTCTGTGATGCAAACTACATACATGGTTTCCTGAGAAATGGACTCCTGGGATATCTGGATCCAAGCATCATGAGAAACAAAGTCTTGGTTATTTCTGCCATCAGTCATACATAGTACAATCATGATACAAACCAGACTCTAATAAGCACAAAGGTGAGTTAGAGATAGTTCAATGACAAATTTGAGAAAGAAATCACCGTTAGCTGAAATGATCTCAAATGATTTTTAAGAGTAGGATTCACTTGAATCAAAGAAAGGAAGAATTTCAATAGTCAAGGGATTAGAGGTAATCTGTACATAAGGGACAGAATAAACAAAGGCACAGAGACAGGAGAACCTAAGCAAGGAAAAGGAAATGGGAAGTAGTCCAGGTTAGAGAAAACAGGGTAAGTAAAGAAGAATAGAGTGAGCTAATTCTGGAAAGGTCAATTGAAGCCAGATTGTGAAAGTCCTAAATGTAAAGATCAAAAGTTTATACTTTATTCTGTACGTGATGGGGCACCGAAGTTTATGAGTTTTAACTCTATCCAAAGGGCAATGGGAAGCAATTTATTATTTTTCATCAGGGATTATCAAGAATAAAACAGTATTTTAAGGAAATTAATCTGGTTGTCACTTTCTGGGTGGATTTCAGAGGAGAAAGACAAGAGTGAGGGAGACCAGGTAGGAAGCTAATGTTGACAGAAGGTATAGATGAGAAAGTAAAGCAATAAACAAAAGACATTATGCAGGAAATATCTCTGAATTTGGTAAATAGATAGATATTGGAGTAGGGAGAAATGAGAGGGAGAAATCAAAGAGTATTTTCAGCCCCACAATTTTGAGCTTGGGTAACAGGAAAAAGAAAGTAACAAGGGTGGGAAAAGAGTTTATTTGATTTGGAGGTGGCAGTGGGACAAGTGAGATGTCCAATAGACAATTTAAAATATGGAACTGGAGATTAGGAAGAAGAACAAGGCTAGATAGATAAATATCTTACCACAAAGGAATGACATTGGAGTTTTCCATGTTCATACAACTGCCAGTTATGCCACCTCTCCCTGCTTCCCCAGGCCATTAACCCTGATTTGGCCTCACTTTCTTCCCTTCAAAATCTTAACTTGATCCTTAATTAGGTCCCCCCTACAATGTCCTCTACCTTTAAATTCCATGCCCCTATTTTTTTCCTATCACTGCTTACTACTTTGTAAACTCCTACTCCAGATTACTCTTACATTTCACCTTCTCTGCTCCTATTCATCTACTGCTGAATGCTGATGGAAGAAGTGACTCAACTATACTTATTGAGTCCACTACAAATTTACATTATGCAAATCATCTGGGCCCTTCCTGCTGTATGCAGGTTTGCCTTTTTCCCTCAGTGCCCACAGTCTCTGTTCCAAATGTTCTTTTCTTTCCTCAAGCCACCTACACCACCCCCTCCTTCCTCCCAACAGATGACATTGCCTCATACTTTACTGAAACATTTTAAGCCACACTAAAGAGCTTTCTTTCTCTTGTCCCCTTCCAGACTTCAGATCATTTAAACATCATCCCCCATTCCCCTTCTCTTATGCTATAGTCTCTTAAGAATAGATCATCCTTGGCCTTTCTGAGTTAATTCCTTCTGTTCTTCTCATTATTCCATTCTCTCCTTGTTTCTCTAGAACTTACTTCAAATCTTCTCTCCTCTCTCCCGTTTTCAACCTCTTCTTATTCATTTCTTCTTTATTACTCAAAAATATCTCTAGATCTCCTCTACCTTTAAAAAGCCTTCATTGAATCCTACTACCCCCCCAGTTGTCATCTTATGTCTAAATTCTCTTTCATAGCCAAATTCATAGAAAAAAATGGCTGCACTCAGTGCCTATACACTTTCTCTCATTTGCTGCTCACCCACCTGTGCTCTGCTTCTGATCTCATATTCAATTGACTGTGTTCTCTCTAGAGTTACTGATGATCCCTTAATTGCCAAAACAGGTGTCCTTTTTCTAAGCCCTCATCCTCCCTGACCTCCCTGCCGCGTTTGTTACTATGAAACATTCTTTCTTTCTAGATCACTGCTTCCTCTAAGTTTTTGTCATACTGTTTCTGCATATCTGGCTGCTTCCTCTCAGTCTTCTTTGCTGGATCATCATCCATGTTCTACTCTCTATATGTGGTTACACCTATGGTTTGTCCTGGATCTTCCTTCCTCTATGCATGCTCTCTCGATGATCTCATCAGCTCCCATGGATTCAACTGTCGTATATATCTAGATGACTTCCAGATTTATGTACCTGGCCCTGTCTCTCTCCTAAGTTCTGGTCTTATTTCACCAGCCTGCTGATTATCTCCACTTGGATGTTCCATAAGCATCTCAAACTCAACATGTACAATATAGAACTCACTATCTTTTATCCCAAACCCACTCCTTTTCTTAGGTTACCTATTTCTATGGGCTCCTCCATTCTTTCAGTCACTCTGGTTCACAACCTTGAAGTGATCCCTCTCTTTTAACTCTCATATTCAAGTAGTGGCTAAAGTTTGTTGATTCCATTTCTACAATATCGTCCATATCTCCATCCTGATCACCTCTTTCCTGTACTATTGCAATAGCTTCCTAATTGGTATCCTTGCATCTGGGCTCTCCCTTCTCTAATCCCTGCTCTCCACAGGTGAAAGGAATATGCCTACAGTACAATTCTGAGAAACTTTAGCTGTGCTCTCTCTCTCTCTCCCTCTCTCTCTCTCTCTCTCTCTCTCTCCATATACATATATATATGTATATATATATATATATATATATATAATATGTATGTGTAGCTAGATCGATAGATAGAGCTAGAGATAGATATCTACATATCTATCTAGCTATATATAAACATATTCTAGGATAAAACACAAACTTCTCTAGTTGCCATATCTTGACATTTCTACCTCCACAATATCTCCTGCATCTGTTCCCTTCTCAGTTTTCCTACTCATAATCTTTGCTCAATCCCTCATCACCTCCTCACTAGATTATTGCAATGAACTACTAAGTGGTCTCCTTGTCTCAAGTCTCTCCCTACTCCAGTCCATCCTCTTATACAACTTCCAAGATGGTTTTCCTTAAGCACCAGTCTCATCATGCCACTTCTCAACTCAGTGAACTCTACTGAATGCCAATTGTCTCTAGGATAAAAATATAAACTTCACCATTCGGTTTTAAAAGCCCTTCCCATCCTGGCCTCAACCTACATTTCTAGAGTCATTATATATTACTTCTCTTCCCATACTTTGTGGCCTTGCTAAATTGATCTTGTTGTTTCTCCCTTCTGACCCTCTATCTCTAGCCTCCATGCGCTGCATTCCTGGAATGTACTCTCTCTTCACCTCTGTCTCATAGGATCCATTTTTTCAAGATTAGCTCAAGCACTTACTTTATGAAGTCTTTCCTGATCTCCATCCCCCAACTGCTAATGTTCTTCCTACATAAACTATCTTGCATTTATTCTTCACATATTTATGGGTGTACATGTTATCTTCCCCAATAGAATGTAAACTCCTTGAGAGCAGTAACTATTTCATCTTTGTCTCTCTATCACCAGCCCCTAGCATAGTCCCTAACACAGTGCATGCTTAATAAATGCTTGTTGATTGATCAATAGGCTTTTGAAGCCCCTCACATTCTGAATCTCACTTACCTTTCCAGATTTATTGCCCAATATTCTTCTCTACTCCAACCAAACTGTCCTACTTATTTTTAAACAGGTAATTTTATTTCTCATCTCTATACCTTTAATAGGCTATCCCCTTTGAATTCCTCCTCACCTCTACCCTATGGAATCTCTAGTTTACTTTAACTAAGCTTAAGCATCTCCTCCTTTTGGAGGCCTCTTCTGATTCTGCCCTCCTTCACCCTGATAGAAATTCCTTTATATCTAATTTCAGATGTATTTGGTCATGCTTTAATGTGTACATATTCTCCCACCCCCATAGACTGTAAGCTCTTTGAGGGTAAGGACTGTTTCATTTTTGTCTTAGCATGGTAGGGGCTTAATAAATCCTTGTTGCATCAGTGAATGAATGATTGAATCAATCAACCAACCAACAAAGCAAACTGGTGAGGAAGATATTTTCAGCCCCAGGTTGGTTTGTCAGTTTGGTTTTTTGAGGGAATAACACTCCAAAATCACAAGACTATAGGTAAGTATCTACTCTCACTACACTTAGGTCATGTCCTGACTGGCAGAATGAGATACCTGGTTCAGATAAATAAACGTTCACAGCAAGGACTGTGTGGTGGAAGCATTAATAAATAATTCTCTGGGAACCATGCCAAGTATATATGAGAGGGGGGATTTGAAACCCAAAGTATGGAAGAACTTGATGTTAGCTTTAGGAACAAAACAATAGATGGTGGATTTTTGGAAAGAACATGTAGAGGTGAAGGCACAAGATTGTTGAAGGGAAGGCTGTTCCCGAGACTCCGGATAAAGACTATGAGTGTTCTTTCTGTAGGCTAAATGAAGGCCAGGGAAGACCACATGATATGGCTGATATAACCTGTCAAAATAAAATTCAATGGAGATTTATGGTCTAAATGGGGAGAAAACAGATGTGAAGAGGAATTGTGGCAGGGGGAGTTTGGGATGAAAGCTCTTCCTGGATTTTTTCCCCCTTCTGCATGGATTCACAGGGAAGCCACACACCTGCTACAAATGTTGCTCCAGGGAGCACTCCAGCATGGCTTGTAACATGCTGAAGTGTTTTAACTGTGGAGAGCAGGGCTATAATAGCATACAGTGCAAGAATGTCATCCGGTGCAAATCATGTGGAAAAGAGGATCACGTGGATTCCAGCTGCCCCAAAGCAGGTCACAACAGGCTGGCTGAGAATGAAGCACACAGAACTGGGACAAGCAGAGTGGGTCCTGCCACAGAAGGCTGCAGGCCAATAGCCACTCTGATTATAGGGATTGTTAAGCAAAGGAAAGAACGAGAGGAAGTGGTGGAAGGGAGTATGAAGAGAGGGACAAAAGGACATTAAAATCACAAAGGGACAGAAAAAAAGAAACAGAGAAAGAAGCAATTTCTAAAAGCAAACAAGGAAGTATTATATAGTGGGAAGCACTTTGGAGTTAAAGGGGATGACTTTGAATTCTGCCTCCGATGCTTGCTACCCATGTGCCTGGATAAGACACTTACCCTCCCTGGGCTTCATTTTCTTCATTTGTAAAATGAGTGGGTTGGACCAGATGAACCCTAAGGCATCTTCCAGCTCTAGACCTATGATCCTATGAAAAGAACCAGTTAAAGTCAATTGTTATAAATTCCTAAAAGAGCAAGAATGGATGTACATGGGAGATAAGAGAAGAGAAAGCTGTTTAATACCAAAAGGGCTGATCCTAATGGGTAACATAAGGTTGTGGTCAGGTGAAGATACAGTCAGTGCCTTGCAGCCTCTGACCAAGAGGCCAAGATGGTGGCTGGAAAGCAGGGACTAGCATGAGCTCCCCACCGAGTCCCTCCAAAAACCTATAAAAAATGGCTCTGAACCAATTCTAGAACTGCAGAACCCACAAAACAGCAGAGGGAAGCAGGTCTCCAGCCCAGGACAGTCTGGATGGTCTCTGGGTGAGGTCTATCCTGCACAGAGCTGGGAGCAGAGCAGAGCGGAGAGGAGCAGAGCCCGTGTGAGTGGCGTGGACCAACCAGACCAGGAGCTGGGCAGAGCATGCCCTAGCGCCCTGAATCAGTGAGCTGCAGCAGTTACCAGACTTCTTAACTCACAAACACCAAAGACAACAGAGAAGGTTAGTGGGAAAATCTGCAGGAGTGGAAGGAGTTGGCGGCTGGGCTACCGCCCGGGGGGGGGGAGGACAGCAGAGGTGGGGCAGCTACAGAAGTACAGCTGCAGTTGCTTCCACCCAAGGCCCACCTGATGGGAGGAATTAAGTGGCAGATCAGAGCAGGAGTGAAGAGCCTACTGAAGATCTGAGTCCAGTCCGGGTTGGGGGTTCTTGGGGAAGGAGGAGTGCTGGTGTGGCAGAGCTGGCGCATCCCCCCAAGCATGGAACATAGTTCTCTTAACTCCACAAGCAGTCATACCCCACTGAAAAACTCAAGGGTCAAGTCAGTTGGCTGGGAATATGGCCAGGCAGCGAAAATGCACCCAGATTCAGTCTCAGACTTCGCATTCTTTCTTTGGTGACAAAGAAGACTAAAACATACAGACAGAAGAAGTTAACAAGGTCAAAGAGCCTACAACAAAAGTCTCCAAGAAAAACATGACCTGGTCTCAGGCCATGGAAGAGCTCAAAAAGGATTTGGAAAAGCAAGTTAGAGAAGTAGAGGAAAAATTGGGAAGAGAAATGAGAAGGATGCGAGAAAACCATGAAAAACAAGTCAATGACTTGCTAAAGGAGACCCAAAAAGTACTGAAAAATATACTGAAGAAAACAACACCTTAAAAAATAGACTAACTCAAATGGCAAAAGAGCTCCAAAAAGCCAACGAAGAGAAGAATGCCTTGAAAGGCAGAATTAGCCAAATGGAAAAGGAGGTCCAAAAGACCACTGAAGAAAATACTACCTTAAAAATGAGATTAGAGCAAGTGGAAGCTAGTGACTTGATGAGAAATCAAGATATTGTAAACTAGAACCAAAGGAATGAAAAAATGGAAGACAATGTGAAATATCTCATTGGAAAAACCACTGACATGGAAAATAGATCCAGGAGAGATAATTTAAAAACGATTGGACTACCTGAAAGTCATGATCAAAAAAAGAACCTAGATATCATCTTTCAAGAAATTATCAAGGAGAACTGCCCTGATATTCTAGAGCCACAGGGCAAAATAGAAATTGAAAGAATCCACCAATCGCCTCCTCAGATAGATCCCAAAAAGAAATCTCCTAGGATTATTGTCGCCAAATTCCAGAGCTCCCAGATCAAGGAGAAAATACTGCAAGTAGCCAGAAAGAAACAAATTGAGTATTGTGGAAACACAATCAGAATAACCCAAGATCTGGCACCTTCTACATTAAGAAATCGAAGGGCTTGGAATACGATATTCCAGAGGTCAATGGAGCTAGGATTAAAACCAAGAATCACCTACCCAGCAAAACTGAGTATCATGCTGCAAGGGAAAATATGGACTTTCAATAAAATTGAGGACTTTCAAGTTTTCTCAGTGAAAAGACCAGAGCTGAATAGAAAATTTGACTTTCAAACACAAGAATCAAGAGAAGCATGAAAAGGTAATCAAGAAAAAGAACAAGAAAAAAAAATTGCAAGGGACTTACTAAAGTTGAACTGTTTTGTTTCCATTCCTACTTGGAAAGATGATGTGTTTGATTCATTAGACCTTAGTATTAGGGTAGCTGAAGGGAATATGCATATATGTATATATGTTTATGTATGCATATATATATGTTTATGTATGTATATATATATATATGTGAATGTGTATGTATGTATATATGTATGTGTATATATATATATATATATATAGAGAGAGAGAGAGAGAGAGAGAGAGAGAGTGGACACAGGGTGAGTTGAAGATGAAGGGAAGATATCTAAAAGAAATAAAATCAAATTAAGGGATGAGAGAGGAATATATTGAGAGAGATAGGGAGAGATAGAATGGGGTGGATTATGTCGCATAAATATGGCAAGAGGAAGCAGTTCTGTGGGAGGAGGGGAGAGGGCAGGTGAGGGGAGAATGAGTGAATCTTGCTCTCATCAGATTTGGCCTGAGGAGGGAATACAATACATACTCAATTGGGTATCTTACCCCACAGGAAAGAAGAGGGAAGAAGATAAAAAAAAGTGGGGGATGATGGAGGCGAGGACAGATGGGGGTGGAGGTAATCAAAAACAAACACTTTCGAAAGGGGACAGGGTCAAGGGAGAAAATTTAATAAAGGGGGATGGGTTGGGAAGGGGCAAAATATAGTTAGTCTTTCACAACATGAGTATTGTGGAAGGGTTATACATAATGATACACATGTGGCCTATGTTGAATTTCTTGACTTCTTAGGGAGGGTGGGTGGGAAGGGAAGAGGGGAGAGAATTTGGAACTCAAAGTTTTAAAAACAGATGTTCAAAAACAAAAAAAAAAAGTTTTTGCATGCAACTAGAAAATAAGATACACAGGCAATGGGGCGTAGAAATTTATCTAGCCCTACAAGAAAGGAAGGGAGAGGGGAATGGGAGGGGAGTGGGGTGACAGAAGGGAGGGCTGACTGGGGAACACGGCAATCAGGATATATGCCATCTTGGAGTGGGGGGGAGGGTAGAAATGGGGAGAAAATTTGTAATTCAAACTCTTGTGAAAATCAATGCTGAAAACTAAATATATTAAATAAATATAAAAGGAAAAAAATAATAATAAAAATTACATATAAAAAAAGAAGATGTAAGTAATGGAGATCCGTAAAGAAAGAGATCAGGAAAGAAAGAGGAAGAAGAACTTAAAATAAGTCCTTAATAGAGATTTGGGCAAGTATTATGCATGTAACAGCACAGTTGGGGTCACTGAGTACAGTTAAAGTGCTAATATGAAGCTTTATAACAATAACAGCAATAACACAGTGCTGTATGTAGCCCTTTGTGTCTTTCCAAAAGCTTTATATATATATATTAGCTCCTTCAGTCCTCACTGGTTAGAAGAGCTGCAGCACAAGGTTCTACATTAAAGAATTTAACCAGATAAAAAGATTTTGAATATTGGATTGGTGATAAACTGTGTGTTTGACTTCTGACAAACAGGTCAGCCAAGTTGGGTAAGCTCATCCCTAGACTGACCTACAAGCTGATGAGCTTTTTTTGGCAGCCAGACTCCAGAGAGAGCAGTTCTTAAGTCAGATAAGGATTAGGTTAGAGTGAAATTACAAATCCTTGAAGCGTTGTTCTAACAACAATATTAGATATAATGTGAATCATTACCAAAAAAATTAAGGCCTCCCAAAAAACTGAATATACTGATTTTGAAGGTGAAAAGTGTAGAAACATATATTACAGCAAATAATTGCTCTTCATGTCAAGAAAGTTATTGTGTTCAAGGTCTCCTCCTCAAGTGGCTCTTATGGGCCATCTCCAGTCATCCTGATCTATATCTTGCCACTGGACCCAGATGGCTCCAGAGGAGAGAGTGAGGCTAGTGACTTTGCACATCCCTCCCTCACTTAAATCCAATTGACTTGCAAATCATAGCATCAACTTCCTGATGTGGTGGTCCTTTTTGAAGGACGAACAGCAGCAGCAGCAGCTCTTAGTTCTAAAGTCATTCACTCTAACTGGGTTGAGCCTGGGGTGGGAAGGGGAGAAGTGTCCTGAACCTTAAAGAGAGAGGTCAAGCCATTTTCTGGTACTTTATGCCCCCACTCTGGAACCCTGGGGAGAATAATTTAACCCTTAGGTTTGGTTCACATCTAGGATTTCTCCAAAAGAAAGTAGAAAGGTACTCAACATAAAATGTAGATCAGATCAGCTATAGGCCAGCAATTTATTTCCTCCACAAAGTACTTAAAAATAAGTCTCACACGTATTGCACTGACAAAAAGTTAAACATGAAATAGTAACATAACTAGGGAGATTGATACTTAAAACATTAAAACATGAAATGTTTTGTAAGACTGTTGAATTGGAGTTTTGCCTTCACCTTGTTTCAGTACTATCCAAACAATCTCTTCCACATCCAAGTTTTCTGACAAGCCATGCCAGGGCTTGAGCTCAATTTCTTATAGTTAGTAAGTCACATCACCCTAAAGCTCCAAGTTCTTTAACACTGAGTTGTTACATGTGGCCCACTGGAAATGACCCAAGGTCTGGAAGATCAACAGGCTTTCCTGACTGTCTTCATCGCTCCTATGATCTTATTGTAAGAAAACTCAAATGTATGATAAAGTTATTACTAATAATAGCATAAAATTATCTAAGTGTAATACTTTGACTTACAAAGTCTGATCAAACAGTGGAAGGGTGCTGACTCTTGGCACAAAGGACATAGCTTTGAACACAGACTTGCATGCTTATTGTCTCTGTGATCTTGGACAAATCATTTATCTCCTCAGGAATCCCAGGAAACTATCCAAGACTGTAAGTCATAGGTATATGCTGATCTACATTTAATAGCATGGGTTTGCTTAGCAGAAGCTCTCTATACCAGAGATGTCAAACACCTGGCCCAAAGGCCACCAACATTCCCAAGAGTCTCCTGAACCAAATTAAAATGTAATTTGGAAGTATTTTACAAAAATAAATAAAAATGCAATAAAATATAGATACTATTACATTTTAAAACTAAATCAATATGTGACCCACAGGGATCCTTTTGTATGAATTAGTGACCTTTGTATCTATTTTAGTCTGACACCATTGGTTTATACCAATGACATCAAAAGAAAGGGCTTTTTATACCCCTCACTCCAAATATGCACATGGGGGGATAGAGAAAACTTCTAAATACTACATTGCAACTACTCTGCAACTTAGAACCTTAGAGAGTTACTTGGGACTCTGGGAGGTTAACAAATTTGCACAAGGTTTCAAAGTCAGTTTATATCAAGGTGGCACTTGAACCCAGTTTATATATTATTATATAAATTGTCTTTCTTTTTAATATATATGTGTGTGTTTATATGTATATATGTATATGTTGTGAATCTGCAAATTATATTTTAAGTTCCTCAAAGACAAGGGCTATATCTTCTATTCACTTTGGTCACCATCCTACCAGGCACCTGCCACAGACCTCCATCCTTGAGCTCCTACTCTGGGGACTTGTCCATCCTAATTGGTACAAATTCACTATATTGAGATAGCCCCCAGTCCCAGTCCCAGCCCCACTATGCCCCTCTCTGACTATTCTCCTGATATGACTTTCCCCTTATACTCTCCACCTCTTGTTCTGGGAACAGCAATAAAATCCATACTTCTTTTCCTAGAAAGGTCCTATTGGTGGTCATTATTCTATTCACCATACCTTTGATTTCTCACACCAAAATAACTCACTCTGGGTCACCATACTTTTCTATGTATTGTTTTCTCCTATTAGGATATAAATTCCTTGAGGACAAGAACTGTCTTGCTTTTTGTATTGGTATCCCCAGTTTCTAGCAGAATGACTGGTATACAGTACATGCTTAGTAAATGTTTTTTTTTTATTCATTCATTCATTCATTCATTCCAATACTTTTGTGTTTAACTCTTTTTCCCCCTCTCTGCTTCACCCTCTGCATCCTCCCCTACACATACTTCAGCTTCAGACAAAGCCTAGTCTCAGACAAAGCTCAATACCCAGGAAGCAAATGTTTTCTGATTGTATTGCTGACAAAAATAAAGAGAAGTAGCGCTTATATGAGAGATATAAGATCTTACTTAATCTTCATAACTCCCAGCCCAGTATTCGTATAAGCAGACCACCCAACAAAACACTGGGATTTGACGGGATAACTTTTATTTTGTAGGAGAAGAAAATCACACAGGTGTGACCTCTCTTCTTGTTTACACAACATGGAAGCATGAAAGATCTGTGAAATTCAAGCCAGAAGACGTATATGATACTGGCCATCAAATAAAGACTCCATATACTTTTCTAGGCTAGTCCTTAGAAAGAAGTAGTTTGTCACTGGGAATATGTCCAACATGGTAGAACCTATTAGAGCTTATGACCTAGCATAGCCTTTGTGAATGCAGTCTTAACTCCAAATCATAAGAAGGCATAATCAAGGAGACGTATGATGAGAAAAGGAGATGAGATTGTCACATAGTGAAAATAAATGATAACCAATAGACATCCCATGTGCCCCATTGGTACCCATGTAAATATCACCAGATCTTAAGAAGGAAGGTCACCAGCATGTGGAGAATTCATGGGCAAGAAATGACAAGAGTCACCTAGGATAAGAAGGGGTCTATACACTCATTGCAAAATCTGTGCTAAGAGAAGGAGGTATGATAACAATTTCATTGATGTCTCAGAACCATTGACATGTTGCAATTTTCAAGTCCTCTAAAAAGAAAATATGCAGCTAAACAATCAAAATAAAGATACATGGAAAGACTAGTAAGGGAAAGTATAAGAAAATGTCTCTTTACATTTAGAATTTATTACATATTGATATGCTACTGAAGAAAAATTATTTGAAGAAAAACATTTTAGAGACAATGAGATCATAGTTGTGTAAGCTTTATGGAAGCTTAAGTACTATAGAAATAGAAAGGTATAATCCATACATAATTACTTTAGGAAATATTCCACTTAGGGTACAGAAATCAATAGGACTTCCTGGGAAAATATATTTCCTAGGAAAACAATTATCAAGTTGTGATAACTTTCCCCAAATCTACCCAATATCCCACCCAAACACAAGCTTATTCCTTAATTATTGAAGATAGCTTACTTTAAGTGATGGAAGGATTATACTAGACTTCAAGGGATTTGGACCACTTCCCTACCTGGCTTGTTAAGGAAAAAACAAGTGAGGAGTACTTGAGACCTAGAGTCTTAGGTGGCAAACATCCTGAATTACCACTTGAGAGACAATGCTAATGACTAACTACTAGCAATGGTCAGTTCTATGCACAAAAATCCAGGGCCTAGACATAGCAAGCCTTTTCCCATTTCACAATTTCAAAAACATCCTTTGCCATTATAAGTGTGATTGAGAAGGTGTTAAAAGGGCCAATCCAACAACACCTGGGTATGAATAACATCCTGGATCCTTTTTCATTTGGCAGTCATCCTGTTGAGGAAACAGACCTTGTCTTGGTCACCCTGGTAAATTATTGCCCTGGGCTGTTGACCAAGGTCACAAATGTATGCTAATTCTTCTTGATCTATCAACAACCTTTGACATTTCTATTAGAAGGTCAGAGTGACCTTCCACTAAGAAACACAGAATAAGTGATACAGCTTTCCACAAAATCTGTGGTGTATAGAACTTAACAGCTTCTGAAGATCATGGTATCAAATGAAGTTTTAGGTTTGGGACTTTAGGTTTGAGTACTTTTGTGATTTTTCCTTAGTAGTGTGGCCTTTGAGAGAAACTCGAAGGCACTGAAAGCTTCATTTTTTCTGATACACTTATAATAGTTACTCTGCTTCTAGTTCTTTATGTTTCAAAATAATAAAGGACCATGTCCAAGATGGCACTTTTTATCTGATAGAAATAGGTTCATTTTTTTAATCAGATTTTTTTTAAATTTAAAAATCAGATATCTTTTCTGGTTTTGAACAACGTTAACAATAAACCATAAACAAAGAGGTGAAGCTCATAGTAACCTAGATTATTTAACATGGTTGAAATAACCAGAAACTGATTTTGATGGAATAAGAGTACCTGTAAAATGGGATGACAATAGGACCTACCTCCCAGGGTCATGAGAATCAAATGAGTCAACATGTTAAAAGCACTTTGTAAAAACTTACAATGCTATAAAATGCTATTATTAGTATTATTAGTATTATTATTGTTGTTGTTAATAATAATAGAGCCCACTTGTTCTTCTGTTCCTCTACAGTAGGGATTCTTTCATTCTTTGTATTGTATCATCAGCACCTAGAGCCTGGTGCTGTACTCCAGTACCTGGAATATAGTTGGCACTTAATAAATATTTATTGATTAATTGCATCATATTCCATCTCCTGTCTCTTTAACTTTGCATTGACTCTCTTCCATACCTTTCCTTTCAGAACCTCTACTTTCCCTCATAGTCAACACAAGTGCCACCTAATTCTAAAGGCTTTTTACTGATTTTCCTCAGTGTTAATGTTCTTTTTTCCACCCCTGAATTCACTATGGAATATAAATATATATATATGCACACACATATATACTTACGCATATACACACATACACATATATGTGTGTACGTATGCATATGTATGTGTGTATATATACAACTATACACGTGTCTATACATGCATGTGCATATGCATATGTTTTGTTTTTTTTTTTTGCTTTTTGGTAGGGCAAAACTTGCCCAAAGTCACACAGTTAGTAAATGTGTCAAGCGTCTGAGGCCGGATTTGAACTCAGGTACTCCTGACTCCAGGGCTGGTGCTCTACTCACTGCGCCACCTAGCTGCCCCATATGCATATGTTTTTATACACACATGTGTACATACATGCACATATATGTATACATTATGTATCCTTGTTGACTTATCTTGACTGGATGACTTATCTAGGAACATATATCTTTCCCAATAGAATATAATATAAGCTATTTGAAGGCAGGAACTCTTTCATTTTTAAAAGTGTGTTTCTGCATTATCTATTGCAATATCTGGCACAAAGTAACGGTTCAATACATGTTTGTTGACTTAGTGACTATTTGATTTCATCTCACCACCTCCTTTTGTAGATGAGGAAACTGAGTCCCATTTTTTCCCATAAGGTTTGCTCATTTTCTACTTATCAGGGCTGATCCCATCTCTTCCAAGGATTTTCTATGGCATCTGATGTAATCAACTCTGGATACTAGAGAAAACTGAGAATCTCTCTTCTAAATTTAACAGTGATCATTTCTTTTCCAACAAAGTCATTACCATTATCCTGATATGTCAAAATTGGGGACAACGTTCCTTCTTGTTGTTGTCCTTCCTGATTAAAGCTTCAGTACTTCTGGATACAAGCAGGCTTCAAAGTGTCTCGGGGTGAGTCTGGTTCCAGGCTGAGATAACTGTCACTGACCCTGTAAATAGGTACCATGATCTGTACCTCACGTTTGCACCCAGGTATCCTTCTAATACTCTTTGGAATGGATTTGGCAGCCTTCTCTGACAGATCATAGCATTACAGATGCCTCTCAAGGTAGCTATATTCTTACTTATTGATAGACTGACTGACTGCCATGAGAAATCTTACAAATTAAATCATCAAGCTCCCCATCTCATAACTAGAAAGACATTTTTATTTTTTTAAGTCCAAGAAATGTGTAGCTTGGCTTAATTTAAAAGCATTTCAAATCTAGTTTTTGGTTGAGGTTGTTTTTCCTGCATGATATGACTGCTTATACCAGCAATGTCAAACATATGCTCCCAAGTGGGCTCTAACTAGATCAAAATGTAATTGGAAAAATTTAACCAAAAAAATGGGAGCATTTGCTGAGCCCTTTTCAGGGATGTTCATCCACCTTCATCCACTTTTGGTATCCACCTCTCACCCGAGTCTCACCTGTGACTCCAAAAGCTGTAGTATGTGTAGTGGCCACACCCTGGTAAAACCCTCCCAGCAGACAAGCTGAACCAGTTTGGAGGTAACTGATGGGCCTCAAACCCATCAATGAGTTAGGGGGATGTTTACCCCAAGCATGTGAAGATTTCTTCCGGACAAATGAGGAGATGAGAACAATTTGTTCCAACAGCCATGAAGGAGGCTGAAGCAGGAGCTATGGGATGCTTGGAATTTGGTCTGACCTCAAAGATGCCAAGGTCATCCACTGAATCCCAGGCTATCAGTCATCCTGACCTTTGTCTTGATGCTGGACTTCAATGAGTTTGGAAAAGAGAGTAAGGCTGATGACTTTGCACAACGCTGCCTCACTTAAATCCAATTCATGCGCAAGTCAAGACATCACTCCCTGATGTCCTTGATCTTCTTCAAAAACAAAAGACAAACAACAATTTACTGTGGATAGATATGTAGACAGAGACATATAAGGTAGATGGATAGACAGATGCTAAATAGATGAATATAAAAAAGGAAAAGAAATTTCTGGAGTGAGAGTGAAGTGCAATGAATGGGCAGTCCAAGTGATGCTGATTTGTTGCTGATGAAATTAACAAGACCTAGAGCTATGCTAATGCTGCATATTGAATAGAAATGGTACTATATTTGGAAATGGGGGAGGGAGAGGGTAAGTTTGAAGGCTGGTTCTTCTACTTAGTGCCTATGTAACCTTGAAAAAGTTATTTAATCTCTCCAGGCCTCCATTTCTTCATCTATAAGATGAGATCGGATTATTTGATTTTTTTTTGAGGGGGAAGGCCAAGCCATAGGGGTTAAATGACTTGCCCAAGGTCACATAGTAAATGTCAAGTCTTTGAGATCGGATTTGAACTCAGGGCTCTATTCACTGTCCCACCTAGCTGCCCCAGATTAGATGATTTTTAAAGTCTCTCCCAGATCTCAATCTATGATCTTATCAAATCTTCCAGAGTATTAGGTAGATTATCTGTGAGAAATTTACTGGACAACAAATACAAGAATTCAAGTCGAGTCAACAATAATTGATTAAAAGCTTACCATGTGGCAGTCACTATGTTAAGTCTTGGGAATGCAAATACAAGCAGAAAGACAGTCCTTGCCCTCAAGGAGCTTGCATTCTAGTGGGGGAAGACAACACATAAAAGGAAGCCTGAAAGGGAATGTGGAGAAAGTCCACTGTGAAGTGTGCAGTCTGGAGAGGAATGAAAACACAAGTGGCCTGAACACCCTCCTTAAAATGTAGGTTCTGGGAATGGGGGGCAGGGGTGGCTATGGGGAATCAACCAATTAGAGGGAGGGACTTTCAGGGAAGAGGGCACTACCAATGTGTGGAGTGAGCTTCCAGAGTGAAGAGGTTTCTGGGGCATAATTTAAAAAAATGTGCAGAAGGAGTGTCGTGAATTCAATGTCATGAATGAAAACAAGAATTATACACATATGAGTTGTGATCTATACCTCTTGGTGCATGCCTATGTCAATAAATTCATGGACACACTGATTTGCTTAAATATAAGTAATGGCGAGGACGTTGGATAGAGTATGAGAGGCCTTGGGTTCAAATCATATCTCTGTGACTTACTACTTGTGTGACCTTAGACAAGCAATTTTATCCCTCTAAGCTTTAGTTTCCTCATCCATAAAATAAAAAGACTGAACAGGAGAATTTGTAAGAGATCTTTTCAGTGCTTTTTCTATGATCCTATGGAATGATTGCTAACTCTTCACTTAAGTTCCAGCTATGTGGATTCTGCTAGACTGTTTCCTCAGGAACTGCTTTTCTTTCTTTGACAAGTTGAGTTGAGGGTGAGTAAGTCTTTCCAGGTCTATGTAACATTTTATTGGTATTGGTCTGGTCTTTCACAGAACCTTTCATATGTTGCTGATCTCTATATATTTAGAAAGATGGTTAGAAATTGAATAATGCTGTCAAGAGGGGGAAAGAAAATTAGAGGGTTTTAAAATCAGCTTTATGATAAAAGTCAAGGAATTGAGGGAAGAGAATGCTGAGGGATGCCTTAATAACTAGTTGTCTTCAAAACTTTGAAGGGTTAATATATAGAGCATGATGACCAGATGTTCTCCATCCTGTCTGAAGACAGCAGCAGAAAAACTGGGATAAAATTGCCTCAGGAAAAATATAAAAAAGAATATCCTGGTAGTTACGGTCGTTAAACACTAAAATAGACTATTTAGGGAGGTTATAAAACATCTCCTTTTAGATTCATAGTAACTGAATACCCACAGACATAAAATATAAAAGTTAACTTCCCTTCTTGCTTTCTCCTTAACCTCTTAAAAATTTCATTTAATTGGGCTTTGTTCTTGTCTCTCCATTGATGGGAGATTGATGGGAATGCACAAATCTCCAGTGGAAAAGGGAGATTCTGGTCACTGGGGTAATGAAGGGGAGTTTTTTGGACCATAATTTGACATAGAGAAGTTCCAGTCTTTCCTTTTGTGTCATAGACATGAAATTGACATGCAACATACCAATTTCACCATAGCTAGAGTGAATCCTAGCTGCCTAATAGGACCTTTTTACTGCTTTGCCAAAGTGGATCTGTGTTCTCATTGGTATGCAGAGTCTTCGTTGATACAGATGGCATCTCACCCAAACATGTCCATCCTAGGGGCATCTTTTATATCCTCCTATTAATCTTCCACAGGGAATCCACACAATATGTATGAGTCTTCCTCTGGATCTCTCGCTATTGTGTGGACACCAGTGGAACACACAAGATATTCCCTCACTGCCTCTCACTCTTGCAGTGTGACTGATTCATCTTTATGTCTGGTCCTTGATTTTTCTGATGACATTCTTTATGCTGCTCTTCAAATGTAATTCTTAACTTGCAATGAATCACACAGCCTGCTAATGCCCACTACATAACTCTCAACTTAAAAGCTATAGTACTTTTCTGAAGGTCTGAAGCTCTCCAGTGTCTCATACAATCTTTGACTTGGTAGAGACCTCAGAGATTACTAGTCCAACTTCTACTTAAAAAGCAATCTTCTCTATACCATCATACACATAGTAAGTGGAAGACCTCAGATTGGACCCAGATAGTTGTCTCTTAAATCCAATAGTCATCCCTCTCTCCAGGCTCAAACCAGTTAGCACTAACTATATGAAATTAATTTTAGCTGCAACAAATACCATGAACTGGTGAGTGGAATTTTTGGGCTACTCGAGAACTACTTCATTTCCAGAGTCCTAAAGAGTAGTTCTGGATTCTGGGGAAAAAGAAATGTTGGATTCTGGCAGTTTTAAGTTTCAAGACCTTCCCTACAATGTCGTCATTCACCTCACTACTATCATTATGTGCTTAAGGTAGGTGGACAACTTGTTACTGTGTATCTGACAACATAACTATCTGACATTTGTGCTTTAAATTTCATAAAATGGTTTATGTAGATCTCATTTGAGCTTTATTTCAACCCAGTGAGATAAGTACTGCAGATATTACTTTTATGTTACAGGTGAGAAAATTGAAAGTCAAAGAGGCTAAGTAACTCACCCAAGGTCAGACACTTAATAAATCTGAATCCAGGATCTCAATCCAGGTCTTCTTGGCCTCAAGTTTACTTTCCACTACCCCAGGATGAGGTGTACTTCATTCTTGAGTAGACATAAATTTGTTTTGAATAGTTCATTTGCATTCTGGCCTGGAAGGAAAGGATGGGAAGGCATAATCTCTGATCACTAAATTAGCCCTCAGCTTAGGAAAGTTTCCTTCCATTTCTCTCCTTGGTACTCCCCCCCAGCCCAAACCTTTTGGTGTCCTTTCCAGTGTAGAGTTTAAGATTGTAATTGAAACTTAAAACTTGCAGTGACCTCATACTGGTCAGGATTCCCACTATATTGTTCCATTTGGGCCAGGTCCTGTACCTCCAAGCTTCCCAACTTTTGCTTTTGCTTTCTTCCCAATCAAAATTTACCTGTCCTGTATCTCATTCTCTCTCACCTCTCTCACTTTGGAAAAAGCAATCTGAGAGAGCAATTCAACTAAGGTGCTAATGAGTGATAACAACTTGATGTGTTGTTACTCAGGGGGTTACTTAAATGTTAAAATAGGACTCCTTCCAGGCAGAATCTTAACTCATGGGATCCAATCTCTAATAAGATTATTATAATAACAATTATTATCAGTAGTAGAATTTCAAACTCTTAGGGAAGATATATTTGGTTGAGTAGTAGAGGAGTCCCTTTGAGGAATCCCTTAAATCAGACTACGCAGGCAGATACCCACTTGGCCTGCCCCTAAAACATCTCTCACCTTTTCAACTCTATCATTCTTTAAATCAATGGCAGATTTCCTTTCCTACTAGCCCAGCGTTTTGCTTATGAGGAACAAAAGACTCACTAAAAACAATGGGTTCTCTAGCATCACCATCTGACATTCCGTAGGCAATGCAGCAAGGCAGACAGCATTCTATAGCTATTCACTCTTCACCTACTCACTCTGTATTGAAACCAAGAACAATTCCAGCTGTTACATATGTATTCAATAAAAGCAAAATTAAATCTGATAGTAGATATCAGATGAAAAAGTTATCTCGGTATAGTCTTCCCTTGAAGAGTAATTACATTTGCTAAAATTGACATCCCCTTGAATTTGTATTTTAGAGAATGATCTAGCAAAAGATGTTTGCATATAATGTCTAATTCAGGTTGGTATTACAAGACCTTTTTATTTATGTAAATATAATACCAATTTTAACCACATACATGCTCCATAAAATCCTTCATGTCAAAATTGCATTTTTATGAGATTTAGAAATCCAAATACCTTAGTCAAAGGGATGGATGTACAAGATAGGAGTTTCCATTTATACTGAATATGTATAAAGTATGAGGGACATTAAATATCTTTTATAAACACCTTTTTTTGACTCCACAACATAGAGAGAATATCGTATAATTAAAAGTCAAAGTTTAGGATTTTTTTATGCCATAAAATTTAGTATCAAGTTCTGAACAAAATCATCTCACACATATAGAATCATATATGTAAAAATCATTTCACTTTAGCTTATCAACAATTCATATCTCCAAGAGTGCATATATATGCATATCTATATATACATAACTCTCTATTGTGTCTATAGGCTCATGCATGTGTATATAGGCATATAATTGATCATATGTATTATTAATACATAGAAACATATGTATTATCATGTGGCTAAAATTAAATGCCAAGAAGTAAATAAATGTTGATTTCTTCACTTTTTCGTGTATTTTTTTTTTCAGGAAATTGTCCTCATAGCATGGGTGCCTGAGCATTTGTGGTTGGTTTTGTTTAGCTTTGTTTGGGATAATGTTCAGCTTTTTATATCCTGATGGAAATGTTAATGAATGTAAAACAAAGGCAAGGGTATCAAGTAGAACACAGTATATGAATCAGGTAGGCATGTATATTCATTAGCACTGATTACTGACACTCTTTGGGGACTGTAATATGGGTCAATCAGATGTGTCACCTAAAAGGCATATTAAATAGTCCCTCAGCCCTTTTCTTATGCTCACTTTCAGGGCTGACAACCAAAATTTGTGGCTGAAGTCATTAAGCAAGTCTGAGATGAAACACTTAGATTTTCCTTCTAAATTTCTTACAAGTGTGGGCTCTAGCAGGGGCTTCTCAGTTTGCATTCTGAAGGGGAGCTGACCTTAAAAAGAGTATATGCTGAACAATGGTAACCTTGCTTCACACATCACCAGAGATTGAATATTCATGTTCAGCCAAGAGAAACTGACTACTTCTTTTTGCAGTCAGGCCAGTTCAAAGATAAAATGGCAAAACCCCGGCTAACTATTTCTTTTCCTTTTCCCTTTCTTTTTCTGTTTCTTTCTATAATTCAACAAGTACTTTTTAAAAAGTTTTATTTTTAATTTATGGACTAAAACAAGCATTTCCATAACATAGTACAATAAAAAAGATGATTGCACATGAAATTGCAAATCTACTCTGCTCAACTTGCTATTCTTTTCAAATATACAACATTATCATGCACATTTCATTTTTTTCTTCTCCGCCCCCCCCCCATGGCTACCATTAGACCCAAATAGGTATATGTATGTATTATATGTACATATATATGTATATATAAATACATATACACATATACATATATATATGTAAAATTATTCTATACATACTTCTCTTTATCAGTTCTTTCTCTGGATGCAGATAGCATCTTTTTTTCATACGTCCTTCCTAGTTAATTTGGGATTTGGATATTCATAATATTCAAAATAACAGTCACTAAAAGTTGTTCTAAAAATCATACTGCTGTTCCTGCATACAACGTTCTTTTGGTTCTTCTCATTTCACTCTTCGTTATTTTGTTCAATTCCTTCCATGTTTTTTCTAAATTCATTGAGCTTATCAATTCTTGTAGCACAGCAACAAGTACTTTTTAAAGCACCTAATATGTGTTGAATTGGGTTCTAGGAACTAGAGACAGACAAAAATGACTCTTACTTTTTACTGAAATTATACTTGGGGATTGGGGGTGGGGGGAGGAAGGATTGGCAACAGCAGAGTTTAGACTTGTGATTTCATGAGAATGAAAACTCTCCAGTGTGGAGACTTCCTCTCCCAATAGCAAAAGTATAATCGTTTGTTTAGTTATCTGGGATGAGTTAATATACAAAGTGTTTTAAAAATCTTTGTGCAATTGAATATTGCCTCCATAACTGAATATAAAATCCTTGTTTTGCCTTTAAAGATCTTCTTAACCTAGCCCCTCCTTCCTTTCCAGTTTTCTTGCACTTTACTCCCTACTGCAAACTCTTCAGTGACACTGGCCTCCTGGCTGTCTCATGAATAAGACATCCATCTCCTGGCTCTGGGCATTTTCTCTGGCTGTCCTCCATGTCAGGGATGCTCTCCTTCCTCCTCTTTGCCTACTGGCTTCCTTGGCTTTTTTTTTAAATCCCAAATAAAATCCTATTTTTTACAGGAGGCCTTTCTGAATACCTCCTAATCCTAGCACCTTCCCTCTCTTAATTATTTCTTATTTATCCCAAATATAGCTTGCTTGAACACATTTGTTGGCTCGTCTCTCCCATTGGATTGTGAGCTCCTGGAAGGCAGGCACTGTCTTTTGTCTCTTTTTTGTATCCCTCATGTTTAGCACAACATCCGTCATATATTAGATACTTAATAAATATTCACTGAATGAATAAATGAATTGCAAGCAATTAAAGCTTTGATTAAAATAAACTAAATTATAGCATTTTGCAATTCTTAAAGCACTTCATAAATGGTAGCTATTAACTTCCAATGCCTGTGGTACTTATCTCAGAGTTATTGTGAAATTCAAACAATGAGTGTATGAAAAGCATTTTGAAATTTTTAAAGTGTTTTGAAAAGGTCAGTTATTGTTACTTTAAATGAGAAAATTGAGCAAATTATTTTGAGGCCCAGATCTGCATTGGTATTGAATAATCTGGACTTGGGAGTTTCTAAAAGTAACACTACAAATTCTATGGCTGGTGAAGACAGAGACTATTTTTCATTTTCATTTATTTTGATAAGTATAAATTCTTTTCAAGATCCTTTCCAGCTCTAATCCTATGAACCTATGCTCTCTCAAAAATTAAGCATATATCTTAGGAAATTGTCATTCAAATGTATTTATACACTGATTGGCTTGAGATAAATGGCCAAATCTATAACTGAAAAATAGCAGTCAATCCAGTTTTTTTTTAACTCTCTAAACAACTTAATTGGGTTGATTGTATGGTGGGAGGGAGGGTTATTTATGCAGAAATTGGTCATTAAAATCATCCCAAATCCCATTTGAAAAATAGTTGACACATGGGCTGCATAAGCCATGGTAGTAATGTACATTTTGATTTTACCTCAAAATAGCGCTGTAGGGATGAACAATAAACTTGGACCATGTTAGAGTAGTTGTTGAGAATAGCTTCTCAAATGGACTCCACATAATTCAGCCCCAGTAAAAAGCATACAGATATAATACTACATGCATCATCTCATTTAATCCTTAACAATCCTTACTAGGAGGTAGGCAGGAGAGGAATTATTATTCTTGTTTTAGAGATGAGGAAAGTAAGACTCACACTTGTCCATTGTCATTTTTATTTTTGTTCAGCTGTTTTTTCAGTCATGTCTGACTCTTTGTGACCCTGTTTGGGTTTTCTTTTTTTTTTTTGAAGGGGGAAAGGCAGGACAATTGGGGTTAAGTGACTTGCCCAAGGTCACACAGCTAGTAAGTGTGTCCAGTGTTTGAGGCCAAATTTGAACTCAGGTCCTCCTGACCCCAGGGCCAGTGCTCTACTCACTGCACCACCTAGCTGCCCCTCCATTTGGGTTTTCTTGGCAAAGATATTGGAGTGGTTTACCATTTCTTCTTACAGTTCATTTTACAGATGAGGAAACTGAGACAAACAGAAGTAAGTGACTTGCTCAGGCTAGTAAATGTCTGAGGGAAGATTTGAAATTACCAAAATGAGTCTTCCTGACTCCAGGCCCAACACTCTATCCACTGTGCCACACAGTGTCATGGGGATAGGAGTGTAGGACAGAAAACTGGCCTGTGATTTCCTTGGTACTGGGATCTAATGTATGAGAAAACTCCTTCTCCTAATGCAGGTGGGCATATTGACCACAACTTACAGTCTTAGAAAGTTATCAGGAACTCTGAGAGGTTAAGAGAGTTGCCCAGGGTCTCAGAGTATGTGTCAAAGGTAGGACTCAAACTCAGGTCCTTCTGACTTCAAGATCAACCTTCTATTCACTGCATGACAATGCCTCTCAGCCCAGTGTCATCAGAGGTAGCAAATGACATATACTAGACTAGGACCTAGCCCCTTTAACTCCAGGTATAGGATTCTTTCCATGACACAACAGTAAATTGTGTGTCTTTCTGTTTTCATGCTTTGTTTTTATCTTAGCTTTGTGGGGAGGCTACTGCCTGACCCCTACTTATAGCTTATAGGAACTAATCCTCCATTTACCCCCAGTAATTAAAATTTCCCATAAGCCCTAGAGCCACAACATTTGGGAGAGGGGTGGAAATGAAATTATCCTTCTGTGTCTCACTTGCCACAATGAATGTCTGACTGAATTACTGGAACCTTTGGTGGGGAGACAAGGAGACTAACAGACAAATGTAACCATTCTATTTTCAGACAAACAAGTGTTCACATGTTTTGAGATGCCATAAGTGAATTGTGGTGGTTAGACAGCAACATCTTTAAATAGAAATTGGTATGATTCAGATCCTGCCCCCTAAAGATATTTGCACATTAATGCCGTACTTGGCTAATAAGGCTGATACATTTCCTTCCTCTCCTCACTCACTCATGTTGCAATAAAGAAGGTTGTTGTTGTTTGGTTTTGGTTTTGAAGTTAAAGAATCCATTCAGCTTAAACAGATGATTACACAAATTAGATACCTAACTTGAAAACCTTTTTCTTTTTTGCTGACTATAAAACTTTCTTTTCTACCCGGATATTTTGATAGATGCTTTAGACTAAAATTATCCTGATCAGAACTCTGGAAATATATCTCACATGATGCTAGCCAAGACCCTTTCACCCTGAAAGGCTGTATAATTTTCCTACTCTAAGTGAGGATGCCTTTCTTCAAAGACCCTTTCTATTTTTTCATGTGGCACAGATGAAACCCTGCATTCTCAGAGGCTGTGACAATGCAGTAAAAGCTCTTGTAGATCCTAAGAGGGAGAGAGGTTTGAATAGAGTCCTAATTGCATCTGTTGTTCAAGGACTAGGTCCTATGTAGCCCCCTTAGCCTAGGTATGGTCAAGGAAGTTCATTAGTCACTGATCACCATATGATTTTTTTAAGCCATAGCAACTTATGTAGGCAGTCTATTAAGGTATAGAAGTGTTAAGACCTGTGTAAAAATTCAGCCTTACACATATTACTGAGATTTGTTGGGATGGTATTTGTCACTGGAATATGGTTCTGCATGGGTATTCCTTGGGAGTAGCATTGTTTATTGAGAAGATATACTTAAACGATGAAATTGAGGAAGGAAGAGCAGAAGCATGATGGAGAACATGTGAGTCAACAGAAACGTTATCACTGTGGCAAAATACTGCAGACCACCCTATCAATAAACAAGTATTTATTAAGCTCTTACTATGTGCTAGTCACTGTGCTAAGTGCTAGGGATACAAAGAAAAACAAAAAACAGCTCCCGACCTAGAGGAGCTTATTTATATTCTACTGGGAAAAACAACATATTTCAACCAGTATATACAAGATAAATACAGAGTATAAGGAAGGCACTAGCAAATGTAGATATTGGGAAAGGCTCCTAGGAAGAGGGAATGCTTCAGCTAAGTCTTGAAAGAAACCAAATATTCTAAGAGTAAGGAGGGAGAGCATTCCAGGCATGGGGGACAGTCTGTGCAAGGATATGGAGGATGGGAAATGGAATATTATGTGTGAGGTACAACAAGAAAGCCGGTATGGCTGGACCACAGAATATATGAACAGGATAATGTGTTAAAAGACTAAGAATGGAAAGGGACAAGGTTGTAAAGAATTTTAAATGCAAATAGAAGAGTTTGTATTTGATTCTAGAGATAATAGGAGAGTTGGCATGATCAGACCTGTGTTTTAGGAAAGGAATTTTGGCAGTTATACAGAAGATGGCATGGAATGGGGAGAAATTTGAGGCAGGGAGACCAATTAGAAGGATATTGTAATAGTCCAGGTAAGAGGTGATAAAGGTTTGAACTATGTGGATAGAAATGGAAAATTAAAAAGAAGACTGTAAAACAGAACACAACATAGATGATAATGGGGCAAGAGACCTCAAATATCTAGACATTTGCTAGAGCTCTCCTTAATAACAGCAGAGAGGTTAATAAATTGTTCCTTCATCTTACTGATAATTTCATTCTTCAAAATACAGAAGAATCAAAGGACTCCTATTAAGAGTTGATTCTCTTGAAAATTGAGGAGATGCCCATCAGTTGGGGAATGGCTGAACAAGTTGTGGTACATGAATGTAATGGAATACTATTGTGCTATAAGAAATGATGAGCAAGCAGACTTCAGAAAAACCTGGAAAGACTTACAGGAACTGATGCTGAGTGAAGTGAGCAGAGCCAGGAGAACATTGAATGCAGCAACAGCAACATTGTGTGATGACTAACTTTGATAGACTTAGCTCTTCTCAGAAATGAAAGGATCTAAGACAACTGCAAAAGACTTATGATGGCAAATGCTATCCACATCCAGAAAAAAGAATTATGGAATCTGAATGCAGATCGAAGCATACTATTTGCTCTCTCTTTTTTGTTGTTTCTTCTTTCTTATGGTTTCTCCCATTGGTTCTAATTCTTCTTTACAACATGACTAATATGAAAATAAGTTTAATATAAATATATATATATATGCAGAACCTATATCAGATTGCATGCCATCTTAGAGAGGAGGGAAAGGAGGGTGGGGGAGAAAATTTAGAACTGAAAATCTTATGGAATTGAGGGTTGAAAACTAAAAATAAATTTTTTTTTAAAAAAGTTGATTATGACCAACAAGAAGGAATTGCTTTCTTAAGTAGAAAACAGGAACTTTGAGGAGATCACGTTACTTTAGAATTATGGTAGTTGCAAGGAAATCTGGGCCCAGCTTGATACTTACTCTAGATTTTGAGAGAATAGTTTTAAAGGGGCTGAGAGAAAGAATAAAAATTATTCCATGGCTTAAAACTCTATGCAGGGAATTAGCTTAATATAGATGAGAAGAATGAAATTTCAAAGATACAAATATAAACGCTTCCAAGGAAAAAGAATATGGGAGGAGGATCTCTTAAAAGATCAATGTGGATGTAGAATGAACTCATTCATAGAAAAAAAACATAAATTTAGTTCTAGAAGGGACCTGACAAGTCAGTCATCTGGTGCAACTCCCTCATTTTACAGATGAAGAAATTGAAACCTTATCTAATTAAAGTGATTTGCTCAAGGAAACACACACATGCATGCACACACATACACACAGAGTAAAGTAGTAGATACAAGATTCGGACCCAGGCCCACAGACTCCAAAGCTAACACTCATTCCACTGTGTCATACTGTTGGTGGCCCTGTGTGCCTAACCAAAGAAAATGCAGAGCTATCTCTAGTTAAGAATTATCCCATGGACTATCAGAGACCATGAAGTTTTTCTCATAAAACTAATAGTTGGTGGAAGGCAACCCTTAGGTATTTATGATGGAGTGACTTAAAAATAAAATTTGAGAGTTTTTCTTTGAGTGATTGAATTGATGTCAAGCGTGTGATTGATTAATTAATATAATTTTTGGAGAGTTCAAGAAATTTTATTTGTTGTATCAGTTAGTATGCTTATGGGAGGTGATTAGGTGTAGAACTCTGGGTATTTTGAAGTTTTATACACACACACACACACACACACACACACACACACACACACACACACATATATATGTAAGGACTCTTGTTGCTAACCCCTGTAGTAACTTTTGTGTTCAGACTGACTGAGTCTTAAGTTGTGGGGTCACAGAGACAATAAGTACTAAAATTCAGATGAAGACAGGCATAACCTGCCTGTGTTACTGGTTAAGGGAGATGCATACCAATCTTCATGGGACAAATATAGCATCTAGGATTACTGATAACAAGTCCTTACAAATGCTATATTTGGTTGGAATAGTTATGAGCCCCCAGCAATCTCTACATTGGAAAACAGAGCACCCAGGAATGGGGCTGTGTGCAAATGGACCTGGAGCGTGGTGAGTGATTCAGCTGGAATGCACATGACTTAGTCTGTGGCAAGATTACCAGTCCTTAAAACAGAGCCAGCTCTTCCTCCCACTAGCCCTCTAGAAAGATTGGTGAGGGTGGTCCAGAATTTGGGGTGGGGAAATCATGGGAGTTTGCAGCTGCTTATCTGAGAACTTGTGGAATAGCAAAACTGTCTGGGCACTGAACTATAGAATATTTCCTCATTGGGGTTTCAGGAGAAGCAGAAGTTTGCAGTGGACTGTGTGGAAAGGCTAGGCTGGGTAGAGCTCAGGGTTAGAACTATAGGGAATAGGATTATTGTTGTTACTCATATGGAGCCTGCAGCAATTTCAAGCACAAATATGTTTGGGGCTGTGCTCTGAATGAAAAATGATAGTGGATGCTAGATCCAGGATTCTATCTCCTATTGTGGCCAAGGGGACTGTGAAGCAAAATAATGATACAAAGAGGAATCTAAAATACCTTATTGCACTTTCATCTTGCTGACCACTGTGCAAAATTTATATGTATGGAATCTTTTTTATCTCTGATAGACTTGGGGTATATGGCTAACAGTGAGATCTCTGGGTCAAAGATTATGGATATTTTAGTACTTTTCTTAGTATAATCCCATGTTTTCAGAATCTTTGGAGGACCAATTCACAAATCAATCTACACAAATCTGTATTAGTGCATCTGTCTTTGCACAACCTCTTCAATAGTAACTACGGACATCTTTGGTCATTTTTCACAATTTTATGGTATTGAGGTGAAGCTTCAATGTTTTGATTTGTGTATCTTATTAGTGATGAGTCAATCTTTAATATTGTTGTTAACATTATCATTATATTGATAACATTATTATCAATGCTGTTAATAGCATTATTATTATTATCGTTGTATGTATTCTTTCTGTTAAGAATTGTCTTTTCCTATTCTTTGACCTTATACGTTAGGGAAGACTACCACAGCACCAGGCACAAAGTAAGTGCTTAATAAACACTTATTGACTGACTTACTGAATAGCTCTTAGTCATATACTTCTGGCAGTTACTATGTCTCTTAGATAGCAGATCCTTATTAGAGATATTTGAGGCAACAAATTATTTTTCAATAAAACACTTCCCCTCTTAACTTAGTTCGCATTGATTTTGTTCATGCAAAAACTTCTCGTGGTTCATGCCCTTTGACCCAGTTATACCACTGCTAGGCCTATACACAAAAGAAATCAATAAAAGAGAAGGTACTATGCACACAATAACATTTATAGGAACTCTTTGTGGTGGCAAAAACAAAACAAGGCCACAATTAGAAAATAAGAACATGGCCAGTAACTGGGAAAAGGTTGAACAAATTGTGGCATAGAAATGTAATGGAATATTATTTTGCTGTAAGGAATGGGAAATAAATGATTTCAGAGAGACATAGAAAGATTTGAAAAAACTGATACAAAACAAAGAATAATTATACTATAACATAATATTATGAAAATGAACAATTTTGAAGACTTTTATAATCTATAAACTGGTGAAGAATGAAATTAGAACCAGGAGAGAAGTTATACTATAACTTACTATTATAAAAATGGGTTATTTTAAAGATATTTATGAAATGAACAGAACTAAGAAAACAATTTATACAATAAGAACACTCTAAAGACAAACCATTTCAAAATCTGTATGAACTATGATCGATATAAAGACTATCCACAATTCCAGGGGACCAGTGATACAACATACTGTCTACACACACACACACACACACACACACACACACACACACACACTTCCAGTAGGGTAGAAAGAGTGAAGAAAGAGAAAATAAATTTATATTAATTTAAAAAACTTTAAAAGCAGGTTGAGGAAGGGTACTATAAATGTAGAATATTACATAAACTTTTTGATACTGTATCATTAGTTTTACTTAATTGTTTAACTTTGTTACAAGAGAACTTTTTGTCAAGTGGGAGTGATACAGACATGTTTGTAATGTAAAAATACCACATATCAATAAAACTTTAAAAAATTTTCAGTACATGTATCCATTTTGAGTTTACTGTGGCATACTGTATAGTATAAGATGTTGGTCTGAACCTAATTTTGAACAAACTGCTTTCCAGTTTTCCCAGTCATTCTGTTTCACCAATAATTTATGTTCTCAGGTTTATCAAATACTGAGTTACTTAACTCAAGTATTTCTGATTCTTCCTTTTCTACTCTGTTGCACTGACCTACGTTTCTCTTTTTTTAACCAGTACCATTTTTTTATGACTGCTGCTTTATCAAAGAATTTAAAATTTAGAAGTCCTGTTTTCCCTTTATTCCTACTTTTTAAAGATTATTTCCCTCTACATTCTTGCAGTTTCATTCCATCAAATGAATTTTATAATTATTTTGTTTAGCTTTCTGAAGTTTTCTTTTGGTAGGTTGATTAGCACATCACCAACTCTATAATTAATTTATAGAGCATCATAATTTTTATTATATGAACATGGTCTAATTATAAGCAAAATCCTCCCAATTATTTGTCCTTCCTAATTTCTTTAAACTGATTTGTAATTATATCTGCATCATCTTTAAGTGTATCTTATAGATTATCTCCCAGATATTTTATTCTTTTTGGAGTAATTTTGAATGCATTTCTTTTTCTCTTTTTCACCTTGGGCTTTGCTATTGCTTTATAGAACTACCGTTGTAATTTATGCGTTTATGTTGGATCTTAACATGTTACTGTAGCTATTGTCTAAATCAGTTTCTTTACTCATTTTCTGAGATTTCCTAAGTGTGCCATCATGTTTTCAGCAAATAAAGTTTTGTATCTTTTTTTTGCCCATGCTCATAACTTTAATTTCATTCTCTTGCCTTATTACTATCTCTAGTATTTCCAGGACTACACCAAAGAACAACAGGGAAATGGAAAATCATTTCTTTATTCTCATATTTTTTGGAAAACTCCTAGTTTATACTTTTGCAAATAATTCTAGATGTTCACTTAGAAATATATAATTTATCATATTAAAAAGATATTTCCTTTGCTTATACTTTTTAGAGTTTAAGCATGAGTATTTGAATTGTTAAAGGTTTTTTCTGTATCTATTAAATAAAATAGAATTTTTATGTTTATGACTTTAATATTAGTTATGTTAATTATTTTTCTAATGTTCAATCATCCTTTGGTCATAGTCATTTTTTGTATATATTGCTATTCTATTTTTTGCTAGGACTGTATATACCATTTCAAATCAATACTCATTATTAACGTAAAATTACAATTCTCTTTCTGTGATTTATCTATTCCTGGTTTCATAAAATGTTACTAGAGAAGAGATATAAGCAAAAGTTTACCAATTATGTACATACAAGTACATACAAGTCATAGAACATTAAATATATAGACATATATTTTTTACAATTTTTTTTGCCAGGGGAAGGCAGGGCAATTGGGGTTAAGTGACTTGCCCAAGGTCACACAGCTAGTAAATGTGTCAAGTATCTGAGGTCAGATTTGAACTCAGGTCCTCCTGACTCCAGGGCTGGTGCTGTACTCACTGTGCCACCTAGCTGCCCCGAACATTAAATATATAACACTGATTTTGAATTAGGCCTGGGGAGTTTTATATGTTGCTTCTTAGGTATGACTTAGAATGCTATAGACAAGGCTATATAGACAAGTAAGGTTGTGTGCTTGTGTGAAGGATGGAGTTGGTAAGAAAATGACATTGGCTTTCTTGCTACACTTCACATAAGACACACTCTCTCTTAACTCTGTACCTTTTCATTGCTTCTTCTCCTCACCTTTCTTTATATCCTATGATTAACATAGTGCCTAGTATATAGTACAGATTTACAGGCAATCTATAACATGTGTGTGTGTGTGTCTGTCTGTCTGTCTGTCTGTCTCTCTTGCACAGGTAATACAAATGGGACCAGAATCAAAATAGGAAGAGTAAAGCAGGCTCAATTACCTTCAGGAAATTTCAAAGTTCCTTTATTCTCTCCCAACTTCTCTCACAAACAAAAGCCCATTTTTGATACCAATTATTGGTGGTCTTTGATACTTCACCATATGAAATACAATAGTTTCTAAAAATTGTCGATGAATATCACTTGGAGATAATGGAGAAATACTTGGTGGAAGTGAGCAGGTTGCAACATAAAACAAAGAGAAATTTCATTGTAGAATAAGGGTAAAAAATATTATAAAGGAAATACATGATAAAAAAAATAGGATGGTCTTTTGTGATAAGAAATAACAGGTGGATTCAGTATTCGTATCTCTGTAATGTCAGGACAAAGCAAGGAAGGAATCTAGCATAGTGAGTGGACACCTGGTCACAACTTATGGGAAAATATGGACAAGATTCATGAAGGATAGACAGTCATGGATGGGTTAACATTTGTGTCACTGGAGAGCACATCAAAATTGATGAGATTACAAATCAATTTGAGTTTTGGAATATAATCAATTATATGCCACAAAACTGAGAACATAAATCAAATGGACACATATCCACAAATATACAGATTACTGGAGGTGATGAAATTATAAATAGAAAAGTTAAACATTTCAATCTTAGAGAAATTAAACAAGTCACAAATAAACTATACATCCCCCCCCCAAAAAAAACCTGATTCAGATAGAAATTTAAGGGACAAATATGTGTGTCATACAAATAATTCTCAAAAATAAAGAAAGAAGGAACTCAACATATTCCTTTGATAAGATAAATATGATCCAAACCCTTCCCCCCAAAAATTCAGGAAGCATATAGTAGTAACTTACTAAATACAGTTAATAGTGGAAAAGTACTGGAAACTTTCCCAATAAGTACAAGAGTGAAGTCAAAGTTCAACTATTATATGATGTAATTATGCTAAATTTTCAGGTAAGGGTTAGTGTCAGTCAGTCAACAAACATTTATTGAGTTCCCACTGTATTAAAGGTACAGCTTCAAGTACTTGGAATGCAAGGAAATGTAAAAACTGTCCCTGTCTTCAAGAAGCTCATAAACTAATGAAGGAATTAAAAGATTAATTCATTTAGAAGGCTACAGTAGTAATCAAAGCATGAGGTGATGATAACCTGAACCAGGGTAGTGCCTATATAGGTGGAGAGAAATAGACATAGCTGAGAGATAATGTAAAGGTGGAAATGACATAACTTAGCAATAGATAGAATATGTGAATTGAGTGCAAGTGAGGAGTGCAGGATAAAATCTAGTTTAAGAATCAGAGTGACCAGGAAGATGGTGGTACCCTTCATAGAACAGAAAATTTAGGAAAAGCAGAGAGTTTGGGGAAAGATAATGAGTTCTGTTGTGAATAGCTTGAGTTTGACATGTCTGCAGGACATCCAGTTCAAGATTTCCAGTGATACAAGACTAAGAGGTCAAATAAGAGGGCAGGTTTGGATAAATACATCTGAGAATTATCTGCATGTCAGTTCAATAGTCTTTTTATTTTCAATTTTAACTCATGTACAAAATGATGGAGTTGGGTTACTTTATCCTCTAAAGTTCCATCCAGATTAATGGAATCATTAATTCTATTATATAGTTCCCAGATTTTAAAAATGTCTTCTTTGGCATTATAATTTATCTTTTGTAGTTTTCCAATTTGCATGCTCAATTCATTCATCTTCTTTTTTGTTGTTGTTAATGTATATTTTCAGAAACATAAATTTTCCACTGAACACTGGTTTAGCTGCACATTTTCTTCTAAAATTGCCAAGTTTGGAATGCCATCTCATTGTTATTCTCTTTGATATAGCTATTTATTGCTTCTGTGATTGTCCCTAACCCCCTAATTATTGAAGATGTTGCTACTTAGTCTTCCTTTAAGTCTGTATCTTGGCTTGTTTTCCTTTTATTAATTACTGTTTTATTGCATTATAGCTTATAAATAAGATTTTAAAATATGTCTCTTTTTACATATTAATTTGTGATTTCTTTATTCCCTAGAATATGATTATTTTTCATAAATCACTTGATACTGGGAAATATGCACATTCTTTATCATTTCCTTTCAAAAATATCATAGGATAGATTTTTTTGAATCTATTTTTCCAAAAATCTGTTCAAATATATAATTTCTTTCTTATTTATCTTTCTATTAGACTTATCTGTCTCTGAAAGAAGTATTAAAAATTAATTATGATTATTTTTCCAATACTCTACTGGTTTTTGTATCCAGAATAGTTTGGCCTTGAAGAACTTAGACTTTATGACATTAAGTACATAAACATTTAACAATTTTTTTTCATTGGGATGCCTTTAAGCATAACGTTATTCCCTTGCTTATCTTTTTTGACAGTATCAGTTTTTATGGCTGCCTTATCTGAAATCCCAATTGAAACTACTTTAAAAAAAAACTTACCTGAAGCAAAATAGATTTGGTTCCAGTTCCTAGTTTTGACTCAGATTAAATGCTCTAAATATGTTTCTTATATGCAGCAAACTATTCAGTCTTCTTTTCTTATCTACTCTGAAATTCTTTTCTGTTTTATTGGTGAGTTTAATCCATTCATAGTTAGTTATAGTAGTTAAGTCTGTGTTTTCTTCAATTAAATTATAGGTTTCTTTTTCCATCCAAATCAGTACTAGGTGCCTGGGGGTTGTTGTGTTTACATTAATCTAATCCTAAACTCCTCCAGCAGATCTGCCTTTCCATACTCCCCATTACCCTGCCTAAGCCAAAATCCTTTTAATCTACTTTTTTATTATTGTTATTCTCTGTGCTGCTGAATATTGCTGCAAGTCATGGAATTTTGCTGACTATTATTTAATCTATTCACAACAAGACAATCTTTTTACTCTTCCCTAATTGATTCCCTGTCTCACACTCCACAACACTCTTACCAATCTTTTCTTCTCTCATCAAACCTCTCACTTCACTCTCTCCTCAGCCTCTTGGCAAAGGATACTGCCTCAGACTTTACTCAGAAAATAGAGTCCATTCACCCTCTTCTCCACTACTCTACATCTCAAATCCCTTGATATAATCCCCTATTCTTTCCTTATTTATTCCAATCTTTGCTGAAGAGATGGTGCTTCTCCTTTCTAACAACAACTCTTGTATTTGAACCTTTATCCCATTCCCTCTAATATTTTTCCAGATCCTTGTCTGCCCTGCCTCCCATGACTCCCTCTTCTTTATAAGCTTTCATTATGCTTCTCTCTCCCTTTCTCTCTCTCTCTCTCTCTCTCTCTCTCTCTCTCTCTCTCTCTCTCTCCCCTTCCTGTTCTGTCAGACAACACCTTCTCCTTCTCAGACTCCTTGAATGAATGATCGTCGATGTAATATCCCCTAAGTATACACCAAGACTCTGTCCTGGGCTCTCTTGATGACCTCATCAACAATATATTTTCGCCACTGGGATATATGTATTGTTTGTTTATAAACTCTGGGTTCTAAAAAAAGAGCCACTGTATTATAAAGTTAAACTAAGAAGCATTTAAGCATATAGTTTATGCAAAATAATGTGTGAGACTCTGGGGACACAAAACAAAAAACCCAAAATAATTCCTGTCTTTAAGGGGCTCACGTTTCCCTGAAACCCTTGAAATATTTCCATTGCAATTATTTCAAACTAGTTGGGGGTAAGAAGGATGGGACACAATTTCCACCAGTCATAAAGAAAAGGTAAGGCTCAGTTGAGACCCTACTCAAGTTATTACATATTTCAAATTGTCAGTGTCCAAAATGGTATCCTTTAACTTCAGTACGCACAAGAGCAGCTCTTAGAGGGAGTATCCTGAGTACCTGGGAAGAAAGATATTAAGTGATCATGAGTCCTAGGCAGGATGAGAAGTTAAAATTATGGCCTCTACCCTATTTGTAGACATTTTGGACCCAGAAAACAATCTTGAAGATTGTTAAAAACAGATAGAAATGTCCAATAAGATCCTATATGGCAATAAGAATATCTATCTTTATGTATTTTGAAAGCTACATGTTATTATCTCTTGAAGCTTTAGTTCACTCTCTTCATCAAATGGCAAGATAATTAGATATTTTTAGAGACATATTTATAAAATCTTCCCATGTAAGCAGATGTCCACTGACTAGAGATTTGCTGAAAAAGATATATAGATATATTATGTGAATGTACTGTCATATTACTGTGAATTAAGAAATAACAGAATCTTGAGAACCATGGAAAGATGTGTATGAACTGATGCAAACTGAAATAAGTATAGTTAAGAAAAGAATAGAGAGAAGAATTATTAGAGTGTAAATGAAAAGATCTATGAACAGAAGTCAAATTCTGAGTAATCTGGAAACCAGTGAAGGTCTTAGAAAAAGAATAACAACCTTGTCCTTTACAGAAGAGGGGTGTGTGTGTGTGTGTGTGTGTGTGTGTGTGTGTGTATGTGTGTGTGTGTGTGTGTGTTAGAGGTAGGGATTTATAGGGCAAAATATTCTATATGCTCAGTGGGGGGATTCAAATGAATTAACAACCAGTTCTCCATGGAACAGAGCCGAGATGCTGCCCCCTAACAACTGGTTCACAGGCCCCAACCCCACTAACAACAGTTCGACGAACTCAACCTAAAATTAGGTACGGGTTCTACTGAACCTGTATGAACTGGCTGGATCCCACCACTGTATATGCTCCCAGGCAAAGTTGTTGTAGCTAATGTTTTTGCCTGAATGATTGTAATGTGAAGACAAACGAGAGCAATAAAATCAATTTATAAAAAATTTTAATAAAATCTTTCCAAAGGATTATATGCCCCCCCCACTTATCTTCCAACAGAGAAAACATCAAGAAATTAATACAGTTTCTTTACTTCACTGATACAACCTGCTTCAATAGCATTCAGATCAAGTCTTGTTGAAAATGCCTTTTCAGAACTGGCTTGTTAAAACTTCAGGCAAATACATTGAACAATGCAAGATTTGGAATTAGAAGAGCAGAGTCCAAATGTTGCTTTAGACAAGGGGTGGGGAACCTACAGCCTCAAGGCCACATGTGGCCTTCTAGGTCCTTGGGTGCAGCCTTTTGACTGAGTCCAAATTTTACAAAACAAATCCTTTTATTAAGGAGATTTGTTCTGTGAAGTTTGGATTCAGTCAAAGGGCCACACTTGAAGACCTAGAGGGCCACATGTGGCCTTGAGGCTGCAGGTTCCCCACCCCTGCTTTAGACATTTAGTAGCTATGTAATCATAGGCAAATGTGTCAGAAAGTCTGGGTTCAGTTACTCCCACTACCACTTGTACAAATCACCTAACCTCAGTAGGCTGTTTTACTTACTTTGCTTTGGACGCATTGGGATAAGTCATTTCTGCAGTCCTTTCAAGCCCTAATTTCTGATCCTAAGAAATTCTTGGAACCTCAGTTTTCTCATCTTTAAATTGTGGTGGACAATATTTGCGAGACCCATCTCACATGTATGTGGCCACTGTTATGAACTAGAAAATTAGAGTTTCCTTAGGGGTTGGACATAGGTTTCTAAAATGGTAGATCACTGAAATACTTTTAGAATTTGGTGTTGTTGCATTCACCTAATCTCCCATTTTCACAAATGAGAATAGAAGATTATCTTTTTCTTTCCTTTTCCTTTTTTTTCCTTCCTCTTTTTTTCCTCGGACCACAATGGGTAGGGTAAAGGGAAGTATCAGGACATATCCTAAAATATCACTAATTGAAACATGAACAGTAATCTTCCCTCACATCATTTAAATAATGACATATGAATAGTATGGAGTTTTATAATGTAGAAGCATCCTATTATCATAATTTACAGTCATGTATGGCTCTGCCATTTTTAAGGTTTTTTCACCTACATCATCTGGTTGATTCTTACACTAAAACATGAAGATAAGCAGTTGTCTAAGAGTAATAACAGCTCACCTCTTTATAGCACTTTAATGTGTACAAAGCAATTTACCTATATTATCTCATTTGCTTCTCACAAGCCTGAGGGATAGATGTTATTATTAGCCCCATTTTGCAAATAAGCTGCTAAGTGTATGAAACGATTCAAACCTAGTCTCCCCTAACTCCAAGTCCACCAGTGTTCGCCAAGCTGTGCTATGGTCGTTCATAATTGTTGGATATCATTGCTCTCATTTTACAGATGTGGAAACTGAGGATCTGAGAGTTGAAGTGATTTGCCAAGGGTGAGGCAGTCGGTTATGGTGGAGCTGTGACTGGGACTTTTGTGTTTGACTGCTATCCAGCTTTCTTCCAATAAACCACCTTCTACATTTGTCCAGATAAGCAAAAACACATTGAGCATGCTTGAATTGGAGGGTAATCAAAAGTTCATCAGATGATTGCATATGCCTTTTGGCAGATTGATGAGCTTCAAAGCAATTAATATCTGTAATTGCAAAGCTCTGATCTGAATGAAGTGTGGGTGACCTGCCAAAAGAAAACAGTTAACACCGAGTTTTGAGCTGCCCTTCATCGGCAAACTTCATTTTCCTATAGCAATGTTAACAGTGCCTAGATGTGAATGGCTCTTTTGTAACAAGTGTCATCATTCTCTCTAGTTGGCTGGCATTGCAGGGCTATCAGTTATCACACACAGTCCTAAAAGGCAGGGCAAATCTAGTTTCAAAGATTTGGCAGTTTATCTCTATAATAGAGACTGGTTAAATTTTTAAGGACTGAACATTTTCTCCTCTTGAGCTTGGATGAGTGAAATGACCTGAGGAACATTAATGATAGGGTGAAAATGTGTTGATCAAAGTTTACATTACATTGAGATATTAAGTCTTTGATTTGATAGAATGTGGTAGAATTGTAGAGCATTGAAACATAAAGGAGCTTTGGAAGTCATCTAATCCAACCAACTTTGAGAAACGCTGCCCTAGAATATAAAGGAGAGAATCATAGTGTAAATTTTCATCCTGAGAAGCAACTGTCGATTTCCAATGGGAATAACTTTTTGGTAGAAAGGGGGTTCCAGTGTGATTGAAGCAATGGCTTGTGAGTAAAGGTGGCAGGGTGGGGGAAGGCAAGCAATTATCACTATAAACAAGACATGCCAGAATAACCTAATTGTTTTTTTACAGTGTTACTATATTGATAAATTCAAGAAATGCCACAGATGTAATTTAGCTATATTTTAGTGAGGCTTTGACAATATTTCTTTGTTTTTCCCGTGCAAAAATGCATGCTAGATGAGGATATGGTTAGATATATTTGAGAGTGGCTTAATGACCACATCCAAATGCTGATAAGTGATGGAAAATGTCACCTTGTAGGAAGTGCCACAAAGTCTTGTCCTTGGCATCATTCTGTTAATCATTTTTGTTAGTGACTTGAAGATTAAAGTTGAATCTTTATCTAATTTTCAAGTGACACACAATTAGGAGGGATGATAAATATGTTGGACAATAAAATTGGAATCACAAAAGAACTATCCCCTGAATTAAACAAAAAGAAATTTAATAGATCCTGCTTTTAAGTTGTTTATTTTTTAATCACTTAGAGATGCAGCTCATCAAAATTCCCATAATAATTTGGAGCATATTTAGTAAGGGTGAACAAGATGTCGCAGGAATTCAAAATCATGCCCCATGAGGATCTAATGAAGGAAATTTATAAGAAAAAAATGGGAGACTGTCTATGTGGAGAAAGGATTCATCTTATTTGGCTTGTTTACAGAGGAAACAACTAGTTCTAATGGATGGAGATTACTGTTAAGCATATTTCAGAATGATGTAAAAAGAAAACTCTTAATAATTAGAGCTTCCCCAAAGTGGAATGGACTGCCTAAGAAGGTAGTGAGTTACCCAACTCTGGATGTCTTCAAGCAAAGGCTTGATGACTGCATTCCAAGGATATTATAAGAAAAATTTCTGTTTCAATGCAGAAATTCCACTAATGTATGATTTTTTTTAAAACAAATTGTTCTTAACTGAACTGAGTTTGAGACTGAATTGACAGACAGATTTGACCTCATTTGGACACAGCCTAGAAAGCAGAATCAAAGAAGTGATCTCTTCACAGAATGGCAGACAAAATACTGTATGAAAAGGCTACAAAGCTCCTGCCCCAGTGAGCTATCTACAATGGCATGGAGTTATTCAATATTTACAATGCTTGTTAACATCCCAAGGGCTATCCTGCAAATCAATGACAGCAGTTAAAGTGATATTCATTGCATTTAAGGGCCCTGGGCTGATCCCAAGACGAGAATGACGTTCACTCAGAAGCAGTATAATATTCATGACTATAGGCATAAAGCAATCAGCTCTAAATGATGAGACTCTGCAATAACAAAGACCTCATGCTATCAGCCAGGCAAAGAGACAGGGCTGCAAAATGATAGGCCCTGCAGGCAAAGGCCTTAGTCTTTATCCAAAGGATAGATTCATCAGCCTGGCAGGGGCTGCCAAGCACACATCAGTCTTTTCTTCCACACATACGTACAGAGAAAATCACACCATCAGCTACGTCATCTTTGACTACAGAGAACTACAATGTGAAGGTTTTAGGTTTGACGTGCTTTTCAGAGGAGGTTAAACAGAGGATGCTATCACCGATCTGAGGCTTAATAATGTGCTTTTACTTCTGAAAGCGATAGCCTGCAGATGCCAGGCTATGATTTTTGCAGATCCATTCCCATTTCACATTTCAGTCTGCTATTCCTCAGCCTGCCCAGAAAGAAAGCATTGTGCAATGATTATTTCCTCCCAGCAAGCTTTCTCTCTGGGCCAATCAGGAGTGATGCATGTGAGCCCTCCATCCAGCATGTTTAAATCCCACCAATTAATATAGGGAGGGAGGCTTGCTATTTAGAATATTTTATACAAAGAACAAAAGAATGCCATTTCATACACGACGTAAGAACTAGTTTCTACTGTTTGCTATTCCATCCCCTGTTATCTAGCCACTTTATCTCCATGGATTTCTTCCAGGAGATAAATCTTTCAATCAGGATTTTTCTGTGAGTTGCAGCCCCTGTCCTGTCAGGTCTCATATCAAAATTGCAGGTGAATTTTCCTCTCTTGATTTTGCTAAACTGTAAAAGGGCATGCAGAGCAAGAAATCTTAGCTGTTCTATTCATTCTCAGTACTTAAAAAAAAAAGAAAAGAAAGAAAAAAATGGTAGTAATCTTTCTTTCCCTCTGCCAAATGTAGACTATCTAGCTTAGAAGTTCTTTTAAAAGAAATGACCATTGAGATTTGGGCTACCTCTCAATAGGATGCCAAATGTGGGGCAACTGAAAATTCAGAGTACAACTTACTGTTTCTTAGTTTCTTAGTATGTAGTTAAGAATTATCAAAGTCCATATATGTTTAAATTTCTGGAAGGAAAAAAAAAGAATGAGATTTAATGTGCAGAGGAAAAGAAAACCTGAATAAGAATGACTGGTGAGATGGATATTTATAATGTTATCTTTTGGAGTCCATCCTTTGAAATATTAATGAAGATGATGGATTGAAGATAATGATTCTTTGGTTTAATGTGCTTGGGAACTATAGCTGTGTTTGGTAGAAACCTCTTTAAGAAAGAGGAAATGCTGCCGGCAGGAGCAGAGCAAACTGATGAATAATTGAGGAATGAAATGATACATGAGAGACTGAAGAGACAGCCCCTGAAGAGGAGAAAGAGCCTGGAGGTAGGAGTCAGGAAACCTGAGTCTGAGGAACCAGCTTTGCACACATACCAATCAGAGACAAGTACCTTGACCATTTGAGCCTCAGTTTCTTCATGGTGCATTTGTATGCATTCCATTCTAAAACAAGAATAAAATTGCATTCGTGTTACATACATCATTGGGTTGCTGGTGTATTGTTAATAGTAAAATTCTATAGGAGAGACAGCACAAGCCTCCATAGGAGGCCATCTAGAGAGCTAGCTTCACAGTCAGGAAGACTCGGGTTCAAGGTCGATCTTTGACATATACTAGGTAAGTGACACTTGGTGAATCACTTAAACTCTTAGGGTCCCAAATAATTCTCCAAGACTTTAAGTTGCAAAGCAAGTGCTCAATTTGCATTGGCAAAAGAAATTCCCCACTGGGAACTCCCCTATACTAATAAAATCACAGGTCTGGTATGGGGGGAAAAGGGTGCTATATAAATATAAGATTATAGGGCACTTTGACTCCATATTTACTAAATGAGCTGTTAATGATTTTAAACAAATACTTACCTTCACTTGGGATTTATGAGTACAGTAAATGTGTAAGTAGATATCTCTTATGATTTGGTTTTTGTCACTTCTACCCCCTGTATTTTATTCCCCTTTCAGTGTCCTTAGGCATAGAACTTTTGGTCCATTTTTTTCCTTTACTTCCACTCATGATTGTTTACCTTTCTTCTGTGGAGCTTAAAGAACATTGGTCTTGGACTCATGATTGATCTGGTTCTGAAACCTTATGCTGACATTCTGAGTCAGTTTTTTCATCTTGAAAACAGGAACAGTAGGGGGGCAGAGCCAATATGGCAGCTGGAAAGCAGGGACTTGCCTTGGGCTCTCCTCCAGGAAACCTCCAAACACCTATAAAAAAATGGCTCTGAACAAATTCTAGAACTGCAGAACCCATGAAATAGCAGAGGGAAACAAGGCTCCAGCCCAGGACAGCCTGGATGGTCACTGGGTAAGGTCCATCAGGCATGGAGCTGAGTGTGGAGCACAGCAGAGCCCAGTGTGGGCTGCGCCTGGACCAACCAGACCAGGAGCCAGGCTGAACAGGCCCTAGTGCCCTGAATCAGTGAGCTGTGGCAGTTACCAGACTTCTAAACCCACAAACACCAAAGACAACAGAGAAGGTTAGTGGGAAAAGTTGTGGGGGACAGAGTGAAGGGAGTTCCTGGTTAGGCCACTGCCCCGGGAGCAGCAGGGGTGGTGCATCTACAGAACTACAGCTGCAGTTGCCTCCTGCCCCAGGCCCACCTGGTGGGAGGAATTAAGTGGCAGATCAGAGCAGGAATGCAGAGCCTGTTTAAGATCTGAGTCTGGTTCAGGTTGGCAGTTCTTGGGGGAGGAGGAGCGCTGGTGTGGCAGTGCTTTCTGTATAGAAATAGCTCTGAAAACAACAGCACATCCGCTCAAGCTTGGAACAAAGTACTCCCTATACTACAAGCAGTCATACCCCGACGAAAAACTCAAGGATCAAGTAGTTGGCTGGGAACATGGCCAGGCAGTGAAAACAGACTCAGATTCAGACTCAGACTTTGGAATCTTTCTTTGGTGACAAAGAAGACCAAACATACAGCCAGAAGAAGTCAACAAACTCAAAGAGCCTACATCAAAAGCCTCAAAGAAAAACATGAACTGGTCTCAGGCCATGGAAGAGCTCAAAAAGGATTTGGAAAAGCAAGTTAGAGAAGTAGAGGAAAAATTAGGAAGAGAAATGAGAGTGATGTGAGAAAATCATGAAAAACAAGTCAATTACTGGCTAAAGGAGACCCAAAAAAATACTGAAGAAAATAACACCTTAAAAAATAGACTAACTCAGATGGCAAAAGAGCTACAAAAAGCCAATGAGGAGAAGAATGCCTTGAAAGGCAGAATTAGCCAAATGGAAAAGGAGGTCCAAAAGACCACTGAAGAAAATACTACCTTAAAAATTAGATTGGAGCAAGTGGAAGCTAGGGACTTTATGAGAAATCAAGATATTATAAAACAAAACCAAAGGAATGAAAAAATGGAAGACAATGTCAAATACATCTCATTGGAAAAACCACTGACCTGGAAAATAGATTCAGGAGAGATAATTTAAAAATTATTGGACTACCTGAAAGCCATGATCAAAAAAAGAGCCTAGATATCATCTTTCAAGAAATTATCAAGGAGAACTGCCCTGATATTCTAGAGCCAGAGGGTAAAATAGAAACTGAAAGAATCCACAGATCGCCTCCTGAAAAAGATCCCAAAAAGAAAACTCCTAGGAATATTGTTGCCAAATTCCAGAGCTCCCAGATCAAGGAGAAAATACTGCAAGCAGTGAGAAAGAAACAATTTGAGTATTGTGGAAACACAATCAGGATAATACAAGATCTAGCAGCTTCTGCATTAAGGGATCAGAGGGCTCGGAATATGATATTCTGGAGGTCAATGGAGCTAGGATTAAAACCAAGAATCACCTACCCAGCAAAACTGAGTATCATGCTCCAAGGCAAAATACGGATTTTAATAAAATAGAGGACTTTCAAGCTTTCTCAGTGAAAAGACCAGAGCTGAACAGAAAATTTGACTTTCAAACACAAGAATCAAGAGAAGCATGAAAAGGTAAACAAGAAAGAGAAATCATAAGTGACTTACTAAAGTTGAACTGTTTTGTTTAACATTCCTACATGGAAAGATGATGTGTATGATTCACGAGACCTCAGTATTAGGGTAGCTGAAGGGAATATGCATATATATATATATGTGTGTGTGTGTGTATATATATATATATATATATGTTTATGTATATATATGTATATCTGAGTGTGTATGTACGTATATATGTATGTGTATATATATGTGTATATATATATATATATATATATATATATATAGAGAGAGAGAGAGAGAGAGAGAGAGAGAGAGAGAGAGGGCACAGGGTGAGTTGAATATGAAGGGATGATATCTAAAAAAATAAAATCCAATTAAGGAATGAGAGGGGAATATATTGAGAGAGGGAGAAAGGGAGAGATAGAATTGGATAAATTATCTTGCTTAAGAGTGGCAATAAAAATCAGTTCTGTTGAGAGGGAAGAGAGGGCAAGTGAGGGGGAATGAGTGAATCTTGCTCTCATCAGATTTGACCTGAGGAGGGAATAACATACACACTCAATTGGCTATCTTACCCCACAGGAAAGAAGGAGGAAGAAGATAAAAAAGGGGAGATGATAGAAGGGAGGGCAGATAGGGGGAGGAGGTAATCAAAAATGAACACTTTTGAAAAGGGACAGGGTCAAGGGAGAAAATTCACTAAAGAGGGATAGGATAAGAAGGAGCAAAATATAGTTAGTCTTTCACAACATGAGTATTGTGGAAGGGTTTTGCATAATGATACACATGTGGCCTATGTTGAATTGCTTGCCTTCTTAGGCAGAGTGGGTGGGGAGGGGAGAGGAGAGATAATTTGGAACTCAAAGTTTTAAAAGAAGATGTTCAAAAAAAATTTTTTTGCATGCAACTAGGAAATAAGATATACAGGAAATGGGGCATAAACCTCTATCTTGCCCTACAAGAAAGTAAGGGAAAAGGGGATGGGAGGGGAGTGGGGTGACAGAAGGGACGGCTGACTGGGGAATAGGGCAATCAGAATATACGCCATCTTGGAGTGGGGGAGAGGAGAATAGAAATAGGGATAAAATTTGTAATTCAAACTCTTGTGACAATTAATGCTGAAAACTAAAAATATTAAATAAATTAGTAATGATTAAAAAAATTTAAAAAAAACAAAATAGAAACGATAAAGCCCATAGTGCACAGCATTATCACATGATCAAATTTTATGAGATATATAAAATATACCCATATGTATTATATATTTGTGTGTGCATATATATGTATATGTATGTATCTGTGTATGTGTGTGTATGTGCATATGTATATGTATGTATATGTGGATGTGGATGTGGATATGGATGTATATCGCCTCCTGGATCATTGCCTTGTCACAGTGGAGGGGCCTGTGTAGCTCACTGAAACTGTGAGTTATACTATGCAGGGCTACCCAAAATGAACAGCTCACAGTGGAGAATTCTGACAAAAGATAATCCACTGGAAAAGGAAGTGGCAAACCACTACAGTACTTTTGCCAAGAAAATCCCATGGACAGGATTAAAACAATAAAAGAGACGACATTAGGAGATTGGCCCCTCAGGTCTGAAGGAATCCCACACTCTACTAGGGGAGAACAAAGTACAAGCACAAGTAGCTCCAGTGCTAATGAAAGGCCAAAGCCAAAAGGAAGCTCAGATGCAAATGAGTCTGGTGACAAATGAAAAGCCCAATGCTATAAAGATCAATATTACACAGAAACTTGGAATATAAGATATATGAACCAAAGTAGCTGAGTGTGGTCAAACAGGAGATGGAAAGATTAAACACTGACATCTTGGTTGTCAGTGAACTTAAGCAGACAGGAATGGGTGGAAATAATTCTGGTGATCATTATATATACTACTATGGGTAAGAATCCCTTAGAAGAAATGGAGTAGGCCTCATAGTCAATGAAAGGGTGAGAAAAGCAGTACTGGGGTATAACGTCAAAAATGACAGAATCATATCTGTTTGAAACCAAGACAAACATTCAACAACACAGTAATATGTATCCTCCACATTAAGTGTATGCTCTACAATAAGGGCATACTCCAACCACTGAAGCTAAAGAGACCAAAATTGATCAGTTCTATGAGAAGCTACAACATTTTCTAGAAATAACACACGTACACACACAAAGATGTCACATTCATCATAGGGGATTGGAATGCTAAAGTAAGAAAGCAAAAGATAATTGCAATAACAGGCAAGTTTGGCCTGGGAGTACAAAATGAAGGAGGGTAGTGACTAAGAGAGTTTTGTCAAGATAACATGCTGGTCATAGCAAACGCTCTTTTTCAGCAATCAAAAAGGTTATTCTACACATGGACATCATGGTCAATATAGAAATCAGATTATTATATACTTTGATGATGAAGGTGGAGAAGCTCTATATAGTCAGTTAAAACAAGATCTGGAGCTGACTATAACTCAGACCTTATTGCAAAATTCATACTTAAATGGAAGAAAATAGATAAAACCATCAGATCACACAGGTATGCACTAAATAACATCCCTTATGAATATGAAGTGGAAGTGATGATTAGATTGAAGGGACTCAAAAGAGGTTATTATGCAGGGAATGGCAACAAAAAACAGAGCAAAGAAAAAGAACAAGAAAGCCAAATGGCTCTCTGATGAGGCATTATAAAGAGGTGAGGAAAGAAAGAAAGCAAAAGGGAAAGATACATTCAACTGAATGCAGAATTCCAGAGATTAGAAAAGAGAGATAACAAGGCTTTTTTAAATAAGCAACGCAAAAAATAGAAGAAAATAATATTATAAGAAAGACAAGAGATCTCTTCAAGGAAACTGGAGATGTCAAGGGAATGTTTCATGCAAAAATGGACATGATAAAAGACAAAAATGATAGGGATTTAACAGAAGTAGCTGAGATTAAAAAGAGGTGGCAAGAATACACAAAAGAACTATAGTTATATAAAGATCTTAACATCACAGATAACTACAATGGTGTGGTTACTGATCTAGAGCCAGACATCCTGGAAAATGAAGTTAAGTGGGCCTTAGGAAGCATTGGTAACAATAAGGCTAGTGGAAGTGATAGAATTCCAGCTGAACTATTTAAAATCCTAAAAGATGACACTGTTCCAGTCTTGCACGCAATATGAGAGCAAATTTGGAAAACTCAATAGTGGGCAGTAAGTCAGAAAAGATCTGTCCCAAACCTAAAGAAGAGTAGTGCCAAGGAATGTTCAAATTACCAAATTATTTCACTCATTTCACATGCCAGCAAGGTTATGCTTATGATTCTGCAAAATAGACTTCTGCAACATGTAAACCAAGAATTACCAGAAGAGCAAGCTGGTTTTCAAAGAAGCAGAGGAACTAGAGACCAAATTGCCAACATTTGCTAGATTATGGAAAAAGCAATGGAGTTCCAGAAAAAAAAAATCTACTTCTGCTCCACTGACTACAACAAAGCCTTTGACTGTGTGGATCACAGCAAAATGTAGCAAGTCCTCAAAGAGATAGGAGTACCAGATCATCTCACTTGTCTCCTGAGGAACCTTTATGGAGGTCAAGAAGCAACAGTTAGAACTGAACATGGAACAACTGGTTGTTTAAGATTGGAAAAGGAGTACACCAAGGCTATATATTTAACCTTATTTATTTAACTTATGTGCAGAGTACGTCATGCAAAATGTTAGGCTGGATGAATCAAAAGCTGTAAATTAAGATTGTGAGGAAAGATATTAACAGTTTCAGATATGCAGATGATACCATTCTGATGGTAGAAAGTGAAGAATTGAGAAGTCTCTTGATGAGGTGAAAGAGGAGAGTGTAAAAGTTGACTTGAAGCTGAACAAAAAAGAATAAAAATAAACCCAAAGACCTTAGCAATTGTTCTCATCACTTCCTGACAAACAAAAGGAGGAGAAATGGAAGCAGTATCAAATTTTATATTCTTGGGCTCAAAGATCACTGTCAATGGTGACTGCAGCCATGAAATTAAAAGACATTTGCTTCTTGGAGGGAAAGCTATGGCGAATCTGGACAGTATACTAAAAAGCAGACATCATCTTGCTGACAAAGATCTATATCGTCAAAGCTAAATTTCTGGTAGCAATGAGTGGCTGTGAGAGTTGGGCTGTAAGGAAAGATGAGTGCTGAAGAATAAATGCTTTTCAATTGTGGTGCTGGAGAAGACTTTTGAGAGTACCTTGGACAGAACGGAAATCAATCAATATTTAAGGAAATTAATTCAGGCTATTCACTGGAAGATCAGATACTGAAGCTGAAGTTTAAATACTTTGATTACATAATGAAAAGATAAGATTCATTGGAAAAGACACTGATGTTGGGAAACTTTGAAGGCAAAAGGAGAAGGAGACAGCAGAAGATGAGAGAGATAGTGTCGGGCAAATAACAAACATGAACTTGGACACTTTGAGAGATAGTGGAGAATAGAAGGGTCTGGTATGCTGTGATCCATGCAGTCATGAAAAGTTGGACATGACTGAACAACTACACAACAACCATATATAGTATATATACATGTATGCGTGTATATATCTCATGCCCTGTAAACCATAAATCGCTACATGATTGTTGACTAAGATTATAATGTTTATCACACTATGTAATGTGTGCCTGGCCATTTAGAGCTCAATCCTGGGAGTGTGCACAGGGAACTCATACTGATGTTTAGTAAGCTCGCTTCTAGACCTCATTACCCACTTTGGAGCATGCTCAGGTATTCTACAACTGTCTCTCAGTCCACTTATTGTGTGTAGTTTGGTTGACTGCTGAGTTGGAAATGAAACTACTATGGGACCAACCCAATCTCTTTCTTTCCTTTGTAGCAAATGCGGAGGAATGAATACTGCAGGCCCCCAAGTGAGGGAATGGTCTCAGTGTTTTACTCAGATTGCACAGGAAGTCAGAAGTGCAAAGCTATGCTGTTGCTTCTGTCTCTGTTGTGTCTATTATTTCCTGTTCCTAGGTGAAGGAATATTAGCTAAGAAGTGATTAGCTCACAAACTCAAGGATTTGTGAGCTTTAAAAGGTCAGAAGTTCATTCTAGAGTCGACTGGAAGCCAGTTCTAATGAAGTACCAGTGACCTGCTTGAAGACTGAGCCATTAGAGGGCCAGGAGTGGGAGTCTATAACAGAGTTTGCAGGCAGCTGAGACTGATGACATGTTGTAAATCAATGGTAGCCAGGAGGAAGTGCTTATCCATTGGTTACCCCGCATTTGGAAGTGAATTTGGTGGAGTGAATGCATTATAGAAATCAATTCACATTTGAACCCAGTCTTTCCAGGAACTCAGGTGGTATAGGAGAAAATATGCCTCTAGGGTTCAGGAAGTTGATTTGTACTTTCCTTCTTCCTATATCTCTCAGTAAGTATTCCTTTGCAAAAGTCAATTAGTGTTAATTGAGGAAATTATGCTTGGTGGTAATCAATAATGATTTGATACAGGGAAGATCAACAAAGATAGTAGGAAGCAGTACAGCCCAGTTTTTCCCACAACTATTCTAACAAAGAAGAAAAAAGAGTGCTGGACTCAGTAGTGATCAAGAAACTTAAGGAAAAATCACAGTAATTCATCTTTTCAGCCCAAGACAATAAATTTAATCTACAAATAAGAGACCAGAATGGGAACTGTCAAACAGGGGTAGATTGGCATCTCAGACCCAGATGGAGGGCACGGCACTTTGAAGAGAGGATTGAGGGCTCAGGTCCCAGGCTCAGAACAGGGCCACAGTGTTCTCCCTCTTAACCACAGAGACTCAGTGGCATTGTTGCACTGAACTAATACAAGCTTCCATCCAATTGACAGAGACTAAGGCAAGCAACTGTACATTCAAGACCCACCTAGGTGCAAGTCTGTTAGATGCATTTTCTTGGCCCAAACCAAGGCAATGATCAGATTGCATCTTTGATCAAACAACCTAGTATTCACTGAAAATTTGCACGTCCCTGGCATCTCTAACCCTTAAAGAGCAATTAATACTGGGGAGAAAACATAGGAATAGGGGGTTGACCTTATAAATTAGAGAAAATCATTCTAATTTCTCAGAGACACTTCATTGTTTAGGAGGAGATATGGCTAGCCTTGCTCTGGGCGATACTACTCATCAATTGTAATGACCCCACAGAGTGTATAAATACCTCAATTACATGTTGTCTGACAATAATCAATCAAAAATATTGCTTGAAAACCTACTATGTGCTTGGCACTGTGCTAGGTACCAGGGATACAAAGACAAAAATGCCTTCAAGAAACTTACATTACAGTGACATTCTTAGAAAAGTCTCTCTCACAGCTCAGGAATCATTGCTTCTAGGTAACCTATCTCGACAACACATATCCTTGCCTGTGAATTTGTCTGTGGGGTGCAGCTGGTCATCAACTGTTAAGACTCTCAGCAGCTGATACACATATGTGTATATATAGATACACACATGTATACGCATATGCATTATATATACATATATATGCATATATATCCATTTGTTTTTCTATTAATTCTACATTGCTGAAGAGCCAGTTAAATAGGAAGGGCTAAATATACAACTACAGAAAGTAAGTTTGAAAATAACCAGTTCAAGTTGTCTCCCTGGAAAGTTAACCATGAATATGCCCTGAAATGTCCTACATTTGAATCTATAGACAAGAGATGTAAATATGACACATACATTATTGTCATTGACAAACATTTGTTGAGCCCCAGCAAGGCATTGTAGGGTTAACAAAGACACTGACAACATAGTCTCTTGCCACCAGAATCATGCCATCCATTTAAGGAGATAAGGGATATAAGGGAGTAGGAGCTGAACTAAGACTTCGTTGATGTGCCAATATAAGTTAGTGCCTTCTCTGCAATCTACAGTCTTATAGAATCTCCTAGAGCAGAGGTGTCAACCACATCTTCCAAGTGCTGCCAGAACCAGAAACACAATTGGGAAATGTTTACATTTTAAAATGTAATTTTTACATGTAAATTGTACATTTTACATGTAAAACATAATTGGTAAATATTTAGCCAAATAAATAAAAATACAGTAAAATATAGATTACATTACATTTTAGAACTAAACCAATATGGGATTCTTGTGTGTGGAATTTCTATTTGAGTTTGACAACATTGTCCTAGAGGATGGACAGGTCAAATGATTTGAAGGGCTACATAGCCAATATATATCAGAAGCAAGTGAGCTCTGGTCTTTCTGACTTCTATCCACTACACCATGCTGCCTTTCAGGAGATTTATATGTGAAAATATCATAAAACAGTGGTGAATCTGGTATTATTAGAAGCAACTAGGTGGTACACTGGATAAAGTGGAATCAGAAAGACCTGAGTTCAAATCCTACCTCACATACTTATTAGATGTGTGATACTGGGCAAATCACTTAACTTCTGTCTTCCCAGTGTACTCATCTGTAAAATGGAGATGATACTAGCACCTACTTCAGAGTTATTATGAGGATAAAATGAGATAATCATTGTAAAGCTCTTCACAAATCTTAAAGCACTATATAAAATGTTAGTTGTTTTTATTAAAGTGTCTAATGCTCTAAGTAAAGAAACATTTAGGACTTCAGGAGAAGGAAAAGAAAGCTTGTCATTGGGTTGGTCAAGAAAGACTTCAAGAAGGATGTGGAATTTGAGCTTGGTCTTTAAAGGTAGGTAGGACTCTGGTAAAATGGACTAGTTAGACTGATTTGGGAGTTCTTAAACTTTTTTGTGTCATGGACCCCTTTGGTAGTCTGGTAAAGCCTTTGTAACTCTATTCCTAATAGTGTTTTTAAATGAATTGGATAAAATACATAGAACTACAAAGGAAACCAGTTATAATAAAATGTAGTTATCAAAATATTTAAAACAAAACAATTTTTCCAACATCAGGTTAAGAACCCTTAAACTACATAATATTAATGTTTTCTTCTAATGCTAACATTATCAAAACCTGTGGTCAGGGTAGGTGAGGAGAGAGGAGAGCATTCCAGACAAAGAAATATTTTGCTTTTGTACAAGTTCTAGAGTGTTGTTGGGAATGCCCAAGTGCCTCGGAATTCCCTTGGCTATGACCCAGTGACTAAGAAAGGGAGCTAACCTTCTCAATCCATAATCTGAGTGTATGATGTGAGAGGGAGGGACCTATAAGTCAGTTTTCACCAGTGCTCTCTGAACATTAACGCCTCTATCCATAACACTAAGTAATACTAAAAACTAAGCCTGTCTGAAACTGGGAATCCTTAAAGAATAGATGACTTCTAAAGTTAGAGATCTCTAAACATTATGATTCTACCATTCTAATGACTTATAATCACAAAATTTGAGTATTGGAAGGGATGTCAGCAGGCATCTCATCTAACCCATACCTGAAAAGAAGTCTCACTCTAACATAGCTGAAATTTGTTAATCCAGTCACTGCATAAAGATATCAAAGGAGGGGAAAGCCATGCCATTTTTGAACAACAAAATTCATGGCATGATAAGAATTCCATGGATGCCAAAAGAATTGTAACAAAAAGCACACACTAAAAAAAAACAAAACAAGAAGATTTTTTACAATGGAATTTCATGATTATACATTTACATATTATTTTAAATTATGTGTTTAATATAGTACTTATATTAGTTCTAAGCAGAACGCTATTGAATCTCTGAAAGATCTTAACAAATTATGTAAACACTGCTTTATTTGCAGTGTACAGTCAAATATTTCCTATTAATGAAAGATTCCTTTAGCAAATTCCCATAGTAAAGCAGTTTATGGTATTTTCTAAATGAACTGAACAACATTGGCATTCAATGCGACACTGTTTCCTTGAACCCTTAGGAGATTTTTCATATCCCACAAGGGATTTCATTTAAGAACTGGCCTTTTAACAATTATGTCTTTCTTAATATTTTAACAAGTTTACAGACCTCTTGGGGTGCAGTATTACCCCGAAGCTGCTTCAAGTCCACAAAAGTGAATGTGTCAAGTCTTAGCACTGTTTGGAAAGCTTGGTTAATCCTCTGAGGGACAAACTAAGATAAGGAGATGCTACAAATCAGAGTTTTCCAAGTTTATGTTAAGGTACCTGTATAAACTAACAACTTCTCTTGTCTTGTCTTTTTTTTCCTTTCCAAAGGATTAAAAAAAAAAGCAACACCCCTCAGTCCTCAGCAGCACATTAAAAGCTGACATGAATAGGGATTCATAACCACTGAGACACTAGTTTTGACATGAAAATACTCCATCAGAATGTGAACTCCAATCCACCACGTGAACGGATACTGTTTCCCCCAATGTATTTTGGCCAGACTTCACAAGGAACACGTTCTCATCATTTCAGTCACTTAAAAATGAACAAAAAAAAAAAGGAGAGGAAAGAAAAAGAAAAGAAAAGAAAAGCTAATGCAGTGGAAGCAATAGAGCTCCCAGGCTTGACAAATGGATAAAATGTACCTTCTCTGGATATTAAAAAAAACACCTTTTCTCAATGTTTTTGACATCCTCTTATGTGTGCGTGCATGCACCACAGCCACGGAATCCAGCTCAAACTTGTCGTTTCTAGAGTTCCTTTAATCTCTCCCTCCCTCTCTCTGGCACTGGTATGTTTTCCATGACTGCTGTTTGAGCTTTTCTAAATGAAGGTGCTGACATCTGCACTCATTTCAGAGCCTTCTTCTTGATGTCTCAATATTTTAGGAAAGCAAGACTGCCAAACCCCCTGACCACAGAAATGACAAGATGGACTTAGGTTTTAAAACTGAGGGAAAATGATTTGAAGTCATGATGAAAGGAAGCAGGTCCAACAGCAGCTCCCTCCAAAAAGTAGTGTTTTACTAAGCCCAAATTCAGAAATTGTTGACTGACTTGGAGGGCTCAAAGGGCACAAAAATGTATAATGCTTATTGTAAAGGTGCAGTCTTTACTCCACTAGCTCCCTTGAACTCTGAGACAGGTGAGACCTCTGAATGACACTTTGAAACACAAGTCTAGGCAAACAGGTCAGGAAAAATTTTTCATTTGTGGCTGCCACCTCGTAAACCTGACCAACTTGGACAATCCTTCATCTCCCTTCTGCTACCCACAGAGGGGCACAGATCATCTGGGATCTACAATCCCCTAGTAACATAGAAAGTGGGAATCATTTCTTTTGGACCAGAGCCCAAGGCATTGGCCCAGACGGAAACATGCACTCATACAGCAGGGCGGGATTGGAGCAAACACCAGACACTACAGGAGCAGAATTCCACAGAGTGCCAACTCCTGCATAAGCGCCTTTCCTCTACAGATGTAGGCTGCAATAACCTTACAATATGGTGGGGAAGGGGCTAATTAGAACCATCAGCACTGGAAAAATCTCCTGTACTCGTTTATATAGTGCTGGCCTTATGGCTTCCAGATGGAGGTGGTGGCTAATCTGTTGTGTGGATTCAGCTGACCCAAGTGGGAGGTTGTTTCCAACCTGCCATGTCCATATCCCTAACCTTCTCCTCAGTAGAGTGACAGATACTCATCAATTGGGAAGGCAATGAGCTCTATCTCTATATATATCCCAACTCTGCCTTTTCTAGTGAATTTCACTGTGATGCAAGGCAGCATATTGTTTGGGAAGAATACAAATCTCAGAATCAGGAACCTTGTTTGAGTTCCAGCTCAGAGACTTGTCAAGCCAAGTGACCATGGTGACATCTAATTTAGAAGGCCCAACAGTATTTTGGGGCTTGACACAATTAGTACACTGTCACCTGAAAAAAGCGACATCTGGAAGAGCTCCTCATCAGAAAGGATGCCCCTTCAACTTATACTCTGTATTGGATCTTTTCTATTATCATGGGAGTATATACTTTGGCAAGCATACACCTTCATATTTATGCCTTCCCTTAATGGCAAAAGGCTTGTTGAATAAGGTCATCTTTGTTATGTGTTTCAAGAAATCTGTATGATTTTGACAAATATATGGGACATCACTTCTACTACTTCTACTTTACCAAATCACGTGCTTTTTTAGAGTTGATAGACAATAATCATAAGAAATGTCACAATATCTGGCAAATAGTTGGTGTTTGATAAATTTCTGTTAATTAATTGATTGTATTCTTTACATCTTTCAGTCAAGCTTTGTAATTATAAAGACTGAATCTAATGTGGTTTATCACTTGTAGAATTGTGACAGTTCATTTCTTTCTTTTCTTTTTTTTCTATACTATTGCTAGTTTCCCTTCTACTGCCAGCTCCTCCCCAACACTGGGCAGGTGGGTGGGTGAGGGAGATTAAAAACAAAGTCCTTTTTAGCAACAGTTAAGCAAAATAAATTCCCACATTAGCTGTATCCTAAAATGCATTTTGAGTCCCTTACCTGTCAGGAGGTGGGTAGCAAGCTTTATTATCAGTCTGCTAGAACCATGCTCTATCATTACATTGATTACAATTCTCAAGCTTCTCAAAGTTAGTTGTCTTTATAATATTCTTGTTATTATATACATTGTTTTCATGAGTTCTGCTCATTTAATCCATATAGGTCTTTCCAGATTTCTCCGAAACTTCTGTTTTATCGTTTTATATGACACAATAATATTCCATCAATTCATACACTACTTGTTGAGCCATTCCTCAAAATAGATGGGTATTCCCTTGGTTTCCATTTCTTTGCTGCAACAAAAAGATCTACTATAAATATTATGATATACTACATAAGACATTTTTTATCTTTTTTTAAAAATTTCTTCTGGGGATATATCTAGTAGTAGCTATAGCTGGGTCAAAGGGACAAAAATATGTTTTAAAAACTACCTTTACCATATCTTTGGTACCTGCTTTTGCCTCAAATACTTTGAAAAATAATACCTCAAAGACCTCAAAATTGTGTGGCCTCTAGCACAGACCTCTTCTCTATATTATGATCCAATCATCTACTTTTTCCTTCTTTGCCTTCTTCAGTTCCATTTCCACTTCATCTAGAATAGTATTTCTCAAAGTGTGGTATAGGAATCTCAAGAAGTCCCCAAGACTCTTTCAGAGGATGAGATCTATTTTCATAACACTCAGATGTTTTAATTTTGAATATAATAAATATTGATATAACCCACATAAGCAAAAGCTCTTTGGAGGGTCTTCACTAATTTTTAAGAGCATAAAGCGTTATTGAGATGAAAATGTTTGAGATCCACTCTTCTAGAAGAGCATCTGGGATACAGATGATAGAGTTCAAATACCATGGCTTCACTATACTTGATAGTGAAAATTCTTTGCAGATCTTTGCTCTATTTCGTTTGTTGTCCTTATTCCTGTTTTATCCTTGAATCCTTCCTGAATGGTGTTGCTTAGCTTCCTCTCTTAACAAGCTTTCTTTAGACTGGTTTTTCCCCTCCCCTTCCTCTCCCTGTTTTATGAGGTGACACTGCCCATAATTTTCCACCACCTTTCTGCATAAGGATTTTACAAATGAATTTATATTCTAAACTGATGTTGCAGTGGGCTACCATATGCCTTTGCTCATTAAGTAAGTCAAGTTTTTAAAAGACTTTTTGTTCATTGTTATGACAGCTGATTTACATTGTTTAAGTTCTATGGAGGAGAGGGGATGGAGCCAAGATGGTGAAGTAAAGGGCCTTATCTGAGCTCTTCCAAATTCCCCTCTAAACGATTTTAAAATAATGCCTCAAAACAAATCCTGGAGCAGCAGAACAAACAAAACAACAGGTAAAACAATTTTCCAACCCAAGATAATTTATAAGGTTGTCAGGTAAAGTCTGTCTCACTGGGGTGAGAGTTGAACTCAGTCTAACATAGGCCAGGCCCAGCAATCCAGCAGCAGACGTTGGGAGAAACTGAATCAAAAGCTTTGGTTACCAGGCCTCACAGGCCATAGACTGTAAGGGAGTTAGAAAACTAGTCAGACGGAGATTAAGGAAGACCCTTTGCTGGCAGTGAGTTCAAGATTCTGTTGCATTACCCCAATTTGTTTCTAGGTCAGAGTCACAGGGCAAGGAGAGCATTAGCACATTAGAGCATGCCACAGGAGAGCAGGAATCCTGGTCACAGTTTCAGGGTGGAAAAAAGTACGTGTGGTAACTCACAGACCAGAGCAAAGGCCAGGAAAGCAGTGACCATGCCTCTCCTTAGATCATATTACTTTAGAAGAACTGAAAACTCACAGAACTAGCTCTGAAAATAGCTATACAAAAAACCTAAAGCTTGGTACAGTGCCGCTTCCACCCCAGGAGCATAGCCCAGCTATATTATTATGGTAATTAGGGTAGGACTTTTTTGTTTTCTCTTTTAGAATGCTAAGGTAATCAAGTACCTTTGATAAGTCTTGCCTTTCAAATGTAATGGCAAGCAAAATGGACTTTTTTTTGTCTTTTGTTTCTTTGATTGAATCAAGAGTCTTTGACCTGCTTAAGAAACAAGAAAGCCTAATTCACATAGGTTTGAGCTGTGATGCCCTCTGATACTGAAGAAACATCACATGGTTTTGAGTTTCATGGTTGTGATGCCCTCTGACCCCGAGAAGGGTATATGAGATCTGAGGCTGGCATTTTGTTTTGGGGCTCTCACTCACTGGAAGAGTGTCATTTGATTTGACCAGACAGGACTCTGGGTAGCTGTTGTTAAGAGCCCCCCAGATTTGAAAACCCAGATGTTGGTGCTTCACTTTTTGGTAACTATGTATGTGATGTCTTGATCAGACAAAGCCTGTCTGTTGATCAGTTTGTAATTTCTGTTCATATTTGCTCTGAAGTTCAGGGTATTGGCTTTTTCCCCTGAACTAAGTGAATGGTATATGTATGTTTAATTCAAGTGAGATTTTAAACCCCTTAAAGTTACTTTTCTTAGAGAAGCAAATCAAAGAACTTGTGCTAGCAGACCTTCTGTGTGTTCTTGTTGTTGGTCTTGTTGGGTCTTTCACTTCCATAGCAGCTGCTAGCAACATTGTTGTTACAAATGTAAAGTTAAAAGTCAATAAATAGGCTAGTAAATGAGCAAACAAAGGAAGAACCTGACCAGTGAAAGTTACTATAATGATGGGGAGTATCAAAACATACACTGCACTCAGAAGAAAACAAAGTCAAGACAGCTTTATCTAAAGCCTCAAAGAAAAATAGGAATTGGTCTCAGACTCAAAAAGAAGTCCTAAAAGGATTCAAAAAAGGATTTTAAAAATAAAATAAGAAGGTAGAGGAAAATTTTGGAAAAGAAATGACAATGATGCAAGAATATCATGAAAAAAGGAGTCAACAAATAGATAAATGAGGCACAAAAAATACCAAAGAAAATACCTTAAAAATAGAATAGGCCAAATGGTAAAAGAAGAAAAAAAATTCACTAAAGAGAACTACTTAAAAAACAGAATTGGCCAAGTGGAAAAGAAGGTATAAAAGCTCACTGAAGAAACTAATTCCTTAAAATTAGAATTGGATAAGTGGAAGCTAATGATTCCATGAGATATCAAAAAATAATCAAACAAAATCAAAAGAATGAAAAAATAGAAGAAAATGTGATATCTTATTGGAAAAAAACAACTGACCTCTGAAAATAAAGAGGAATGGATTTAACAATTATTGGATTTCTTGAAAGCTGCAATAAAAGAAAGAGCCTAGAAATCATATTCCAAAAAATTATCAAGGAAAACTGCCCTCATATCCTAGAAGCAGAGGGTAAGATAGAAATTGAAAGAATCAAGCAATCACCTTCTGAAAGAGATACCAAAATGAAAACTCCCCAAAATATTACAGCCAAATTCCAGAGCTTCCAGGTCAGAGAGTAAATGTTGCAAGTAGCTATAAAGGAACAATTCAAATATTGTAAAGCCACAGTCAGGATAACACAAAATTTAGCAACTTCCACATTAAAACATCAGAGGTCTTGGAATATATTATGGAAGGCAAAGGAACTAGGATTACAACCAAGAACCCAACAAAACTAAATATAATCCTTCAAAAGAAAAAAGTGAATATTTAATGAAATAGAGAACTTTTAAGCATTCCTGATGAAAAGACCAGAGCTGAGTAGAAAATTTGACTTACAAGTACAAGGTGCCAGGGAAGGATAAAAAAGGGAAATAGGTAAGATAAATCATAAGGGATTTAATAAGGTTACACTGTTTACATCCCTATATGGGAAGATGATATTTGTAATTCCTAAGAACTTTACCATTATTAAGGCAGTTAGAAGTAGTATACATATACAGAAGGCACAGGTGTGAGTTAACTATGATGGGATGATATCTTTAAAAAATAAAATAAAATTAAGGGGTGAGAAAGAGGGATACACTGGAAGAAGGGGGAAAGAAGTAGAAAAAGGTAAATCACATAAAAGTGATGTGAAAGAACTTTGACAGTGGAAAGGAAGATGTGGTGGGGGCTGGGGGGGCAGACAATGTGTTAGCCCTGGCTCCAAGAGGAAATGGCATACAGACACCATTGGATATGGATATCTATCTTATCCTACAGGGCAGTAGGAGGGAAAGGGGATAAAAGAAAGGAGTATGGGGCTGATAAAAGGGATGATGGATTGGGGGAGGTGATGGTCAGAAGTAAAACACTTTTGAGTATGGACAGGGTGAAAGGAGAGAGAGAAAAATAGAGAGAGAGAGAGAGAGAGAGAGAGAGAGAGAGAGAGAGAGAAGCATAACAGGAGAAAAAATAGTATGGAGGGAAATACAAACTAATCCCAACTGTAAAAAAATTTATGCCAAGTTGTAGCAACAATGTTACTTGCAGCTACTGTGGAGGTATAAGGCCAATAACACCAGCACATAGGAGGGCTGCTAGCACAGGATCTTTGATCTGCTTTTCTAAGGAAAGCAACTTTAAGGGGTTTACAATCTCACTTTAATTAAACATACATATATCATTCACTTAGCTCAGGGGAAAAAGTCAGCACCTTGAACTTCAAAGAAAACACAAACAGAAATTAGAAGCAGAAATTATATAAACAGAGCAAATAACACAAATCAGCAGACAGGGCTTCTAACTGTCTCTCTATAGCAATACATACATAGTTACCAGAGAGAGAAGCATCAACATCTGGGTTTTCAAAGCTGGGGGGACTCCTTAATGGCCACCCAGAGTCTCATCTGGTCAAGTCACATGAGCACTCTTCCAATGAGTGAGCCCCTCAAGCAAAATGCAAACCTCAGAGTATAGATACACTTCTTCAGGGTCAGAGGGCATCACAACCATGTGACTCAAACTATATGACTTAGGCTTTCTTGTGACTTAAGCAGGTCATCAAAGACTCTTGATTCAATCAAAGACTCTTGATTCAAACAAAGGCAAGACTCAATCAAAGGCACTTGATTGCCTTAGTGCTGAGAAGCACTCCAAAAGAAAAAAAAACAGCAAAAAGTCTCACTTTGCTTGACATTACACAAGTTTCTCTGATAAAGGCCTTATTTCTCAAATACATAGAGAAAAGAGTCAAATTTATAAAAAATTACAAGTCATTCCCCTATTGATAACTGGTCAAAGACTATGAATAGGCTAGTTTTAAGACAAAAAAGTCAAACCTATGATATAGTCATATGAAACAATTCCCTAAATCACTATTGATTAGAGAGATGCAAATTAAAACAATTCTGAAGTACCACCTCACCCTTATCAGATTGACTAGTATGGCAAAAAATAAAATGATAGATGTTGGTGGGGGTGCGGGAAAATTGGGACACTAATGCATTGTTGGTAGAGTTGTGAACTGATCCAACCACCCTAGACAGCAATTTGGAATTATGTACAAGAGGTAATCAAACTATGCATACCTTTTGATCCAATAGTATCACTACTAGATCTGTATCCCAAAGAGATTAAATAGAATGAAAGAATTTATATATACAAAAAAATGTTGGTGCAAAGAATTGAAAATTGAAGGGATTCCCATCAACTAAGTAATGGCTGAGGAAGTTGTGGTGTATGATTGTGATGGAATACAATTGTGCTATAAGAAAATAATGAGTAGGATACTTTCAGAAAAACCTGGAAAAGAAACTTACATGAACTGATGCAAAGTGAAATGAGCAGAACCAGGAAAACATGCTTCACAGTAACAGCATATTGTACAATGACCAATTAGGGATGATTTGGCTATTCTCAGCAGTACAATAATCCAAGACAATTCCTAAGGACTTATGATGAAAAATGCTATCCTCCTCCAGAGAAAAATTGATGGAGTTTGAATGCAGATCAAAGCATATTTTTTAAGCTTCATTTTTCTTGGCTTTGTTTTTTGTTCTGTGTTTGCTTTTGTAATAAGGCTGATATGGAAATGTGTTTTGCATGACTGCATTTTTATAATCTATGTCTAATTGCTTGCCATCTATGGAAGCAAGAAGAGGGAAAGAGAGAAGGAGGGAGAAAATTTGGAACTCAATTTTTTAAAAAATTGTTAAAAATTGTTTTTAACATATTAGGAAAACATTGTTTTAACATATTAGGAAAAAATATTTAAACTCTATATAAAATTGTTATAATTGGCATTGAATTCATTTTCCTGCATTCATTTCTCATTTTTCATTGTCAATAACTTCTTTATCTAGGTCAGCTTATAGTTTTATTTCTGTGCCATACTTTTTTCCCTCTTTTTAAAAAAATTCTTTCTTCTAGTTTTGTGTCAATTTTGACCTTTATTCTAACAAGTCAGTGATCCGACAGGATGTAGCTGATTCAAGAATGACTTCCACTATTATAAATACCCAAATTAACCTCAAAGATCCTATGAAAGAAGATGCTATTGGAAACCAGAAAGGAATATTGCTATAGTATAGGAAATGATGGGCTAGTTGATTTAGAAAAACTTGGAAGGACTCCAGCTTATAGAAGATGATATCTACCGTCTGAGAAACAGATGATAGGCGGAAATAAGCATAGTATGGTCTTACATATATGTATATGAGTGTACATGTGTGTATATGTGTACATTTATAGGTATCTGTGTGTGAGTGTGTGTGTGTGTGTGTGTGTGTGTATCCATGCTTAATTCTAGCCTTCTTGAGGTTGAGGAGAGGGGAGGGAAAAGGGAAAATAAAGTAAATGCACAGCAGGGAACAAAAGAAAACCAATAAGGAAGCAAAGAAAAGCTGGGGCTTTGAAAACAATGTATTTATTAAATAGGTTTTCTTGAAATGGAAATTTATTGTTTTATATTGAATCCTCTCTTATAGTCTGCTGTGTACATGACAGTTTTTTCCCTACATTTTGCATTTAAGTGAAAAAAAACAAAAAAGTGACTTCCGCATCAATAATGAGTTGTTACTTGTCTTTAAAAACATTGTCAATTTCTGTGTATGTGCGTGCATGTGCATGTGTGTGATGTTAGTTGATGCTCATAATATGAATTGCCTTCCAATTCATTTCTTGAAGAATTTACGATATATAAATGTGAGACTACTATAGAGTTTATCAGTCTTTGGTCCCTCATTCCTTATTCATGGATAATACTTTACAGTGTATTTCATGCACTAACCTTTCCTCATTTTTATTTTGAAATTTTCCAGGATTCAATTATATGTTCATTTAATTTAATTTTGCTTTTGGCATTCTAAATGCCCGGTCATTACCTAGTGACCAATAAATAGATATACTGCACTACTAGAAGAACAAAGTCATGTAAATCTTGACATTCCCATAAAGAAAGCTAGGTAACAGGAGGTTGGAAATAAATGGAGGGAACAGGCAACAGATTCTCCTTGGAAAGGCACATAACAGTGTTGTCAGAGTTAGTTTCATTGTATGTCTAAACATCTCATACAACCTTTTTTCATCTCAGATTTTGGTGCTTATGATATTTCCAAAAAGACCACCATGAAAATAATGGATAGGAGCTTATACACCAAGTGGAACTTGATAAGTTGAAAGTCATCAAAAGACCCTCTAAACTAAATTTCCTTAAAGTACCATATACTGACTTAATTATTATGCAAAAGAATCCATTGAAAACAAAGTTTAAAGAATATAAATAACAAATGGCGTAGTTTTGAAAAGCACCAAAATACAGAATGTCAGAGTTGGAAAGGATCTCAGTACTTCATCTAGTCCAATTTATATCTGAATAAAAATTCCTTCTATAATAGTCTTCAGAAATGGTCACCCTGCCTCTGTCTGCACACTTCCAGTGACAAAAGTGACCTATTCCCCCTTCTTGAATTTCTTTTTCCTCCTTTCACAATCTCAGGTCTTTAGTTTACTAGTTTAATTCTATTCTGTCTTTTACACTTAGATGTCTTCTTTCCATGCTCTATGAGGCTCATCCCTTTCCAAATCCCAGCTTTGGATTACTCCCGACATTTGCCTATTCCACTCCTAATCACACACTGCTCACTAGAGCTGAAGAAAGTCATATAAGAGAATTAATTGGATCCATTACAAATTTATTTTATATAATGTCGATTGGGCCATTACCAGAACAAGGCAATCCTTTTATTATTCTCTAAATTATTTTCTCCCCTGCTGCTCATAGAAGCTATTCTAAACCTTCTCCTCTCTCCTCACATCTGTCATATTACCTCTCTCCTCAAACCTTCAAGCTGAGGACCCTGCCTTATACACTACTGACCATTTACCTATTCTTTTTTTTCTCTATATCTCACAATCCTTTGACATCAACCTCCATTTTCTTCTTTACTCCAATCTCTCATGAAGGAGTGACCATTCTCTCGGCCAAGGCCAAACCTCATACCACAGCCATGCATGAAGTCATGGAATTTTAATAGATTGTGCAACTATGTCTACAAGTCATCTTTTTTCTTTAATTAATTAGTATTTTTATTCTAAATAATAAAAAAAACCAAATAGAACAAACATTTGTATTTATAGAATAGAGTTGAAAAAGTAAACTATAAATAAAACTGCTGATCTACATTATTTTCAGTTTGCTTTTCTAAATATATAATAATATCAATATAATATTGAAGCTTTCAAAGCTATGTTCTGCTTGTCTTGCCTTCTTTCTGGCCTTCGTTCTGTTCTTTTCTTTCCATTAAAAAAAAAAAAAAGATGCTTCAGTGATTCTCTATTTGTTTTTTTGTTTTGTTTTGTTTTGCTGCCCCAATCCTCAGTCCTGCTCACCCTTCCATCTCCCAGACTTCACTATTGGGAAAGAAAAAAAATTATAACAAATATACAAAACAAATCCCTACATTGGCAGTATCTGAAAATGTATGTCTCATTCTGTATCTTAAGTCTATCATTTCTCTGTCAAAAGGTAGATCCACAATTTATCTTTAAAGAATGGTTTCAGAAAAGTTTTAACCCTAGCTTTCCATTGGATTGATTAATGGTACCCATTCTACAATGGGATGATTTGCTTATGTGCAAAATTTTCCATCTAATTGTTCTATCACAAAGATAGGTTAATATTGCTGAATGCACCTAGGACCCTGATAAAAGAAAAGCTCTAGAATTTCTTTCCTCCCCTTTTTCCTACTTACTAATTCCTTAAGTGTTTCAGAAAAAGGGATTTATAACAAATCATTATACATGCAAGAATAGAAGCGGTGTGTGTAAGGGGAGGGCACAACAGGCAGAAAGCAAGTTACTTCTAGTATTACTCTTATGAGTCCATTATTCTTTCCCTCTGGTTTGACTTCCTACCAGGTCTTGCCCTTGATTGTAGTTTAGTTCAATCTTTCTGTGGCTTTGGCTGGCTAGATCGTGATATCTTAGTTCAGAATCTGCTTCTTTCACCTTGCAATCAATGAAATCAATGGTCTCAGAAAATACAGGCCTGTGATATGACCCCTGATTTTTCACCCTCTACCAGATTCCAACTCACTGACTGAGCAGAACTGACATACCCTCTGGCTAATGGACTCTCTATACCTTCCCTTATTGTGGGATTCAGACTCTAATCACTTTGCCATTACAATGTAATGAATCACTGGGCCATTATCAGGGATCATTCTTCTGGGCTACTCCCTAACCCCCATTTCTCCTAGACAATGTATCTCAAAAGACTACAGATTAATACACCTTTTCCCCCTACCCTCCACCCCCCCACTCCCAATAATAAGTCAGGGCCAATTTATCACATACCTATAATATTCAAGTGGCACCACTGAAAACATCATGGTCTAAATAATCCAATGACTTTTTTTTTTGCATATCTGTCAGTGTTCTCAATTCTAAGAAAAATATGTCTATTTTGATATAGATAAGAACATTAGATTATTCCTCACAACTCTTTGAGATTGAGGATGGGGTGGAGAGACAGCTGAGTCACCCTTATCAGAAAATATTTTATATCCAAGTCACATCAGATGTGTTCCTACACAGATATCAGTGCTTCACACACATACTTGCACAAGGGGAACTTGGCTCTTACTTTTATAAACATCATTAATGTGAATGGCATAGCCAAGTTACAAGGAACGGTGTTATTTTAATGCAAATCCAAAGAACTAAATCTTACTAACATCTATCCCTTTCCATCCTGGTTTATTGCATTGCTTGATCTGCTGAATAAAAGACTGCTTTGTCCAGTGTTAGAAGATCTTATTATGGGGGGAAAATGTACAGCAAAGGGGAAGGCTTATGATTTCTGTGGGAACAGTAATTCAGAATTTTCAGACTTTGGTGTAACAGAAATCTCATCCTTAACCTGGCATTAACATAGTTCTGGGCATTATGATATATAATTTCTCATTTATTAGAACTTTTTTTTAACAGTTCTCACAATACAGTGATTTATTCTTTTAACATATGCTCACACGCAGCATTTTGCCTTAAGTTTGGTAAAATGAAATTTACTCCTCATAATTAGAGATGGTCATGGTTTGAATGAAAGAGATATAGCTCATATTAGCTCTAATGATTTCATGAGAAATTAGTCTTCCTTTTTCCTACAGGTGATTTCTGGACCACATGAAACATGCTCTAGCACTAATCCTGTTTCAAGTTCCATAAAAATGTTCTGGAAACTACAGGAGTGAAATAAATTTCTCTTCTGCTTTGAAATAGTGAACAGGGATAAAAAAATAAGTGGTAAATTGGAAATAAATTCATTTCTTTGTGAGACATATTTAGCTAATAATTAGTAGTGTCCTAATTATCTGTAACTTTCGATGTGGTCTTTTGTCTCTTCAAAGTAGGATGCCAGAGTTAATAAGAAAGCATTATTAGTATATACTCTCGATAGTGATCCTTTATGTTGGAAGATGATGTTACTGATAGCTAATGCCAGTAGAATTAAGATAAAATATAACAATCTAGAAAATAGACATATAAGTGGACTTTAGAAACTGAATTGTTGGGATAAATTATTCTACTTTTCTTTGAATGTGTATATATGGTCCGAGACAAACAAGAAGCTAGTATTCTAAGGAACATAAGAAAAGGAGAAAAATAGACAATAAATCTTTATACACACACACACACACACACACACACACACACACACGCATGCATGCTCTGAAAGTTTGAAACATCTTTCAGGACAATTCAGGTAAAATAAAACACCAAAACAAAACTTTGTCTCTGCTTCTTAGCAAAAAAAATTTTGCCATGTTTCCATTGGGATTTTGAGGATATGTATGCTCTCTCCACTAATATAGAGAGAACATCTCTATATAAGGTGCAGAAGAATGTCTTAGTGTTTGGTCTTACTGAATTGTTGTGGACCAAAACAATTGTATCACATTGTACTCAGTTGCCTGTTGATGAGCCTCTTTGAAATTACATAGGAAGGCCCTTGAACAATACACATTATATACCATTATATTAATGTATTATATTAATAACCATTATGCCATTATATTAATACCATTATATTAATTATAGTAATACCATTACATTAATAACTAATTAATAATGGTGATCCATTATTTTTCCTTCTATTTTTTGGAAAAATCCAACTCTTGTTAAGGTCAGTCAGTCTCTGAAGGGTATGTCTGATTGATAAAATTGCTTCTAGCCCTCAAGACACATGCTCTCAATTTTGGGCAGGCCCTCACCCAACTTTGGGTGGGACTCCACCCAACTAGGAAACCTAATTTCTGTTTAGAGTATAAATAGAGTCCAGTCTGAGTAAGCCCTTACCCTGGGGGAAATGAGCCTCAGTTCTTGGTCTCCTCCATTAGAGTTTAAAGCGACTCAGCTTATGAAGGAGAAAATTAAAAAGAGAAATCTGGATAGAAGTGGCTTTCCCTGCCCAGATTGGTGGAGGCTGCTGAGTCTCATGATCAAGCCACATTGTTAACAGGAGGAGCTGAAGACTTTTAGTCCACCTCCTCATCAAATGTCCACCAATCAAGGTTGATTTTCACTTGTCAAGGGAATTGCCTTTCAGAAGGTATTTAAGGCATCCCAGGGTCTCCTTTGGTATCATTGATTATAGAGGCAAACTACTGATCATCAATTTATTATAGCTAGCCTAATTAATAAATTGATTAGTAACTACTCAGAATTTCTGATTTTCAAGGTTTTCATTCAGTACACACATAACTTGTGCCTTGCCCACGTCTAGAATTTTTCCAGTTTGGGTAGACCTCCCACAGTTGGCATTCCACTAACATAGTCCTTTAAGACCAGTATTATTTCCATGTTATGAAGAAGCAATAGAAATAGCATGATAGAGTGGTAAATATGCTAGATTTGGGAATCAGGGGACCTGGATTTGAATATCAGCTCTGCCATTTACTAACTGTGTGACCTTGGACAAGTTATTTAACATTTCTGAGTCCTAGTTTCCTCATCTATAAAAAGAGGAGACAGGAAAATATGACCTCTAAGGCCCCTTCTAGCACTATATCTATGATCCTGTAATAAGTATGATATTACAATACTCCTGAGTGAATATTTTTGAAGATTTGTCTTAACTGCATGATTAAAGTGAGTTGATAACCAGTGACTTCTGGATCTGTAAAATGAGCAGATTGTACTCGATGACCTCTGAGGTCCCTTCCAAATTTAATCTGGTATCTACTAAGAACAGTAGGGTGGTAGTGATGACATTCATAGAGATGACAATGCCTTAATCTTTTCATGTTTACAAAACATTTTATATAGATTATGTCATTTGATCCTGTGATCACACAGCTTCTCATTTTCCTATATTTGTCCAATCAACTCCCAAGCCATCCATCTGGCTTTCAGTCCAAAGGAATGAAGGAAGAACATTCCAGTCATTTCTTCCTTTTGTATGACTAGTCCTGACAGAAAAAAAAAAAAAAGAGGCCAAGGTTGATGGTGAAGGTTAAGGGATGATCTCAATAAAACTAAAGAACAACATTAGGTTTGCCTTACCCAGGTACTAGAGACTTCTAAAAGGAAGGGAATATTCTTTTTTCTTAGTTAGAAATTTTATTTTATTTTATTTTTTAGCATATCAACATCAGCTTTCTAAGGAGGCAAAAGAGCACATGATTCATCATTGTCATAAAACAAGATTTCTTAAATATCCACGTATGCTTGCCACTGTGTAATGTACTTTATAAAAGATAAGAAGGCATGACCCTTGCCTTCTAGAAATTAATATTTGTACACATTTTTTATGACAACTTAGAATCATAGAAGGAGTTCTGGGTCAATATTTGTTCTATTTCTTTATTTACTACAAACAGAAAGTTTAAATAAGGCATCCAATGAATGGTGAATAGAAAGATATTTTTTGAAGGTACATGTTGAGACATCTACTGCACCATTGCCTGTCCTTCCCAATTTCTAGTTCAATTTAATTCAACAAGAAATAACTGAGCATGACCACATGCTCAATACTGTGCCAGGTACAAGAGAAGCATATTGCAGAATCCCTAGAGGAGCTTTGAATCTTGCTGTGAAGATGAAATTTGAAGTATAAAAGAAGATAATGCAAGATTTCTATGTAATTAATTGCCAAAATGAATTATGACAAATATTATTAAGTGCTTTAGGAAATCAGAGGTTAGTCAGGGAGGGTATTCATAGCATCATAAGAAGAAATAAATTTGAATTGGGTGTTGAAGGATGAATTTGATTTGGAAAGGTGGAGAGAAGGAAGGAAATTTCATATAGAAGTGAGTATAAACAAACATGAGGATGTGAAATCAGTATTGTGAGAGGAGTGGGAAAGAAATTATGGACAGCTGGAAGACTCAACTGATTATAAAATAGAGGAAGAAAGTAGGAGTGAGGTTTTATGGACGTTGAGTCAATTAGGAGGACTCATGAAAGACTAGACGAGGACTTCAGATTTGTTCTATTAGGAATTTGGAGCTACAAACAGTATGCTTAAAAAAAAAAGCCCTGAACTACTTTTAGATCAATAAATCAATACCTTAATTAACAAACATTCCTAAAGTACCAGGGTATATAGAATTAAGTGTGAAGCACTGAGGAAAATACAAAATTCAGACAAGACATGGTCCCTGCCCCTTTGGAGCTGACCATCTAGTAGGGTGTAAGTCATCAAACCAATAATTATAATAATACTGCATGCTAAGTCATAAGAAAGACAAAATACATTTTTATGGGAGATCTGAGGTGGAAGTTGTTTCTAAGCAGACAAATCAAGTAGAGTAACACTAAGCTTCAGAAGATTGTGAAAAATTTTCAGAAGCTGAATTATTGTGGGGAAGATTAAGAGAGGAGGGAAGGAATGACATGAATGACATTTTGTGAGAGACAAAACAGTGTTAAAAAATGGACCAGACCAATGAACCTGAACTTTATTTGTGAAGCCATAGTGATTCAGTAAATATGTTCCAGATGACATGACTAAATCTTTGCTTAACAATGAAGGATGCAGCTTGGCGGTAGATCATAAGGGGTGAGAATGAAGATTGGAAGAAACATCATGTGACTATTATAATCATGTAGGCAGGTTGTAGGAAAAGTTTGAACTAGAGAGGTGGCTGTTGTTGTTATTGTTGCTTGTCCTTTGTTCTGGAGAAGGACCATGATATCAGGGAGGTGATGCCATGACAGGCAAGTGAATTGGATTTAAGTGAGGGAGGGGCTGTATAGAGTTACCAGTCTCACTTTCTCCTCCAGAGCCATGGTGGAAGTGAGATATAGAACAAGCAATGGGTATGTAAGTATTGTGGAAATGGAATTAGGATCTGATCCCTGACTGAATGTGAGAGGTGAGAGATGGAGGAGAATCAATGATAAACTCAAAGTTATGGATGTGCAATACCTGGCTGAATGACAGTACAATGGACAGAAATAATAAAGGCAGGAAGTACAACTGTAGGAGGTAAGATTTGGACCTCATTTTTGGACACATGTATGAGAGAGTGGGAATTTCATGTTTATATATCCTATAGGCGGTTGCACATTTGGGTCTAACAGGGAAAAAAGTTCATGACTAGAGATGGAGATTTTGGAGTTATCTCCATTGAGGTCATATTTGAAGCCCCAAGATTAAATGTGATTGCCAAGGAAGAAAGGCAAGATAATGACCAGTAAAGGTCCAAGGATCCTTGAGCAGAAGTAGCATTTAGATATTGGGAAGATTAAGATCCACTTAATAAAACAGAAGAGTCAATCAGAGAGATAGGAGGAAAAGCAAGTGTGTGTGATATCTGAAAATGAGAGAAGACAGAGTATTTGATTTAAAAAAAAAAGTCAGTCACAAGTGTCAAAAACAGCAGAGAGGTCAAGGAGAATAAGGATTGAAACAGTTCACTGGAGTTGGCAATTAGATCATTGATGACCTTATAGAGCAACATTTCATTAGGGCAGTAGGTCAGAAGCACAAATGCAAGGGGCAGAAAAAGGAGTGGGTAGTTATAAAGTGGAAATATTAAGTGGAGTCATTATGTTTCAAGAACCTTAGCAATGAAGGGAAAGAAGAAGATGAAACTATAGCTGGATGGGTTACTGTCAAGGGTCAGAAACATACATGAATGATGTAAGAGGGAAATAGACAATCTTGGAACTAGACAAATCTAATCATAATATAAACAAAAAAAGTTAAAGAAATTAATAGAGTCTTAAAAAAATTAGATATGATAGACCTCTGGAAAATATTGAATGGGAATAGAAAGGAGCATATCTTTTTCTTCTAGCTATACATGGCACCTTCACAAAAATTGAGCATGTATTAGGGTATAAAAACAATGCAAATGCACAAAAAGCTGAAATATTAAATGCACCCTTTTCAGACCATAATGCAATAAGATTTACATTCAAGAAAGGGCCTTGGAAGCATAGATTAAAATTTAATTGGAAATAAAAAATTTAATCTTAAAGAATGATGAGTAGATCAAAGAACAAATAATAGAAGCAACAATTTCATTAAAGATGATGATGACAATAAGGTAACATACAAAAATTTGTGAGATGCAGGCAAAGCAGCATTTAGGGGAAATTATAGATCTTTAAACACTCCAATGAGAGGGAAAAAAGCAGATCAATAAATTTGGTGTGCAACTTTAAAACGAACTAGAAAAACAACAAATTAAAAACACTAAAATAGAAATTCTGAAAATCAAAGAAGAGATTAATAAAATTGCAATATTTAAAATTGAACTAATAAATAAAATTAGGAGCTGGTTCTATGAAAATAAAAAGCAATAAAATAAATAAGCCAGTGGCTAATTTGATTTTTTAAACAGAAAGAAGAAAAACAAATTACCAGTATCCAAAATGAAAAAGAAAGTGTGTGCATCATGGAAGATGAAATTAAAGCAATTATTAGGAGCTATTTTGTCCACCATATGCCAATCAAATTGGTGATTTAAATTAAATAGATGGATATTTACAAAAATACAAATTGCCCAGAAGAACAGAAGAGGAAATATAATACTTAAATAATCCTATCTTAGAAAATGAAATTAAGCCATAAATGAGTTTCTAAGAAAAATGCCCAGGACTAGATGAATTTACAAGTGAATTCTGCCAAACATTTAAAGAATGATTAACTTGTTGAAACAATAGGTAAAGGAGTTCTACCAGATTCCTTCTATGACGTAAATATGATTTTGATATCTAAACCAGAGACAGCAACAGGAGAGAAACTATGGTTCAATTTTTCTAATGAATATTGATACAAAAATTTTAAATAAGATACTGACAAGGACACAATATTCAGAAAACTATCAGCATAATTAACCATATCAATAACAGAAACAACAAAAATCATATGATCATATAAATAGATGAGGAAAAGGCTTTTGATAAAACACACCACTTTCTATTAAAAACAATGGAAAGCACAGGAATAAATGGAGCTTTTCTTAAAATGATAAGTAGTATCTATATAAAACTAAGAGCAAGTATCAGTAATAGCAATAAACTAGAGATCTTTCCAATTAAGATTAGAAGTGAAGGAAGGATGTCCATTATAACCATTATTTTTCAATATTGTATTAGAAATGCTAGCTACAGAAATAAGACAAGAGAAAGAAGTTGAAGGAATAGGAATAGGCAATGAGGAAACAAAGCTATCACTCTTTGCAGATGATATGAAGATAAACTTAGAAAACCCTAGAGAATCAACTAACAAACTATTCGCAACAATTAACAACTTTAGCAAAATTGAAGGATATAAAATAAACCTACACAAATCTTCAGCATTTCCATTTATTACCAGCCAAACCCATAAGGAAGAAATAGAAAGAAAAATTCCATTTAATATAACTACAAACAGTATAAAATACTTGAGAGACCACCTGTCAAGACACACCCAGGAACTATATAAACACAATTGCAAAACACTTTCCACACAAATAAAGATAGATTTAGACAAATGAAGAAATATGAATTACTCATGGGTAGGCCAAGCCAATATAATAAAAATGACAATTCTACCTTATTAATTTACATATCCAGTGCCCTAACAAACTAGAAAATAATTATTTTATAGAGCTAGAAAAAAATAACAAAATTCATCTGGAAGCTAAAAGATCAACTCTATCAGGGGAATCAATGAAAAAAAATGTGAAGGGAGGCAGTCTAAGAGTGCCAAATTTCAAACTATGTTACAAAATGGTGTTCATCAAAACAATCTGGTACTGCATAAGAAATAGAGTGGTTGATCACTGCAATAGATTAGGTGCATAATACACAGCAATAAATGACCATAGTAATCTAGTGTTTCATAAATACAAAGATCCAAGCTTTGGGAGCAAGAACTTTTTAGCAAACAAAAACTGCTAGGAAAACTAAAAATGAGTCTGGAAGAATCTAAGCACAGACCAGCATCTCACACTGTATTCCAAGATTAGGTCGAAATGGTTACATGATTTAGATATAAAAGGTGATATCATTAGTAAATTAGGGGGACATGGAGAAATTTACCTATTAGACCTATGGATAAAGGAAGAGTTTATGACCAAAAGAGATAGAGGGGATTGTAGGAGATAAAATGGATAGTTTTGATTACGTGAAATTAGAGTTTTTGCACAAACAAAACCAATGCAGCCAAAATTAGAAGGAAAGCAGGAAATGGGAGGGGGAATTTTACAATATTTTTCTCTGATAAAAGCCTTGTTTCTCAAATATACTGGGAACTGAGCCAAATATGCAAAAATAAGAGCCATTCCCCAATTGATAAATGGTCAAAGGATATGAATATACAATCTTCAGAAGAAATCAAAGCTATCAGTAGTCACATAAAAGTGCTCTAAATCATGATTGAGTAGAGAAATGCAAATTAAAGCAACTCTAAGGTACCACCTCATACCTATCAGATTGACTAACATGACAGAAAAGGAAAATGATATGCTGGAGGGGTTGAGAAAAATAGGTACACTAATTTACTTTTGGCATTATGGTAGCTAGGAAGCACAGAGGCACTGGGCTTGGAATCAGGAAGACTCATCTTCTTGAGTTCACTTCTGGCCTCAGACACTTACTAGATGTGTGACCCTGGACAAATCATTTAACCCCCTTTGCATCAGTTTCTCATCTATAAAATGAGCTGGAAAAGGAATGGCAAACCATTTGAATATCTTTGTCAAGAAAACCCCAAATGGGGTCACAAAGAGTTAAACACAACTGAAAAATGACTGAACTGAACTAAATGCAATGTTGGTGGAGTTGTGAAGTGGTCCAATCATTCTGGAGAACAATTTGGAATTATGACCAAAGGGCCATAAAACTGCACAAACCCTTTGACCCAGTAAACCACTACTAGGTCTACATCCCAAAAAGATGAAAGAAAATGAGGAACAATCTACTTGTATGGAGATAAATTTTTTTTAGTAGCTCTTTTTGTGGTGGTGAAGAATTGGAAAATGAGGGGATGCTCATTATTTGAAGAATGGTTGAACAAATTGTGATATATGAATAGAATGGAATACAATTGTGCTATAAGAAATGACAAACAGGCCTGATGCAAAATAAAGTGAATAGAACTAGGAGAACATTCTAACAGCAATATTACAATGATGATTAAATGTGAAAGATTTAGCCACTCTGATCAAGACAATAATCCACAATACTTCCAAAAGACTCATGATAAAAATGCTATCTGTCTTGTGGAGATTAATTAATGATAACTGAGGATACATTCTGAGCAATAAGATTTATTAGAAAAACAGGCATAATAAATGTGTCAGTGAACTCCCCAGCCAATTGAAAGACTCTAAATACAGAGTGAGACACATTTTTATAGACTAAAAACAATTAAACAAATAAAACCAATTAATCAAAAAATTAACCAGCATACAAAATTAGTAATCTGATTTCTAATTGGAGGAAAGATTAGGGACTGGAGCAAACAGGTGCAATTGTCTGAAATCAGACAAAGAAAGTGTCCCACTCCCCACCAACTGTCTGTATTCAATCAAAGTAACATGGACACAATAACTGATAAACAAGTACAAGACCGGTTTTCAGATTAGACATATGGGTTGCTTGAGATGTAAAATTGTGAGAAAACCCTTTGCATCAATCTTTGGATCTGACTGGGTTTCTGGTCAGCAGAACCTAGGTCCTTAGTTAAGGGTCTCTACACAGCAGATAGAGATGTCATGGCTTCCCAGACATTTAGGGCTAGGTTGAAACAATGCAACATAGTTTTCTTACAATTCCCACAATCGAAAAAAGTTTTCTCGGAACACAGAAATTGGACTAGACTGATAATTGAATAAAAAGGGAACAGAGCTAGCTCCAGAATTGAGTCCAAAGATAGAGTCACTGTGGTTCACTCAATCCCCACTACCACTTGCTCTTTTATTATATAGATTGAAGCATATTTTTTCACTTTGTTTTTCTTCCTTTTTATTATTATTTTTTTTGCAAAATGGCTAACATGGAAATGTTTTTTTGCATGACTTCCCATGTATAATGGTTATTGCATTGCTTGCCTTCTCAATGGGTGGGAGAGGGATTGGAAGGAAGGTGAGAATTTGGAACTCAAAATTTAAAAATGAATGCTAAATTTAAAAAACACATACATATATTTATGGACATACATATACATGGATATGTATAGATATATATGTGTGCATACATATATACCTATATATACATACACATATGTGTACATGGATGTATATGCACAAGTGCGCAGCAAAGCCTGGTGGATTTGTGATGAAGCAAGAAAAGAAAAAGTTTGGAACAGTTGTTATACTGAATGAAAAAATGAATCAGTGAGGGTAGATTAGAAGATTATTAAGCAGCAGCAAAGGGACAAATGGGATTATGGGCCATGAATCTGGAATAGACAAAACCTGCTTTTGATTTTCTCTAGCTGACCTCAATAGCCCTGGATCAAAGGTAGAGAACTCAGATAGCAGAGATTGCCCAGAAAAGAGGATACACATATTAGGAGCAATAAAAGGTCAGGGTAGCAAGGGATTCTAAGGAAGTATGGAAGTAATTCAGGTTAAATGGTTGACTATGGGGTGAAGGCCAGGTATAATGGAACAGGAAACCAAATACCCGTATGTGATGGGTGCTTCCTTTTCTAGATGTTTTTGAAAAGTTCAAGAATGTAAGGGAGATTTGTGGACAATGGAGAAGGGCATCTAAAAGGCATGGTGCAATGGACTAAGCTCTAAGTGAACAGGACCAGACTGAGAAGGATTGGGGATGATTAGACTAGGAGTAAGGATTTCAGAGGGATTTTTATGTGCACCTCACTTATACATTAGGTGGTAAAATTGAATGAAAATAGGTTTGTTTAATAAGAACCTATACCTCAAGGTAAGTGAGGAAATCCTCAGACAACCTTTTGCTGACCTTAATGAGTTTATATTGCCAGGCCCAAGATATTATAAGAAATAGTGGATGTGATTTCTGAACTACTGGTCATTACCTTTGTTCTTGTTTTACAATTTAAAAAAGGTTGTCATTTCCCCTTAACCAATTATACCATTACCCATACCCAAAAACATTTGGCCCAAACCAACCAGCACAGTGGACATATCTGACAGTATACACCACATTCCACATCTGCAAAATTGGGTTAAGTTCATAGAGCCATATCTAAAAAAGAAAATTGAAAATCTGGAAAGTATCCAACAGAGGGCCACTAAAATAGGGAAGGTATGTTGGCAATCAAAATAGGCTCTTAGTACTTAGTTCAACCAAGTGCCCTTGAAGGAGTTTGGCCTTTATTTCCTTGATTAAATTAGAAGTTCTTGATGACCTCCTTGCCTTAAGGGAAAGCCTAGTTTACATGGGTTTGAGTGACATGTTTGTGACATCAGAGGCTTTTAGACCATGTGGGTTTAAGTCACCTCTTTGTGACGATTTTAGGTCATATGGGTGAGTCGCATGTGTGATTCACCCTTGACCCTGAAAAAGATATAAAACCAGGGGTTGGCTTTTTCTTTTTTGGAGCTCTGACCCCCAGCCATGGTGGCATGCATGACTCTGTGCCAGCCCTTGTTATGAGCTCCTGGACTGAAATTAGATATTGGTAACTATGAATTGTATTTGGCTTGTCTGTCGATGTTTGTAATTTGTTCGTATTTGCTCTGAAGTTCAGGGTGCTGGATTTTTCCCGTGAACTAAGTGAATGGTATTTGTATGCTGAATTAAAGTAAGCTTGTTAACCCCTCAATGTTGCTTTCCTTAGTAAAGCAGATCAAAAGAACCCGAGCTTTTGCAGTGTTCTGTGAGCTGGTTGTTGTTGATTTTACACCCCCAGAGCAGCTGCTAGCCGGATTGTTGAAAGAGAAGGATCTGGAGACCATGCTGTATCTGTTGAAGTAATAGAAATATTTAGGCTAGAAAAGCAAAGACAGAGGAGGAGCATGATATCTACTTCGAGTATTTGAAGGCTTGTCATGTGGAAGGATTTTACTTGGTTTACCTAATGCTAAAGGACAGAATCAAGAGCCAGAGATGAAAACTGCAAAGAAACAGACTCAAACTAATTCTTAGGGAAAACATCACAATGATTAGAGCTATTCAAAATTGGAATGTGCTGCCCTGGGAGGTAGTGGTTTCCTCCTCACTAAGGTATTTGAAAAAAGGATGGATGGCCATTTTCTGGGGGCTTTATGAAGAAGGTTTCTGTATAGGCATTATCTGGATTTGATTGTTCCGGACACACCTTCTAACTGTAAGATTCTGTGATTCTGATTTTCTATCTTTATTACTCTTATACTTCCTTTTTGGCAACAGACATTTTAGCAAGCATGGTTTGGAAGAGCTGACAAAGTACACTTGGCTCTTGTTCATTCAAACAAACTTTCTGTGGTTGTTTATGACTTCCTAAAATTACAAACATCAAAAATTGACTGGTTTACCTTGTGGGAAAAGGAAGACTGATTCCCACAAGCAGTAATTGTTTCTAGAGAATGATGGGTAATTAAATTATGAAGTCATAATCTATATGTGAAGGTCTTTCTCAGAGTCTGGCCATCAGAAATCTTATTTGAGGGGTGGAGGGAGTGTTGAAGAGAGAGTGGTTGATGAGGCAAAGGCTGCATCAGAACTTCAACAAAAGTATTTAAAGAACAAACCTTTCCTCAATTAGAAATTGAAGCTCAGCCTGCCACAAGCTAAAAGCATCATGATTGTTTAAAAAAAATCTGAGCTCCACAGATGTTATGGCTAAAAGTGATGATTGTAAAAAGATGTAGAAACACCTGACATCTGGATACTTGGAGTTTAGTTTCTACAAATTTATATAGGTATCTGTGCCAGAAAAGATAAGTGCTGAGTTTAAGAGGTTAACTTCCCCTGAAGAGACATTGAACATTGAAGAACTGGATGACTACTTTCCATCTTAGTTAAATGTGTATGGCTTTCATGTTCTCATTCTAGTATGTTTATAAGTGGCTGGATCAAGTATCACAGTAAGAATTAGAAACATCTTTAACAAATGGGCAGCCTCTCATTTACCACAGCTCTGAAAGGCAGAACTAGGTGGAAATTAAGGATCAGCCAGCAATGGAGAACATGATAATCAGCACTTCCAGGGTCCAGGGTCCAGGGGTTTAGTTCCCCAAATCCCCTTCCCTGCCAGGACTCCCAGGATCTTTTGTAGTTGAGTGGAGAGAGCCAATGAATTCAATCCCTAAGCCCCAAATAAAACACATATGAATTTTGTGAGAGACAAAGGATATTTTCCAAAGAGTAGCAAAGCACATGGATCTTGAGAAAAATTCCTAGCTCAAAAAAAAGCAAGGAAAATAGCTTCCATAAACCGAGAATCATTTCTAAAGATTCAAATACACATTCTTTACAGAATGGAAATATACACATTGTTTCATATATATATATATGTATATATGTGTGTGTGTATATATATATGTATATATGTGTGTGTGTGTGTGTGTGTGTGTGTGTGTGTGTGTGTGTGTATATATATATATATATATATGCACATACAGAGAGACATGTAGGTCTTAATCTTTGGTTTTATTAGTGTAGAGAGCTCCTGGTATGGAAACTCCCCTCACCAAGTCCCTCAACAACTAGTCTGTTTCTTAGAGAGTTTTCTTAGAGAGTTGCCTGGGTCACTGAAAAGTTAAGTGATTTGCCTATGACACACAAGTTGTATGTGTTTGTGGGAAGCAGGTACTAAACCAAGGCTGGCCCTCTATATGCCATACCTGGCTATATCAAACATATCTTAAAAAATTTTTAATTGGTGGGGATGGGAGACCTGGAACTTTGATTTCATCAGCATAGGAAACTCCTTATGGAGAAAACTCCCTTCATCAATGCAGATCTTAATTCTTCTTTAATTTAGAGTCTTAGAGACTTGCTTTAGGAACTGAGGGATTGTGACTTGCTTAAGATCAAACACACAGAGACCCACAGAGACAGAAACTGAGCTCAGTTCTTTCTCAATCTACATTCTGCTCTCTAGATAATCTAATCTTCCTCCCACAAATATGCATATTATGTATGTATATATATATATATATATATATATATATATGCATATGCATACCTATGCATGTAGGTATGCATATATGGGCTCCCAGGTCACTGGTAGGAGGTTTCAACCAACATATACTCCTCCTTACACCTCCTCAGCTTCCATTGGAAGTAGAGTTGTTGGCATTATCTTCTTCCTAAGGAACTTATTATAAGTTGAAATGACAACTCCTTAAGAGGTAGGTCAATAAGATGATCAAAAGGTTCATATCTGTCAATTTGGTTACAGAGCCTGTGGAGTTCTATACCTTTTTTTCCTCACATCCTTTGCAATCTTCATGCCATAATTCAGTGACAGTAATTTTAAGGCCTCCAGTTTTGCTGCTGGACAGTCAAGGCTTCACTTCAAGGAACCAAGTATATAAGGCACTGACAAGACATTTGCAGTTCAGCAAGATCAGAACAATGATTATCTTCTACTTAGCAAGAATAATTAGATAAAATAGGAAATTAGCAAATGATTTCTTCCCCAAGGCCCAGGTATCCAAGCTAGTGACTTTATGAGAAATCAAGCCACCTAGCAATGGTTTCTTGAACTTAATTCAGGAATGATTTATAATGGTACCGTAGTTGCAATACACACACACACACACACACACACACACACACACACACATATACATACATTTTATGTATGTGTGTATACATATATACACACACACATATATACATGTACACATACATACATTTATATACACATACATGTGTTTGTGTATACATGTGTGTGTATATATATATACACACATATACACACACATGTTGTGTGTGTACATAACAGTTTGTGTTTTAGGCCCCTCTATATTCCACAGGGGTAAAAGAAGGCATAGCATGTCCCCATACTGCCACTTTATGAAATGGATAAACATGCAGACTTGTAATCACATTCAGGACTGACAGAGAAAACTGCAGCAAGATTGAGATTTTCCTGTTCCCTTTTTCCACCTTTACCAAGGAAGGCTGGCAGTGACTCAAGGGGTAGAGGGGAGCATGCCAGAGCACTCCTCCCAACATACTAAAGGGGGAAAGGAGAGGATCTGCCAAATCCCACTCACTTCCTCTGAAGTTTAGGGGCCCCAGGTGTGTGGTCAAGTGGTTGGTTATTCCTCAGCATTCAGACAGCTACATGTTTTATGCATGAATAGGTCGATTAATGGAAAGAACAGAGCCAAGTACGGAAAGAGCCAGGCCAGCTGACTTGTTGCATGACCTTGAACGTCACTTTGCTCTTTCCAAGTTTCTATATATATATACCAAAAAATGGACTAACCCCTTACTGTCTCAGTGATGATAGAAAGTTATTACTCTTTTCTTACGGTATTTAGCTAGCTTTTCACGGGTTTTTGTTTGAGCTTTCCAAGTAGGATGCAAGTTTATTGAGGGAAGATACTCAGTCTTGTACTCAGCTCTGAATCCCCCCAAAATGCCTAGCACAATATCTTTCATATAGGGGATGCTCAGCAAATATTTGTTAATTGATTAATTGATGTGTTTGGAGCTCAAAGTGCTTCAGAAGATTAGAAGTGAAAGTGCACACATCACATACATTAATTCAATTTGGTTCAGTAGTGCTCCACAATCTATCTCATTAATTTAATCCTAACTATTCAAATTGTCTGTTCTTTTTAAAAATCCACACTATCAGTTTGAAGCATCAGAACCAAAAAGAGAGAGTTATATCGATTTTTATACTCTTTTATAGCTTGTATAAGATAGCAAGATGGCATGGTAAATAGAGTGCTAAGCCTGGAGTAGGAAGACCTGAATTCAAATGTGGCCTTAGTCTTAGACTTACTGGCTGCATGACATAGGGTCTGCCTCAGTTTCTCTAACTGTAGATGGGGGTAATGATAGTACCTGCCTCCCAGGGTTCTTGTGAGGATCAAATGAGATATTTGTAAAGCTCTTAGCACAGTGCCTGGTACATACTAAACACAGCATAAAATCTCACTTTTATAATAACCTCATCATCCTACAAGATCTTGTCAGCCTCAGGACTCCACCTCATCATCACTTTCTTTCCTTCTGATTGGATGGTGGAGCCGTGACCTCTAAAATCTAGATTTAAGGACCCAGGTCAGATTATCTTATTTCTCACTGGCTGCAATGCTTTGGAAATTCTCTGATTTTTCTTCCATATCCATCCTCCTTCTCTTCCCACCTCCTCCCCACACAACTTTCTGCTTCCTTTTGCTTGTTGTCTTTCCCAATTAAATTGTAAGCTCCTTAAGGGCTGGAACTGCATTTTTATCATATTTGTATCCCTAATGCTTAGCATAGTGCCAGGAACATAATAAATATTTTTGACCAATTGTTATTATTACTGATTTTTGATGCACGTAGATATTGTAGAATATGTTATTGGTTCATGTATCATCATGTATGTATTTCATCATGTAGAAGGAAAAAAATGTTAATTTTTTCTAAAGTATATGCTATATCTAATTATAACATTGAATTGAATTACCAGTTATATGAATTTATCTACGTATATGAGTACTTCTTTTCATTTGACCGAATATCCTAGATTCCCTAGGACAATATGGCATAGGGGAAAGAAGACTGAACTTGGAATCAAAAAAGAATTGGGGGTGGGGAGGCAGAGCCAAGATGGCAGCTGGAAAGCAGGGACTCGCTTAAGCTCTCCGCCAAATCCCTCCAAACACCTGTAAAAAATGGCTCTGAACAAATTCTAGAGCTGCAGAACCCACAAAATAGCAGAGGAAAGCAGGGCTCCAGCCCAGGAGAGCCTGGATGGTCACTTGGAAGGGTCTATTGCATGGTGCTGGGAGCAGAGTGCAGCCCAGCATGGGCCCTGCCAGGACAGACCAGACCAGGAGTTGGCCAGAGCAGGGCTTAGGGCCATGAATTCATTGAGCTGTGGCAGTAACCAGACTTCTCAACCCATAAATGCCAAAGATCATGGAGCAGGTTAGTGGATAAACTGCTGGATCTGGTTAGAGAGCAGTGCAGCCCCAGCCCTGGGGGTGGCGGAAGTGGCTCGGCAGTGGCAGCAGCAGCAGCAGGAAGTTCCTGCAGCTATTTCCAGAGCTCCAGAGTCAGCTGCTTCTGGAGTCCCTGGCTCACACAGTGAGAGGAATCAAGCAGTGGATCAGAGTGAGAGTGCAAGGAGTACTTTGCTGGTGCAGAGGCAACTTTGCCCTGCTTGGATCTGGGTCACAACCCTGGTTGCCGTTTCTTGGGGGAGGAAGAGCGCTGGTGTGGCAGAGCTTATGGGGATGGCGGAGTAGAAGTAGCTCTAAAAACAGCAGCACAGCCCCTAAAGCTTGGGACAAAGCACTCTCTACTCTACAAGCAGTCATACACTGACAAAAAGCTCAAGGGTCAAGAAGTTGGCTGGAAACATGGCCAGGCAGCAAAAAAGAATGCAGACTCAGACTCAGACTCTAGGATCTTTTTTGGCGACAAAGAAGATCAAAACATATAGCCAGAAGAAGTCAACAAAGTCAAAGAGCTTATATCAAAAGTCTCCAAGAAAAATATGAATTGTTCTCAGGCCATGGGAGAGCTCAAAAAGGATTTGGAAATTCAAGTAAGAGAAGTAGAGGAAAGATTGGGAAGAGAAATGAGAGTGATGTAAGAAAACCATGAAAAACAAGTCAACAACTTGCTAAAGGACACCCAAAAAAATACTGAAGAAAATAACACCTTAAAAATAGACTAACCCAAATGCCAAAAGAACTCCAAAAAGCCAATGAGGAGAAGAATGCCTTGAAAGTCAGAATGAGCCAAATGGAAAAGGAGGTCCAAAAGACCACTGAAGAAAACACTACCTTAAAATTTAGATTGGAGCAAGTGGAAGCTAGTGACTTTATGAGAAATCAAGAAATTATAAAATAGAACCAAAGGAATGAAAAAATGGAAGATAATATGAAATATCTCACCGGAAAAACTACTGACCTGGAAAATAGACCCAGGAGAGATGATTTAAAAATTATTGGACTACCTGAAAGCCATGATCAAAAAACAAGCCTAGACATCATCTTTCAAGAAATTATCAAGGAGAACTGCCCTGATATTCTAGAACCAGAGGGTAAAATAGAAATTGAAAGAATCCACCGATTGCCTCTCGAAAAAGGTCCCAAAAAGAAAACTCCTAGGAATATTGTTGCCAAATTCCAGAGTTCCCAGGTCAAGGAGAAAATGCTGTAAGCAGCCAGAAAGAAACAATTAACACAAGATCTAGCAGCTTCTACATTAAAGGATTGAAGACTTGGAATATTATATTCCAGAGGTCGATGCAGCTAGGATTAAAACCAAGAATCACCTACCCAGAAAAACTGAGTATAATGTTCCAAGGCAAAATATGGATTTTCAATAAAATAGAGAACTTTCAAGCTTTCTCAGTGAAAAGACCAGAGCTGAATAGAAAATTTGACTTTCAAACACAAGAATCAAGAGAAGTATGAAAAGGCAAATAAGAAAGAGAAATCATAAGGGACTTACTAAGGTTGAACTGTTTTGTTTACATTCCTACATGGAAAGATGATATGTGTAATTAATGAGACTTTTCTCAGTAGTAGGGTAGTTGAAGGGAATATACATACATACATACATACATATATATATACATATATATATACATATATATATATATATACATATATATATATATATATATATAGAGAGAGAGAGAGAGAGAGAGAGAGAGAGAGAGAGAGAGAGAGAGTGAGAGAGAGAGAGAGAGGTCACAGGGTGAGTTGAATATGAAGGGATGATATCAAAAAAAATAAAATTAAGGGGTGAGAGAGGAATATATTGAGAGAGGGAGAAAGGGAGAGATAGAATGGGGTAAATTATGTCACATAAAAGTGGCAAGAAAAAGCAGTTCTGTTGGAAGGGAAGAGAGGGCAGGTGAGGGGGAATGAGCGAATCTTGCTCTCATTGGATTTGACTTGAGGAGGAAATACCATACACACTTAATTGGGTATCTTACCAGACAGGAAAGTAGCAGGAAGGGGATAAAAAGGGGGGATGATGGAAGGGAGGGCAGGTAGGTGGAAGAAGTAATCAAAAGCAAACATTTTTTTTAATTTTTTTTTTTTTTTGCTGGGGGGAAGGCAGGGCAATTGAGGTTAAGTGACTTGCCCAAGGTCACATAGCTAGTAACTGTGTCAAGTGTCTGAGGCTGAATTTGAACTCAGGGACTCCTGACTCCAGGGCCTATGCTCTACTCACTGCACCACCTAGCTGTCCCTAAAAGCAAACATTTTTGAAAAGGGACAGGATAGGATGGAGGGAAATACAGTTGGTCTTTCACAATATGAGTATTGTGAAAGTGTTTTACACAATGATAGATGTGTGATCTATGTTGAATTGTTTGCCTTCTTAGGGAGAGTGGGTGGGAAGGGAAGAGGGGAGAGAATTTGAAACTCAAAGTTTTAAAAGCAGATGCTCAAAAAAAAGTTGTTTTTGCATGCAACTGAGAAATAAGATATATAGGAACAGGGCATAGAAATCTATCCTAGCCTACGAGAAAGTAAAGGGAAAAGGGATGGGAGGGGAATGGGGTGACAGAAGGGAGGGCTGACTGGGGAACGGGGCAATCAGAATATATGCCATCTTGGAGTGGGGAGGAGGGTGGAAATGGGGAGAAAATTTGTAACTGAAAATCTTGTGGAAATCAATATTGAAAGCTAAAATATTAAATAATAAAATAATTGTTAAAAAAAAGAATTGGGTTCAAATCTTGTCTTTGACACTTAACAGTTATTGGCAATATGACTATGGGTAAGTAACATAATCTTTCTATGCATTGGTTTCCCTCCTTTCTTATTCTATAGATAACACTTGCACAATCTTCCCTCATGGGGTTGCTATGAGGAGCAAATGAAACTATTTTTGTGAGGCATTTTGCAAACCTTAAAGTTCTATATGTACCTGCAATTCTTGTTACTAAGTTATATTTTGTTCTAGGTTGCTGAGTATATAGGACTCTGTTTCCAGTCAGTTCTTCTGTTTCTGGAAAGAAGCCAACCAACTTTAAAGCAAGCAATCTTAACTTTTTAAAAAAATTTTAATATTTTTGTTACATTTTCATTTCCAAATTGTTTCCTTCTCTCTCTCCCTTCTCATCATTAGAGAAGGCCACATTCATGCAAGCCTTTCCATGTTTTTCAATAACCTGGTTATTATAATATATATTATATAATATATATAAAATATATTATATGATATATATAAAATACATAACCATAATTTCTTACAGCACAATAGTATTCCATCACAATCACATACCACAACTTGTTTATCCATTCCCCAATTGATAAGCAACCCTTCAATTTCCAGATCTTTGCCATTGCAAAAAGAGCTACTATAAATATTTTAGGACCTGTAGTTTCTTTTCCTTTTCATTGATCACCTTGGGAAACAGTTCTAATAGTGGTATTGCTGGGTCAAAACAGTTTTATAACTTTTGGGGCATAATTTCAAGTTGTTCTCTAAAATGGTTAGGTCAGTTCACAATTCCACCGCAGTTCCACCAACAGTCCTGATTTTTCCACATCCCCTCCAACATTTGTCATTTCCCCTTTCTATTATTTTAGCCAATCTGATTTGTGTGAGAGGACATCTCAAAGTTGTTTGAATTTGCATTTGTCTAATCAATAATGATCTTGAGCATTTTTTCATATGACTATATATAACTTTGATTTCTTCATCAAAAACTCCCTGTTCATATCCTTTGACCATTTATCAATTGGAGAATGACTTATAAATTTGACCATGTTCTCTATATATTTTAGATATGAAACCTTTATCCGGGAAACTGTAGATAAAAATTTTCCCCAAATTGTATGCTTTCCCTCTAATTTTGTTTACATCAATTTTATTTCTACAAAAACCTTTAATGTAATGTAATAAAAATTATCCCTTTTATATTTCACAATGCTCTCTATCCCTTGTTTACTCAAATTCTTTTCCTATCCATAAGTCTGATAGGTAAATCCTAACTTTTATAGAAGATTGAGGAAACTACAGCGGACTATAGAGAAATTAGAGATGGAAATGGAAGGGAAGGAGAGGAATTGGAAGTGTTACTAAAATAGACTACATTTATATTTATTTAGTGATCATGGACATGTCAGTTACATCCTCAGTTCTCCTGTGCAAAATGGAAGTATTCATAGCAATTGGCCAAAATGGAGACAGCATTGCATACTATATTGAAAACTAGGCTCAGATTCTTAAAATCTGGCCCATTTCTATCAGCAAAACAAATAATACAGATTCCTAAAATCTCACCCACTCCAACGGGTGTTTTGATAAACCTTGTTACTTGGACTGGAAAAAAAAAAAACTTGTCTGGGAATTAGGAAGATCTGAGTTCAATTCCCTTCTCTAGTTGCTAGGCAGGATACTTAAACTCTCAGTTCTCCAAGGTAACTCTAAATTGCTGATCTGCATTGACTAAAAGAGTCCTTTCACTGGAAGCTGCTGACAGCAATGAACTCATAGGTTCAGACAAAAAAAAAAAAATATATATATATATATGCATATATATATATATATATATATATATATATATATGTATATGCACCCTGCAGTGTTATTGTGAAGCTTGTGAAGCTCAGGTGAGATGTTTAGTTAGATTCAGATCAGTGCAAATAATGAATCTCCAGAAGTGCTTATGTGTATTCAAATTTGTACTTTTGAAAGTTATAATTATTTAAAAGATGATCACTGATTCCAGACCCCCAAAATTTATACAAAGACTTCCTTAAGGGTCCAGGTAACCTGGGCTAAGAATCCTAATCTATGCATGCATTCAGTTTTCTATGTGCTTAAACTCTCACACTAAATGCTTCACTTTCTCACTGGAGACTTAAGCATATTTCTGTGTTTCCTCTTAGCACAAAATAAACACATATGTTCTACCAGCAACCAAATTATTTCTTGCTTGTAATGGATACATCTTACAACCATCACAGGGTACCCCATGCCATAATTCAGGGCTGTCCAACTTTAAGTTATCTTAGGGCCGCATTAAAATAAAATAATTATTTGAGGGCTGCACCCGGAATAAAAAATACAGTACACTAATAGAAAGTGGGGGAACACATGTCATCAGTAGGACAGGCAAAGGCATGAAGCACGAAAGCAAACACAAAACAACAAAGCCACAACACAACAGTATAAAAATAAGTGCATACTGACTAGTCTGCATGGTACAGACAGAACGCATCCCACAGATCGATTGAAAATTCCGTGTGATATGTTCCATCCATAATACTGCTTAAAAATACCAAAGAAAATTAACAGTAATGAGATTATTTATTAATGATGGAATTTAAAAATCTAATAATCATTCCATGCAAATTATTTTATTTTTTTTGCTCATGAAAATTAAAACCCACTGATGAGCCTCATAAAATCACACTGCGAGCCATATGCAGCCTGCAGGCCATATTTTGGACAGCCCTGCTGTAATTCATACCTACAAAAGGTCTATGGCTGTTTCTATGTTCATGATTTAATATACATTTCCCACTGATACCAGTAAAGTCAGTAAGCAATTAAAATGTCTCTCTTAATTCAAATAACCAAACATTTGAAAGGTGTATCAAGTACCCATCAACCCTGCTCAATCTGTGTATCAAAAATATAAAAACAAAAGACCAGGTAAATTATTTAGGCAAGATTTCTTTCAGTATTAGCATGGATCATGTTTGAGGCTCTGAAGGAAAAAGTTTAGTTTTTACAACTGGAAAAAAATAAGTTCATATTAAAATATTAAATAACAAGATATTTGCATAATTTTTCACAATTCAATTTCTGGTTAATTTTTTAAATTTTATGGGTTTTCTCTCATGTGGCTCAGTTTCCCTAACTCCAGGGCAGAGGAGATGGGAAAATATTGTGCAATCAGACAAACTCTACATTGGAGCATGGTAAAGCTTCCCAGCCAATTCACCCCATCCTGCCTAGATACCTGATACAATCCAGTTATTTCTCTCACAGCAAAAGGGCCACAGCTTGGATGGCAACACTCAAACATACATTGTACATACATGTACATTTGTACAAAAAGCACAAATGAAAAGAGAGAAGAGTAAGCATCTGCTCAGTATTACCTCCTAGAAGGACTCAGAAGGACACTATCATAATAATATTGTCCAACAGTTTTTTTTCTTTCTTAAGAACTAGTTGTCCTAAAATGAGCTATATTTGTACAGTATTTTTACCCATTAGCAGAACATAATTACCCCTAAAGTCCTACTCTAGTATTTCATAGTAGAATAGAAATTGACCCTGAATACTAGATAGAAGGCCATGCTAGCTGAGAACAAATTCTAGAAGGCCTGTCAACATGCTAGATGTCATGGTATATTCCAAGATGAACTAAGGCATAGTTTTTGCTCTCAAAGACATTATAACATTAAGGGGGAAGCACATGCACACACACATATTGCAAAATAATACAGAATAATATATAACATAATATAATATGATATAATATGATATATGATATAGCATGATATGATATGGCATGATATATGATATGATAAGACACAACATGATACAATACAACACAACACAACACAATACAACACGATACAATACGATACAATACAGAATGGTAAGTGCCACAAGAGAGAAAGCATTATGTGAGGCTGCTCAAACTTATCTCCAACTCTTTCTAATACTGTACAACTATTTTTAAAGGTATTGTTTTTATAACTTTAAAGATCATATACCCATGTTCTATGGAATAGTAGACATGTAGATGCAACATCATCTTACAGTTGGGTCATTGGAAATTCACCTGGATCCTGTTCATGTCTCTTCTGCTCACTTGGGAAAAGTACTTTACCTGTAATGATTCTACTATCTTATCTTAGTAATGAGGAAAGGAAGGTTGCGTGTACGTATTAAAAGCTTGAGGGAACCTCAGCTGATAAGGAATGCCAGCCCCAGCTATGCTGCGGATGAAGAGAAATGGACATTTAATGAATTGTCAGACTTTCAGGATTTTGTTAAAAAAAACAAAACAAAACAAAACCTAAATTTAATGCATTTGACATATAAGATCCAAGCAAAATATAAAGTACATATCAAAAACTAATTATAGGAGATTTAATAAGGACAGATTGCTTACCTTTTATACAAGGAAATGTAAATGTATGTCTAAGATTCTTATTAGTAATTGAGTAGTTCATAAGAAAAATTGGGGTAGAGTGGAGTATGATAAAATTTTTAAAAGTAAATCTATTTAGGAATAGGTAAAAAGAGTAATTATTTTATACAAATGAGGTCTGAGAGGAAGAACTGACACAGAGGAATTAGATGGGAGAGAAGGGTTGGTAGTTCTGAAACCCTACTTTCACTGGGAATGGGTTTAAGAAGGTAGAAGGGTATAAAAGTCTTCTAAATCCAGGAAGAAATAAAAGGTTAAGGGGATAGGGAGGGGGGAGAGAATAAGGGAGGGATTTCTAGAGGAGAGGGTGAGGGATTAGGATAAGCAGAAGTGTAATAGAAAAGTGTTTAGATTAACAGGAATGGGAAGATAAGGGAGGGATCCTTGAAGGGGGGTGATCAGCTTAAAATAATAGCAGGTAGAAGTAAAGTAGAGGAGTCAGAAGGGATCAGAAATAAGAAATACACACAAATATGAAACAAAGATCAGGAATAGGATATATTAGGGGGGGAACAGGGATAGCAATCATAATCTCAAAGTTAAAGCTAAAATAAATTTAGCTATGAGAGAAAAATAGGGAAACTATATTATGTCAGCCATATTGATCAATATTGTTTTAGACTATTTAAAATAACTAGACAGTATAAAGATAGAATACTGCTATGGTGTAGGAAATGATGAATTGGTGGACTTAGAAAAACATGGAAAGATTCAGACTTAGGAAAGAAAGGGTTATCCACCCTCAGAGAAAGAGGACAAATAAGCATAGTACAGTCTTACATAGATGCATATGAATATTTATCACTATATATGAGTATGATTATAGATATCTAAGTATATATATGTGTATGTAAGCATACATATGTATATGTGTATGAATGTATATCTTTGTGAGTATATGTGTATATAGGTATGTTTGTATATGTATATATGTATATGTATGAATATATGTATACATGCATGTCTATGTGTTTATGTATGCGTGATGTGTGTGTGTGTGTGTGTGTGTGTGTGTGTGTCTGTGTCTGTGTCTGTGTGCATTCATGCTCAATTCTACCTTCTTGGGTGACAGGGAAAGAGGAAGGGGGGAGGAAGAACAAAGTAAAAAGGCGCAGCAGAGAACAAATAAAAACTTACAAGGAAGCAAAGAAAAGATGGACAGATCTGAACATGAGTAGTATTTATTATATAGGCTTTCTTGAAACAGAAATTTATGGCTGCATATTTTGAATCCTTGCAAGTTCTGCTGTGGACATGGCAATGCTTTTTTTCTTTTCTTATTTTGTATTTGTTTTAATATTTAAGTTTATAATGTATTTTTCTTATTGTGTAAGTTTTTATATTTCAGTTTAGAATAGATTAATTTTTTAAAAATAAAAGATTAAAAGAAAGAATATATATCCTACATGTAGCTTTGAAAGGTATATGATCTACTTCTCTCCTAACTTTTTTTTATAGTATGATCTTTAATATTCAGGGCACATTTCTATTTTGAATTTATTGTGGAATATGGCATAAGATGTTGGTCTAAGTCCAGTTTCTGCTAGACTGATTTCCAGTTTTTCCAGAAGTTCTTACAAAACAAAGAGTCCTCTCCTAAGTAATATCCAGTTTGGGTTTTATCAAACACTGGGTTGTTGAGGTCCATTATTTCTGATTCTTCCTTGTCTGTTTTGTTGTTTTACTTCTTGATTTTTTTTTAACAAATACCAAATGTTTTTGATTACTGCTGCTTTCTGATATAGTTTGAAGTCTGGAAGTGCTATTCTTCTACCTTTTTCATTATTTCTTTCCACTTTTGTTCCTCCAAATATGTTTTGCTATTATTTTATCAAGTTTTGTTAAATATCCTTTTGGTAGTTTGATTGGCATAGCACCAAAACTGTAAATCAACTTTGGAAATATTGGCATTTTTATTATCTTGGCACAGTCCAGCCATGAGCACTGAATATTCTTCCAATTCTTTAAGTTGCTTTTTATTTCTTTAAGGATCATGTTGTAACTGAAGCTGTATAATTATCGAGTGTACTTTGGTAAAATTGCTTCCAAATATTTTATGTCTTTTTTAGTTATTTCAAGCAGAATATCCCGCTTTATTATTGCCTCTTGGATTTGATCATATAAACATGCTTTAGATTTTTCTGTGTTTATTTTGTAGACTGCAATTTTGCTAAGGCTATTGATTGTGTCAGTTAGTTTCTTTGCTAAAGATATTTTGTTCTGATACAACAAATACTTCTCAATATCCAAACATTCCCTTACACAGTACATTCTCCCCACACTGTTAAGCAAAACCCCTTTATGGTGTTTTTGGAATTGAATCTGTCACTGTCCACTTGTTTAGCAGTTGTTATGAGAAGGGGTGAAGCTCTGGGGTAAGGGAGGGAATATGTACTTTAACTTTAATGGGATAGTGCCATGATAATTTGTTCTATTTGATACAAATTGTGTTGCTTCTCAGTTTACTCATTAGGTCCTCTTCCTTCACTCTATCACTTCAGATTAGTTTTCCCATAACTCATTGAATTGTTCATATTCATTCATCCATATTTAATCACTAGGTATTTATTTGGTTTCTGGCTTTTTGTTATATTTAAATAACACTACTATGAATATTTTTATACATATAAAATTATTCTTGTCAAAAGCCTCCTTGGGATATAACTGTAGACTCAGTGATGGCAATTTGGTGTCAAAGGTTATGAGCAGTTCTGCAATTTTGATAGCACAATGTAATTGTCTTACAGAATAATAAGACAAATTCCCAGCTCTAATTGTAACAAATTAGCATATCTATCTTACTTAAGTCCTTATAAGAATGAGTTTTCATATCTTTTATAATACTTCCTAATTTTATGAACTTTAGATACTATCTTAGGATTATTTGATTTGCATTTCTCTCATGGTTGGTAAGTCTGAGCGCATTTTCTGATTTTTGATCATTCTAATTTTTTATTTTGAAAACAGATTCTCCAGTGGTATGACTGAATGAAAGGGTATACTCAATTTAGTGATTTTGGTGCATAGTTTGATATTGCTCTTCAGAATGGGGGAACCATTTCACAGTTCCACCAATAAAGCATTAGAATGCCTTTTTCCTGAAGGCTCACAAAAAGTTGCAATTTTCCTGTTCTGTTAACTCTGCCAATCTGACAGGCATGAGAAAGAACTTCAGAATACAGAATTTGTATTTCTCTAATTATTAATTACTTGGAGACTTTTTCTTATGGCTATGACGGTTTGAGCTTTTTTTTTTCCTTTAAAAGTGAAAGTTCATATTCTTTGACCATTTTTCAATTGAGGAATGACTTTTTTCTTTTAAATCTATATCAATTCTTTGTATAGCTTAAAAATAAGATCTGCATCAGAGAATATTGATAAAAAATATTTTCCCAATAAAGTGTTTCCTTTCTTTTATTAACTGTATCAGCTATATTTGTACAAAAAAATGTATGTATTCAAAATTATCCATTTCTTTTTCAGGGCTCTCTCTTTTTTGGTCTTAAAATATTCTCCTACTCATAGATCAAAAAGGCAATTTTTTTCTTATTCTTCTAATTTCTTACTGAAGTCCTCTTTTATGTCTGTGTCATATATTCATTTGGAATTTGTCTAGGTATACGGTGTGTGGTGTTGGTCTAAACCCAATTTCTGCCAGTTTGTCCAGTGATTTTATTTGAATAATGACTCTACTCTAGTAATTGGACCCCCTAGATTTTATGCTTTTCTTTAATTAATATTAAATTGTTTTGATTATTATACGTTTGTAGTAGTTTGAAATCTACATTACTAAAATCCCTTTTCATTCTTTCCCTTGAGTTTTTGACATTTCATTCCTCCAGATGAATTTAATTTTTTTAGCACTGCAAAGAAACTTTTTTGGTATGACACTGAATAAATAACTTATATTGTGATTTTATTACACTGGTTAAGTTTACCTATGAGCCATTAACAGTTCTGTACTTATTTAAATTTATATTTCCATAGCTCTTTATAGTTGTGTTCACATACTTGTCCCTATACGCATTTTTGTAGATTGTCTTTTGGAAATTACAAATTTCTTTTAATAAGCTCAACATATAAATGAAACAAAGGCCATATTTTTAATGCTAATAATCTTGTGGTGATATTGTAATGCTAAAAGTCATGAAATAGTCCAGATTCCAAAACAATGGAAGTTGAAGATCACCAACAAGGTGATGGGAAGGAGGAAGGTAAATGTGAGCAAACCACATTCCATTATACACAGGGAATTATGATGTAAAGTGTAAAAGTATCAAAAGGCATCTTTTGACTCTGGTGCCTTGACTAAGTAGGATTACTTTTTAATTGAATCAATCAGAAATGAATGTGAATAGGGCCTCTACACATCCTAAAATCAATCAAAGCTATTTTATGAGGAACTGTTAAAAGAGTGAAGAGATCTCAGAATGAAAGGGTCTAGATTCTGGAGGTTGGAATAAGGCAATAGATGTTCTGGCCTTGGTATACCCAGTCCTAACCTAAATAATTCAAATGTTGATTTTCACTGGAACCAATTCTAGTCTCTTTAAGATGCTAGTAGAATATTGTAAGCAACCTGCTGGGACTAAGTACCTGTATTGGCTATCCATGCACCTTGTGCAGAAACATAAAGGAGGATAGAGTTAAATTGTCAAATTAAGAACACTGGTCTTTCTACTTCTGAAGCAGAGCCAAAGAAATTTTATTTGAGGGATTACCCAGTACAAGAGGAATGAGAGGAATGGTTGAGACAGAATGTTAGCAAGAGAACAAATGTATTTTGAATACTTTGATGGGATATGGGATGTCCTCAAAGAGAGACTCATAAGATCCAACTCACTACACATCATTCCATCAAAGATTAAGAAATATTCTTTTGTCTGTGATGATCTCAGAGAACATCACAAAAGCCTCTCAGTGAATGGCATCATCACAGAATCCAATAGCCCATATGAGCCTCCCAAAGTACAGGCACCAAAGAAGAAAGATAGATGATAATTGCCTCACTTTGAACAAAAGAACCAAAGTGGACTAATTTATTACACCAAGAGTTCAAGATTCCCTGGACTGCCAGTTACACAGCCTATGATTTTCTGCATTGATCCTGAACAGTGGCTACTATTTGATCTCTATGAGAGACAGAGACAAGGAAAAGAATGCTTTCATCTGCGCAGTTAGATTTTTACCAGTTCAAGCACGTTCCTCAAGGTATCTTTGGAAAACCCGCTACTTTCCAAAGATGGAGAAAGTAGTTTAGAGACATGAATTACCTGAATGTGTTAGTATATCTTGATGACATCATTGTCTTTGCGAAGACCTTGGAAGAACATGAAGAAAAACTGATGAAAGTGTTGGATTGCCTAGAGGAAAATGGCTTAAAACTTTCCATTGACAAAAGCCAGTTTTGTAGAGCCTCAGCGAAGTATGTGAGTCACAGTGTATCTCAACAAGCTATGAGCATTCTACCTCCTGCCAGAGAGATGAGGGACTTAAATTCCAGAATGAGACATATATTTTTAGACATGGCTAATGTGGAAATTTGTTTTGCTTGATGATACATATTTGTTACGAGAGGGGTTTTTTTTTAATTGTTCAATTAAGGTCAGAGGGAGGGAGATTTGAAAAAATAATTTTAAATAAAAATGAAATTTCAAAATGAGATGAAAAAGCGAAAGGTGTAAGCACTGACTCAGACAAGGTAGAACAACTTTTGATTTGGCTATTTCCAAAGAATCTTCCAGACCTAAAGACTTTTCTAGGATTTGGTAGTTATTATTGAAAATTTGTTTAAAAAACAAAAAGATTCTGTTTTTCTAAGTCACTGAATAGCTTCAGTCAAACACATATGGTTGAGGAAGCACAGAAGCAAAAAGACAAGAAATGCAAAATTGTCTTAAAATCATATAATGCCAGTCATGGCAGCACACCTGAGGACTGCTGCTGTGAATAATTTCAAGGGTCTAATTGCATAGTATAATAAACTCTGTATTTATTCAGCAATAAACTAAACATTGTTCAATAAAGTAAAGTGGAACATTCATAACAACAACCTTAACCAAAACATATCATCTAATATATGTGTGTATATATATGTATGTATTATACACACATATATATTTATCATAACACTCAGTATGTCATATGGCGCATAGCATATATCATTGCATTCAGTAGCATTCCCCAAAATATTTGTTTACACAATCAGGGGGGTCCCAGGGTAGGGTCTTCCCTAGCACAACACATTCTTAAGGGGTAGCAGAAAATACCACACCATCCACCCCTAGGTCACAGTAAGACCAATTTTCTTAATCAATACCAAGTATCAAAATAAAGTCCTTTTTCATCTTGACTTGAGGTTGACTTCCAAGTTCCATGTCTCTTCCTCTGCAGACTGACTGCTCCTGATTCTCATCTGGATTCACACATAGGCAGCCCTTGATTCTGCTGGGTGTCTCAGTTCATAGGGACTGTTCTACTCCAGGCTCTTTCTGCTCCTGGCCAACAGCAGGCTCCAGGGGTTACTACCTGCAGCTTCTTCCTCTGGGAAAACAAAGGTTAACAGGGCAACAATACACACTACCAGTACCACCATCTCAATTCATCTCCAAAGTCCAGAGGCTCTGTCTTAACAGCTCAGTTCACTTTAACAGCTCTTAAAAGGGGCTTAAGCTAAGCCTCCTTCACATGGGTGGGTTTCTGCTCTGCAGCTCTATTTGCTTTTACAGTTTGGAAGCTCCTTCAGCAGGTCTCTGACGTCAGAGGTCTTCTCTTCACTCTCAGATGTCTCCTTCCAGCCCTCAGAAGTTTCCTCTCAGCTCCTAAAGGTTTCCTCTCAGCTCAATGCTCAGATCTTGTTCTTCTTCTTCTTTGTCTCTTCTCTTCATTCTATTCTTCTCAATGCTGGCTCACCTTCTTGACACTGGCTCTCTCAATGTCTACTTTCTCTCAATATCAGCTCTCTTTATATACAGTTCTAGTTGGCATCTGATTGGCTAGAACTCAATGCACATGTCTGATTGGCTAGAGTCCACATACCAGTCTCTGATTGGTTAGAACTCAATCCAGAGAAACAGCAAAAAATCCTACTTTTCTTGCCGTTACCACTCCTCCAGGATCCTTGGCCTTCACAATCTAAATGGCCATGGATCCTGGAACAAATAGAGTCACTACACTTTGTGATCTCATCCTTGTCACCCAATGTAATGCCAATGAGATATCCATAGCAGCTGCTATGACTATGCAGATATATTTTGAGGGTAAATTCACAATATAAGTAACTCTCATCATTAAATGCAAATCCAAAGTATTTATTTGGATTAGAATATCAGGAGGTAATATTAACAAGATATTGATCTTCACCACTCCAGGGAGCAATGACATCATAAGCATTCTAATTTGTTAGGCCTCCCCACAAACAAGTTTCCTTAGACTAGTTCCTCCCTCTACCCACTTGTTTCTCTCTCTAAGCACTGCATTGCTCTTGCTCCCTGCTCTGCCTGTCACACACTGCACTGCCCCTCTCCTCAACATTCTATTTCAGTTAACATCCCTTTGGGAAAGCTCCTCCCACAATGGGCTCCATGTGACTGAAGCATCATGTGACTCAGGCTCCATGTGATGTAGGTGTCATGTGACCCAGGCCCTATCACAGCTCTCAGCTAGGCCAGAGCTCAAAGTAGGTCACATAGGGCTATTGATGGGCAGGAAAGATCTTATATCCCATTCCATTAACATTACAAATCAACAAAATCTTTTCAGACACCAGTGGACAGAAAGATGTGGACAAGCATTCAAAGACTTGCTCAGCTGCATCACACAAGAAAGCATTAATTAAGTACCTACTATGTGCCAGGCACTGTGCTAAGTACTTTAAAAATATTATGTCATTTAATCCTTATAACAGCTCTGGGAAGTAGGTACCATTATTATCATCATTTTACAGTAGAGGAACAGAGGTAGATAGATTAAATGATTTGCCCAAGGTTACATGGCTAATAAGTGTCTGATGATAGATTCAAATTCAGGTAATCCTGTCTCAAGGCCCAGTGGTCTATCCCAGAGAGGCAAACGGTCAGCCCAAGATCCAAATCCAACCCACTTCCTGCTTATGTGGGGCCATGAGCTAAAAGGGTCAAACTATTCTTAGTTCCTAAATCACACAAAAACAGACAGGTGGCCAGACTTTGCCACTGGGCTATAGTTGGCCAATCTCTGCTCTATCTACTATGCTACCTAACTGTTGGCTTATGCTAACATGAGCAAGCCTTTTGTCCTGTGCATAGAAGCCAATTCGAAGGAACTGAGAGCAAACAAAGGAATGCCAATTATGTGAAACCAGTTGCATTTGCCACAGAGGCCTGAATGATAAGTTTTATTAAAGGTTTTATTCCATTCACAAGCTGGAGTTCTTCTCAATAGCAGGTCACTGAGAAATTCAAAGTAGATAGATAGATAGATAGATAGAGATAGAAATATTATAAAAGTTGCAAGTTTGTACTTACAGCAATCCACTAATTTGTACTCTGGTGCCAAGTTGCATGCTTTTTGCCAGAGATGAGTGATAGCATTAGCTACCTATGAGTTCAGCATCCACTAGTCAGTGAAGAATAATGCAGAAGATGCCCTATCCATAAAGCCCCACAACACCAAAACTATGGTAATACCTGAAGGTGTAAAAACTATTTGCAATACCCAAGGAGCTAGAATACAAATAGATAGCATTGTAGTTCTAAGTTTAAGACTTCCACTAGATGTTGTTTCTCATCCTTTGTTTTTGAAGAGGATCATTGACATCGTGGGTAATATCTTGCCTTGCACGTGAATTGGATTTAGGTGAGGCAGACTTCTACAAAGTCATTAGGCTCACTCTCTCTTCCAGAGTCATTGAAGTCCAGTGGCAAGACAAAAGTCAAGATGACTGGTGATGGCCTGGGATGTAGTGGATTACCTTAGCATCTTTGATGTCTGACCAAGTTCTAAGTGCTTCACAGTGCTGCTTCAGCTGCCTTCATGGCTGTTGAAACAAATTGTTCTCACCCAGCCAATTCCATCTGGGGAAGTCTTCAAATGCTTGAGGTAGACATTCCCCTAACTCACAGATGGATTTGAGGCCTGTTGGTTATCCTCAATATAGTTTAGCCAATCTGCCAAGATAGTTAAACCATCTACTAGATAGCATGTCAATAGCATATGTGAAATTCGTTTCATTAAATTGACCCTCTTTATGTCGGTTGTCTGTGAATGATTGGAAAAGAGAGTACATGGCTGACAAAGGCCTTTATGAAGTAATATTAGCTAAGAAATAAGATAACAATTTTCAAAGGCTCAAATGTCAATCATTTGAAGGCATTTTAATTTCAAGACAATGAGAGAAGTTGGTGCTTTACAATGGAATACTATAAACAAGACTGTCACTGATCCCACACTTAGCAAAAATTAATTGGTACTGCCCAAGGCTTATTGCTCTATGGTCATGAAAGTCTGGATCTAAGGGGCAAGAAAAGACCCTAGAGCTAACAAGAAACGTATTTGATTGACCCAAAATGGACAAGAAGTATGAGATGGGTCTAATGTGTACAAAGAAAAGTACTACCAACTAGTGCTTCATTTTTGGAGAACATTAGCATCAACAAACCTTCAAAACTTGTCTGCATTGATTTTTTTACATCTAGAAGGATAAATCAAGAATGTTAAGCCCTGTATTGGTGGTAAGTGACCAATTCATAAGATATGCATAGGAATATTCAACCAGAAACAAGAAACCTTCCACAGTTGTTAAAGTATTATGGGAAAAATATTTCTAAATATATGAACTTCCTTCTGGGATCCATTTGGATCAAGGCAGAAACTTTGAAAGTATGCTACTCAAAGAAATGCTGGCTTTGGCTGGCATGAAGAAGTGTAGAACAATATGTTGGCAGCTTCAAAGAGACCGATAACCTGAATATTTCAACTGCATATTGAGAAACATGTTAGGTCAACTGAAACCAGGACAAAAGTCTCAGTGGAGCTAGATATGGCTTCTCTGGCACACCACACAACTTCCCCAAGAATAATGATACTGGTTTCATAGCTGTACCAGTAAGGCAAGATTCATGACCTTGAGGATGACCGTGAGTATGCCTATATGGTTCAGAATTGCAAAGTATGAAAAACTCTCTAGGTAGAAATGCAGAGGAAGTATAACATTTATTTAGACAGCAGAGTATCAACTTCCAAGACCAATAACTCCAATTTGATATAGCAGTAATTATATTCCAAAACAAGTAAGCCCACCTCAGTGTAGCAACCAGGAAATTATAACACAATATTACAGCACAGAACCAAGTCATCTTGTAACCTTCCCCCCTGCTAGGGCCTTCCTGTAAACAATCACTCACTAATCCTAACTGTTTGCTTGCCTGCATCTTCTCCTGAAGTTCTGGAAGCCCTTGCAGTTCTCAGAGTCCTTGCAGGCTCCTGGATTCTCTGGATTCTCAGTTCTCCAATCTCTCGATGCTGTAGATTCTTAGCTCTTTGATTTCTGCAACTCTCTGGTCTGCACTCTCCACTCTGCAGTCTCTTTGGACACTGACTCTCTCTCAGTGTCTGCTTTCTCAATGTCTGCTCTTCAACACCCTCTTGATGTCTGCTGCCTCAATGTCTTCTTGATATCTGCTTCTCAATTCCTCTTTTCTCACATTCTGGGCTCTCCTTATACAGTCCTAGCTGGCATCTGATTGGCTAGAACTCAGGTCTCTGATTGGCTGAATTCATGCACATCTGATTGGCTAGAACTCAGTGCATGTGCAATTGACTCTGGTCTTAGCACTTCTCCCTAGGGACCGAGGGCTTCACAGCTCTGGTGTCCTAGTTAGTGAAAGGGTGTGGGCCTGGGGCTTCATACCTAGTAAGTAAAGGATTTAAGTAAAGGCCCTATTAAATGGGCAGGGAAGATCTTTAATCACATTAACACCACAATAGCCTACTTACTCTTCTTTGGGCATGAGCCCTACCTACCTATTAATTTCTGTTTTGGGGACTCTGAAGATAGGAAGACTATTGAGACCACAACTAGATAGTTCTCTCAGCTAAGAGAGAAACTAACTGAAATTTATCATCTAACTACAATTTCAGCCCATAAAGGGAAACAAACAAACAAAAAACAATAACATGGTGTCTGAGTTTATTGTTTGAAAAAAAACAAAAAACCTTCGACAAAGTGACAGAGTTCCACTGAGAACTATTGGCTTTCCTGGGATGCACAAATTACAAATTGATGGAATCTATACTTAGTAGTGGAGAGAATGGGCAACTTAACTATTTACCAAATAATTCCTGGTGGAATCCCTGCAAAGATGACTTATCATAATTATGTATTTCAAATAAATAAGTTAGACTCCTTCATGAACAAGTTGAGTCAGATGGGCATTCATTTCAGCAAACTCAAGGTCAAAAAAACTACCTATAAGTCATACCAAGTCTGTTTCTCCTAGACAGTAGCTCAGAAACAGACATTTCAAATGAAGAAGATTTTGTATTCTGTAACTCAAGGACTAATAATAGTGCTGTGTCCTGGGTCTCCAGATTTAGGAAAGTAAGACTAAGGTTTTGATAAGGATTATGATTAGTAAGTAATATTCACTAGCACTGGTATAGGGTCAGGTGGGTCAGGAGGTGACAGCAGAGCATGGACTGTCTGACCATTGACCAAACTAACTCACAATGCACCATATGTAAACTGAGAAAACTGTCTTACATGCAGCTATGTGATAATGCCGTGCTTACCCATGCAATATGTGCCTGATATGAAATTACTTGTCTTTATTGATGCACATATTAATTGCAGCATCTGCTTTTGTTTAGGTTTTTTTTTTCCTCATGGACACTTATTTGTTTCATATTACGACTATGCATGTGCTGTTTTGTTTGTTAATTATGCTAAATTTTTTTAAACAAGTTCACTATGCTAAATTTTTTAACAAATTAATCCTTGCATAGCGTACTAGTGTTATTATCATGTGGTTATTCTGAAAAGGATTAGACTGGCTGCCTTGAAAAGGAGATCTAGGTCACTGAAGACTCTGGAGTTGTGTATTTTCCCAGGTAGGGAAGAGATAAAGCTATCTCAAGACTGGAACTGAAGGGCAGATATTTTTTTCCCATTATAGTCTGACTTTAAATCCTCTGGAGATGAAATAATGGTAGCTACAAATTTTATTACTAATTGTGCCACAAAGACTTTTCTTCCAATTAGATAATTCAGAACCTCCTCAAGTCCTCAAAGAGTGATCTGGGATTTGACCTCTGCTGAACAAACCAGTAGTGTTGTGAGGACGGCAAATGTTAAAACCAGGGAGGGGAGTGTAAAGGTGGAATTGAAACCATACCATTTGGCTCTGGTGCCTTGACTAGATGAGAATACTTTTTGATTGAATGGTATAATCAGAATTGAATGTGAATAGGACTTGTACACCTCACTGAATGATGAAAGCTGTAGTGTGAAAGACAAGTTCAGTCCTCAGCAGTTTGTATAAAAGACAGAAGCTATCTTAGAACCAGGGGGAAGACATTCTAAGTGGACTCAGAAGGTTGGAGAAATCATGGTATTTCCAGCATCTTTTCAGAGCAAAGAGAGGACTGAGCTGTGGCAGAGAAGAGATACATCAAAGAGAATCTTTGGCTCTAAATGCATCTGAGAAGAGAGGATCTAGATTGAGGAAAGTTCAAAAAAAATGGACTTTCCTCTATTTCCTAACCACCCCCATCCCCCACCCCATTCCTGTCTAGGCATAGACACAGTAGTATAATCTTCTGCTTCATTACTCAAATGTTTCCAGTAAACTAAATTTCTCCTCAATCAAAAAAAGATAGATATAAATGAAAGGTTAGTCACAGAGGCCAGTCTCTTTAAAAAAAAAAAAGTTTTTTTAATTATGAACTCAGCATACATCAACAAATATGAACACTTCAATACACAAAGAACAGAAAATAGGATTGTTTATGAAACTGTGACCTTCTATTATAGAGTGTTCTAGTAACAAAACTTCCTAGCTTATTTGTTTTTCCTTTTCTGAGCTTCTTTCCACTCTACTTTGGATATTTTTATAGGTTTCATTAAAGTCCTTTCATTTTTCTTTGTTTTGGGAGGAGGGAAATTCTTTTCTCCCTTCTCCCATTCCCTATCCCCCTTTTTAAGTTTACTCGATATATTGTTTGTTTTTTGAAAGTGATGAAGAACTGGGTTCAGGTATTGCTAGAATTAGATATTGGCATTAAAATCAACATTACTATGACATAAATATTTTTATAGTTTGGGCTGCTCTGATCACTTGTTTGTTTTCACTATTATTTCCTTAACCCACCCCAGCTGTAGAAGGGCATGACATTAGAACTTTGGTAGACCAAGGTTTTTGTTGTCTTTCTTCAATGCACACTTCACCTAAGTCTCATCTTCTGCTCATTTCACAGAACTGTTCTCAGAGACTGTAGACCAGTGGTATCAAGCTCAAATAGAAATAGGGGGCGACTAATCCATCCATAAAGATCCCTGTGGGTACATATTGACTTAGCTTTAAAGTGAAATATCTATGTTCTAGTGTATTTTTATTTTGTTAATATTTCCCAATTATGTTTTAATGGAGTTCTGGCACACTTGGGAGAGGCCACATTTAACAGCTTTTAATGTCTACAGAAAAGTCTTTGAGAAAACACAAAGATTATGCAGGGGAAACTCAGGGGAAAAGCATAAAACACCACTCTAAACCTAGATGATAGGAAAGTACATAGCTGGAGAATATCCCTACCATGGAAATTCCCAGTGCTGTATGTGACTAGCACTTGAAGTTGGGGCAGCTAGGTGGTACAGTGGTTAGAGCACTGGTTCTGGAGTGAGAAAGACCTGAGCTCAGATGTTTACTAGCTGTGTGAACCTAGGTGAGTCACTTAACTCTGTTTACTTCAGTTCCTCATCTGTAGCATGAGCTGGAGATGGAAAGGGCAAACCATTCCAGTATCTCTGCCAAAAAATCTCCAAATGGGATCACAAGGAGTCAGATACAACTGAAAAAAAGGACTGAACAACAATAGTACTTGAAGTTGAGGAGCAAATGGCCTTTAGTCTCCTTCATTTCACACTCTGTATGATGGGGATAATAAAAGCACTGACCCCACTATGTTGTTGGGAAAAATAAGTGAGATAATGTGCAAACCTTAAAACCAAAAATTGATATTAGCTGTGGTATTGTTGTTCTCTTAGTTCTGTTTATATCGTTCTGTATCAATTTCTACAATCTTCCCACATTTATCTGAACTCCATTATTTTTGGACTCTCTTTCTGGACTCATTGTCCTCCATTTTCTTGCCTGTTGCCTTACCGCTCTGGTGAAACCTTTACCCTGGGACACTCCTTGCTTGATTGGTGACCAACAGTATATCAGTATTGTATTTTCACATTTCCTCCAACATGTATTGTTTCCTTCTTTTTTTATCCCACCCATCATTTGTATGAAGTGAGGTGAAACCTCAGAGTTGTTTTTTCTCACTGTGTGATACAATGGAAAGGGCACTGCCTCTGGAGAACTGGAGTCCAAATTCTGCCTCCATTGCTACCTGTGTGACCTTGGACAAGTTATTTAACATCACTGAGCTTCAGTTTTTCCTCATTTGTAAAATGAAAAGGTTAGATAATATGGCCTCTGAGGTCTGCTTCCAGCTCCAGATGTATGAGTTTTAGAAATTTGCAATTCGTATTTCAGTTTTTGCTCATATGTTTTGAGCACATCTATATTACAGAATGGGATTTGCTGTTATGCATATTCTTAGAAAACTTACTTTATAGATGAAGAAAGTGAGTTTCAGAAAGGTTGAATGACTTTCCAAGGAGACCCAGCCAATTGAAAGAGGAGAGATTTAAGCTCAGGTCACAGAGATATTGTAGGGAAATCACTTTTTAAACATAAAAGCGATTCAGTTCAATTAAATCCAACGAATATTTATTAAATGCCTACTATATACAATGTACTGTACTCAGTCTTGGGTGTACAAAAACAAAAGTGAGTCTCTTTCCCTAAGGAACTTATGCTCTACTGGGGAGATAGGACATTTATACGTATAAAAAAACCATAAAGTACAGTAAAAGTTATACAAAACTATTCAAGAAGTTGAGATCATTCGTAATTAGAGAGATCAAAAAAAAACTCATTTAGAAGGCAGTGCCTTCACTGGGCTTTGAGGAAAGCTAAGGATTTTAAGAGGTCTAGGGAAGGAGGAAATACATTCTAGACCTAAGAGACCACCTCTACAAAGGCAAAAAAGAAAGAGATGAAATGTCCTGTATAGGGAAAAATTTGACTGGAATAAGTAGTATGTAAGGGGACTAACATGACATAAAATGGGAAAATTAAGTAGGAGCCAGACTACAGGAGGCTTTAAATGCCAGACTACGAAGTTTGTATTTTACTCTAGCAGCATTAGGGGGCCAGTGGAGATTTTTTTTTTCCCGTGGTAGAGTGACGCAGTTAAAACTGTGTTAGGAATATTGGTTCAGTACCTGCATAGAGGCTGAATTGGAAAGAAACTGGGAGAAGGGAGACAAATTAGGAGGCTATGGCAAAATTCCAGGCAAGAGATGATGAAGGCCTGAGCTGGATTAGAGGCTCTATGAGGAGAAAGAAGGAAACTTATGTGAGAGATGTTGTGGCAGTAGAATGAGTAAAACTTGGCAACAGGTAGGATGTGGAGATTGAGGGAGAAGAAGGATTACCCCATATTTCAAAACTGTGATTAAAAGGGTGGTAATACTAGCAACAGAAATAGGGACGTTTAGAAGTTGAGTGGATGTGGGAGAAAATAATTTTTTTTGACACATTGAATTTGAAATATCAACAGGACATCCAGGTCCCATTGACCCGGTGATACGCACAGCATTTAGTTTGTGCTGCAGGGCAGCCAGGTGGTACAGCAAGACAGAGCCCAAGACATGAGCTGTGTGACCCTGAGACATCACTTAACTGTTCTGTACCTCTCCTGCAAAATGGGGATCATAGCAACACCTAACTCTCTCACAGAGTAGTTGAAGGATCAAATGAGTTAGCTTACGTAAACATTAAAATATTATATAATAATAATGTGGGGATGGAGGTCAGGAGAGACCTAGCTCTGCTTACATAGATTTTGGAGTCATCTTGACAGAGATGATGACAGAACCCACAGGAGCTGATGAGATGATGAGTACTGAGAGAACAAAAAAAGGAAAGGAGGAAGAGAATAAGCATTTATAGAACTTGCGCCAGGCACCTTGTTAAGTACTTTTGCATATATTATCTTATTTGGTCCTCACAACAAAGTACTATTATTATAGTACACATTTTATAGTTAAGGAAGCTGAGGTAACCAGAAGTTAAGTAACTTGCCCAGGGCCGCACAGAAAATAATAGCTGCCTGAATTGAATAACTACTAGATTTTAACTCGGGCCTAGCTGACTCCAGGCTTAGTACTCTATTAATTGTGCCCACTAGTTGCCTCTGAGAAGGGCCCAGATAGCCTTTGGAAATGTTCACGTTTATATGAAAGCACAATATCAGTGTGAGTTTTTGCTACCATTATAATTGTTATTATCTCTTATTCCAATCACTTGGGAAACTTAAAGGGATTCTTTCCTCTAAGCCATCTAATTTCTTTTAACATGCATATGAAATAAGTAGATTGCCTAAAACTGGGCTTATGACTCTATATGGCACCAGAATAACCATTATGTCCAGATTTAAAACATTTAACATTGTGTAAGTAAAACAAGTGTAGTAATTGAATTGCTCATCTTTCAACCAGTTTCTTTGGTGTTTCAGAGAAGTAACCAAAAAGGCCTGTAAAATACCAGGTTTGTTAATGAATCAGTTAGTTAACAAGTACAGGAATAAACATTTCCCCATCTGCTTCTGAATTTCATGGGGTAACATAAAGTAGTCTCTCTTCCCTATATTTTATCATTTCAAAAGGATCATGGGTCCTTCGGGAAATTTACACTTGGGGACCTGGGATTTGAACTTACTATTGAAGTTTATTTCTTAGATCTATGGATAAGGGAAGAATTTAGGACCAAAGAACACACAGACAGCATTACAAAATATAAAAGAAATCATTTTGATTATATAAAATTAAAAAGGTTTTGCAAATACAAAATCAAAGCAATCAAAATTATAGGGAAAGCAGAAAACTGGGGAAAAGAAAATTTGCAAAAAGTTTCTCTGATAAAGGCCTCATTTCTCAAGTATATGGAGAACTCAGTCAAATTTATAAAAATACAAGTCATTCCCCAATTGATAAATGATCAAAGGATGGGAACAGCAGTTTTCAGATGAAGAAATCAAAGCTATCTATAGTCATATAAAAATGATTATAGAAATGCAAATTAAAACAACTCTGAGATGCCACCTCACACCTACCAGATTGGCTAATATGACAAAAAAGGAAAATGATGAATGTTGGATGGGATATGGGAAAACTGTGAAACTGATGCACTGTTGGTGGATCTGCAAACTTACCCAACTATTATGGAGAACAGTTTGGAACTATGCCCAAAGGGCTACAGAGCTGTGCATACCCTTTGATCCAGCAATACCACTTCTAGGTGTATATCCCAAAGACATAAAAAGGGGGAAAGGACCAATTCGTACAAAAATATTTATAGCAGTTCTTTTTGTGGTGGCTAAGAATTGGAAATAGAAGGGATGCCCATCAATTGGGGAAAGGCCAAACAGGCTGTGGTATATGATTGTGATGAAATATTATTGTGCTATAAGAAATGACAAGCAGGGTTGATTTCAGAAAAACATGAACTAATGCAAAGTGAATTGAACAGAACCAAGAGAACATTGTACACAGTGACATCAATATGGTATGGTGAAGAACTGTGAATGACTTAGCTATTCTCAGCAATACAAAGATCCAAGACAATCCCAAAGGACTAATGATAAAGTATACAATGGCCGTCAGAGAAAGCACTGATAATGTTTGAATACCGACTGAAGCATGCCATTTTACACTTTCATTATTTCTATTTTTATTTGAGTCTTCGTGAACAAAATGATTAATATGGAAATGTTTTACATGATTGCATATGTATTCTATATCTGATTGCTTACTATCTCAGGAAGTGGGGGAGGAAGGGAAAAATGGAGAGAGAAATAGAATTTGGAACTCAAAAAAAGCCAACTGCTAAAAATTGTTTTAACATGAAATTGAAGGAAAAATATTAAATTTGAACTTACTGTTGAACATCCATTAAGAATACATCTGTCCCAAGTCATCCTCTAGATACAAGTGGTATGCATGAATCAAGCAAGGACTAAACCTGTTGTATCTTGTAGTTTTTTTGCATAATGGACTGTTTGTATGCAAATACCTTCCCAGTTCATTTTTGCCAGGAAAGAGGGAGGTTCACAGTGTACTCTTGGAGACTGAAAAAGAGCCTTTCATCATTAGGAAGATGGATGAAAAATGGATGTTTCTACAAAGTTTGTGACTATGCAAAGCATAGCGTCATATTGGAAACTAAAATGGAGACCAAGAGTGGCCAGGCAAGCAAGGAATGGCTTCTGAGTCAAGTCGTGATTGAACCTGCACAGTGATGGTAGAACCCAGGGTTAAGTAGAAATGGAGCGGCTGCAGACTAAGCACATAAAGGGAGAACAGGAAGACCTCTGGATCCTAGATGCATACGTGCCCCTTCTGTGAAGTCTTCTATTCTGAGACCGTCCAGGAGTACACTCCAGCTACAGAGAGAGATTGAGCATGTACCTCCTTCAATCACAGTCACGAGTCCTGGAGAAACTCATTTCCCAAGCTATTCCAAAGCAGAAGTAGAAAAGACACTGTATTTATTCAGGAATGTGTGTGTTAATCCATCCTAAACACATACACAAGAGACTTACAGGTAAAAAGGTGTCAGCTATATCTTTCTTGTCCTAGTTAAATTTTTTCCTGTTTCAATACTATTTCTTGCCTTGGTCTGTCAGAATCCTGAGCCCTTGGATAGCTAGGCCTGGATTAACTTCAGAAGTTCCCAGCTTTTACACTGGATAGGAGCAAGTTAGTCAAGATAAATTACTATTAAAATCCCCTACAATTTGAACCTGAATGCACAAGGAGGCCAAAGGTCAATGGTGGAACCTAATGAAGGTTTAAGTAGAAAAATTTCTACATAAAATAGGGGGTTGAGGAATTTAAGGTCTAACTGTATGCTGTAGGGGATGAAACGACACACTTTGATATTGAGAAGAAAACTTCCCCCACCTAAAGTATTGTACCATTGGATGCAGTTATCTACTTAATTCCTCCTTTAGAAAATTTATGAGACAAATTGTGGGGAAAAAAATCCACCTCCCCCCATTCCCAGAGTTCCAGACAGGGTAGGGCTGAATTGATTTAGGTACTGATGTTTATTCTAAAGTTTGTGCTAAGGAAATTAGACCAGGAAATGTGGAGAGGAAATTCATGGCAGTCAGGTGGAATTACTGGAGTGGGGAGTTGCTATAAAGAATCTGGGGACTTACAGAGAGCTGACGTTAAAATGTCCAGAGACAGATTGAACTCAGTTTAAATCAACAAGTGTTTTTAAGCAAGAATTGTGAGAGACAGAGAGAGTGAGAGAGCATTGGGTTCTAGAGGGAGATATGAGGTAAGCTGTCCTCATGCTCCTACAGTTCAGGAGGAAGATGTTCACACACACACACAAATTACTATATTACAAAATAATACATCCTAAGCACATACATAAGAGACACACAAGTAAAAAACTTTCCTCTAAAGAAACAAAGGTGATTACTGATAAGGGGCAAGGAGGGGAGGGATAAGGAAAGGCCGCATTAAGGAGATGGCCTTTGAGTTAAGCTTTGAAAAGATGATTAAACATTTAAAAAGTGGAAGGGGGGGAAATATTTCTGATATTAGGTACAGAAAGAGTAAAGACAAGGCATGTACCTAAGAAAGTACCAGGTGTGTGGAGGTCATAGCAGGTTAATCTGTTCTGGCTGAAGTGTTAAGCGTATGTGGACAGGAATACTATGAGATAAAATAGAATGGTAGTTAAACTTTGGAGGTCCATCAATACCAGCTTAAAGAGTTTGAACTTTGCTTGAAAGTAAATAGGGAGCCGTTTAAGAGTTTTGAGCAGAGGAGTGACTAGATCTATTAGGGAAAAAAAAGAAATAGGTAAATCTGGGAGTGGTGTGAATAAGAAATTGGATAAGGCAGGTAGGATGACCTGTGAGAAGGATGTTGCCAAAGTCAGAGGAGTGGTAATATGGCCTATCCTGGCATGGTAACTATAAACATAGCTACCCTGAGAGAATGGATGCAAGAAATGCTGTGGAAATAGAACCAACAAATAACTGTTTGAATATATGAGGTGAATGAGAGGCAGACTCAATGATCCCCCAGTGTTTTGAACATGAAATACTGGTGCCAGCACCAGAAATTGTGAAGTCAGAAGCAGAAGAAGATTTCTGGAGGAAAAGCAATAAACCCGCTTTTGAACATGTTGAATTGATGCTCCCAGTGGGACATTCAGGACCTTATGTCCTGAGCTGTTGGCAGGAGCAAGAGAGTCTTGTTCAGAGAAGAGTGCAGGAAAGTCAATGATTTGGGTTTTAGAAAACTTCAGGGAGATCCTTTTTTCCCCAAGAAACTAAAAGGTGAACTTAGGAATCTGATATAAAGGAGTTTATTTCTTCAACAACCAAGAGAACTGAACTGGGAGGGGAGATGGGGCAGGTAGAGTGGTGAAGACTAAGTGTGAACTAGGAAAGATGACTTAAATACCTGAATTTATGTCAAGTTTAAGTGAGTAACAAGACTGTGCTTGTAATTACTTATCTGCGTTCACTTTAGAGCAGACATTTCCACACCCGGAAGTAATGTCACTTTTGCACTGAAAAGAGCTAAAGTGTGGGTACTGTGGAGCAGAGGGCATGGGGGAGAGGGGGAATTTATAAGGGATGTGTAGGGCTGGAGCTATGCTCCTGGGGACTTGACCTGGAAAGGGATGGAAGGAAGTTACACAGTTAGTAGGTCTGGAGAGCTTTCTGCTTGGGGGTTTTGCTTCATTGGATGTTGTTTTCTTATATAAGGTATCCACTTTTGGAATAAGTGTGCTTTTCCTTTCTGGTTTTCCCCAGGAGTTATCTGTCTGGGATCTACTAGAAATCTGGGAATAACAAAGTCTAAGACAGCATTTTATCATTTCACAACATTTCTTTTTAACAGTTTAAAAGGCAATATTTTTAGGTTTTTGGAATGTAACTCAGTGGTCTCCTTACATTAACAGGTAGTATGGAGCCTTTAAAAAAAAAGGACCTAAACACAAAAAAAGAAAAGATGTTAAGCAAGAACAAAAAAGAATTTTTCAGTCTTGAACATAAATGAGAAAAATCCATGTGTGTATATATACATATATATGTATGTATGTGTATGTATATATGTATATGTGTATATCTATCTATATATATATATATATATACATATATATATATATATAGGCAAATGTTCAAAAACCCATTTTTCTTTCTTTGGTTTTAAAATCGATTAATATCTGTACTACAAAAATTCTTGTGCTGCAAGCCTCTAAAATGCCAAGTTTCTGTCAAGATCAGATGTTTATAGTGAAGTTATAAACTCTCTCAGAAAAAGGGTTGGCCAGGGAAATGCTGACAGACCCATAACCCTCTACATAAACCCAGTGTGGTCTATGTCAAGTGATAAATGGGAAAGGAGAACAAAGGGGAGCAAACATTTACCAAGCACCTACTATGTGCTAGGCACTATGTTAAGCGCTTTACAGATAGTATCTCACTTGAGATGGCACTTAAAAGATCTGACACAAGTCCATTCACCTTCTGTTTTAAAACTTCCAACTTCTCCATCTTGCTAGCCTGAGACATGTAAACTGGGGGAGGGGAAGAAAGAGAAGAAGAAGAAGAAGAAGAAGAAGAAGAAGAAGAAGAAGAAGAAGAAGAAGAAGAAGAAGAAGAAGAAGAAGAGGAGGAGGAGGAGGAGGAGGAGGAGGAGGAGGAGGAGGAGGAGGAGGAGGAGGAGGAGGAGGAGGAGGAGGAGGAGGAGGAGGAGGAGGAGGAGGAGGAGGAGGAGGAGGAGGAGGAGGAGGAGGAGAAGTTGATCTTTTTTCCACCCAAGATTAAGGACTCAGAAAGAACACTATGGTAGGAATAGTTCATTTCAAATGGTGAGGACCAATGAGATTTTTCATTGTGGCAAACACAGGTTCAAAAAAGCATCTCAACACACCCACAGGTGACATTTTGGAGACTTAGGGTTTCAATGTCCAAAGGTTATTTTTCTTAAATGATGAAGAGTGGCTCTATTCTTGGTGAGCTTAGCCCCAAGTGAGGTGGGTTTTGGATCTATCTGTTTAGGTTTCAGGGGTAGTTTAGCAAGCCTGCTTTTGTGCTGTCTGGGCTACATAGAACTAGAACACAAAATAACAGATCCAGAGATCCAATTTGTGTTAAGAAGATTGTCACTCCTTTAAATAATGCAGGAGGGGAAAATAAAAGGCAGTGCTGCATAGTGGAGAGACCAATGGGATCTGGATCAGAGAACCTGGGTTTGATTCCCAGGTCTACCATTTTTTTATTTATTATTACCTGTATGACCTTTGCTAAGTCAATTAATGTCTTTGTGTCTCTATTTCCTCATCTGTAAAATGGGGGACTAGGTGATCTTTGACATCATTTCCAGCTCTATGCTCTCCTGGTAATGGGCAGGAAGGATACTCTTTCTTTGTCACAGCCTCTATTTTTTCTGTCTCCTACCTATCCACTTCATACATTTTCTTTCTTTTCTTTTTTTCTTCCTTTCCTTCCTTCTTTATTTCCTTCCTTCTTTTTTCTTTCCTTTTACCTTTTTTCTCTTTTTCCTTTTTATTTCCTTCCTTCTTCCTTCCTTTCTTTTTTCCCTTCTTTCTCCTGTTCCTGCCTTTTCTTTCTTTCTTTCTTTCCTTCCTCCCTTTCTCTTTCTCCTTCCTTCTTTCTTTGTTTCTTTGTTCTTCCTTTCTTCCTTTCTCTTTCTTTCTTTCTTTCTTCCTTCCCTACTTTGTTCTTCCTTTCTTTCTTCCTTCCTTCCTTTCTTTCTTTTTCTTCCTTCCTTCCTTCCTTCCTTTCTCTCTTTCTTTCTGTCTTTCTCTCTCTCTCTTTCTTTCTTTCTTTCCTTCTTTCTTTCTTTCCTTCTTTCTTTCTTTCTTTCTTTCCTCTAAGACTAAATGCTGTTGCTAGTCTTTCTGCTCTTTCTGCTCCAGTCTCCCCAAAGAGCCACACTCACAAGCACTCCCCAGTAAAGTACTAGCATATAATTACATCATTCTGCCACATTAATAATTTGTCCTTAGAATTGTATTTCTCTATGAGCAGTGTAATATAGCCCATAGATAGTGGCGGACTCTGTCTCTGTGTGTACTCATGTGTGTATGTGTGTGCTGTCAGAGAAGGGAAAAAAACACACTTGTAAAATTCTTTTTAGAAACAGAAAGTGCATCAGTGAATAGGTCTTTATGTTTGATATTTATGGGGAATTTGGTTTGTTTTCTGATTCTGTTTCAACTTTTAAGGAGCACCATTAATGTGATTAATTAGCAAGAATTTATTGACTAGAAAATCTCGACAGCCAAACATATATGATTTTTTTAAATGTATTTTTTCAGGTGAAACTATAAACCCGAGTCCTAATTAAGCCCTGCTGTTTCCTGAAATTTTGTGTGCGCAGCCCTGAGAAGGAAAGTTACATGGAACTTTACTTGATGGGGTAAGTGTAATCTTGAGAGTAAGTCCAAGCTTTCTATTCAGTTCTCTCAAACATAGTCTTCACTTGAGAGCCACAGTGAATTTATGTCCATGGGAAACATTAAAGCTCTGTTATGGAGCCTGGTAAGGGAAAACTCAAATCAGCCTGAACGTCATCAGTTTAGAACTTCGGCCCTGCTCTAGCCACTGTTTCCAAATTTACTCAGAAACACTGTGATGGATAGAGCAGTTTGGGTCTTCTGACATTTTATTACACATATTCCCTTCTCATTTCTTTGCAAAAGAAGAAAGTCTCTCTCTCTCTCTCTCTCTCTCTCTCTCTCTCTCTCTCTCTCTCTCTCTCTCTCTCCCTCTCTCTCTCTCTGTCTCTCTCTCTCTGTCTCTCTCTCTCTCTCTCCCTCTCTCTCTCCCCCTCTCTCTCTGTCTCTCCCTCTCTCTCTCCCTCCCTCTCTCTCTCTCTCTCTCTCTCTCTCTCTCTCTCTCTCTCTCTCTCCCTCTCTCTCTCTCCCCCTCTCTCTCTCCCTATCTCTCTCTGTCTCTCCCTCTCTCTCCCTCTCTCTCTCTCTCTCTGTCTCTCTCTCTCCCTCCCTCCCTTCCATTTCCCTCTCCTCTTTTCCCTCTCCTTCCCTACATCTCCTCTCCTTCACCTTCTTCCCTCCCCCTCCTCTTTCTGTCTCTATTTCTGTCTCTGTCTGTATATCCATCTGTCTCTCATCTCCCTCTTCTTCTCTATTTCCCTACCTCTCCTCTCATCTCTCTTCTTCCTGTGTTTCTTTTGTGTTTTATCTCTATCTGCTTCTCTATGTCTCTAACTCTATCAGTCTTTCTCTTTCTCTCTCCTTTCCCCTCTTCTTCCACTCTCTCTTTCTTCTCCCTCTAGCCTACCTCCTCCTTCATCCCCCCCTTTTAATGTATGAAACGAAAGGTGATTTACCATAAATATACTGAAGAATAATAATACAGAGGTTTTAAGTTCAGAAGTTTGGCTTTTAATGAGAGTACAGAAAGCCAGAATTAAACTGAACTGTACTCGGTGCCAACTTCACCCACGTTCATGAGAAAAATTCATTTTCTTTACCTGACGTTGCCCTTCCATTAACATGAAATGCGTTGCTGCTCAGATATTCATTTAGCCCACAGGAAAAATGAAATCTACTTATTTCTAAATATGGTCAAATTTGGATGCGTTTAGTCCCCTATCTCCATGGGATAGCCCCCAAAACATTATAATCTTGAGGCTTTGGACGTTGGAAACCAGACAGATCAAACTTAATGAAGGGCTCTTATTTACTTAATTTGAAGAAACCTTCTTCTAAGACCTTAGTTAGAAAATACAAACCAAAGGCAGATTGGGAATACAAGCTACCTGCCTAACTGTATTAGCTGGCTAGGGTTTTATTGGCAGTAAGAATTAATAACTTTGTAGCATCTGTAAAAATTGCAACCAATGAAAATAATGTCAGAGAAATATTGTTTTTAATACATTATGGACAAAATCTTTCTCATTCACACATTTCTCTGAGGGAATAAGTCATCCAGCTTGGCGGATATATTAAATACGCGGTCACTAAGGTGTCACTGAATAGATTATTGTGTCAATATATACAACTAGGAATCCAAGGAGCCCCCTCTAGCAAAAGCACATCTCACTAATTTACTGGCAGATAGTAGCAGCTCATCCCTTGCTATTTATGTGTCCCTGAAACAGCATGGTGAAGTGGAAAAAGTATTGAACTTGGAGTCAGAGATCTGAGGTTCAAATACCAGCTTAACTACTTCCTCCCTTGGACAAATCTGTGTGTGTGTGTGTGTGTGTGTGTGTGTGTGTGTGTGTGTGTGTGTGTGTGTCTATCTGTCTGTCTCTCTCTATACCCCCTCCCCCCAGTTACCTCTGATGAATGAAAGGGTAAGATTTGCTGTCCTCTGTGATCCTTTCTACCTCTATATTGATATTCCTGTATAAATTCTGCTTATATTAAGGCGTCTACACAACTGATTGGATAGAACACTGGACCTGGAGTTAAGGAGACCTGAGTTCAAATTCTGCCCCAGCACTTATTAGCTGTGCAACCTTAGGCAAGATGACTTAATTTTTGTTAGCTTCGGTTTCCCCATCTGTAAATCGAGGATAATAATAGCACCTACCTCTCAGAGTAGTTGAGGATCAAATGAGATATTTGCAAAGTACTTTACAAACCTTAAAGTACTACAAAGTTGATAGCTATTATAATAAGTACTATTATGTATTTTCCCTTGCGAGTAAGTGTTAGAGTCTCTCTGTGGAGTCTCTCTTTCTCCCTTTCTCCTCTTTCAACAATGTCCATAATGACGAGTGTATCTGCTCCAATCATTCCTTGGCCCTTTCTTGTAATCTTGGTCCTCTCTCCAGCTTGAATCACATAATCAATCAACCAACATTTCTCTGTGCCGGGGGCTGAAACATAAAGACAAAAGTGAAGCAGTCCCTTGTTCTCAAGGAGTTTACTGAATATCAGTATGGGTAACAGGTACATGTATATTATTATATGAGGACTATATCTAAGGCAATTGGGAGACATGGGGTATAAGAATCTGTAGTAGAACACCCCAGCTGGTCCCAGTTTAAACATATTATCTTAGGATCATGGATTCTAGAGCTGAAAGGGACGTTAGAGGCTTCCTCCTTATTCTCCAGATGGGGAAACTGAGAGGCTGTCAGTCAGCGAGCGTTTATTAAGCATCTACTATGTATCAGGCACTGTGCTAAGTACTAGGGATGCAAAGCAATTTGCCCAGTCACACGTATCGTAGGTATCTAAGGAAGGTTTCGAACTCAGATTTTTCTGAATCTAACTCTGGCGTCCTATTCCCTACATCATGCTAACTCTACGTGGATCGCCCTTTAGCATCCCAACAAATTTCTCGACAATAAAGCAGGATTTCTGGAATTGCTGCAAAGGTATACTTGGAGCTCACTTCCAGTCCTCGAATGTATGATCCTGCCAATACAAGACTGGTTCATCTTTGTTCATGTTCACAGGCCATCCCAAAGGTCTGAGAGGCAGATTTGACTTTGTGTAAGGGGAAACAGTAACACTCAGAGCTGTCTGAAAATGGGCTGGGATGTCCCAGTAGCATATGCTCTCCCTCCCTAAAGGTCTGCAAGGCTGAATGACCACACATTGGAGATAGTACAAGAGGAGATGCATGCTTCATGTTAAGATTGGTTTAGGCAGCTTGTGGGTTCCTGCCCAGTTTCTCTGTCTCTATAAATCAATAGTTGCTGCTTCTCCCCAGGTGGTGACACCATTCAGGATGGGGTCCCTAAGTCACAGGTAGGCAGAGCAATCCTGCCACAGCTGCTCCTGGCACCATGGAAAATGATTTGACCCAAGAGACAAACGCAGCTCAGACAGCACCCAGGGTATCAATCCCTCTCATCTTTATTATCAAAGGTTCCATTGTAGAAACATAAATCATCCTACGGTGGCATACACACTGTCCCATCGCTTAGTAGCTGCAGAATACCCACTGGACGCATGGCCTGTGCTAGAAACTGTCTACAAGCGGTCACCAGAGGAAGGGAAGGGAAGATAAAATATGTGATATTCATTGAGTATCCACAGATCACAAAAGACTAGAGCTGGCCAGGATCTCAGAAATAATTTAGGCTAGGCTCCTCATTTTGTAGACCTCATACTCACTGTATGTTATGGTGCTTTGCTCACGGCAAAATCAATGAACAGCTGGGTTACTGTTCTAAATGTATACCCTCCAAACAAGTCAGCAATACTATATAATTAATAATAATGCTGATGATAATATCTAACATTTACATAGCACTTTTAATTCTATGACATTTGTTTCTCACTCCAATCTTGTGTTATTATTTGTATTGGTATGCTCATGTTTTTTTTTTTGTTTTTTACAGATGAGCCTCAGAGAGGTCTATTAATTTGTGCCAAATCACATAAGTAATTGTCTGAGGCAGGATTTAAACTCAGCTCTTACTGACTCCCTATCCAGTGTTCTTTCCACTATACTAAGCTACAAAAAACCCCTTATACCTATATGGGAATGATATTGTGCTGTGGTTTAGGCCCAAGATGTTATAAGTATACCTTGGGGTAGAAATTCCCTCAACCAATTCAGATCAGCAATTTATATATAAGTGGAAAAATTGTCTTAGTGCGTTAGTTGGGGCCATCAGAGATTAGGCGATTTGTCTAAGGCCATTCAGCTATTTTATTTCAAAGATAGAACTCAGGTCCTCCCAACTCCAAAGACCATCCTCTATCCCAGGGATTCTTAAACGTTTTCCACTGTTGACCCCTTCAGCACTACTTAAACTGTGGGTCACAATCTGCAATTTAAGAAGCACCGCTCTGTCCATAGGTGGTATAATGGATAGAGGTTGGGCTTGGAGTCAGGAAGACCTGAGTTCAAAACCTGGTCTAAAGATTTCCCAGCTGTCGTGATACTGGGCAAGTCATATAACCACTCTCAGGCTATGTTTCTTCATCTGCCAAATGGAGGTAATACTAGCATCTATTTCAATGAGGATCAGATGAGATAATATACACAAAGGGCTTTTTAACATACATAAACCTTAAAGAACTAGATAAATGTCAGCTTTTGTTATATCCTACTGGCTTTGCAGTAGTAGTAGTAGTAGTGGAAGGTAGTAGTAGTAGTAGTAGTAGTAGTAATAGGTATTTTAGAAATATTTTTAGATCAAACAGACCTCATTCTACAAAGCAACAATAAAGGCTGATCAGAAGCATATGCTACGGGATTTGTTGAACATAACTCATAATGATTTATCTCTGGATGGGGCCAATGGAGAGCAACATCGAAAGGCATTAACAACAGTCACATGAACTCAAAAAGAAGTAAAAACGGCTAACGTCCACAAATCAGGTAGGGTTGTTTCTACAAAGGGGAGCAGGGTTGATAGGGATTCAGGATCAGGCTACTGACCGCAGAAAATACATGATTGTTCTGAAGGATCCCAGATTTACTGATTATATATTATCTGATAAAGTGATAGAAACTGTACAACACATCCCCGCAGGTTACAAAATGTTAGCCTCTGTCGGATACCTAGAAGACTTGATTACTGACTAGATCTCTATACCAGAAGCTTGCTACCTTCTATAAATACTATAAATACATTCCCAACAAATATCCCAGAGAATTCAGCAAATGAATTGTCCTAGAACTAGAGAGTATCACATTGCAGACCAAACTTGCCCACAACCTCTTGGACATAACATTTTTTCCATAAAAATTTAAGATGGACATTTTAAATACAGAATAGATTTAATTGCCACACTCCATGAAATGGAAAGCATTCAAACTATATGGATCTAAAGGATGAAATTTAAAACATGTGGGAACAGAAGTTAGTACACCTTACCCTGGTAGTCACAGTACTACCAGCATTGCCCTGGAGACTTTCAGTGGGTCTGCAGAATATAAGGTCACATGGGAAAACTCCTACTAAATTAGAAAAAAGGTATTGCTTTATCTACTTACACAATAGTCCATGGAACATCATCCATAAAGACTAATAGTAGGAGAGTGACTTGTCTTTAGACAAGTTTCTATCTGAACTTCATAAAAATAGATGAGAACAAGATGATGATAATGCAGCCTGAATTTATTATTATTATTAGCTGGTATTTATATAATTCTTTAAAGTTTGCAAACTTGAAGTTTGTCTGAAACTAGATTCAAACTCATGTCTTCCTGACTCCAAGTCTAGTGATCTATGCCCTTTGCGAAGTATTTTAGAGTTTGTAGAGTAAGACACAGACATTATTTTTTTCCCCTTTTTCTTTTAGGGGGGAAGGCAGGGCAATTGGGGTTAAGTGACTTGCTCAGGGTCACACAGCTAGTATATGTGTCAAGTGTTTGAGGTCAGATTTGAACTCAGGTCCTCCTGACTCCAGGGCCGGTGCTCTACTCACTGCACCCCACAGACA